>NC_138768.1:712782349-713382349 GCF_965119305.1 Pelophylax lessonae
AATGTAGAATATGCGCTATTGCTTTTAGTCTACATTGTAATCTTATGTAAGGCAAGGTTGACCATTATGTATTTTGGTCATTGTTGTGTTATGGAACATCCATCTACTATTAGTGGTTAATATTGCTTGTCCGGAGCTGTTGGGTGGAACACATTGTAATAAAACTCATGTTGATAGCTGCATTCCTTCAGAAACAACATCGGCAAGCTGGATTGTCTGCCTTTACGTGCTAGATCTTATACCTTTGCTTCACACCCTTACATTTTCTATGGGAGTGAATCAAGAACTTTGGGGGGAAAGCTCGTCTACTATCACTGGCAAAATTCAGTGAGCAATGAACACAAGGCACTGTCTAGATAGAGCTCTAGTTGAGAGATTTCCATACTTGAGTCCCAGTGCAAGCATGCCATTAATGAGCTTTATCATAATGGCTTCCACTTAACACTGCCACTTCAGTTGAGAAAAACTAAACTACTTTAATTGTAAAGCAAATATTTCTAGTGTTCAGAACCTGAAGCTGAACTCTTCACATACATGTTCTAACATATACTTGTCATCACTGAATAAGCTGAATAACCTGGTGATGGTCAGGTGCATTTCAGCTAAATGTTTGCCACACCCAAAATAATTCTCATATGCTCTTCTTCCTGGATTGTGGGGCATCTGGTTCCTTTCATTGCCAACTTTTTAGACATATTCAGAGAACACCTAGAACATGGTCTTTTGGATACTTTGTTATGTAGATTAGTTAGGAAGCGGAGTTCCGGCCACAAAAACATTTTTTCAATAAACATACCCCCGGGACAGTCAGGGCTAGTACATTCCACAATGGCTAGCCTCTGATCTGTCCCGGTTCGCACTTACAAGAAGAAATACTCACTTTTAAAATTTCTTCTCCAGTGTTGCCATCTCTGTTGTGGGCAGCTGAAGCCAGCGCGATCCTCTTCTGCGTCCTCTACCGCATCTTCTTCTCCCAGAATGCGCCTTCACCGACCCCTCTCGTCATTTCCGTCACGGCGCCAAATTCCTCCACAGCTTCTGGGCATGCCCAGAAGCTGTTTCACAAGGAATGCGGTGTCGCACCGGAAGTGACGAGCGGGGCCGGTGCCGGCGCATTGATTCCTGGGAGCGATGACGTTCAGCTCCCAGGAATCATTGCAAATCGGAAGTGACGGCGCGGCCGCCGAGGGGGGAAGTGGAAGACAGGGGAGTATTTCTTTCTACAATTACAAGGTAAGTAAAAAAAAAAAAAATATCCTAACTATCCAATTCTGTTTCAGGTGGGGAAAAGCAAGCGGATGGCCACAAAATCGGTTATGTCGATTTTGTGGCCGGAACTCCGCTTTAAGCTATAATGCCACACAATATAAATAATATTCTATTATGTCAAAATGATTTTGGCACCACCATGGTCTATTGAAGGTGTCTGCAAGCACCAATACCACATTTGAACAGAATTGCGCGATTATCTATGGAAAGGTAGTTGAACAGAACTCTAAAACGTGAATCTTTATAGCAATGAACATTCCACTGTTGATTGGATCCTTATTAGTATGACTGTTACATTTACTAAATGTCAAAAGGATAATACATCCTTTATGAATGACTCTTTTCATTTTGTAAAGGTATCCCAGTTTATTTGAAGCATACAATAGGGGACATTGCTTGTGAAACATCAATGTTTTATCAAGATGTTGATACCTATGATAAAAGGTAACAGGTCAGTTACAAGGGCCTACTTCATGTAGTTGTGGAATGTTAATAATGATGATGTGTTGAAAGTAATTTGCCCTAACCAATACACCTTAAAATAAGCAACCTATGCCAAAATAATCATCTAGTGATACGTCGGTATTCTCAAATGGAAAAGGTTTGAAGTAATATTGCTTAACATTATTTGTGAGGGGGGACATATCAGCCTTTTACATCAGCACATATTCCTCAGGTTTTACAATACATAAAACCCTTTACTCTATAGAGTAGTCATAGTCTTTCTACTTAGAAGATAGTAAAATCATGCATAGCTTTTAACTGTGCACGTTTCTATTTGCATTACCATTTTAAATGGTTTATCCCTGGACAATTTTGTCCCTGGTTTTCTATACTGACCAACTCCATAAAAGAAACATTCTCTAGCATATTCTTCTCATGTTCATGTTCCCTATGCTTTTTATATTCATATTTCTTGAATACTGTATTCTGAGATGCACAATACAGAATATATATTCTACATTTATGTCATATATGCATCACAGTTCTTTCTGAGAGTTTAAAAAAAAACTAGCTCAGTAGCAGTATGTCCCTGGACATTATTTTATAATGCTGGAAACTATAAAAAGCAGATTTAGGAAAAATGTATATTTCCTTTATCCATTCTGTCATAACACAAAATCACTACAGTGCAAACATCTGCACCAAGTATGAATCTATTGTCTATATCAACCTGTCATATTACTTTCCATTGCTACAGTGGGCTTGAGATAAAAAGTGCATTAAAATGTAAGATGATCAGTTGCTGTGAGCTTTTAAGACAATTGGGTTGATTTACTAAAACTGGAGATTGCAAAATCTGTTGCAGCTCTGTATAGAAACCAATCGGCTTCCAGTTGTTTTTTTTTTTTTTGTGAAAGTATAATTTAACAAGCTGAAGTTAGAAGCTGATTGGCTACCATGCACAGCTGCACCAGATTTTGCACTCTTCAGCTTTAGTAAATCAACCTCATTTTCTTTGAGGTTATGTTTTTGACACATTGACGTCAGACGCTGATTGGAAATGCAGCCATTGTCTGACCTTTTGTACAGATATGTCTTGAGACATTTGAATGGCCTTAATATGTATGTATTTGCCTATGGAAAAGGAAATGGGTACAATGCACTGGTGAGGGGCCGGGCTGCTCCAGCTGGTTTTTTTTATGTTTGTTTTTTTGTTGTATAGTCAGTGGAGGCCAGATGAAAAATGCAAGGTCCTTTCCATGCCTTCTTTTTGGGTTTTGAGTAAGAACCAAAAAGAAAAAAATTCACCATTTATTACCTGCCAATACACCTGGAAAACAGACACCTAGGGATGCCTTTATGTACCATGTTTAACTTATGGAGTGCCCTAGAAGTCATAAAAAACATGGGCAATTAGTGTATCAATGTTACCTTTCCACCTTGAGAAGTTGGAGCTCAACCCATCACTTTGCACACTGCATAGACATTGCACCTTGTGGGTTGTGAGATCTTAAGTACAAGGCCCCCTACACAGGGACATATCATAAAACCAGTGGGCCCATGTGCAAGATCAAAAGTGGCCCCCCTATGCAGTAAAAAAGTACCCCCCAAATCCCAATTCTCCCCTTTCAGCTCAAATCCCCACCACCAAATATACCCCCTTCCCGCATAAATCTCCCCCTCAGCAAAAACTCTTGCCTCCTTCTCCCCCCTCCCAGCGCAGATTTCCTCCCCCCCCCCCACATATCCCCCCCCATCCCAGTATAAATTCCCCAAACTCCTCCTTCTTACACAAACTCTCTTACTTCCCCCAAATCCCCTCTCCCAACACAAATCCCCCCTACAAGCACAAATCCTACCCCCCCAAAAAAAAAATGCTCTCATCTCCAAATTCTCCTCAGCAAAAAAATCCTCTTAATCCCTCTAAGCATAAACCTCCCCCCTCCCTCCTCTTCTAACACAACTCCTCTTATTCTAGCCCTCAGCACAGGCTTCAGGCACTGTAACCTGCCGGTGCTGAGAGATCTCATTCTTTCCAGGCTACTTTTCCTGTTCAAAAGATACATAGGAGGAACCTACAGGAAACTTCCCTCGGTGCTCTGACACTACTGTTAAGAAGCTGACTGGAAGAGATACGGACTGCTACAGTGTCAGCAATCGCTGCGCTAGAGACTTAGGAGACACCTTGGTACAAATGTGGAAAAGTACTGGGTGCTAGTGATTGCCGACAGTGTAACAACTCGCTGAGGCCCCCTCTCCTCCACGCTAGCACACTGCACCCAGGGCAGCCAGGTACCTCTCTTGCCCACCCCTTGTTCTGGCCCTGGAGTGGGTGGCACAGCACACAAGACTGCAGATCACTCTGCCATCGGGTGGCTGGGGTCTGCGAAAGCCTGGGCTCACAGGAAGTGTGTTGAATCTAGTGGTGGAAAGGAATATCTGCCATCCAATCCTATCCTGCCTGCAAAATCCAGATGGATGGTGGTCCTATTTTCCATCCTTCTGGCAGACGGTCCGTTTCAACCCAATTTCCTCATAGAGGAGAGCGGGACTGTGTCTGTGTCTGCTCTGCACAGTGCCTGCTAAGCGGGGATCAGCAGAGGGATCCCCGCTAAGCAAATGGAATCTGAATACCGGAGGCGTCTGTGTGAAAGGGGCCCTACAGGTGAAAAAAACTGGAGTGAAACAGGTTGTAAATTAATCCGTCATCACTACTGCTCTTTAGTGATTTCTTTCTAATAGTTAACATTTACTCGTATGTGAATTCAGCTGTCACTATTTTCAGATTGATTTGACCAGTGTGTCTTTTAGTACTAGCATTTTTAAAAATCCTAGAACAGTTACCCCTTTTTTAAATGCATAATTTTTCAAAGAAAAAGAAAAAAATAGTGTTTGCATTTAATTCTAGTAGAAACTCCTAATCTGATGTTTAATGAAGGCTTTTGGAATAATCCATCTATTTTCGTTGTAAACTTCATGGGCCTTTTCTCTGTCAGGCATCTCCTTTGCATTTGTTCAGAGCGATAAATTCCTATTATGCAGATGACTTTATTAACAAGGAAAAAAAAAACTATTTTATCCACCTTCGCTAGATATTGAAAAGCCTATGTGCAGGTGGCTACATAGGCATTTAGTTATTTTCTTGTTCAAACATGTTTCTTTGATTGTGATTGTATTGGCCCTATTTCTTTCTCTCCCTCAAACTTATGCTATCCTTTCAATCTGTTCATTGTCGGAGGGACCTGCCTCATGGTGAACGAGATAATGAGAAACGCTGAAGACATGTGTGCTTGATAAAGTCAAGAGATGGAGCACTCTCTTTTCCGGCTGCTATTTAAAGAAGCCCTTGTATATATCTTGCTAGATCCTTGGGAAGGAATGCCTTTACCTGACAATTGGCCCGAATATTAAATAAACAATCGACAGCTGTGAAGAACAATGAGTACCACCATTGTAAGAATAGAATTGTTAGCTTTTGAAGAGTGGATTCTTTTCAGACCTCGGATGTACTGCGTCTGTGTAATGTTTTATGAGCAGAATCGGATCCGCTGAACTATCTCATCTTCCTCCTCTTCTAGTCAGTAATAAGCATTTATATGTTTTTGCACTGTGCTGAGGCTCTAGTGGTTACACCCTTGTCATTAAATTGTTCCTCCTTCCCTAGCCATTACAAGGACCTAGAAAGAGGAAGACACAATCTATTACAGCATGGGTGAGTGTAAAAACGAAGAGAGGTTTTATGGATACAAAATAAATGGGTTTATAGAACCGCCTCAAGTGCTGGACAAAATGATACAATGCTATGTTGCTTCAGTCCACGTTTAACTATTGGGCTGCCTAGGGGACTACAGCTGGTCAATTGTGTTACTTTCTCCTTTATATTTAAAGTAAACTGCTATGTCCTCCTCAAAAAAAAAAATATATATAATAAAAAAATATAATAATGAACACATATGTTCATTATCAAAGGGGTGCCATACAAAGCAAGACATTTAGCCATTTGACATTTCTGTAGGTATGTTGGCTATTCAGTGTATTGTTTTAATGTATGCTGACATTGGAGGCAAATGGAGATAACAAAAAGTTTTCCTTGGCAACAATACTGGACAGGTTAAGTCAGCTGCGTATTGGAATTTTTCTCCCCACTATGTCACATTTGTGAAACTATGGGGAGCATTATACCATTTACTTTACACCTTCACTCCCCTCATCCCCCTTCCTCCCAGTGCGTCAATTGCACCCCACAAAATGAATATCCAAGTTATTCTACATGCCATCCCACAAAACTACATCATGTGGGATTCACACACCCCAGGCATTACATTGTGGGCTGGGAAACCAGCTTTGCCTGTTCTCCACTATCAGTAAGTCAATGGGAGGGAGGGAAGTTAGGTGATTTATGAGGTGTATCATTTGTCTGGTGTTGCTGTTTGTTTAGTACTTTTGTAATGTAGATATGTGTCCTAGTATACTTGTCATGAGATAAAAACAGGACTTTCATTGTTGGCTTCTTTCTGCAAATTCTGGTGACCTGGCTGTTTTTGGCTTCAGTAATTCTGTCGCAAAAATGAACATGCAGCAAATGAAAGTCAGAGAAACTATAGCATTCTATATCTTTATATTTATTTTATTTATTGCAGGCATTTATATAGTGCCAACAGTATACACATCATTTTACTTTTTGTACATTCACACCACTCCCTCCTTCAAGGAACATATAATCTAAGGTCACTATCTCACATACATACATAGACACGCACACACATACTAGGGCCAATATGGAAAGGAGCCAATTAACGTACGTACATGTCTTTGAAGTGTGGGAGGTAACTGCAGTACCTGGGGGAAACCCACACAAGCACAGAAAGAATATGCAAACTTTGTGCATATAGTTTTCTGACCAGGATACTTATCAGTGAGTCAGTGGGTCAGTGAGTCGGAAAGTAAAAAAGCCATGTGTATGAAAGCTAGGCAGTGAGAACTGCAAAATGACAGACCTGGCAACCTGCTTATTTCTTTCAGAGCTGTCAGGCTGTTAGTTATCTTTACTCTCTATTGAGTCATGGATCAACAAGTGTGCGGGACAGAAATTTAGACTTTTAAAATTATGTTAATGGCATAGTTTTTTTAAAACAAAATTACAAACATAATATACTTACCTGCTCTGTGCCATGGTTTTACCTGTTTCTGGGGTCCCCTACTGGTGCTCCTCCCCCTTGAACAGTGCCCCCAATAGCAAGCCAGTTTTTGTGGGGGCACTGGTGCGTGGTCGTTCCCAAGCAATGCTTTACGCGTCCATAAGACACATAAAGCCGCAGCTCTGTCCTGCTTTCACTCTCTCCTCATTGGTTCACTTGCTGTGATTGACAGCAGTGGGAGCCAATGGCTCCTGCTGCTGTGTCTCAGCTAATGAAGAGAGAGAGATCCGGGACAGCGGAGTCTCCTGTGCATGTTGCTGGATCGAGAAGGGACAGGTAAATATTGGGGGGAGGGGCTGTGGGGAGAGCAGCACACAGAAGGTTTTTTTACCCTAATACGTAGAATGCATGAAGGTAAAAAACCTTCAGCCTTTACAATATCACTTTGAAGACTTCACTGGATGCAGTGACTTACTAGGTAGCTGGGCCGAATCACTGGAACCTGGAGGCACACAACCTTTGCTACCCAATTTATAACCATCTAAAAGGAACACCTCTTTTACACAAAATGTTTTATTGTTTTACTGGTTCTTACCTGACCTAAAACATTGTAATATGTGTATATAAGCTTTTATGCAATCAGTGGATATGCACTGATAATTTTAAAAAAATATATGGTCAATGCTGACTTTGCCACTGCTGCATATAGACACAAGTCTAATGTAGCAGCCCAGCCAGACCAGTTCAGATGTTAAAGCCAGGATCAGGGCTTCTACCCAAAATTGTTACTGCAGGTTTGAACAGATGTTGGCAAGTAGAACCATGCTTGTTATATCTCTTTAGAAGACCGGTAATGAGATTTCTCTACCCTACATCCCAGACCCAGAACATACTGGAAGAAAGAAATGTATTGACTTTAATTAGAAAATCCAGGGTCCATGGTCAGTAAAAGGAAATCTGGTTCCATTGCTTGTTCCGCCTGCTGTCCTTGCAACTCCAACTAGAATAATGGCACTGCAGGGCACTGCAGAACAAAAATATACATAACAGTATATTTTCTTCTTCATAACCTAAGTACTTGTGGCAAGTGTTTGTAGGTTGACATGCCAAATCCAGTTGTTGTTTTTTTTCCAGCAATGTGATGTTTTCTTAAATTTGATGTATAAATCTGACTGGGTATGTGAACTATTTTTATTTTAGAGGTAAGGTAGACATGACAATGCATTAACTGTGAAAGTGTAGCAGATGACGTTATTATCTAGAGTTAAGTCCGTCTGAGATCTCCTGTCATAGGTCTGTCTCCCCAATCCATTTACCAGTATATATATGAGAATGCGACATGACTGTTTTTGAAAGAACAACTACATTCTATCATATCACAGGTAACTGGAAAAATAAATAAGGTACCCCACAAGTGAGAGATTTTAATAAAGAGAGTCACTGCTGTCATTTCATCTCTAAGTTGTGCTATAAAACATTCACACAATCACCTCCTGCAGGACATATATGGCACACAACTCTACTAATTGGCCACAATATATTTTTGATACAATATTTAATATAAATAAGTAGAGTCTTTCTGCATATACTGTACATTATCTATCTCAGCAGTGTGTATGCCCATGTGTCCATTAGCCTACGGGCAATACATATCAAAACCTGATAAATAAATAGTGAGTTGCCTGCTGTGCTGGCTTTTTGAGCCTTCTTCAGTTTCTACTGTGTGACTAATTAGCTACAAGACCACAAAATGGATGACACTGGGAATTAACTGCACTTGTGTCTGTAGGCTACAGTGGTAGCCACTCACTTCAAAGGCTCTCCATCGGCTTTTGTGACCAAAGGTTCCGGTAAAGAGAAACTTGCGTGCCGGTACAGGAGCAAAGCTACACAGAATAATTTATTTCAGTGCTGATGCTCGGTCCAGCGATACTCATTTTCACATGCTTGCAACATCTTCAAAAAGAATTGTACATACTGTATACCCCTTAAGCACTATTAATGTTTCACTGTTTCCTGGTTAAAGTGATAACCATTTAACACAAGTAACAAAAATGAGAAGATACACTCTAAAATAAAATAAAAATTACACTTCCCACATAAAGACCTCATGTACCATTGCTTACCCGCCCATCTCTAAGACGCTTTAAAGCTTTTCTTTTAAGCCAATCCCCCCACCTCTTCTTTTAATTAATATGGCTTTGTGACACAGTGAAACAGCCACAATCATAATTTTCTGAGTAAGGTCATAGCATACTTAAGTATTTGAAAATAATTGTTATATCATGTGAAAAAAAAATCACTTAAAATAAATTAGGCATGGGTCGCAAACAGTCTAAATCCGGGATCTCCAAACTTTCTTAACAAAGGGCCAGCTTACTGTCCTCCAGACTTCGTGCCCCATCGTTGGTGCCAGTAGAAGGAATAGTGCCCTATCAGTGTCAGTGTCCCAAACATTGGTGTTAGAAAGAATTGTGCCCTATCGTTAGTGTCATTGGGGAGAATAGTATCTTGTATCCGTGAGAGGAACAGTGCCCCAAGGGCTAGATAAAGGCAGGCAAAATCTGGCCCCTGGGCCACAGTTTGGAGACCATTTGTCTAAAGTAACAACCGCTCAGAATTGCAAATTGATCATTTTGAAATTAATATTCCCAAGTGATAGAGTTTTTGAATGATAGGGTTTCCTCACAAAGCCCAGTGTATATAATGGCAGAGCACATCTCTAAAATGTATACTTAGAAACACTTGTATTATTTCATTTTCAACATGATAAAGTTAGCATTGATCATTACAAAAAAATACTATACACAGTGGTATTGTGTGTATTGCTATGTTTGAATAGGTACTGCCTAGCTGTTAGGTCCTAGGTTGTCTAGCTTAGGTCTTTGTGATGTTGAGATCATTTTTCTTTGTCTGTGAACCTGTGTGTAGTATTTTTTTTTTTTTTTTGTATTTTTTTATACTTCTAATTTATGTTGAAAATGAAAAAATACATGTTAATTGAACTATAACTTTCTTTATATAAACTAATCCTTGTTGGGCCCCTTGGATTCTAGGCCCAGATTATGTACTGGGTGTTGCTCTGGAAATTTTATAGCTAGGCAACTCCTATCCTCATATTGGTTAGTGGTTCCAAATTATAAAATAATGCAGTAGGGAACAGACCCAAAAAGATACTCTCAGCATCTTTCCAAATAACTGTTCTGTTTATCTGGTGAAAGTTTTTTAAACACATGCCTAGGTATCACATTAATATTACAACTGTACTTTTTATAGTAACAAAGCGGGTAACATAGCCAGGCTAATGTGGGCAGTGCAGTGGTGGATGTTATTTGTGACTGTAAGCCCACCCTGTTCTTGGGCTACACCAGGCAGTGTTGCACCCATGCACTAGGGGTACCTTTGCCCAAGGGTGCACTCACTAATGCCGGGGACCAGGCGGGAACTTTGGTCACGTGAACAGTCTAACATTAAGGCAGTCTCCCTAATTAACGGCTGTAATGTCTGCCATCAGTTCCGGTGAGTGTTCATTTCACTGGGGTGTGGTGGCTGACCTTGAAGCACTTTGTTGGAGCACCTTTCTTCACTTCAAGATATACAGTATATATATATATATATATATTTTTTTTTTACATTGCTGCACTAGACTTTCTTTACAAGCTATCACCGCTTTATGGGATTCTGTGCATTAATTTTCTCCATTTTCACTAATTTTGGACTTGTTTTTGTTCACCTATTGTTCATTGTCACCTAATTTTGTTTTGGCGCTACACATCTTTTTTATATATTATTTGCATATGTTGGGTATATTACTTAACCACTTCCATACCGCGTCATGTTAAATGACGTCGGCAAAGTGGTTGTCTAGATCCGGGCCGCCGTCATATGACGTCGGCCCGTTCTAGCCTCCAGTGCGCGCTCCCGGCGGCGCGCAGCGGCGCGATCAGGGATGAGGCTCGTCCCTCGGACATAGCCCATCCCTGATCGAGGTAAACAGCCAATAGAAATTGGCTGTTTACCACGTGATCGGCTGTGTCAATCACAGCCGATCACATGAGCGGCTCAAGCACGAGCCGCTCGTTCTCTCTGCAATGCGCGCCCCCGGAGGCGTGCAGAGCAGCGATCGGGGACGAGGCTCGTCCCTTGGACAGAGCCAATCCCCGATCTTGGTAAAGAGCCAATGAAATTGGCTCTTTACCACGTGACCGGCTGTGTCCAATCACAGCCGGTCACAAATGTCAACAAAGATGAGGGTAACTCACTGTTACCAGGCTCTTCTCCTCACACACCGATCCAGTGTGAGGAGATCAGCTAACAGTGAGTTACCAGTGAGAGTACTGTACCATTACTGTGCCCTGATTGCCCCCATCAAATAAAGAGGACCTGTCACCTGCCCATCTGAGTACCTGTCACCTGCCCATCTGAGTACCTGTCACCTGCCCATCTGAGTACCTGTCACCTGCCCATCTGAGTACCTGTCAACTGCCCATCAGCGTACCCGAGTACCTTTTCCCTGCCCATCAGGGTACCCGAGTACCTGTCACCTACCCATCAGGGTACCCGAGTACCTGTCACCTACCCATCAGCATACCAGAGTACCTTCCACCTACCCATCAGAGTACCCGAGTACCTTCCAACTGCTCATCAGAGTACCCGAGTACCTTCCAACTGCTCATCAGAGTACCTGACGCCTGAAGTACCTGATTACTTGCCGCCTGCTCATCAGTACCCATCAGTACCCATCAGTACTCATCAGTACCTATCAGTACCCATCAGTACTCATCAGTACCTATCAGTATCAGTACTGATCAGTACCCATCAGTAACACCTATCAGAATCAGTACTACTCATCAGTACCCATCAGTACCTATCACCTGCCTGTCACCTGCCCAGCAAAGTACCCGATTACCTGTCACCCTTCATACAGCCACCATGTCACAGTCCAAAAGGGTTTTCTCTGCCGAAGAGGCCTGTGAAATGATATCCATGATGAGTGACGGCAGCGGGGAGCTCTCACCTTCCGACGCTGAAACAATTTCTGAATCCGGTTCAGAATTTGAGCCCTTTGAAGGCTTTACATCCGGCACTGAATCGGAGGAGGAAGAAGTTCGGCCTAAAAGACGCCGCACTGAAAATCAGGCAGACACCAGCAGCGCCAATGGCCAATCGGCAAACGCCAACGGCGCTGGACCCCAGGAGGAAATGCCCAGTACAAGTACTGGGATTTCACACCAGCCCCAAAGAAGAAGAGCCCAAATGCAGCTTCCGGATGCCTTGGCAAACCCATTGTGGCTGCCTTCTAGCTCTGGGTCAGCTACAATCCCCCCCTTCACAGCACAGCCAGGTTTGCAGGTCAACACCGAAAATTTTATTCTGATTGATTTTTTTAATTTATTTTTCCCTTTGGAGTTCCTTCAAAACATCGTGGACCAAACCAATCTTTTTGCCCAACAGTTTATCTTGAACAACCCCACCTCATATCATTCCCGTCCTTTTGAATGGAGACCCCTAACAACGGAAGAGTTCAAAGTGTTTTTGGGCCTTACAATCAATATGGGGGTTACAAAAAAAAATGAGCTGCACTCTTATTGGTCCACCCAACCCATCCACCACATGCCAATTTATTCTTCAGTCATGCCCAGGTCCCGCTATGATGCTATAATGCGCTTCCTGCATTTCAACGATAATTCCCAGTGCCCTCCCCGAGATGATCCCAATTACGATAAACTCTACAAAATTCGCCCCCTAATTGATTACTTTTCTAGACGGTTCCCCGAAGTCTATGTCCCTGACCAAAAGATCGCTGTGGACGAATCACTGGTCCACTTCACAGGCCGGCTGGCATTTAAACAGTATATTCCCAGCAAGAGGGCTAGGTACGGCTTAAAACTAAACAAGCTCTGCGAAAGTAAAACGGGATATGTGTACGCCTTTCGCGTGTACGAAGGCAGAGACTCTGAGCTCCAGCCCCCTGAGTGCCCAACGTACATGGGAGTAAGTGGGAAGATTGTCTGGGACCTAGCCTTCCCATTGCTGCAAAAGGGGTACCATATTTATATGGACAACTATTACACCAGTTTGCCCCTTTTCCGCCACCTGTACCTGAAGAAAACCCTGGCATGCGGTACAGTAAGAAAAAATCGGAAGGGCTTCCCGCAGAGTCTTATCACCACTCAATTACGAATTGGGGAATCCGCAAGCCTTAGGAACGAGGAGGTAATGGCTTTGAAGTGGAGGGACAGTAAGGACGTTTACCTCATGTCCACCATCCACGATGACAGCTCAGTGGAAATTCGAAGACGACGCGGTTCCGTTCAAAAGCCTGCTTGCATCCACGAGTACAATAAGTACATGGGGGGGGTGGATTTAAACGATCAAATGCTGCAGCCCTATCTCCCGACACGAAAGACCGTCTTTTGGTACAAAAAGCTTGCAATGTACTTTTTCCATTTGGCCATGTACAATGCCTTTGTCACCTATAAAAAGTCCACAACAAGACCAATCCCCTTCCTCCAGTTTATTGAAGACATTGCCACTGCCCAGATTTACCAGCAAGGATCCCCCCCAGAAATCATTCGTTCGGATTGTGTCAGCAGACTTCATGAGCGCCATTTCCCTTTCCGTATCCCACCATCACAAACCGGAAGAAGACGCCAAAAAAGGTGTCGGGTGTGTGGCAAAAGAGGAATTAGGAAAGACACCAGTTTCCATTGTCCCGATTGTCCCTCCCAACCTGGCCTTTGCATTGGAGAATGCTTCAAAATATATCACACTGCCCTAAACTTTTAGCCCATATTTCACTGCTGAATATTTTCCTGCTGCCTCAACCAACCATATTACTGCCTTCCTTGTGAACCGACCCTGGCCTGTATATCGACTATGTCTCTGCCTGCCGTCTGCATTGTTTATCCGCCATGTTTCTGCCTTTCAAGTGAACTGACCCTGGACTGTTTATCGACGATGCCTCTGCCTGCCGTCTGCATTGTTTATCCGCCATGTTTCTGCCTTTCAAGTGAACTGACCCTGGATTGTTTATGGATTTTGCCTTAGCCTACCGTCTATTTCTGCCTTTTACCTGCACTGACCTCGGCCTGTTACGACCATGTTTTTTGCCTGCCACTTAAACTGATCCTTCGCCCTGCTACTGTAGTAGTGGGATTCAAAATGACACAGGGGTCTCACTTTTGTGAGGGGCTTCAGAATATAGTGTTCTGATATGAGAAAACCAGTTTTTGGATTTCTCTGGGTTTGTAAACTCAGAACAGGGTCTGGAGTCCGGAGGCTTCAAAGCGATTTGGGTGGGAGAAGCCTCTACCCCTGTCCCCATTCTTTCCCGACCGAGGCCCTAAGCTTCATGGTCCTGCCTGCTGCCTGGACCAATACTTTGGCTGTGCTGATCATATCCCTGCCTGCACTGACCCAGGACTTTTTATGGAACATGTGCCTGTTACCTGGACCAATAATTGGGCTGTACTGACCATATCTCTGCCTGCTGCCTGTACTAATTATGGACAGTATTCCTGCCTGCTGCATGGACAATCCTTTTTCTGCTGCTGACCTGCCTGCTACCTGGACCAATGCTTTGGCTGTGCTGACAATATCTGTGGCTGCTGCCTGTACTGACTATGGACACTATTCCTGCCTGCTGTCTGGACAATCCTTTCACTGTCGCTGTCTACGTTCCTGCCTGCTGCCTGAACCACTGCACTGCTAAAACCACAGGTATTTTTTTGTTTATCCTTTGCTCAGCAGAATGTATTTTGTATGTATTATGCTATGTGTTAGGGGCCTTCAACAATGTGATAGGTTGTCAGGAATTTATGTGTGTGATTTATGTCCCTAGCCACTTGCCAACCGGCCAATGTATATATACGTTCTCGGTTTAAACCTAAAAACCGGTGTTATGGCAGCAGATAGCTGCCATAACCCTGGTATTTTTTTAAACGGTGGACAGTTGGCTTTCCGATAAGGGTGGTCCCAGCGGCGGATTCGCCGTGGGATCACCCTTCCGGGATGGCGGAAGAGGTGACCCCCCCCCCTCCCGCCGCGTCCCGGTCCTTTTCCCCGCTTACCGGACCCACCGGCAGCGGGGAAAACGATCCGGTCCCGGATCCTCATGGACAGGATGTTGAGTGAGGGCAAGCTTGCCCTCACTCAACTCTATGGTCTTGGAGGACCGGAGCTACGGCAAATGTTGTTGCCTAGCAACCAGCTTAAAGGTCCCTTTTTTTTTTTTCATTTTATTTTATTTTTTTTTTTTTTCTATCTTTTAGTGTACTTGTGAGATCTGAGGACTTTTTGACCCCAGATCTTACAAAAAAGAGGTCCTGTCGTGCCTATTTCTATTACAAGAAATGTTTACATTCCTTGTAATAGAAATAAAAATGATCAATTTTTTTTTTTTTTTTTAAACGGTGTAAAAATAAAAAATAATAAATAAAATAAATAGTAAAAAAAAAAAATTAAAGCACCCTGTCCCCGTTAGCTCGCGCGCAGAAGCGAAAGCATACGGAAACCCCGCCCACATATGTAAACGGTGTTCAAACCACACATGTGAGGTATCGCCGCGATCGTTAGAGCAAGAGCAATAATTTGAGCCCTAGACCTCCTCTGTAACTCAAAGATGGCAACCTGTAGAAATTTTTAAAATGTCGCCTATGGGGATATTTAAGTACCAAAGTTTGTCGCCATTCCGTGAGCGTGCGCAATTTTGAAGCATGACATGTTGGGTATCTATTTACTCGGCATAACATTATCTTTCACATTATGGAAAAAAATTGGGCTATTTTTACTGGTTTCTTATTTTTTAATTAAAAAAAGTGATTTTTTTTAAAAAAAATTGCGTTTGGAAGACCGCTGCGCAAATACGGTGTGATAAAAAATATTGCAATAATCTCTATTTTATTCTCTAGGGTCTCTGCTAAAAAAAAATATATAATGTTTGGGGGTTCTAAGTAGTTTTCTAGTAAAAACAACTGATTTTAGCTTGTAAACACCAAATGTCAAAAATAGGCCTAGGCAAGTGGCTAGGATGCATGATGGGGCTCCTTGGATGTTGGGTCCCTCTATATGGCTAGGCTGTGAAAAAGTCTCACACATGTGGTATCGCCATACTCAGGAGGAGTGGCAGAATGTATTTTGGGGTGTCATTTTTGCTGTATACATGCTATGTGTTAGATATATTAAATAAATCGACAACTTTGTGTAAAAAAAGAAAGGTTTTAATTTTTTTCCCACATTTTCCAAAAACTTGTGGAAAAAAATGACACGTTCAAAAGACCCATAATGCCTCATAAAATATACGTTGGAGTGTTTGCTTTCCAAAATGGGGTCATTTTGTGGGTGTTTCCATTGTCTTGGTGCTCTAGGGCCTTTAGAAGTGTGATAGGTAGTCCGAAAATGTTGTGTGTAATTTATGCTCCTAGAACGCCTGAAGCTGCTTCTTGAATGTGGAGTCTCTTTATGTGGCCAGGCTGTGTAAAAGTCTCACACATGTGGTATCGCCATACTCAGGAGGAGTAGCAGAATGTATTTTGGGGTGTAATTTTTGCTATTTACATGCTATGTGTTAGAAATATCCTATAAATTGACAACTTTGTGTAAAAAAAAAAGGTTTTAATTTTTTTCCCACATTTTCCAAAAACTTTTGGAAAAAAATGACGCGTTCAAAAGACCCATAATGCCTCATAGAATATACGTTGGAGTGTTTGCTTTCCAAAATGGGGTCATTTTGTGGGTGTTTCCATTGTCTTGGTGCTCTAGGGCCTTCAGAAGTGTGATAGGTAGTCCGAAAATGATGTGTGTAATTTATGCTCCTAGAACGCCTGAAGGTGCTAGTTGAATGTGGAGTCTCTTTATGTGGCCAGGCTGTGTAAAAGTCTCACACATGTGGTATCGCCATACTCAGGAGGAGTAGCAGAATGTATTTTGGGGTGTAATTTTTGCTATTTACATGCTATGTGTTAGAAATATCCTATAAATTGACAACTTTGTGTAAAAAAAAAAAGGTTTTCATTTTTTTCCCACATTTTCCAAAAACTTTTGGAAAAAAATGACGCGTTCAAAAGACCCATAATGCCTCATAGAATATACGTTGGAGTGTTTGCTTTCCAAAATGGGGTCATTTTGTGGGTGTTTCCATTGTGTTGGTGCTCTAGGGCCTTCAGAAGTGTGATAGGTAGTCCGAAAATGATGTGTGTAATTTATGCTCCTAGAACGCCTGAAGGTGCTAGTTGAATGTGGAGTCTCTTTATGTGGCCAGGCTGTGTAAAAGTCTCACACATGTGGTATCGCCATACTCAGGAGGAGTAGCAGAATGTATTTTGGGGTGTAATTTTTGCTATTTACATGCTATGTGTTAGAAATATCCTATAAATTGACAACTTTGTGTAAAAAAAAAAGGTTTTCATTTTTTTCCCACATTTTCCAAAAACTTGTGGAAAAAAATGACGCGTTCAAAAGACCCATAATGCCTCATAGAATATACGTTGGAGTGTTTACTTTCCAAAATGGGGTCATTTTGTGGGTGTTTCCATTGTCTTGGTGCTCTAGGGCCTTCAGAAGTGTGATAGGTAGTCCGAAAATGATGTGTGTAATTTATGCTCCTAGAACGCCTGAAGGTGCTAGTTGAATGTGGAGTCTCTTTATGTGGCCAGGCTGTGTAAAAGTCTCACACATGTGGTATCGCCATACTCGGAAGGAGTAGCAGAATGTATTTTTGGGTGTAATTTTTGCTGTGTACATGCTATGTGTTAGAAATAGCTTATAAATTGACACCTTTGTGGGAAAAAAAAGAAAAAAAAAATTTCTTCATTTTCCCAAGAATTGTGGGAAAAAAATTACAACTTCAAAAAACCCACCATGCCTCTTACTAAATACCTTGGACTGTCTACTTTACAAAAAGGGGTCATTTGGGTGGTATTTGTACTGTCCTGACATTTCAGGGCCTCAAGAAAGGAGATAGGCAGTCAGTACATCTGGTGTGATCAATTTTCAGTAATTGGTACCATAGCTTCTAGACTCAATAACTTTCACACAGACTAAATAATATACACTAATTTGGGTTCATTTTACCAGAGACATGTAGCAGTATACATTTTGGCCCAAATGTATGAAGAAAAATTTATTTTTTGCAAAATTTTATAATTGAAACTAAAAAAAAGTGTTTTTTTTTCAAAATTTTTGCTCTTTTTTTGCATATATCACGAAAAAAAAAAACCCCAGTTGTGATCAAATACCACCAAAAGAAAGCTCTGTTTGTGTGAAAAAAAATGATAAAAATTTTGTTTGGTTACAGTGTAGCATGACTGAGCAATTGTCATTCAAAGTGTGAGAGTGCTGAAAGCTGAAAATTGGTCTGGGCAGGAAGGGTGTCAAACTGCTCTGTATGGAAGTGGTTAAGCGTTAAACCATGTCATGTAAGCCTAGTCATTCAATTGTCAAATATAAGAGCCTCAGTGAGTTCTGGTGGCCTTGCCAGTTTATTGGCAGGAGACATGCACAGTGCTAAGAGGAGTAAGTCCTAATCTTGACTTGGAGTGAAGTTGAGCTTCTGTTTACATTAAGTACATTCCAGGCCTAGAATTCAAGAGGGTTCCCACTTCTGCGATGCGAAAATGCCGCATCGCATCCGCACCTCTGGCAGTTCACACTGCCATATGCGATACGCAGGGGGTGTCAATTAAAAGTTAACGACACCCCCAGTTGCGCAGTGCGATCTGCAAGTTCGCACAGAATCAGATCGTACTATTTTGAACCACTATGCGATCCGATTCTGCTGCGGTTGAAAAAAAGCCTCATGTGCGAGTTCATTGCGGATGCGGTGCGAATTCAGCCATACAAAGTGTACGGCTGAAATTTGCACCGCACATGAGATCGCATTTAATTTAGGAGCAGTGCGCTCTGAATTACATGCGATCTCCGCAATCGCACAGATGTGAACCAGGTCTCAGAGATTGATTGGAGTCTTAAAAAAGGTACTTGCTACCTTTTTTTAGTCCAGGTACCTTTTTTAGTCCAGGAGGTTCTCTTTAAAAGAACTTGCTAGCTGTGCTGTCTTTTCTTATACTTTCAATTATTTATAAGAACAACACTCCAGGTCAAATGAAATGTATGCCAGGTCTCCTTATGAGCTCATTTTTCACTTTTGAATGTTTTTTTTATTACATTCATTCTGATAACTGGTTAAATATATAAAATAAATTCTACTACTACTACTATGATTACTTATACTACTACTACTACTAATAATAAAAATAATAATAATATAAACAGTGTTGTGAGCTGTTTTGTTTACCTAATATTATTTCATTTTATGTCAGTCTCCTTCATCCTCTTTGCCACTGGCATTGCATACACTTTCATCCCATCTATCCTTTTGTACCATATGACTCTGAAGTCTTTCCAGTGACCTCTGCATGCAAATTCATTTTACAAATTTATCTTCAGTAATAAATAGCAACTTCAAAGAGTGGAACTAGATACATTTTTATTATGAAGATCTTTTTCTTAAAATACAGCCATATGTAAATGGAAGTTAAAGTGGATAGTTCACATATGCACTCTCTATTTGTGAGGAAACGCAAGTCTCAGTGTGGGTTCCTCTAGCGATTTTCATTGATTTCTAGGACTAGCTGATTAGCAGGAACGGGGCTACAATTTGCCTTTTCTGATCAAGATCCTACACAGGAGTAATTGGCAGGAGGAACAGCTGTATTCCTAAGCATTTTTTAAGCTTCTTTGCCCCTGGAAGAACGAAAGCAAGTGTTTGAATTTTAACCACTTGCCAACCGCTCACTGAGCTGGTACTGCGGCAAAGTGGCTCGATATCGTCCAGCGACGTAGACCTATGTCACTGGACTCCTCCCCTTGTGGGCGGCGCGCGCACGCCGCCGGAGGCTCGCTCCCGCTATATTCAGTCACAGCGGGAGTCGGGCCAGGGGAGGAGCGGCAGTGATCACCGCCGTTCTTCCCCGATCGTCGGGGAATCAAGTCTGGAGATCCGCCCGCTTGTGTAAACAAAGCGGGCGGATCTCCTTAGTGACAAACAGTGACAGATTGCAGGATTCAGCATCTGTGCCTGTGTCACACAGTGCCCTCCCCCCACACATGTCAGTAAGCACCAGGCATACATTAACCCCTTGATCACCAATAAAAGTTAACCCCTTCCCTGCCAGTGTCATTTTTACAGTAACAGTGCATATTTATAGCACTGATTACTGTAGTAATGTCACTGGTACCTCCAAAAGTGTCACAAATGTCAGTCAATGGTCCGATCTGTCCGCCGCAATGTCGCAGTCCCACAAAAAAATTTGCAGATCGCCGCCATTACTATTTAAAAAAAAAAAAAACAATAAAAATTACATAAATTTCCCGTAGTTAGTAGCTGCGATAACTTTTGCGCAAACCAATCAAAATACAATTATTGCAATTTTTTTTACCAAAAATATGTAGCAGAAAACAAATTGACCGAAAATGTTAAAAAAATTTTGATTTTTACATTTTTTTTCCGGGAAATTCTTATAAAAAAATGTGAAAAATATTGTTATTTTTTCAAAATTGTTGCTTTTTTTTTGTATATAGCGCAAAAAGTAAAAATCGCACAGGTGATCAAATACCACCAAAAGAAAGCTATATTTGTGGGGAAAAATGGACATAAATTTAATTTGGGTATAGTGTCGCACGACCGCGCAATTGTCCGTTAAAGTAACGCAGTGCCGAATCGCAAAATATGGCCTGGTCAGGAATGGGGTAAAATCTTCCAGTCTTAAAGCGGTTAAAAATACACTCATTGAGAATTTTTTTGTCAAAGACATGTAGCTAAATACATTTTGGCCTAAATATATGACAAAAATTGAATATATTGGATATTTTTTAACTGTCAAAGTAGAAAAATATTGTTATTTTTTCAAAATTGTCGCTTTTTTTATTATTATCGCAAAAAATTAAAAGCGCAGAGGTGATAAAATACCACCAAAAGAAAGCTCTGTTTGTGGGGAAAAAAAAGACGTCAATTTTGTTTGGGTACGGCTTTGCATGACCGCGCAATTGTCAGTTAAAGTCGCACAGTGCCGAATAGCAAAAAGTGGCCTGGACGTACAGCAGGAAAATCCTCCGGTGGTAAAGTGGTTAAATAAAACATGTTTTTTTAATTCCCCTTGAATCTTTATAGTACGCCTACTACTGGATATCTGAGGAAATTGTAACAATCCAGTTTGGCTTTTAAATTGAAACTCTAACATTACACGCTAAATTCCATTATCTGTATTTTCCTTCATAGGCTGCCCTAGAACATATAACATTTCTATGTTCAGGGACATACTGGATTGTACATAGAAATATCTAAAAAATGTACTGCAATGAGTAATAACAATGCACAGCTGAACATCAAGCTCAGCCTATAACAGCCAGTAAATGGGAAATCTCCTAGTCAAAGGCACAGAGAGCTGGGAACACTCAGTAGGGAACTGATACATATCCCACTTTGTGCACTTGCACTGCAATTGCAAAATTGCAGTTTCTCTTTTAAGTACATGAGAATGCCAAATTGTTATGGTATCATCACAATTTTTGATGACCCACTTCCAATTTATTGTAACATTCAGCAAATCAAATGCTATTCCAGTTATACACTTCTAAATTTTATAACTAGTAACACCACAAGTCCCCACCACCCTGGATAATTAACATGTTGCTACCATTCAGCATGGCAGGGTATGACAATAATAAATTATTGCAGACAATATAGCCTAGTTTATTAATTCATTTTTCTCCCTGGCAATAGCATCAAGAGCATGTCTTTCTATGAATCCTTATCTCTAATCCATTTTTTAATTTTATACAGTAAATAAGAACATTGCATGTACGGTACTTAATATTAAGATATCCTGGCAAGTTTATTAGTCACATGTTATTAAGGCTAACAATAACTATGTAAATCCACCTGTCATTTTCCAGTAAGTATTGCAGCTGTTGTGTCAGAATCGTGGCATTGGTATACTCTATAACGTTTCTTTTTCATAGACCTTTTTCCAGCCTTCCTCAACAGACTTCATCAAAACTGACACATTTGTAATAGCATCACTGGTAATTTGAAAATCATCCTAGCTTAAGGGCTTCCAAACACATGGGGCTTAAGTAGCCAAATGATATGGGTCTGGAAGCAGTGGAAATTTGTTGACATCTTGTCAAACAAATAGACAAGATCTTAAGTGTTATCCTTGAAAATGTGCAAATCGAGAGATAATGTTATTCTTTTGGGTCCCGGTCTAGGAAAACATTAGAAAATGCATTTTTCTGGTTTGAATAAACAAAATACATTGTGGAGTAGAGGTTCTGGACCTTGCTTGTTATAAAGAAAGCCATTATATCTACATATACATACTTAGATTGCTTTGTTCGTTCACCTTGCAAAAGATCATGCTGATTTTCTGCATACGGAACATGGTAGAATGGGACTCTTGCTAATGCATCATGTGAGTTGAGCTTTGCTTCTGACCTGCTCAACTAAGAGCCCATTCAGACTAGCGCGACACGACTTTGGGGGGCGACCTGTGAAGTCGCGTGCACCTCTGTGCACCGCGACTTTGGCGCGACTTGCAGAGACTTCACATAATGGAAGTCTATGCAAGTCGCTCCGAGGTCGCCCCAAGTAGTACAGGACCCTTTTTCTAAGTCGGAGCGACTTGTGTCGCTCCTATTAGAACGGGTCCTGTACTACTTAATGTACCGCGACCGAGCGCGACTTGTCAGGCTGACAAGTCGTCTGACAAGTCGCGCTAGTCTGAATGGGTTCTAAGCCAAGTGGCTACATGTATGTACTATTTTATTACAATTTATTACATTTCCCATATACCTCACTGATATTAAAGTGTATATTCCATAAACAGCACCTAGTTTTGCATTAAGATTATTATTATTATTTTTTTCAACTGCATTGGTCTAGATCAGGGATCCTCAAACTATGGCCCTCCAGCTGTTGCAGAACTACACATTCCATGAGGCAACGTAGAACTCTGACATTCACAGACATGACTAGGCATGATGGGAATTGTAGTTCCTGAACAAATGGAGGGCCATATTATGAAGACCCCCTGTTCTAAATGATTAGCAATGCTTTTCAAATATTTTTTAAGACCTTGTACATATGGACTTCAGATTATGTAAAAACAGCAAACTTTTACAAGGCAATTGTAAAGCTTTTGGGCTGGCTGCGAGCAGCCTAGCACCCTTTAGCTCCAGTTTACTGGTGTTCAGTCCTAATTATAATAGGAGTGCTGCCTGTCACTTTAAACAAGCTGCTAACGGGCATTCAGTAAGTTAAAAATGTATCTAAACCCCAAAACCGGAATTTAATATATTGCAGCTTACCAAACGGTGTGTGGTGGCTGCATTTGTTTTTTTTTTTTTGTTTCAAACACGTTTTTTTTTTTTTTTTAGAAAAGTAGAACAATACACAATGTCAGCATACAAAGGATAATTGAACATGGTAAAGGTATAGATTTTGGATGTGGCAGTAATCATTGGAGCATATCAGAACAGTTTAAGTAGTCGTTGGTCCTAACATTTAACAGGGGCCTTTGTGATAATTTAACCACTTACGGACCCGCCGCAGTTTTACGTTGGTACTTTGACATTAAATAACGGGGTTATGGCAGCTGATAGCTGCCATGGCTTATAGCTGCCATAACCCCAGTATTTTTTCAAACCTCGGGCAGTCCACTTTAACATAAGGGGTGGTCCCAGCAGTGGATTTGCTGTGGGATCACCCTTATGAGAGGCGGGAGAGGTGCCCCCGCCGCTTCCTGGTCGTTTTCCCTGCTTACCAGACCCGCCGGCAGCGGGGAAAACAATCCGGTCTGTCCCCTGATACATCTTCTTTCCTGTGCTAAGACTAGCCTAGGCAGGCTAGTATAAATGCTTGAGTGTCTCATTGGGTATGGAAGGGTTGGGCCCTAGAAGTGGGTTATATCTGTTTGGGGAGCATTCTAGGCTTGACAACTTATTAATACTGGATGTTAGGATGATGGCTTACAACTAAAATAATTAAAAAGATATGTATGTGAAAAAGGATAGCACTGATGAAAATAAGGGGGGGGGGGGTTGGGTGTCAGAAAAGGGGACTAGGGTGTAGGGGGGGTGAGAGTAAGGATAGACAGGGATCCAAGGGAAGTAATCTCCTCGGTCTCCACAAAAGGCAGCATGGAATTAAAGGTCAGGACATGCATCTCCTCATGACTCCTCTAAAGGGGTCCTCCCAGGCTCATCCCCTGAGTAGGAGTGGGAGGTCCATTGTCTCAAGTTGAAGGTATGCATAGGGGGGGGAGGTTTGGGACTTTAAATGAGGCTCACAGTGGGAGTGCCGTGCGACTCCATCCCGGTTCAATAGATAAAAAGAAAAGGAGGTTGGGACTTTGAGTGAGAGACGTGACCAGGCTGGCAGAAAAAAACCAGCATGTTTATTGGTACATACAGTTCAAATGACATATACAATGTTTACAAGAAATTGTTACATATTAGGAAAACTAATAAGTGATCCCATAGTCCAATTACTTAGAGATCAACAGAGTAGGATTCCATATATGGTAGAGTATTGGGGAGTATACATAGTATCACAAACTGGGATTCCAAGTAGTAATAAAATAGTAGTAGGATTTAAAACATCATGAGCTCAACCCGTTTCGTGGCCCGAATCGCCACTTCGTCAGGAGCAGATGCAAAAATCTAAAAGGAAATATATAAGGAAATTGGCACAATGCTGATAATATGAATTGGAGAAAAGGGAGAGGGAGGAGGGGCAAAACCCCATACATACCCACACTTATATGAAGCTCAGATGGTAATTGGAAGGGAGAGTGGATATGACCCCATGAGCTCTCCCCGGGAGCTGAGGGCAGAGTGAGCCGCACACATGATGAGTGTGGGCTAAAGTAGGTGTCGTAAGAAGTCAAGGATATGTAGCAGCATGGAGGGATATCTATTGAAAATATATGTATATTATGTTATTAGTAGTATTACAGAGTAAAAAAGTAAGAGTACACCATGGTGCTGCTACAGAATGAGATGAGAAGAATAAGAAGTTGTATGTAATGATGTATGATGTATTGTGGTTATAACATAAATGAATGAAGAGTATATGGTCCTATAGTATAATGTAGCATCGTGGATAAAAAAAAAAAAAAATATATATATATATATATATATATATATATATATGATCATGTACTGTAATATAGTATAATGCATAAAAAATGTAATAAATAATACATAATGTATAGTATATATGGAATATTTTTAGTATGGCATAAGTGAGTGGGAGATATGTGAACGTGTATTTATAGTTATGGTGTAAGTGGATAGAAAATGTGTGATCAAATGTTATGGTCTAACATAAGAGATAAAGAGTCTCAAGTTGAAGGTAAGGCCTAAGTATGAGTAGGCTTCATTTGTTTTGTTTTTTGCTTTTGTTATGGCATTTCCACTGATCCCGGCCAGTGACATATTTCCTTTCCTAGGGTGGCTACGCTCACTTTTGTAAATTGGGCCTGCAGAATTGGTAATCTGTAGAGGAGATAGTGTTAGATGTTAATTTGGTAGTGTTAATTTGGACCACATCAGCAATCAACTAGCATGCTGACATCATTCAGCTCCACTTAACATGTTTTGTCTGGTGATTCCAGCACCAGAATATTTTCAGGATTGTAGTGTTTGGATGCAAATTTCAATTTACCCTGAGTACTAAATACATGAGAATAAATGAGTTTGATTGCATGGTTAGGAAAATAAGCTTGGTGCTAAATAATAAAAATCATATTCTGCAATTAGAACAAAAAGTTTCACTATATATAACCTAACACTGCCTAATCTCATCAAGCCACACTTATTAAGTCCTGTATACTTTTTCCATACTCTTGACCCAATCTTTGTAAAAAGTATTCATAAATTCTATAAAGTGGCAAGCCTAACATCCACATGGTCCTGTTGGCTCCATTCACAAAGCGGTATGTTTCCGCTTAAAAAGAAATGTGGTAAAATACTGCTCAGAATTTTTCTAAAAGTGTTTTTGGCATTTACAAACAAACGCTACTATGAGTTATTTTATGAAGTCCTGCAGTATTTTAGTAGTGAAAACATAAGGTAATTTATTGCCTTGCGCTAGCCAACATATTTATTAACATTAATAAATAGGTGTTGTTAAGGAGAAGTCAGCCGTCCACATCCTTAACAACCAGTAAACAACATGGTTGTTAGGGAGCGTGCAGCTGCCATGTCCTTAAAACCCAATGAGATATCAGCTGTCAGTGGGGTTCCCCTTTGACAGTTGAATGTAAAAGAAAAAAGAAACAGAAATGCCTGCAATAAAGTAAAAAAATCAAAAAAAAAAAAAAAAAAACGGCGTGGGGCCCCACCCAATGCATACCAGGCCCTTAAGGTCTAGTATAGATTTTGAGGGGAACCGAATTCCAAAATTAAAAAAAAAGGGCATGGGCCCCCCCCCCCCCCCCCAAAATCCACACCAGATATCAGACCCCCAGGTCAGAAAAAGGAGAGGACAAGTGAGTGCCCCCTCCACTGGAAAAATACCAGGACGCATGCCCTCAACATGGGGAGGGGGGTGCTTGGGGGAAGGGGGGAGCGGCTGCCTGCTCCTTAACAACCAGTACATCTTCCACAAATACCGCATGCTGGGACCACTACCTAATTCACGCATGCATTTCATTTTTTTTTTTTTGCTTCTGTAAATTGATTTAAACCTTTTTATAAGGGTATTTACAGAGCATTTTCAGCGTTTCTCTGTAAATACCGCAAAATAGTTTAGTGTACTCACAGTGTCATGATCGCATGGGGATATTAGGTAAAATGTGTCCTGACATCTAAATATCTCATACAAGTTCATTTTGTGAATGGAGCTCACTATTTATTGGGACATACGCAAACTGGGTGAGAACAGTAGTTGTTCTCTTTGGTTCACCTGTACTTGAAACTCAAACTGTCATGACTCTCCTAGTAAAAGTGTAAATGCATGTTATTTGATCTTTAAAAAATATGTGTTACATGTTTCCACATATTAGAAATAGAGAAACGCTTTAGAAAAGTTAGAGAAAAAAAATTACCATATGGAATGTATGTATAGAAGGAAGGTGTTAGAGTTGTAAATGTATCTAAGTTATCTAGGACAATAATTCTATTTTTCCTTTCTTTCAGTTTTATAGAATATCTCTTTGTTTATACTTTTCTTGTTTTAAGCTGGTAATTATTTCTTTTTCTTTTGCCCTAGCTAGAATAAACTGACTTTTTTATTTCTCGGAAGCAAGCTTTTATAAACCTTGCACATGGAAACAGAGTTGTGTAGGTGTTGTATTAATCAATATTGGAATTCATATACAAACGTTTGTGTTTTATTCTCAAGAAATACCAATGCTTGCAGTTATCAGTGTATAGCATAAAGTCAAACCTTGATCATTTCTAGGAATAGCACAAATGTATATTGCAATGTTGAACCCAAATAGGCTGAAACACATGAACACAGAAAAATAGATTGGAATATTTTTATTAAAGGAGAAGTGTGGTAAATTTAAAAAAAAAATCTATACAGGCGGTCACAGGCAGAATACTATTGCTGTTGGGCGGATTTGGCTGTGTTGCAGGGCGGATTCCGTCGCTCAAGTCTCACACATGCGCAGAGAGAGTGAGGCAGAATCTGACAATTAGATTCTCCCTCCGCGCTTTGCAGATTGTTGGATAATGCCTCTGATGATCTGCGCATTGCGCAGTTTTGATGTCACGCCAGCTGATTAATAGACCAGCTGAAGTGACGTTACATACTGTGCATGCGCAGATCGTCAGAGGCATTATCTGAGGGTATGCATTATTAGACAGAACACCGGCATTAATGTTTGTGAGTACACTCCTGTAACCCAGAACAGAGGTATAACCAAACCAAAAAAAAAAAAGCTCTGGCCATGATTCTCTTTTAACAGAACTTTCACTTAATTTTTTTAGGTTATGCAATATTGAGGAAAAGGTTTCCATATAATTCTCTTACTTTAATGTTACAAGCTTGTTTAGCTGACTGCACTTCCCCATGAAGCGTGAATCCACAAAAACACTTTTATTGTTAAAATCAAATAAACTTGCTCACATTTTGAATGCTTTCACAAGTGCATAAGGAAAATACAAGCCATCTGCGATTCCGATTGGCAAAGCCAAAAAAGTCAACATGCACGTTACTGTGTCCTGGCCCTATCCCTATGCATTTCAGGAGAAGTTTACATCCTTAGGGGATCAGGAGAATGCTGTTCATCAAACATTTACATAGTATAAAAGAAGGGGTGGAATGATCATTAATGAGTAAGACAAAACCAGGATGACTGGGCACAGAGTTTTAAAACCTCAATGCACCCACAGAACAATGCCATCTTGTGGTGATAAAAGCTGAATGCAGCCCTGGCTATATTTATTTATTTCAAGTATTTATATAGCGCCATCAATTTAGGCAGCTCTTTTTATATATATCATACATTCACATCAGTTCCTGCCCTCAAGGAGTTTACAATCTACGGCCCCTAACTCACATTTATACTGTTGCCAATTTGAACAGGAGCCAATTATCCTGCAAGCATGTCTTTGGAGTGTGGGAGGAAACCCACACAGGCACAGGGAGAACTTACAAACTCTTTGCAGGTACTGCAAAATTATACATAAAAAATTTTACATATCAAAATTGGAACTAAAAATGTACTAAAAATATATATATGACCCAGACAGCCATATATAGCAGATCTTCACCTTAAAAAGGAAGTTTCACTGATTCTACTCAGCCTCACCCCTCACCTCCCCCCCTTTCACTTTTGGTGCTTTTTAGGGGGAACAGGTACCTAATTCTGGGCGATTCCAGCGGAAATTTCCCAGTCCCCCCCCCCCCCATCCCGTCTCCAACCTCCTGGGACACATCACATG
Organism: Pelophylax lessonae; assembly: GCF_965119305.1. NCBI lineage: Eukaryota > Metazoa > Chordata > Amphibia > Anura > Ranidae > Pelophylax > Pelophylax lessonae. Next base: position 712,811,158 of record NC_138768.1, read on the forward strand.
TCCCAGGAGACTGCAGGACTATTTACATATTGCAGCCAAGCTTGCTCATGTGCAGTGGCCAGCCAGTTGTCAAGTCGCAAGGAGTCACAGCTGGCTTCCCACAGTAAATTTGGCCACTCTGGGGAGGACAGGACAGGGCCACCAGATCCCTGGACTGGTAAGTGTCTCTTTATTAAAAGTCTGTAGCTACAGTATTTAACTCTAGTATGTGTGTGTACTGTATGCATGTGAGGTAGGTGCCTTAGATTGCAAGCTCCTTGAGGGCAGGGACTACTGTGAATGTATGATGTGTAAAGTTCTGGGTAAATGATTAGCACTATATAAATACATAAAACAAAAAAAATAAATAAATAAAGTTTACAGTGAATCAGCCCTAAACAAAGTCACATTGCCAGATCTGCGTGTATTGCATGCATAGCAAAGACATCAGAACATCAAACTGTTCCATTCAGTGCAGTGTTCCTGTCCATGGTGCTGAATGAATCAAGCAGATCTGTATAACAGAAAGGTATCAACCATGTAATCTTTTGACACACAGAAACATACATAAAGTACACATACATATATATATACACACTGCATGGAAAGAGAGCGAAAAGCAGACTTTAGCATTCAGCAAGCATTGACTACTTCACATGTAAGAAAATCAGATACCCTTGAAAAAGATGTGTTCAATTTCTGTGTCCTCAGAAGAACTACATAGAAGAGCCTTGATTCAAAGAACTGGAATCTTGATCTCTAGACAAGTGCAAAGCTTGGAAAAAATGCTGACAACTTCCTAAAGATCTAAAAAATACATTTAACTAGTAGCTCAGAGTCCTTGAACATATAAGAGATACTGCATATAAAATTGTTTATTGACCTAATCTTGACAATCGGTCTCTATACTGTATAGCCATTTGGCAAACAAGGTTTAGTACATAGCCATATAATGGATACATAGGTTCAATTTCAACTCTGTGTGTAATGGTAAATTCTGATTTTCCAGAAAAAATGTACACACTGCAAGAAAAAGTATTTTGCATAAATTAAAAATGATTATAAATGTTTTCTTTTTTCCTAAGGCTGATGGTACTAGCCATGTTTAGGTCTAAATGGCAATATAACTTCTAGGTGAATGGTATATACAGCCCTTGGTGTTGCTCCATTGAAAGCTCTTGTGTAAACCTTGGATACTGAGTGCTGTTATTAATGAAAGACAGGCAAGAAGTGTCAGCAGTGAAATAGCTTAGGGATGGTGCCATGACCCTTTGTATATTATGTTAATTAGTCATTTCACAAATGGTTTGTTAGGGATGTGGTATGGTGACGCAAATGAGATAAACATCTGTAACCTGGTTGATGTCCCAGGTAGGAGATGAGCAAAATGATTAATGCTTTAGGTAAATTAGGGAAGCAGGCAGGAATATGGAAACGAAACTTGTTGCCAATAATTGCAAAATAATGCATCTGGGACAAAAATATATTCAAAGGAAGAATAGATGATTAATGACACTTTATTGCCATCAGCCACAGAGACCCCTGAAATCATTATTTCAGATTATTAGAGGGAGGCATGCCATGTAACTGAGCAGTTGTGAAGCCAGCAGGGTGTTAGGTTTAGATTGGAAGGAACAGAAAGAGATATATAGCAATGTTACTTTTTAGCACACTGATATACGCTAACTAATAGTAATGATTATAAAATTGTGGCATTGTATTCTTGCTCGGAGCCTATAATGGCTTACAAGACATTTTGCACATTTTGAAACATTTACTGTTAAAGGAACATATTTTCTGCATAATATTAAAATGTAGCTATTTTATGAAATTAAGAAATAATCACACTGTTAGTGCTACAGGATATTTTGAGAGGCTTTATTCATTGGTTCAGAATTAAATTTGCACACAGCTGGTATGCATGTAGGTGTCAGAAATACTTTAAATTGGGTAATAAGAGCATATTAGATAGTACTGCAATAATTAAAAAAACAGTGGCCGATTTTGGGGCTTAATGGGGCTCAAGCTGTCTTCTATTACCTTTCTGATCTGGAGATTCTCTGGTATCCTTAACCATGTCTGAGATGCATTCTAGGTACTGCCTCATCAAGAAACTTCCCTGGTATGATGGTAATACATTTTTATTTGTGATGACACTCAACACTAGTCACTGTATTTAAATTCAGTACCTGCAAAAATTCCATCATGGAAGTTGTCATTAGAACACTCTACTCCAAAGATGTCATCAAAAGCAAGGAATTGCCTTCCTAACACAAAAAGAGCTGAGTACTGTCCGCCATACTTATTTGTGCTAACATCCAAATGTTCAGGACAAGCTTTGGGGTGTACCCACCTCTTCAAGGTCCTAGCAGTATTAATGCAGTTTATTGTTAAATGTTAAAAAAAAAAAAAAGTCTTCTGTAACATTCTGCTGAAACGTTGTGTTTTAGGCCTGTTACACACATTCATTGATTTTTTTTTTGTTCAACCCACCAGGCTGAACTAAAAAAAAGGGAGATGCTGCTGTACTAACTAAGGGATGTTAGTGCAGTTATATCTCCCACTGTGCCTTTGTGTTCTGTCAGGGGGATTCCTCCCTGACAGAATACACTATAATCAGTGTTCGCAACCATTTGCTTCAACAAAAACTGGTCCTTAGACAGGCTTCAGAAGGACAGCTGTACACATGGCCTGAAGGAACCAGCTGATATTGGGACAGTGTGTACCCAGCTTTAGTACTGCTTAAACATTAAGGAAGGGGGAACTCCCCAAAAGCTTGACCTGAAAATGTGGATGTTAGTGCAAATAAGAAAAGTATCACAGTGCAAGTGCACTAATACAGCTACAGTCACCTTATTACTTTAAAACAATAAATCTATTTATCTATTCAGTTTATTGAGCAGTACCATACCTGGAGGGTACCACACAAAACTGAATAGCTGCCATAGACAGCTATAGCTAAGCAAGGGGATGGCACAATAAAGCCCTGTCTGGGACTGCCCCATTGCACTTGATATGGGCTTGATCACCTCTATGTTTAAGCCCATACTGGGGTAATGTTAGATATGGGCAGTGATGTGATCTGATGTATGTGAATTTTTGCTTTCTTATTGTGTTCATAGAGCATGATTGGGCTTCCTTTCACCATCACTCAAAGTTCTAGAGACAAGGAAATGTAATTCAAGCCTTCCAGCAGTGACGTCCCTCTATATGTCTATAGTCATTATAGCTGTCATTATTCTGTCTGGAGATTGAACTGGAGAGCCCCATAGGCAAAGTCTTTCACAGTATTTTCTGCCCAGAGAGGGCCTTCTGACCGAGTTATAAAAGATGGTTCCCCCATGGTGAATTTTAATTTCTTTCTCCGGAGCCTAATTTAACATGCACCATGATCTACAGGGTCAATAGGTGACTATAGAGAAACAGTCGCCTCCTAGTTGATTCTTTGGTTACACAGTACTTGCTATAACTCTTTTTTGTATTGCTTTATCTTTTAAATATAACAAAATGTCATGATCTTAGCGCAAAGTGTCCTGAAACGGGTTCATTGTATATACAGAATAATAAAATGAATGAACTTTCTAGGGTAACTTCAGAATAATAATGATTTTTGTTTTTCTTTACAGGCATTTTCTATTCAAAACAGGAACAGGGACAACCCCACTGTTCAGCACTGCTACACCCGGATACACAATGGCATCTGGCACTGTCTATACTCCACCCACAAGACCGCTCCCTCGAAACACCTTATCAAGAAGTGCTTTTAAGTTCAAAAAGTCCTCAAAGTACTGTAGTTGGAAATGTACCGCACTCTGTGCCGTAGGGGTCTCTGTACTACTGGCAATACTTCTCTCCTATTTCATAGGTAAGTAATTACATTTTCACCATTCTTCATTTTTTATGATTATTAGAATAAGCATAGCAGAACATCTTGTCAGATTTGTCAGCTAATATAGGTGACATTGCTCTTTTTAATCTTTGTCTAAAAAGACAAAATGATTTATACGCTTGGATTGGTGTTATTTTAAAAATCAAGTTAATATTTAATTTGAAGTTAATTAACAAGGACGGAGTCTACCATTTATTGCATCTCGGCTGCTGTAGCTACAGAGAGAAATGAGTGTTTTAATTCAGCACTAATTCAGGGCGATTCTTATCTAAAGGCTTATTTTATTATTGTTTGCTAATAGCTCTGTATGGACTGGAAAGTTAAACAAAGTCTTTGTTTTATAATAGATTTCTGCAGCAAAATCCAGTGTAGTTCAGTGTAGCCATAGTTTTACAGTATTATTTTTACAGATATCTAAATGTTTGACCTTAGAATCTTTGTGGGCCGCACTATGAATACATATGGGCCAGGAAAACAATGTAGAAGGCAAATAGTGTGCAAAAGCAAAACTCCATTACAACCAATCATATGTAGGGTTACTGTAATTAGGTTAGGGAAAAGTGGTTTGTCTTTGGATGCTATGGATCACGACACTTAAAAATACAAAATTAACCAAAACAATATTCAAATGCCTAAAATCTTTCCTTAACGAACAACGTATTGCTAGTGGTCAATATTAGAGTCTGTGATTTTGCATGCAGTGCTTCTTCATTATAACCAAGCAAAAAAACTTTTGAAACAAAGTGCCTCTTCGTTCATATACAGACAAGGTGCTGTTGTGCCAAACACTTCCACCAAGGCACCTTTAAGTGCAGTGCACACTCACCTGCAAATATGTGCAATAAGATGTCAGAGTCCTCCATCTGAAGGACTAATCAGCTTTGCATGAACACCTTTCCTTATGTCAGTGGACCAGCTCCCTGATTATGTAAGATAGAAAAGGAAATCCCATAGTGCAGCAATCCTTAAAACATTTTATGTATAAAAAGTTATCCAGTATACTCACATTTTTGGAGGTATATACAGGCATTAAAAGAAGTAGTATTGGCTGTCTTGATTCAATCTAGCATGACGGACCCCCGCTTGTATTGCATTCAGACAGCTGAGTCGGACGTTAAAAGTGCCTTGGTGAAAGTCATTGGCACAACAGTACCTTGTCTGTATATGAAAATAGAGGCACTTTGTTACAAAAGTTTTTTGTTTGGTTATAATGAAGAAGCACTGAATGCAAAATTACGGACTCTAATACTGACCACTATCAACACATTGTTCGTTAAGGAAAGATTTTAGGCATTTGATTATTGATTTGGTTAATTTTGTATTTTTAAGTGTATCTATGTTTATAACGAACACAAATGAATAGTGCACCACTATCCATTCACATACTACTGATTATTTCAAGTTTTTTGAGTACTTGAACACGGTGGGAGCAGCAATTCACATCACATAATTATCAATGTTGTTGTTATACCACAGCAGCGCGCCTTTTTCATTTATTCACTATGGATCGTGACACATTGCTGTTTGGCTAATAAATGATCCTTCTAGTATACATGTTCATACACACTGAACATGAAGAGCAAGTAGTTGTCACAATTGCCAGCACTCCATAGGATTTAATGCATAAGTAAGCTTTTGTTGCTAAGCCTGTACACTCTCCCTCCAAGCTCTCATGGGTCTGGCTTTTTCAAATCCTATAAATGTGCTAAGTTGTGTCATTACTATCATGGATGACCAAGCACAGAGGGAAAGTTAGGGGTCTGTATAGTAATGTAAGTGACAAGTGGAGCTACAGCTAAGAAGCAGTGGAAGTAGCCCAAATAGAGTCTGTCACACAAGTTGCTAGTAGTGTTGCAAAGGATAGTCCTATTTTTTAGCTAGGGGCATGGGTATTTATATGACTGCTCCAATTACCACCTGAACCAGGGTGAAGTAAAGACTATTTATAGAATCATCAGTAAGGAGCACACAAGGATACCCTAAAAACCATTCACTGAGTAAATTACAACCCCAAAATTTGGCTGCAAATATACAGAAGATGGCCAAAAACATGGAAGATGGTTTGTGGTTGAAAGATAAAAAGAAAATATAAATCTTTAAATAGCGTTTAATTTAATAAAAGGCTTATAAACAGTTAATAGTCCTGCAGAATATCATGCCAATGTGGGCTGCATATAAGCTTATGTTGTCTCCCCGTGTACTGTGAATATCATTTGGTGGCAGATGTACCACTCTCACAACATGGCTTTAAGTATCCAAGCTCCTGATAAGGATGGTAGATTCCAGTATGCTCTAGATCAATGTCCCTGGAGTGGAAGGGTACTGCTATCAGTTCTAGGTTCCAGCCACAAACCTGTGTCACTGAAAGTGGAGACAATGTAGGCTTAAATGTAGCCCACATTAGTATGATGTCGTGCAGGACTATTAACTGCTTTTAACCGCTTCCGGCCCGCGCTATAGCCAAAGTACGGCTGCAGCGCAGACTCGAATTTCCGGGAGGCCGTCTTTAAACGGCCTCCCAGTAACAGGCTTCCCGCGAGCGCACATTGGGGAAAATCTGTGTTGGCCGTGTCCCTTGGACACAGCCAATCACAGATCGTGGTAAATGGCCAATCACAGCGGCCATTTACCACGTGATCAGACCGTGCAAAGAGAGATGTAAACATATGAGATCATCTCTCATCGCCAGTTCTCTTCCTCACACAGAGACTGCAGTGTGAGGAAGAGGAGAGCCCGAACACCGGTAAGGGAATACAAAGGAATGTAATCAGGGCACTGATCACCAGTGCCCTGATTACAGAAGTGGGGAATAAAATGCCACAACTGCCCACAGTGCCCGCCATCAGTGCCCCCCTTAGTGCCCACAGTCAGTGCCCATAGTGCTGCCAGTCAGTGCCCATCAGTGCCTGCTCATCTAGGCACTGATGGGCACTGACTAGCAGCACTATGGGCACTGAGTGTGGGCACTGATGGTGCTGCCCATCAGTGCTGACCAGTGCCACCCGTCAGTATCCATCAGTGCCACCCATCAGTGTCATCCATCAGTGCCCATCAGTGCCGCCTCTCAGTGCCCATCAGTGCCGCCTCTCAGTGACCATCAGTGTCGCCTCTCAGTTCTCAGCAGTGCCACCTCTCAGTGCCCAGCAGTGCCACCTATAAGTGCGCATCAGTGCCGTCTATCAGTGCTCATCAGTGCCGCCTATCAGTGCTCATCAGTGCGGCATATTAGTACCTCCTCTTCAGTGCCACCTAATCAGTGCCCATAAGTGCCACCTCATCAGTGCCCATAAGTGCCACCTCATCAGTGCCCATCAGTGCAGCCTATCAGTGCCCATCAGTGCCTCCTCATCAGCGCACATCAGTGAAGGAGAAAAATGTATTTATTTTCAAAATGTACTCACAGAAAATAAGAAAAACTTTTTTTTTCAAAATTTTCTGTATTTTTTCTTTTTTTTTTGTAAGAAATAAAAAACCCAGAGGTGATTAAATACCACCAAAAGAAAGCTCTATTTGTGTGAAAAAAATGATAAAAATTTTACAGTGTAGCATGACCGCGCAATTGTCATTCAAAGCGTGACAGCGCTGAAAGCTGAAAATTGGCCTGGGCAGGAAGGGGGTATAAATGCCCAGTAGGCAAGTGGTTAAACCTCTTATTCAATAGAAGATATTAAAGGATTTACATTTATCATCTTATCCTTCAACCACAAACCATCTTCCTGACACTTTGCAACCATATTTTGGGGTCCATTTTTACTAATTGAACTGTGTTTTAGGGTGTTCTTGTACTAATGATTTTTGCTTAGAAGCACTGTCCACACATTGGGTGAGTCTGGCAGTGTGAATTATGGATTTTCTGCTTGCAAGAGGTAAGGGGAACTTGGAGGGATGGGGGCAGTTTCACCAACAAAAGTGAACCTACACTTTATAGAGCAGCTTAAGCAGTGCTCTGTCTGAAAGCCAGATTGTATGTAAAAAAGATGACCTAAAATAGGGTTTTAATACCAAGTAACAGCTGTTTGTTACAATTTACCATTTTGCATTCACAATACAGTAACAATATCCATTTGCCCATACACTTGTTGATTAAGTCAGAAAAATTTTAAGCAATAGCAAATTTTGTCAACTGTGAAATTACTTATTTTAGTCACATATTTACTAAAAAGCTGTTCAAGCAAGTGAATTTCACAGATTTTACTACATTTATGGTACAAACACCTGAAAAGCTTTAGTGGGTGTTTTACACTTGAATAATTAATTCCAACTTTGTTAATGAATGCCTTTGATGGACTTTCAGGCATGCAGCTTTGCAGTGGTATGGTCAGTAGGGGACCTCCAAAGTGCAGAAGTATATTTCCCAATCACATCTAATTTTTATCCACACCAATGTTTTAGCCGAATTGTTTGGTAAGAATGAATGTTACTCTTTTGTAAGAATAAATGTTACTTTCTCTAGAGAAGCAGTGCTATCTTCCCCCCGAAGAATATGCACACCATCTTTATTGCTATGAAGTGTGTGTAGATGACAGGATTTACCCTATACGTATACTCTCTCCTTATGATGGCAATCCTTCATATATACCATTTATTTTTTTTAATGTATTTTGATGAAGGATTGATTCTGTGGAACAAGACTGCTGAGACAAAAGCTAAACTATTTTTCTCCAGAGCTGTCTTCATGAAACAGCTTGAAGCCATCTTTAACCATTACTGGTTGCTTCTCTGCTCAAACAATAAAGCTTGTTTTTTCAGAGAACACCATTTTAGGCAAAGGTCAGCTTTTTTTGGCCAGATTATGTCCTCCCTGCACAATGAAAAACATGTATTAAATCAGCACGATAAACAGGTCTATCTCAACAGGGGTTTTATGTTATTTTTTTACTTTGTCTTCTTGACAGCACGCACTGTTGCAGCACACAGTTTATACAATATACCTCATTTTTTCTTATTTTTGGTTTACTGGCACTGTTTTTCTTCTTTTGTTTTTTTGTGGCCTGTTTTAAAAGTGATTTTATCAATCTGTGTAGTTTTAATTCTAACTTAGTAGACCCATATCCTGACCTCACAGATTTTTCTAGACAACCACAAGTTCATGAATTCGGTAATAAATTAATAGCCTTTGTTAAAACATTCTAGTGCAAACAAAATGCCACGCTATAAACAATCATTTCCACGCTATGGGGAAAAAATTATATATATATATATATTAAAATATATATATATTAAAAATGGCTGCTGCCTACCCCTAAAATATAGACTGTGAGGTCAATATTAAAAATGTATAAAATGGTGAGGTAATTGGCGCTGCCTAAAAGATGTGTAGAAATTCAGGTAAAATCAATAGCTTATGTACAGAGAAACATTTCATATATATAAATTCATACAAATATAAAGTGCAATATGTAAAACAGTGTATCCACAAAAATATATATATATATATATATATATGTATTCTGTAAAAGTATAAAGTGCAATAGTGCAAAAACCAGTGCGCACACCACCAAAACTGTATATATCTACTACATGTATATATATACATATATATACAAAAGTGATGTATTTGGCCTGTAAACTCTGGCCAGTGAGCCCTCGATTATCCAAATAAAAAAGTGGTTTGGTCTTCCAACTAAATAAATTACTGAGTAATTATATCGTAAAAGAGACTAAGAACATGCGATTGGTGTTGTGAAGTCCAAAATGAATTCTATAAGTGCAGTGTGATATATATAATCCAAGAAATAATTGTAAATAAATAATAGTAAAGTGCTATTAGTGCAAGTGATTCAGATGAAAATTGTCAATCCTAGAATCCATGCTAATAAAGAGTGAAAAAATATAATTTATATATAATTAGTCTGTAGCAGTGCTCAAAAAACTCAATCGATCAGATAAATAGAAAATGTCCAAAAAAAGTCCATAGAAAGGTGAGCTGTGGCAGTAATTAGCTCCGTGGGTGATTTTCGTGGTGCTCCAAATATTTTTAAGTGCCGGGTGTGGAGACAGTGATCCCTTTTTTCCCAATCTCTCCCGCACTCACCAGAAAATATCACCCCTACAGGGGTAACCAGCATGTAAGACACAGATCCACTGTCCGGTCCCAAGATGTTCTTATAAGCTGATCCCTCTGGTAAAGCAATCCTGGAGCCGTGTATATCGTATATATCATATACCAAATGTACTCATAGGGCATATGTCCAGGGTTCCATAGAGAGAAAGAGAGCCTTATATAGTGATGTATCGTTTAAAAGTGTAACACTCCACTCCACACACAATTACCTCACCATTTTATACAAAATGCCACGCTACATCAAAGGATTATATATCAAGTAGATAAATACATTTACAAGTGGTATAAAAATATATATATTTTTTTTATTAAATAACAAACATGTTATACTTACCTGCTCAGTGGTTTTGCACAAAGCAGCTATGATCCTCCTCTTTTTGGGTCCCCTGTCGATGCTCCTGGCTCCTCCTCCTCGAGCAGTGCCTGCAGAGAAAGCTTTATGCCCTGGGGGCACCGCTGCATCCATAAGACACATAGAGCCATGGCTCAGCCACTGTCTCCTCATTGGCTTACTGGCTGGGATTGACATCAGTGGAAGCCAATGGGCTCCTGCTGTTGTCTCAGCCAATGAGGAGGGAGAGTTCTAGGACAGCTGAGGCTATTGTGAACTTCCCTGGATTGTGGGGAGCTCAGGTAAGGATTGGAGGGGGGGGGGGGGTTCAAGGTGCTGCACACAGAAGGTTTTTTACCTTTGTGCATAGAATGCACAAAGGTAAAAAAACGTCAACCTTTACAACCACTTTAAGTCCCAATATATATAGGAGTGAAAAAATGTCAATTGGTACTATCTGGGATAAAACTAAAAAAAAAAATGTTTTATAAATTGTTCATATGTGGATCAGTGTCTCACAATTAAAAAAAAAAAAATCCTCATTCACGTTTCTTTTTTGGAGAAGCAGAAGCACACTGACTTTCCCAGTGAATGTCTGTGCAACAGCAGGGGAGAGGGGTTGCCAGGAAAAGTCTGATCATTGGAGGAGAGCAGGCTGAGTTCCCAGCATAGCTAGAGAACTGACCACGGCGTGTTCTTCTGCTTAGAGTGGTCTGTTTGTAATAGGAAAACCAGGGGACTAGCAGGAATACCAGGGATTTCACACAAAGGAAGCAATACAAAAAGAACAGATTACTTTCTCATACAAGTACATACGGTATTACAGCAGGCACATATCAGGAATATGAAGTACTGAGGGAAAAAACACTTTAATGATTTATTTATATATTTTATATACAGTACAATCCTTTGATGCAGCACAGCATTGTTTTTACACTAGATATATTATGTGGAGGTTGGACATCTTTGATGCTGCAGCTTGATTGTGTGTGGTTGATTTTGATTGTTGATTTTAGTTTCTAATACAATTTTATATTTTTGTGGGGTGAGCACGAAAATGTTTTTCATTTACCTAATCATTAGCTTCAAGCTCAATATTTTTTTTTGCAATCTGTGTCCCATTGGGGAGAATATTTTCACTTGCTGTCCCATAGCCAAAACAGGCAGTGACAAGTAACAAGCCATTTGCTATGGGGGCACTCGGGCAGGCTCGCTCCCATGCCGCTCTCTTGTGAACAGACATTGTTTATTCACACACAGAGCGTGACTTGGCCCCCACCCTCCACTCTTCTCTAATTTGCACACTGGCTGTGATTGATAGCAGCCAATAGCTCCCACTGCTGTGTGAGCCAATAAGAAGGCAGAGACCTGGGAAATCTGCTGCTCTTATGCATAACAATGGATAGAGATGGGGCTCAGGTAATAGGGGGGGCTTGGGAGGGGCTGCACCCAGAAGGTTGTTACCCCAATGCCTTTATGGCAGAATGCTTCTGCCTTTAGAACCACTTTAACTAATTAATATTTGTATCTAAACTATATACAGTAGCACAGCAACTCTTAAAATGAGCTTATTTGTACACATGTAGGTGATTTAAATATAGTACCCATATGTGTATAATTGTTCCAAGGCCAGGGTAAATGTGCTTTTTTGTTTTTTAACTTGCATTTGTTGCATTCTGTGAGTGTATTACTGTTGTTTGTAGACTAACTCTATATATTTATCAAAAACTTTGCAAGTTACTTTAAATTTAGTAAATGGTAACTTTGCGGATATTTTAAAAATGTACCCTTTTCTTTGCATTTCTAAGGATACATAACTACCCCAGTGATTTTTAAATTCTGTTTATTTATAGATGGAGAAAAAGCCTGTTCTATTATTTCATAAAGTACCAAACTGCCAAGCACCAGCGCATTCTGTGTATTTACCAACTTTCTGCATAGTTCCTAACGACTGAGCCATTCACATTAACTATTAAAATATAATCGCTTTTCCCTATCTCTAGCTATCATTTACTGTAATTTAATACTGTATGTTTGTATATAGAAATATTTTGTACTTACTGAAATTGAACCCTATTTTATGCTAAGTGCAAAGCATAACAAAATACTTACAATGCTTTAATGCGGTGCAGCATTAATATTTAATTGACAATGCAAATGGCTGTTGTGTCAGGCTTGGCGATAACAAAATATTTAATAAGATGCTAAAGAAGTGGAAGCAAGGAAATAAAATGTAACTCTTTCATAACTGGATCATACAACATTTTATTAAAGAATATAGGACATCTTTACATTTGCATGTGAAACTCTTCTCCTTAGCAGCATCCCTATAACAGTGCAGAAAGCGGTGGTGCGCAATTACCCCTTCAGAATGACCTTTGGTGGCTTGGAATGGCCAAATACTAATTGTTTTCAAGTTGGCCACCATGGTCCCATGTATATGTGACCATGATGGCCAACTTGAAAACAATTAGTATACAGTGTGTAGTGGAGATGTCTTTTATGGGCTCATATGCTTTCAAATTCTGTGTTGTTAGCACTTTTATCATTTACATATTGTGTTGTCTCTTAATGTGATGCATGCCAAAACAATATACTTTTTCACATCTGTACAGATGTCGTATCTGTATATATTTGATACAAGAAAAAAAAAACATCCTGTTTTTGTTTCAGGTAGTACAGTTTTAAATATGACTATAAGCAAGTTAAACCTTGCAACCAATATTTAAAGCGCACCTGCAATAAACTGGCATATACGCCACATGCTATAGGAAGTTCATCTAAGGCCCCTTTCACACATACGGTCCATTCAGTTCATCAGTTCAGTCACGTCAAAATGTATCCGTTTTTTCATCCGTTTCTTCATCTGTTTTTCATCCGTCTTTTTTACATCCACTACCAATGCAAAAATGGATGAAAAACGGACCGTTTGTCCGTTTACATCCGTTTTTCGTCCAATCCGTTTTTTTGACGGATGAAAAATAGGGCATTCATCTGTTCCAAAAAATGGACATTGACGGAAGCGGATGAAAACGGATGTTAACGGATGATCATCAGTTGTCATCCGTTTTTACATAGAGATGCATTGATGTCCGTTTTTCATCTGTCAGCGAATGGATGAAAAACGGACAAACGGACCGTATGTGTGAAAGGGGCCTTAGTGTCTGCAGGTAATTTCAGTTTCGTTTCAACTCTCCACTTTCACACCTGCTGTCCATTTGTCCGTTTTTCATCCATCCGTTGATGGATGAAAAATGGACATCAATGCATCTCTATGGAAAAACGGATGTAAATGAATAATCATCCATTTACATCAGTTTGCATCCGCCACCATCCGTTATTTAAACTAATCAAAGCTCTATTTTTCTTCCGTAAAAAAAAAACAGATCGGACGAAAAACGGATGTAAACTGACAAAGGGTCAGATTTTCATCCGTTTTTACATTGGCAGTGGATGTAAAAATAACTGATGAAAAACTGATGAATAACTGATAAACACTGATGAAAAACTGATAAATATTTCATCCATTTTGACGTGATTGAACTGATGAAATGAATGGTCCCCATGTGTGAAAGGGGCCTAATGCAAATATTAACTTCAACTAGAAGGTTTGAGCTTTGTCCCACACCATCTGCTCCCCTCCCTACACCCTATTATTGGCCCATCACTGTGATTGGCAGCTTCTTTAAACAGTAATGAGGTTTGGGAGGTAAGGTGGGTGGCCAGATTGGCAGGTAAGGTGGGAGGTAAGCTGAAGTCAGTATTTGCAAAACAAGATGATCCAGGTTTGGGACTCTGAGGAACCATACAATTAAGTTAAAATGACCTTAAGGTTCATGAAGCTGCCTGCTATTGCATTGGATTTCCAGTTTAAGGTTTTGTTTTTTAGCAGTCTAAGATGCGACTGTTTTTTTTATAAATATAAAATTATACACACTCTAAATGTAAAATTACACACTTGGTATAAAAGTATCCTCTAATACAGTACAATATTGGGGTTACAGTGCTAGTCAGAACTACAGAGAATTGGTGGTACTAGTTTTAGATTATTGCAAAATGAGTAGTGTGTCCAATCAGTTTGAAAACAAATGGTATTCTGGGGTATATCACTGGAGGGGTTACCAGTAGGGGGAAGGAGGCCCTAATTCCACTATATAGATCTTTACTTAGACCTCTTTTTAGAATGCTGTGTTCAGTTCTGGAACCGTTGCTTACAAATAAATATTGATGAGGAAGATCTGAGATCAGCAACAAATATGATGCAAGGTCGGAGGAATAAAGCAGGAGAGACTGAGGAATGTACTCTATACAGCCTCGAGGGAACATGATTAAAACCTTTACATGCAGAGTGTGAATTAGGTTCAGGAGGGCTGTTTTTTTTTAAACTAAGCTCCGCTCAAGAACAAGGGGACATGACCTCAATCTAGCAGGAGGAAAGTATAAAGGAACCATATAAAATATAATTTTGCAGAAATAGTAGTTGTTTCTTGGAACAGAGTTCCAGAATAGGCAGTTAGAGTCTGTTCACACCACATGCGTTGGTACTCCCTTGAGCGGCAATTCCAGCGCAGTCCAACTGCATGACAAGGCTAGGTGCCTTGTCTCTCTATTTGCCTGGTTCACACCTCTGTGTTGAGGTGGTGTGCGGATGATGGGTGATGAAATAAGTAAGGCCGGCTACTGAACTTTATGCGATGTCTGTGTGACCTCTCAGTAAAGTTAAAGGAAACCCAAGTGCAGAGTTTGGTGCATCATCCCTGCACTGATGTAGGCCAGACCGCATCGCAACGTACACCACCAGCTGATGCCAATGAGCTCCTAGTCAGTCAAGAGTAAGTGAATTTAAACCTAAAAGTTGCTTCTCTCACAGGAAAACTCATTTGCAAGTATGTTAGGGTATACCTAGTGTGGAAGAATTATGAGGACTGTAACTGTTGCCTTTCTTCTGAAAATGCTAGTTGCCTGGCTAGGTTTGGCATCACTCTTTTTGAGTCGGATACTGTAAGTAAAAATGAGTGGTGTCAGAATGTTTTATCTCTATACTGTTACTTGCAGGTCAGTTTCCTCAGATAATAAGAAGAGTTAAACAGTGTAGCAGAGTACACGATTCTCTCATTTTAAGATATGTTATGTGTACTGTGAGACTCGCATCAAGTGTAGAGCGTTTAAAGGACACCGACACTCGCCTTTTCTTTCTTTTAAGGGCTTTCCTCGCCCATGTTTAATAAAAGAAAGTTCATCAAGCAGAAGAAATAACAGGATTTCCCTTGCAGGGGTTTCAGCATTTCAGTCCTAAGCAAAATAAATGATTATTCAGCTTGAACTTGCAGCCCTCCTGGCTTGTACTTGCTACACTGCTGCTCTGGCCTCAAACTCCAGGCCCTTGTCTGTCTCCCACAGACTTCACTCACCCAACAGGGTGCACACGGATACAGTGCCTTGCGAAAGTATTCGCCCCCCTTGAACTTTGCGACCTTTTGCCACATTTCAGGCTTCAAACATAAAGATATAAAACTGTAATTTTTTTTTTTTTTTTAAGAATCAACAAGCGGGACACAATCATGAAGTGGAACGAAATTTATTGGATATTTCAAACTATTTAACAAATAAAAAACTTAAAAATTGGGCGTGCAAAATTATTCAGCCCCCTTAGGTTAATACTTTGTAGTGCCACCTTTTGCTGCGATTACAGCTGTAAGTCGCTTGGGGTACGTCTCTATCAGTTTTGCACATCGAGAGACTGAAGTTTTTTCCCATTCCTCCTTGCAAAACAGCTCGAGCTCAGAGAGGTTGGATGGAGAGTGTTTGTGAACAGCAGTTTTCAGTTCTTTCCACAGATTCTTGATTGGATTCAGGTCTGGACTTTGACTTTTCTAACACCTGGATATGTTTATTTGTGAACCATTCCATTGTAGATTTTGCTTTATGTTTTGGATCATTGTCTTGTTGGAAGACAAATCTCTGTCCCAGTCTCAGGTCTTTTGCAGACTCCATCAGGTTTTCTTCCAGAATGGTCCTGTATTTGGCTCCATCCATCTTCCCATCAATTTTAACCATCTTCCCTGTCCCTGCTGAAGAAAAGCAGGCCCAAACCATGATGCTGCCACCACCATGTTTGACAGTGGGGATGGTGTGTTCAGGGTGATGAGCTGTGTTGCTTTTACGCCAAACATAACATTTTGCATTGTTGCCAAAAAGTTTGATTTTGGTTTCATCTGACCAGAGCACCTTCTTCCACACGTTTGCTGTGTCTCCCAGGTGGCTTGTGGCAAACTTTAAACTACACTTTTTATGGATATCTTTAAGAAATGGCTTTCTTCTTGCCACTCTTCCATAAAGGCCAGATTTGTGCAGTATACGACTGATTGTTGTCCTATGGACAGAGTCTCCCACCTCAGCTGTAGATCTCTGCAGTTCATCCAGAGTGATCATGGGCCTCTTGGCTGCATCTCTGATCAGTCTTCTCCTTGTATGAGCTGAAAGTTTAGAGGGACAGCCAGGTCTTCGTAGATTTGTAGTGGTCTGATACTCCTTCCATTTCAATATTATCGCTTGCACAGTGCTCCTTGGGATGTTTAAAGCTTGGGAAATCTTTTTGTATCCAAATCTGGCTTTAAACTTCTCCACAACAGTATCTCGGACCTGCCTGGTGTGTTCTTTGTTCTTCATGATGCTCTCTGCGCTTTAAACGGACCTCTGAGACTATCACAGTGCAGGTGCATTTATACGGAGACTTGATTACACACAGGTGGATTCTATTTAGCATCATTAGTCATTTAGGTCAACATTGGATCATTCAGAGATCCTCACTGAACTTCTGGAGAGAGTTTGCTGCACTGAAAGTAAAGGGGCTGAATAATTCTGTCATCCGCCTGCTCATCGGGGATCGGCAGATCGATCCCCGCTGAGCAGAGAACGGTCCGCAACGGAATGCGGACCGTGTGAAAGGAGCCTTAATCAAAACCAGGCGTAGATTACTAACACACACAGTGACCCAGGGTCGCCCTCCTACGGTACTTTAAAAATTATATTGCCCCATTGCTGTATAAGCTTTGGCCCAGTGGATTATCATTATTACCTATTAATTTAAAAAAAACTGCCATTCAGTGTTAATATGTGTTAATGTATCAATAACCGCTAACATTCGTTTTTATAAAAGAAAGACAGACGTGCTTTAATGATGACACATAGATGTGCTGAAATTAGTGAATGGTAATGTTTTTATCCCTAAATAAGCATACAGAACAAGATCCAATTGTATTTTAATACTAAGTTCCTAATATTTCGTGTTTATGGCATTTACATATCTTTGGTACACCAATTTTATAGAGGCCAGGATTGCAAATGTCACAGTTTTATTTTTATAATATATTATTTTTCCCTTTTTAAAGTTAAACTCCAAGTTTTTTTACTCTTAATAAAACATCACCTTTAGCTTAGCTACAAACATTGCAAAGATTTTAGAAAACTTTACTGTAGATTTTAACCTGTTCTGAATCTGAAGTACTGTAAGACTTTCCAAGTCCTTTCTCAAAGTGACTGCTAACAAGAAAGGCCTGCCTTCATTATCACCACCTCCACAGTCCTATTGTTGTAATACAGAAAGGAGCATTTCATGATGTGCACAAGAGTTGGCAAAAGCTTTCTTATTAGGTAGTGGTGAGACACGGTGATTTCACCAGCACCTTAGTGCTGCCAAAGCTAGGGTCTATATTAAGATTTTTTATTTTTTATCTAATGGTTTATTTTTTTATTTTAGTTTTTATGACTTTTTTTTTGTATTTCTTTTTTTTTTTTTTTTTTTTTTTTTGTGGGGGGATTGGATCTTCAGGATAAGTAGACCTTTTATTTGCATAAAAAGTCTGCTTTAAAGAGAATCTGTCATTTCAATATTTATATGAATGGGCAGCCTCAGTGGGGGAGACTTGCTAAAACTGGCACCTTTAGAATCTGGTGCAACTCTGCATAGTAACCATTTCACTTCTAACTATAGCTTGTTCAAACCTAGAGTCTGGTTAGTTACTATGGACGGTTGCATTAGATTCTGAGTGCAGCAGCTTTAGTACATCTCCCCCAGTGTGTGTGTCCCACAGGCCACAGACTAGTTTGGGAAAACTAGTGCTTCACTGACCTATAAATAATATGTAGTGGGAAGTATTAAAGTAATATTAAAGGCAAAAAAAAAATAACAAACATGTCATACTTACCTGCTCTGTGCAGAGGTTTTGCACAGATCAGCCCCGATCCTACTATTCTCAGGTCCCCCACAAGCGCTACTGGCCCCTTCCTCTTGTTGAATGCCCCTAGAGCAAGCATCTTGCAATGGGGGCACGCAAACAGGCGCGCTCCCAAGCTTCTGCTTTGTGTGTCAATTCAGACACGGAGCTGCAGCTCGACCTGCCCCCCCCTCTCCTCTTTGCTCACTGGCTGTGATTGACAGCAGCGGGAGTCAATGGTTCCTACTGCTGTTTCAGCCAATGAGAAAGGAGAGTCCCTGGAGAGCCACTGCTCTTGTGCACATCTCTGGATCGAGAGGGAGCTCAGGTAAGTAATAGAGGGCTGGGGGGGGGGGGTCTGCTGCACACAGGGGGTTTTTTACCTTCATGCATAGAATGCGTGACGGTAAAAAATCTTCAGCCTTTAGAACTACTTTTAGGGTCCATGTACACGGGACGCTGGAAATGGCCGTTTAGGAGCAGTTGATAGTTTTTTTCAGAAGCCCCTGAACCCATCTACATGTTATCTTATCTGTCCATGTACACCAGGTCGTTTACAGTCATTTGCAGGCAGTTGCGTTCAGGGACTTTTTTTTAGAACGCAATTATTTGCGTTCGAACGTGTGTTTCCCGGCGTTTCAAATGCACAAACGCGTCTGAACGCGATGACCCGCGTTTAGCGTTCGCGTTTTTCTATTTTAAAGGGGAATCATTTTTTGACCTCTAGGAACGGTTCTAAATGCAAACGCCTGCAAACGCTGCTAAACGCGGGTACAAACGCGACCGAACAGACATTTCAAACGTCCTAAAAATGTCAGCATTCAAAGGGACTTTTAACAACGTCCCGTGTACATGGAGCCTAAGGGTTTTCTTTAAATTGCACAAAAAAACGCATTATTCAGAGTTAGGATTTTTTTTTCTCTTTTACAATGCAAAATTTCTGCAACACAGAAATCATGGACAAATGAAAACTTCAGATACTGTATGTGATATTTAAGAAAAATAAGCAGCTTTTTGTGAAATAGACTGTTTTTACAAACATGCTGCTCTCGGAATGTCAGAAGGGGAGCTGTGTTGGCTTTTTAATTGATAGTATCTTCATGGCACATCTACCAGGGCTGGACTGAGTCAGTGTAGGCATCCAGGTACCTATGTAACCGAGAGAGAAAATCTCTTGGACTGGCAATGGATAGTGATATTTTCCAGAAAGAACAGAATGTTAAGACTCTTATCAGATATGAATGTAATCCTCATTAGGAGGCTAAAATATTGTATTCCAGTCCTTGATCTATTGAAAAAGTAATCTGAAAAAGCAGCAAATGTGGTTAACATTTTGTTGTTCTGTTCTGAAGGATGTAAAACCAATTGGTATTTCTATTCCATTGCTCCTTTAATACATGACAATATTTTTTTCATAGATCTGACATAAAAAAAAGCTATTCTAGAAAACTACAGTACAAAATCCTATGATCGTTCAAAGTCTTTTCAAGTCATTAGAGTATGAACTGGTGTTTGCACTGGGCTATCATTAGGGCAATCAAGCATTAGGGTGCCCCATAATCATTTAGTATGTATCTGTATCCAAAAAGTGCTGGTAATTAGGACGGTTATATTACTTGTGTCTCGTTGGCTCTGCAAGTATTCTCTACAGTTTTAATCACAGTATATGTCTGTAAAGAGTGACATAACTACTGCACCTTCCATATCACTCTTTTCATGTGGCGCCTGCAGTAATTATAAAGGTACAGAAGCGACACCTGGGGTTTTTCTTATCATTTGTAATGAATTAGCAAGGTTATCTGACAACGAATCTGACAAAGGGCCCCACAAGCATCAGGGATTTCAGACTCACGGAGTCGCAGATCTCGCCGCCTTAGTTGATAAGAAAAAGCATAATCGCTTCAAGTAGTTATGCATTTTTATTGGGAAATATTTTACTGTTGAAATGCTCACTTTTTTATTTCTGCCATCAGAAGCATTTGGCACACCATGATGAAAATCTGCTTTCGCAAAAAAACGTTGGCAGACAATTTTAACGAGTTTGTTCTTTGACACACTAACAAAGAATCTAAAACAGATGGATAGATTGCAGACTCAAAATGCAGTTGAGTAGTTGCAGAAGCAATGGCATGGTCTTTCTACTGGCAGTCCCCAAACGCTTGTGACACCAAAGATGTTGCAGAGACAAGTGGAGGAGACAGATTAAAAAAATTCTGATGACACAATAACTGTCATTGTGATAAAGTAACCTTAAAAATATGGCAGGATCAAACGCTTATCTTTCCAAATGGCTACAAATCTACATTATTATTTTTTTTTCTGCCAAAACTTCCAAACTTATTGCATTGTCTTGTTCAATGTTTTAACAATTACACATTTATTTTATAATCAAGATATTATTTAAATGGCTTTTAGCATATACGTATGGGTCATTTTATAGTAGAATTGAATTTTCATTTATTAGTGTATAGTCATCAGAAAAAGGGAGTTCTGAATATGTCCCTTTTTTTTATTCAGCGTTTAAGGTGATTGTAAACCTCGGACATGACAGTATTTATGGGACCTTACCCTTAGAAGAGGCCTGAGGCTCTAGGCCGGCCCCACCCTTCTCCCTATCCTTCCCTTACCCCCTTGCCTCTAACACCGGATAGAACTCTTGATTTTCTCAAGACCCATCCGACTATCCCATTACCGGTTGGTAATGATTATACCTTTACCCCCTACTGCAATTGTACAATTTTACTTGGTGATAGATAAGATTATTGTTTACTAAAAATGTTATTGCTTGCATGTTTCCTTTCTGGTTTTATACTGTATTTTTTTCTCCATAAAATTTACTTAAGAAAAAAAAAATATGAGCAAAGAACATCCCTGTATAGTTTGTCTCAATCCGGAGCACTAATTGTAATTTCTGTCTGCTGCTTTGTTCCTCTGCCAACAACACAAATCACTATTGACAAGTTTTCCTGATACCAAGAGAAAAAAAGGTGACAGGGGACGGACCTCCAGCTGATTGACAACCTCAGTTCTGTGCCAATGTGCTGTGTGAAGGGGTGTGTGTCCCGTTCCTCCAATTAGCTCCCAGAACTCTTCTCACTGAGCTCTGTAGAGTGTAACTTAGGCTCTCCACCCCCTTTTTTCTGACAGCTCAGACAAGCCTAAAAATTCAGCATTTTGAATGGATGTAGAGAAGAAAGGGCTGCAACTTTTGTAGGAGGATTTGTTTCATCTCTGTGTATCACCTAAACTCAGTCACTTTACTGGGTATAAAGTCAAGTCCCTTGCAGATTTTGTAAGTTTTCCTACTTACAAAGAAATGAAGGGTCCATAATTTTTATCATAGGTGTATTTAAATGATGGAGACCGAATATCAACCAAAATTCAGGAAAAAACACATGATACAAATGCTATAAATTAAGTTGCAGTTCAGTGAGTAAAATATGTATTTGATCCCCAAGCAAAACATGACTTAGTACTTGGTGGAGAAAGCCACCAAGGGTCATAGTCAGCATTTTTCTTCCTCCAAACATGGCAAGTCCCCCTCCTCAAGAAGACACATGTACAGTCATGCCAATGAACATCTACATGATTCAGAGAAGGATTGGGAGAAAGTGCTGTGGTCAAATGAGACCAAAAATGATCTCTTTGGCATTACCTTGACTTGCTGTGTTTGGAGGAAGAAAAATTCTGATTATGACCCTAAGAGCACAATTCCGGCAGTCAAGCACAGAGGTGGATACATGCTTTGGGGCTGTTTCTCTGCTAAAGGTACAGGCCAACTTTGCCGCTTTGAGGGGCCAATGGACAGGGCCATGTATTGTAAAATCTTGGATGAGAACCTTCTTCCCTCAGCCAGAACACTGAAGATGGGTCGTGGATGGGTCTTCCGCATGACAATGACCAAAAACATACTGCCAAGGCAATAAAGGAGTGGCTCAAGAAGAAGCACATTAAGGTCATTGTGTGGCCTAGTCAGTCTCCAGACCTTAATTCTTTAGAAAATTTATGGAGGGAGCTGAAACTTCGAGTTGCCAAGAGAGAGACAAGAAACCTTAAGGATTTAGAGAAGATCTGTAAAGAAGAGTGGACCAAAATCCCTCCTGAGATGTGTGCAAACCTGGTAACCAACTACAAGTGATGTCTTACCTCTGTGCGTGCCAACAAGGGTTTCTCCACCAAGTACTAAGTCATATTTTGCTTGAGAATACATGCTTGATATTATGTCTCTATCATTTAAAATACACCTATGATAAAAAATTATAGACCCTTCATTTCTTTGTAAGTGGGAAAACTTACAAAATCTGCAGGGAATCAAATAGTTATTCCCCCCCCCCCCCCCCCGTATATAAGGGATAACCACTTTAATTGACCTCCAATGCAGGACAAAGTTCTTTCGTTCCCAAGTAGGAGGCTTCAGAGAAGGAATGTTGTTCTCTGCGTTATGCAGAGGTCTCTCTGTAGTGCTCTGATACGCCCCTGCTAAGTCAGAGATATAGCTGTCCAATTGGATGAAGTTCAGGCTCCCTGCTGATTGGAGAGCTCTATCTCTCTTTCAGAAAATAGAAGTCCTTCTTTGCAGCATGCTTCTCAGGATAGGGAACTTTGGGATACCATTGGAATTGAGCTAAACACAAAATAAAAGTAGGATCTGTATAAAACACTGTTTTTACGCATTAATTATCTAGCATTAAGCGAAGTAGGGTTCAATTGAGATGTAAAGTGCATATACAGAAAAAAAAAAATGTTTTTAGACTTTTGCTTGGTAAGTTGGCTCTCATGCAGTTCATTCTAGATCTGGATGGCTGCTTGCTGCAGTACAAATCTGATTTTTAATTGTGCTGGAACAACTTTCAACTGCAATCTTCCTGCATTGTGTATTACAGTTCCAGCTATGGCACAGTGGAGGATAGTGTGGCTCACACTTCCTTTTCTCTCCCATCCTCTATTTATAAAATGTCTACAAGGCATTCTGTGAATAGACAAGGGGAGGTATTGTCTTTTACCTGGTTCTCCTCTCCCCTTGTCCATTCATGGAGGGACGCAGGTAAATGACATGATCTCTACTTTTCCATTCATGGAACACCTTGAATTTTCCTCCTCTTCTTCCCTTGTCCATTCATGGAGGAGGGGGGCAGGTAAATGACAGGATCTCTACTTGTCTATACACAGAATACTTGTCTATACACAGAATGCCTTGTATTCTGTGAACAGAATGTAAGATGTTTTATGAATGAGATAGAGGGAGCATAAACTGCACTATTCTTTACTGTACGATATCTGGACCTGTTAGCCACAGCGCAAGAAGTTCACAGCTGACAGTTGTATTTGGTATGAATAAAACTAGGAATTTTACTATACCCAGCAGCCTTCCAGACCTAATATATAATTAACAAAACATTTTTTTTTTCTCAGGGTTTCATAAAACCTGTGTTAAAGATGAACTCTAAAAACAGTTTATTTAAAATCTGCTGGATGGCTAAAAGTTAGGTGTAATGAGGTGTATGCCACCACCTGGATTTTTCACTATACTTCCAGCCAGGGCTTTTTTTGAAGGTGAAGGAACTCCCCCTTTCCAAGTCACCCTTTTTCTCTCCCCCTACCCACCTCTGGGCACCATTCCTTGATTCCACACCCCTACCCACCTCCCAGTACTGCCCTCTTAGAGAATACAGAGCCAAGTATTTTTTTTTGTTGTGCTAAGTAATTTGTGTGGAATTTGGTCATAACAAGAAAATCAGCAACAACAGATCTCCCCACAGCCAGCGTCTATTGACTCTTCGTCAGCCAGCAACAATAGACCCCTCCCTCAACAGTAGAACTCTCCCAGCAACAACTGACCCCCCCAGCAATATAAGACCAACCTCCAACAGTAAGTCACACACTAGCAACAATAGACTCCCCTGCAAAAATAGATCCCCTCCAGCTAGAACAGATCCCCCAGCAGCCAGCATAGACCCTGCAGCACACCCCAGCACCCCTTTATATTACATACAATTAGTGCTGGAGGTGCCAGACCTGCCTTACCCCACATACCTGCAAAAAACAAAAAGCCCTGCTTCAGGGGCTCTGATAGATGACTCTTGGCTCTCTTACAAGATGTCCTGTCATTTGTCTGTCCCTCCTCCTCTCTTAGTCTTTCATAGAATGCTTTAAGAGAATGTAAAGCAATCTGTGAATGGACATAGAAGAGGAGGGGCGGGCAGTGCAGCTTGTGTGTAAGCAAGACGGAAATCTCCTGTCCCCACCTGAAGGTTAACATCTTCCATTCTAAAAACACTTTTATCTGAAGCCATTTCTAGCCCCTGTGTTCAGGATGTGCAATAAAGAAAGATAAGACCACCTCTGGCTGATAAATAGAGCTGTTTAGTAGAGAAGCCAAATTTGGAACTGTCTTCTTCTTTCCTGGAGGGGGTCAGATCATACTTGAACATCCAGCTGCCTTTGTAAAGTATATCTAAAGCCAAATGCATTTTATTTTGTTCTGGGTAGCATGTGGAAATATTGATTCTGTCAGGTTGTCATTGCTGTCCATGTCCCCTCTGGGGAGAATTACCCTCTGTGTTTGTTCTAGTGACTATTGTCACTAAGACAGAAAGATATAGGGCATTAAAAATAGGAACAAGAATAGAGGAAAAATCATCCAATATGGAATCTTGTCACATTCTCAACTACATATAGGAGATTTCCCTCTTACTTTGATAAATTCAACCTTTATTTGGGACACAGTAAAAAAAAAAAAGAGAGAAAATAACAGGGTTTTACCATTCACTACACTATTTAATCACTTCCAGCCCAAGCCAATTTTGGCACTACAGTTACTCAGCACCTCAACATTATACATTTATTTTTAGCAGAGACCCTAAGGAATAAAATAGCTGTCGTTGTAACTTTTCATTTCACACGGTATTTGCACAGCAATTTTTGAAACGTGATTCTTTGGGGAAAAAACCTGTTTCGTGAATTAAAAAAAAATACTATAGTTAGCCTGATTTTTTTTGTATAATGTGAAAGATGATGTTACGCCAAGTAAATAGATACCCAACATGTCTTGCTTTAAAATTGTGCACACTCGTGGAATGGCGCCAAACTTCAGTACCTAAAAATCTCCATAGGCATGCGTTCTTTTCTGCGTGAAAGCAGGAGCAGACGGGGGGCACTTAATTTTTTTTTTTATTGTTCATTATATTTTTATTTTTTTAGACTTTCCCTTCATTGTAAACATCCCTTGGAATAGGGCATGACAGGTCCTCTTTACAGAGAGATCTTGGGTCTATAAGACCCCACTCTCCTCTAGGCTGAAAAGCCTACAATACAACAAAACAAAATAAAAAACAACATTCTCAGCATTTCCAGCCAAAAACACACCAGTTTTTACATCTGCCAGTGCCGTAAGTGATGCAATAACGCTGTGCCCGGCCTCCGTGAGTCCTAGAGCTGCAGGCATCATTCAGATATCACCACTCAAAGTCCGGGATGTCATTTGATGTCCTATGGGCGGGAAGTGGTTAAAGAGCAACAAAAAGTTTAGACTTAAAGTTTTTTAAGTTTTTTTTACTCTAATGTTGAGCACTTTTCCAGCATTGAATATAATGAATTGTATCAAATCTGTCTTCATGGTGACTGTAATGCATTTGGGAACACGCTAATATGTCAGCCTTTGTCTGTGTGTGGCATATGTTTCCACACATTAATGTATACTAAGCAGGTATCTACTGTGACTATCAATTGGATTTAGACTGATTGGGTTGTGTTCACAATGTATTCACTGTGCAGAAAATGTATCCCAATGGCAGCAGCATAACAGATTCACTTCTAAATGTTCTTTGATCGTGTTTTCTTGCTGAATGTTTGCATCTTTTTTTTTTTTTTTATGTTCAATGCCTGAATATTTAGATCTGGGTAACATTTACCATACTTTAATAAAATACATTTATTGTGGCCTTCATTTTGGAGACTTGCCCCATTTTTAGTCCAACTAAAGACTAGAGATGTTATAGTGCTCCTAATGCTAGTCAGTCTTTAGTAGGGCATGTCAATTATTGCTTTGGGCCAGAAATGACATCCTCTGTTATGTATTTGTATAAAAACCAAAGAAAATTCCCAGCTCAACTCATCACCCAGTCTGCAACCAATCAAATTATACTGTCTAACCGTTTGCGTTAAAAACTGGTTTAGTTAGCACACATTTGCAGATACATTTGTAAGCTGCAGAGCCGCTCCAGGGCATCCCAGTATTATTTGCAGTTCTAATTCTTATAAATTTATGACAGCCTCCATAGTAGAAGCACATACATTCTAATGGATAGATAGAGGGCAGGTGAGCCTGGAGGGCACATTGGACACCCAGCACATAGCACAATGGCAGCAAAGGTGTCCAGTGTGTCCCCTCAACAATTTTACATGAGTAACAAACAAATGGCCACTGCCCCCATCTATAACTGGCCTTCACAGCAATGAGCACATCAAAGGGCTGCAGATAATAATGTGGTCCCTTGGTGCGGCTCTGCAGCTTATGCATGTATTTGTAAATGTGTGCAAACTAAACCCCTGTTTATAACGCAGACTGTTAGACAGGATCGTTTGGTTGGTTGCAGACTGGCTTATGAATTGAGCTGGGAATTTTCTTTGGTTTTGTTTTGCATGTATTGCCCTTCCATGTGCTCCTTGTTGTGAAGGCCAGTTAGGTGATGGCAGTGGCCAGTTGTTTGTTACTAATGTATGTGTATAGTTGTCTGCTCTATTGTGATTTCTCAGGACTGTCTCAAGTTTAGAAATGTAGAAATATCCATTGTATGAAGTGCAAAAAAAAGAGTTCTTCACTTTTCGTAAACTTGGCATCACTAGGCATACTCTGGGTTATGTATAAACTGTCAATCCTCAATCTCATAGGAGGTCAATGGTTTCTACGTTTTCTTTCAAAGGCTAAAGGGCACATGCAGTCTTCTTTACCAAACACAACACAGGGACATTAAGGAGGAGCTTAATAGAAAAAGAAGGTGCAAATTGGTTTTGACATGCTTAGAAATGTGAAGTGACTCGTGTAGTGGAGGTGTACATGGTGCTAACATCAATGAGATGGTATAGGATTGAGAACACAAGGATAGCCAGTAAAACATGTGGTTAAAACCTTGCTTACCACCAACCCTGCGAGCAATAGCCACCCTTACTATCTAGAGCACACTAGCAATGTTGCGTTTTCTGTTTTTCTTCCACAATAAGAGTGCCCACCTATTATAGCTGCAATGAACCCCCTTCGGTCAATGCCTGGAGCCTCTGGTTCATGCTTAAAGGGGTTGTAAAGTCAGACGGTTTTTTATCCTAATGCACTCTATGTATTAAGATAAAAAAAAACCTGTGTGTAACAGCTCCCATCAGCCCCCCTAATACTTACCTGAGTCCCCTCTCTATACAGCAATGTCCACGTGCGGCTCGGCCATCTGGGACATTCTCTCCTGATTGCCTGAGACACAGCAGCAGTGCCATTGGCTCCCACTACTGTCAATCAGACTCAGTTAGCCGATCAGGAGATAGAGGTGGCGGGGCCAAACGGCAGCTCCGTGTATCCATTCAGACACGGAGCTGCCGTTTGGCCCCGCCACCTCTATCTTCTAATCGGTTAACTGAGTCTGATTCACAGCAGTGGGAGCCAATGGCACCGCTGCTGTGTCTCAGGCAATCAGGAGAGAACGTCCCAGATGGCCGAGCCGCTCGTGGACATTGCTGTATAGAGAGGGGACTCAGGTAAGTATTAGGGGGGCTGATGAGAGCTGCTACACACAGGAGGTTTTTTTTATCTTAATACATAGAGTGCATTAGGATAAAAAAACCTTCTGACTTTACTCCATGTCTGAATGGATACACGGAGCTGCAGCTCAGCGCAGGTGCCCCCATAGCAAGCTGCTTTCTTTGGGGGCACTCAACAGGAGGTAGGGGCCAGGGGAGAGGGGACAGGAGCTTTAACCAGGGACCCGAGAAGAGGAGGATCTGGGCTGCCCTTTCCAAAACCACTTCATAGAGCAGGTAAGTATAATATGTTTGTTATTTTAAAAAAATGAGACTTTACAATCACTTTAACCCAGACTATGCTCTGTAGAGGACACAAAGATAGACACAGGAAGAATACACAAACCCTAGATGCAGAAAACCTATTCCAAGAACTAAACCCAAGTTCTACCAGCCAAAAGCACTGACCACCTGGCCACTTTATTTATTAGAAGAAACATTGTTCCCAATGTAAAAAAAAAAAAAAAAAAAAATTGTTTTAGTGTATTCCTCTCTGTTTTTCTGTATATTTATCTTCTAGATGAAAATTGCACCCTGTGCTGCTTTGGCATTTCCCTACCTTCATAATGTAATGTGAGATGTTTATTTTGAATCAATTTAAAACTGCACACACGCCTCTGTTGCCTTCATGGGCAGCTGTGTGTTTAAAAAATGGAGGAATTCTCCAGATAACCCAATGAGCTAGCACGCCTGATTACAGCGGCCTACACTTTATCAAGGTATGACAGATACAGATGGACATACTAAAGCCCCAAATAGACCAATACGCTCCAACAAACAGCACATACACACAGCAGGAAATTCAAAACAAAAGCTAATTTATGGAAAAATATGTGTTTCTAATCAAAGCCCGGCTCTGCTGGGAACCATATAACACACTGTAATCCTTACATGCAGATGCTTTCATCTTACATTACCAATTTGGTATCTTTCCAAACACTCTCATCTTACCTTATTGCCCTGTGTGAGCCTGTTCAGAGCCGGAGTCCCCACTCCTACACTGTACAGTTCACCGGCGAGCCTTCAGGCATTGATCACAAGCAGCACAAAGGACTCACTGACCTGCTTGGAAAGTTAATTCCTACATCTAAAAATGATATATTGGCTTCGAAAAAAAGAGTAATTAAGCATGAAGTGCGGATTGACAACATTCCCCTTGGAAATGAAACCATTCTGAATTTACTTTGTTATTTGCGACAATAATATCAAAGCCAGGTTACATAATTGTGAGAGTTCAAATCTGAGTTATGTGACACTAACACTGAGTATCTTAACAGGATGAGGATAATTATCATTCTTTTTTTTTTTATATATACTTACATAGTAGTCGTTTTTTTATCTTCTGCACGGCTTCATATAAAGTACAACGTCAGGCTCCTGTATGATGATCTAAACAAGTACCAAATCCAGTTACTATATGATACGCACCTCATAAAGTGAACGCTAAGCTTTCCATAACATTCCCGACTGAGTCAAATCCTCCTTCATTTATATTTCACATGCCGCCCCTCTCAGACACTGTCAATTTCGAATACACTGGGCAGGATTTCTGGGCAGAGCGGTCATGCCAAAGCAGAGTCAGAAGTGGCACCCACCTCAGGAACCATGCTGCAAGGGGCAGTACAGCACGCTCCACAGGGACTGAGCCCACAGCTTGGGTCCCGCCATGCATTCATTTATAAATAAAGGCTACTATTGTACTTCTTATTCAGAAGTTACTGTGTAAATAAATTAAATTAATAAATTATTGTGTATAAAATAATAATATATATATATATATATATATATATATATATATATATATATATATAATAGTTAAGCCTCTAATTTTTTTATATGAACTTTCAACGTCCCTTTTTTTCTTTAGCTTTATTAGTTTTTTTAAGAATTTGTATGTTAACTTTGAATTCTAAATTTAAAGTCCTGTTTGTAACACAAAATAAAAAATCTTTGTACCTGCAACATGATTCTAATGCTTTTATATAAGGGATAAATCTCAGAATAAAGTTCTAAAAATTGTTGTTAACTTTTGTATCCTTAAATCGAGAGCAAGATTACTTTGTCCCAACACAGGTGACCAGGTGCTGACTGACAAACTACTGTACAGGCATGTGATTCGGCAGTGACAGTACTGATAGCTGCACCACTTGCAACAACCTCCCATCTAAGGCTGGGTACACACGGGCAGAAAAGTGGCTGGAAACAGTTGGTAGGAACTTGGCTTCCTTTCGGCCTATGTGTACAGCTGTCTGTTCTTTAGAAGCCAGTCTTATGACCAGCTCCTGTTGAATAGACTTGCTGGAAAACCAGCATCCAACTGGCATCCGATCTGCCCCGGCAGCCAATGGCTGCGAGCACTGATCAGTGTCTTCTGGCGGGGGGGGGGGGGGGCAGATCCTAATAGCTTAGCAGTGGGAGATTGCCACACTATTATCACTGGTTTTAGTATGCCGATCTGTCAGTTCTTTTTCGTTCAACCTGCTGGGTTGAACGAAAAAAAAATTATTGTGCCTACCCCGCATAACTGTAGTGCAAGAAGGCCTAACTTTGAGTTCGGGAGCAGTGCAACATCATTGCCATACTATTGCAGACAGCTTTATTAGGTGGACTTTACTGGCAGGATCAACAGGTATTTGTGGGACTTAGCAGTGGGACTGTAATTGCAAATGCACTTACAATCAAAGAGGAACTAACCCGCTGGAACTTAAACTAGTTCGTTTTTTTTTTAGTTTTTTTTATGTAGAAAACACATATGTCTGTTTTGCATCAGATTTTCTTCTCTACCTGTCTGCATTGTACATGCATGCACAGCTTAGTGCAGTGGTTCTCAATTCCGGTCCTCGGGACCCACTAACAGGCCAGATTTTAAGTATTACCTTGGGGGATGCAGACTAGAATACCACAATCACTGAGCAGCAAATGAGATCACCTGTGATGTAATTTAGTTATCTTGCAAACCTGGCCTGTTGGTGGGTCCCGAGGACCGGAGTTGAGAACCACTGGCTTAGTGTACAATTTTGCGATCTACCAAGATAAAAAAACTCCTACACATGCACGTGAATGAGGTTATCTCAATTCGGCCAATGAAAACCCCTGAAGATTGGAACCTAGAAGGTGTCAGTGGCCAGTGAGGGTTCTTCCAGGTCCTATGCCAAACGGCATTCCCACTGCACAGAAAACACAGAGGGTCACTTACTTGCCATTGTTGCCATTCACAGAAAACGTTTTTATTTTTTAACGCAAGGCACTCTCAGATTGGATAAGATAGAAATAATCGGACACCCTTCATTCTTTGAGGAAAAATACAAGGCTTTCTATAATTGGCTGCAGTGTTGAATGAATAAACCGCTGTGTTTAACATACAGTGGGGCATGCAATGCAGTACAGGAGATTGCGGTTATTACTTTAGTAGCACTGACTACTACAGTGGTTGTCCACTTTACCAGCATCCCCTCAGGTATGAGATATGCATACTTACATTAGTCCAAGCTGGACCAGTGAAAGTATGGAATAAAGATCATATGCGGAGTTCATCTTTAACAGAAATGAAATGTAAGTTGTCCAGTGCTGATTATTTCAGTAGGTTCATGAGACAAGTAAGCTGTTTGTAGTACATTGAAGACTGCAACAGATAACCATAGAACTTCAGCACTGGGGAAATGTATATCAGGCAACTTAAACATTGTGAAATTGATGAGCTCTTTTCCATATATTTCTTAGAAAGAACACTGACCAAGGTTCTTTCAGCACAAGGGACATTACTTACAGTCGGTAGGATGTGATGTGACCCTTGTGCACTGTGTCCTCTGCTGTCCTCATCAAGAGTGCCAGACTATGCCCACCCCTTCCGCTCAACTTCTCCATTCATAGAAGCTGCACTATAGCTACTATGAATGAAACAGGATTTATTTATTGATGGTGTGGTCCATTCAGGGGTGAACCTTTAATTAATTGAAGATTATAGTACATTTTCTATTAATGGAGGAGGGGAAGGGGAGCGGGTGGACAGACATGTTTGGCCACACTTGATGAGTGCCTGTCACAGCTCCATTGGCTCTATTAACCCCCACTGCTTCGGAAAATTTACAGTGACAAGGTGACACGGGTGGGGGGGGGGGGGGATTAATGGAGGAAGATTTCAGCTAATAGAAGAAAAAGCAGCACAAGAGATACATTCAACTGACTGTTATTATATATATATGTTAGGCTTTAATATTATTATACCATATAAAGTGTATGGCTACCTTTGCACTTTTAGGCCCCTTTCACACTTGTGCGATCTAAAAGTCGCACAGTTTTGTCCCCAGATTTTTGTCCCCGGCAGCGATTTTGCCACAGTTTTGACTGGACTTGAAGAAATGCCTTTCTATGGACCTCAAAATGCGTTAAAATCAGACCAAAGTAGTGCAGGGACTACTTCAAAGTTATTGCAACTCAAAGTCGCACAGATATGAACGGTACTCATTGGAAATCATGGAGTGCGACACGTCATGCGACTTTGCAGTCCCAAATCACAGGACAAGTCACACAAGTGTCAAAGGGGCCTTAGCAAAACAATGACTGTGTTCTCCTTAACCATAACTAGAGGGCATAGAAAGTCTTTAAAATAAATGCTACGGAGTGCCATCATGGAAACCTCCCATAGATACAGAATACTACATTTGAGCCATTGCCTGAAAGGGTTAAAGCCTTTTAAGATGGCATTAAAAAGCAAGGGATTTGGGTAAAGGCACCTTTTTTCTCATGTTTGTGAGAGATGAAGCCAAATACTGTTCCGTTTGTTCCTTCTTTTACAATTGCACTTTGCAACAGTGATGTCAGTATTCCCAAGTGAACTTTGAGGTAGTTGGCCCAACCCACTAAATTGTAGTCTCCTATACGGTTATCGACAATGGTTGCAGCAGTAAATGAACTATAATACCACAGATAAAAGAAAATCATCATAAAAGAGCCTCTATGATTCATGCATTCTGGAGCTTTAGCTGATTGCCTAATCTTTCTCCAATCCTCTGGTCTATTTCTTGCAAATCACAAAGATATTGCTATTATTCCTGAGAAGATCTTGCTGGCAAATAAAATGCTCACACAGATCAGCTCAGTAGAAATTGGTTCAATAATGCAAAAAGGTGTTATGATTTAGTATAACCTAAAATTGAAAATGATTTGCAATAATTCACAGCTGAGTACAGATACAATTCAGCTATTGGTGTTATCTTAATTTAGATTCCTTACGGCTCTGTAGTAAGGAGTGCTATATGTTTTGAGTGCATGTATATGTGTGTATATACAGTATATGTGTACACACTGTGTGTGTGTGTATATATATATATATATATATATATATATATATATATATATATATATATATATATATATATATATATATATATATACACACACACTATATTGTCATACATACACACACATTGTCAAAAGTTTAAACGTACATGAACTTTAGTGGCACCCTAGTCTTAATCCGTAGGGTGCAGTATTGAGTTGGTCCACCCTTTGCAGCTATAGCAGCTTCAACTCTTTTGGAAGGCTGTCCACAAGGTTTAAGAGTGTGCCTATTGGAATGTCTCCACTTTCATTCATCCCAACATAGGTGTGCACAGCCTATGGCATTAGGGTGTGCACCCCAAAGCTCAAACACATATGTTTGTGTGCATGTGTATATATACTGACAGTGTCAGTATATATAGGCAGAGATTGGGGTCAGTAGGGCAGTGGATGGTGACCATAGTTTTTTTTTATTCATTTTTTTAAATTATTTTTTAGTTTTATTTATTTTTCTTATTTTTTTACAATATTTTTAGGGTCTAAACAGGGGGAATCTGCACCACATGGGATGATTAGGGTGTGCCCAGGCACACCTGGCACACCCTGTGCGCACGCCTATGCATCCCAAAGGTGTTCTATCAGGTTGAACTCAGGACTTATTCCTGTCTTTATGGACCTTGCTTTGTGCACTGGTCCAAATCATTTAGTGGAGGGGAGTTTAGGCATTGTTCCCTTAGTTCCCATGAATGGAACTCTTAAGGCGCCATCATACAGAGACATTTTGGACAATATCATGCTCCCAACTTTGTGGGAACAGTTTGGGGATGGCCCCCCTGGTTCCAACATGACTGCGCACCAGTGCACAAAGCAAGGTCCATAAAGACATGGATGAGTAAGTTTGGGGTGGAGGAACTTGACTGGCCTTCACAGAGTCCTGACCTCAACCCGATAGAACACCTTTGGGAGGAATTTGAGCAGAGACTGCGAGCCAGGCCGTTAAAGGGTGGGCCAACTCAATATTGAACCCTAGCGACTAAGACTGGGATGTCATGAAAGTTTATGTGCGTGTAAAGGCAGGTATCCCAGTACTTTTGGTAATATAGTGTGTGTATAAATATATATATAATTGTTCACACTGTGTGTGTGTATGTGTATACACACACACACACACATATATATATATATATATATATATATATATATATATATATATATATATGTATATATATATATATATATATAATATTTATTTATTTATTTTTAAGTGTGCTCTTCCTTGCGTGTTCTGAATTTATGGCTGTACATTTTAACTGATGTATGCGCCGTGGCCATATAATAGCTCCAAAGCCCCCACTAAAGGAATTTAATTTAAAAAAAAAAAAATTAAAAAAACACACAGTTTTGTGAATCATGTCTCAGAAAAAAAGTAAAGTTGATAAAAATAATAATGTCTAGTTGCCTATATCATCATTATTTATAAAATATAACCTGGAAGAATCCATAAAGGTGCCAAATTTGAGGTGGTGGTGACATAACATCACAGCCTAAAGTAAGAAGGGTTTGTATATCATAGCAAGCCCAAGCAAAAGGAATCAACTGTTTTACAAAAAGTTACTACGGTACCAGCTGTTTTAGGTCAGTTTTAAGCAGAACTCCACGACCAAGGAAGTGATAGGAAGTTTCTCAATCTGGAATAGACACATTACATAGGTTACTCAATCTGGAATAAACACATTACATAGGTTACTCAATCTGGAATAGACATATTACATAGGTTACTCAATCTGGAATAGACACATTACATAGGTTACTCAATCTGGAATAGACACATTACATAGGTTACTCAATCTGGAATAGACACATTACATAGGTTTCTCAATCTGGAATAGACACATTACATAGGTTTCTCAATCTGGAATAGACACATTACATAGGTTACTCAATCTGGAATAGACACATTACATAGGTTTCTCAATCTGGAATAGACACATTACATAGGTTACTCAATCTGGAATAGACACATTACATAGGTTACTCAATCTGGAATAGACACATTACATAGGTTACTCAATCTGGAATAGACACATTACATAGGTAACTCAATCTGGAATAGACACATTACATAGGTTTCTCAATCTGGAATAGACACATTACATAGGTTTCTCAATCTGGAATAGATACATTACATAGGTTTCTCAATCTGGAATAGACACATTACATAGGTTTCTCAATCTGGAATAGATACATTACATAGGTTTCTCAATCTGGAATAGACACATTACATAGGTTTCTCAATCTGGAATAGACACATTACATAGGTTACTCAATCTGGAATAGACACATTACATAGGTTTCTCAATCTGGAATAGACACATTACATAGGTTTCTCAATCTGGAATAGACACATTACATAGGTTTCTCAATCTGGAATAGATACATTACATAGGTTTCTCAATCTGGAATAGACACATTACATAGGTTTCTCAATCTGGAATAGACACATTACATAGGTTTCTCAATCTGGAATAGACACATTACATAGGTTAATGTGTTCCAGTGCCATTTATTTTGAATGACACTCAAAAGTACAATGCAGCTACAAGGCATATGTGTCGCATTACATCACAATGTACAGCAACAAACTACCACCAAGGTGTGAATGGGCCCCGAGCATGTATTGTGCTAATTTGTTAGTGTGATATTTGGTAGTGTGGGTAATAACACGTATTCGATAAATATCAAATTATATTAGTGTTTTTTTGTCTGCTTTGAATTTTGGCAATAGGAAAGTAAATCACATTTCTACAGGAAAGGTAAATCTCAGCAATTTCCCTGGAAAACAGAAAACCATTGTTTGTTTGCATATATATCAGTTAATTTGTAGCCGAGTCGGAAGAAGAATAAACAATCTCTATATGTGCTTACCATTTCTTGATTGGCAGGTCTTGTCATTACCAGCTATGGCTCTTGTTCAGAGATAAATAGATGCAAGATTATGTATATGATATATAAAAATAAAATACATTGCCTTCTAAAGAATCTATTGTTGATTAAAGTGACTGAAGACGGTGCAGCTGTTGTTCTACCATAGATGTTCACTTTATCAGTTTATATTCTGTGCAGCTCTGTGTTCTGTTTGATTACCAGCCCTCATTATCCTGAACCAAAATTTTTTAACATCCCTTATTTCTCTCTGTCAGCCATGCATCTCTTTGGCCTCAACTGGCAGCTACAGCAGACAGAAAATGACACTTTTGAGAACGGAAAAGTAAATCCAGACGTGGTGCCAACACATACTGTAAATGTGCCCTCCAGTGACAGCGGTAAGACATATATTTTTTATGTATGATTTTCTGTACTATTTGGTGTCTTATTTCACGTTTTTCCAGTATTGTTTTATTATTTTTTTGTGCCTACATTTATTATAATAGAATACCCAATTAGCTTTAGTGCATAAATGCAGAATATAAAGTCCATTACTGGACTGATACTGGTAATGAGTACACAGGTGGATCAATAACTCCATATAGTCCATTTTACTATAAACATCTCCATTTAAATAGCTTTTTAGTGATATTAATTATGGAGACAATGGTGATATATATGCATGTGGAAAAAGAATCCTTGCCTTTAACAGCTTACCCTGTAATTAATGCTGCAGATTGATTATTCTATTAGTTGTTTTAACAGCCAAAGGTTTTAAGTTTACCCCAACCTTGGAGTCAGCGAAGCACTGTGGGAAAATAAATCTACCTAATAAAATGTATTACGAAGATTTAAGCTTTGGGGCTCAATTAAATAAAAGAGAAACATATATCACAAATGACGACTGATAGAAACAATTGTCTGATTAATTGAAATAAAAAAAGTACAAAAAATAAAACACATGGTTGTAAAGAAAAACTCCAATGTACATATCTAACAATACCATGTCTCACTGCTTTCTGTTGCCAGTATAGAGACAGTGGAAATATCTGTTTCTAGGTGGCTAGTCCTAAGCCGGCCATACATGGATCCAAATTCAGCTGGTTCAGTAGGGGCTTGACAATTTTTGATTAATGTATGAGCACCCTGGTTGTAAAAAAGTCCATCTACCGATAGACTTCTGTACAACCACCCTGCCGAACAAATGCTGCTCGAACATCACCGCCAGCTATAGCCAGTAGACGCAAATCAGTGCATTCTGAACTCTAATATACATATCTAAGTATACCATGTCTCACTGCTTGCTGTTGCCAGTATTGGAACATAGTTGAAATATCTGCTTCCAGGTGGCTGCTCTTAAGCCAGCCATGCATGGATTGAAATTCAGCTATTTCAGCAGGGGCTGGCCAAATTTTGAGCCATGTATGGGCATCCTGTAGTACAGAAGTCGATCTACAGATAGACATTTATACAACCACCCTTCTGAACAAATGCTGCTCGATCAGCACTTCCGGCTATAGCCAGCAGACGCTAATCAGTGTGTTCTGATGGCAGAACACAATAGCTCAGGAGGAGTGATTTCCCTACCCACCTCGAATGTGCGGGTAGAGGAATTGGGTCTGTTGCATTTTTTTTTTTTTTTCGTTCAACCCACTAATTGAATAAAAAAAATGGACCCATGTATGGCTAGCTCAAGTTATCATGTCAGATGTGAACATTTTTGAACTGGTTAAAAAAGCTCACCTTCTAGGATTCCGCAAGAGCTTTATTGGAGTGCTTTATGTAGGCTGTGCTGTTATTTCAGGTCAGGAAGAGGGGATGGGCACAGACAAGAAGTATGTTAGGTTTCCATGGCAAGATCACCAATTAAATGTTCTCCCATTGCAAAGAAAGTAGGTGAAGATGTTAAGTATGCATTTAGCAATTTCTACAGTTCTTTGCTAAATATATATATCTCTTGTTTATTAGACTGGAAAAAATCCTTTGTATGAGTGACTTACTCTGTCACCACCACAAACCTATAAATGGATAATTTTATATATCCAAACATAGCTGCAGTATGTGGCCCATTTGCTGCTTATTTTAGACTTTTATGTGTTTGTTCTGAAGCTATTTCCTTTTTCTTGGCAGCATTTATTTTTATAGCTGCGATTGTTAGCGAGCACCCACTGAGTTCAAAACTTTGAGCATTGTTAGAGCTGGGCAGCCTGAATACCAGGTTCCTCCTGCTCCCTGCACTCTAAGATGCTTCAATCACCAATTAAATTTCTGCTTTGTGTGTCCCTGTTCACCTTTGTGTTCATGGTGTGCAGTCCTTACTTAGGACAATGAAAAAAAAACAAGGAGGAATCACAAATGGAGCCATTGGGAGTACTTAACTTATCTTTGCAGCAAAGTACAACTAGAGAGCACATATGGCTCAGGAAATAGATTATAATACTTACACTTTATGTTGCTAGTGCCTTTCCATTTTCTCTGATATTGCTAATGACTGTGAACCTTGTGGAAACCCAAAGTTTCCATCAAATAAACACATCAAATGTTACATTACTGAAGCCACACTGATGTGGCACAAGTGGTTGATGGTCTTTGGTCATTGTATTATCCCAAAATCTACGTAGTCATATACACGTTATACTGTGTTCATTGTGGTGACCCACAAACCATCTTGAAGTATAGGAACCATTTTAGATGTAGTGACTGTTAGTAATTCACTGTTCTTGTAGAATGCTGCTGATGTGTTTGCAAAAAGCCATTACTACGTTTCTCAACAGTCCATTTTTAAACAGAATATCCATTATTTTGGACTTGGACAGACTGGGCTTAGCAGAATTTGGTATCACTTATCACACTATAGTGAGCTTTGTTTGTATTTTACAATAAATTAAAGGATACATGTGCATTTACAAACAGTGCTGCGTGATGCAGCTTCTAAAAAAGTAATTAATAACTTGGGGTACTGTTAGTGCAGTTTAGTTTGGGCGGATTGGGAGGTCAGCTGAGAAAAGTAAAAATACAGTTGTCCTTTAACATCACGCAAACAATATTTGGGAAGGGATGTTGTTACATTACATCTATTCACAAGGACTTATAATGTTATTGAATATTGCATATTTAAAATAATTTTATATGGGTGCAGGATCTGCTTTTCAAAATGCGTGGCCTTATTCTGGATTTACTTATTTTCTGTAGTACATTACTATGCGTCATTTTGAATGGCACTCCAACACACTGTTAGAGTAGCAGATGGCGCACCACAACACATATGCTTAGGTCCATTTTTTTTAGCTTTGCGGTGCATAGGGTGATAACATGCATTGCTGTAAAGCTGCCCATTCAATCTGAAACTGAGGTTTTACTGCAAAACACATTAATGTGCAACACGGGGGTTGATTTACTTAAGGACTGTACACATTGAAGGGAAGCTGAACTCTGCAAAAACATTTGCTCCAGAGCTTAGTAAATCAGGTGAAGCTCTGCTGACTTCCATCCTCCAATCATGTACAAGCAAAAATTCTGTTCTTTTATTTTCCATTTCCTGTGATTGGGCATAGCTCCCAACTGTCCCTGATTTTGAGGAACTGTCCCTGATTTGGAACAAAGTCCCTCTGTCCCACTTTCCTCCCCATTTGTCTCTCATTTTTGTCTGATCTATATAGTTGTATTTAAAATGCATTTTTTTATTTTTCAAAAAAGTGTTTTACAGTGCTAAAACTTTCATCCTTTCAACCTTTAATCCAATATCTAAATTGCTGCATATGTAAATTTCAAAAGCCAGTATAAAGGAAAAGTAGTGGTTTTTGAATAATTCTCCGTTAAGGGGGCGTGGCAGGGGGTATGTCCTATGCCAACATACTTTCCCATTTCAAAAAGTTGGAAAGTATGGATTGGTTATACAAAGTGAAGCTTCACTTTATTTACTAAGCTCTGCAGCGTCTGCCCTTTCAGAATGCAACTGCACTTGCAAAGTGCACAGTCTATTCACCTTTATTAAATCAACCAATGCAATGTGTGTTTATGCATGTGTAATAATGCAGCACAATGTGTCGAAGAGGGCCTTAGGCAAACACAGAATGTGAACATAAATCCCCACATACAACAGACCTACAAATCTATGCTAAGGACTGACAATGAAAAGAAGTATAGCACTTATGTTTTAGGCCGCGTTCACATATGTGCGGTGGTCGCAGGTTTGTGCCTGGGGTCCGGTGCGTGTCTGTTTAGAGTCTGAATTTTTGCCTGAATTCGCACCTGAACCGAACCCAAACACGCATAGGACCTATTTGCAATCTGCCCCGAGGTGGTCCTGGACCTGTGTGATGCGGCTCTGTTGAGAGCCAGTTACACACGCCTGTCGTGTGAATGGGATGGGGGGAATTTGCAGCTATGTGAACCCAGCCTTAACTGAAACCTTAGTAACGTATTATGGGTTGCAGTAAATGTACAATACCTGTTTAAGGTGTGAATAGGACTTAGCAAAGAGATCAATCCAACCCAAAAAATGATATTAGTGATATCAGTCCTTCTGATTGCCAGCACTGCTAGATTTCCTGAACTTCTTTAGAAGGTACCCTAAAGTCCTATAGACTTCACCTACAGTATACTCTGGGGTTGATTTACTAAAGGTAAATAGACTGTACTTTTGCAAGGGAAGTTGCATTATCCCCAAAGCTTAGTGAATGGATTGAAGCTCTGTTGACTTCCATCGCCCAATCATGTGCAAGGACATGCAACTCCCCTTGGATAAGTAAACAGCCTATTTGCCTTTGGTAAATAAAGCCCCCTGAGTTTGTCAATCATCATTGAAATGTAAGGGTTGCAGAAAAATGAAAGTATTCTTGCAATGAAGAGAGCTAAAGAGAGTAAAGGTTAAATTTCATAAATCTTGTAAATTAAAATGTTTATTATCTATGTCTATGTTAAGATGTGTTATTTGGGGGGGTGAATAATTGTTTTTAGTAAATCTTTTTATGTAAGGCCTGACTATTAAGATCTGTACACTGGACCAACCAAAATATCTTAAAATTCACCCAATGTTATCCAACATCGATTGTAAAGTGAAAATTGAGGGCTTCGTGGTAAAAATGAAGGCTACCAATATCAAAAGAAGTTGTGTCTAAGCAGCTCTTATCTGAAATACTTGAACTGTACCTTTATAATCTACTGCAGCTGATTTTCGATCTGCTGTGGATGCAGTATATTCTCCGGGTGTGAGGGGTTAACTTGCTTTTATTGCTGTCTGCAAAGAGCAGGTAGAGTTGATATAATATTCTATCACTTAAGTGAATATTGATTCATTTCCTTTTACCAGAAGGTTTCTTGTTTCATGCAGGTTGCTGCGTATGACAGAACCTCAGCTGTGTGAAGTTATGTTGTGTGGTTATTTGCACACAAACATGTAATGTGTTACCTTAAGTCATTCCACAGTGCTCACGTTGGATCCAAGGTTATGTCACCGGGTGATAGCGTGCTATTGATTCGCTATATATATATATTTCACCTTGGCGTGTGACTTGCTGATTAGTGAACTGTGGGCAAGCATCAGCTTATGCTCCGAACAAATCTTAAACTGAATAAATGTCGTTAATAGTTTCATTTGCACATTAGCTGTTCCAGTACCTGGACAAATTATTCTGCATTAATGCGTCATATGTGTCACTGTTTAAATGAAGGATGAGAGCTCACATTCTGCTAAGTCCAATAATTAAATCACCTGGCTAGGATGTGACTTGCTGTATAGTATGACTCTGGAATTGTAAGTAGCACAAATGATTATTTTGGACCCCTTATAAAAGAAACGTGGTAAGGCCTAATTTAAACTTAATGGAGAAATTTGAAAATGAGGTCACACAACACAAGTCCATCTACTAATGGCATGTTCCTGCTTTTCTGGGATGATCACAGTGCAGTACTTAGGCCGCAGCAGCAATAGGTTAGGGTAGATCTAAATCTAAAATTCTGTAAAGAATGTAACTAGTTCATATAATTTCAAAAGTTGTCCCTGTGTTTTTAAATCTTCAGCTTTCATTAAATAATACATAGTGACTCTGCTATAAAGGTCCTTGTTCAGGCAACCCCTGTTGTGGGGTGACACCTGTCTCCCAATTGTGCCCATGCATTGTTACCCTATCACATGTGCAACATGAAGGTGACTTCAGGTAGCCATGCCAACACACCTTGTGCATGCTTGTTTCAATGTTGCCCCTATCAAGGACCTATTCACGGTAATAATGTGGTACAACTAATGCTGGTGCCAATGCATGTAGATAGTGGGTGGTGAAAGATGCAGGAAATCAGCAGAATGAACATGCGTAAATAGATCAAAAAGGGTAAAAACTGAATTTTACAGAACTAAAACATGACAGTTGTTTGATACTCAAGTGTGGATTTACTAAAGGCAAATGGACTGTGCAAGCGCAGTTCAACACATTTTTCCCAGAGCTTAGTCAATGTGGTAAAGCTCTGCTGATTTCCATTATCCAATCCTGTGCAAGCAATTTTTTTTTCCTTGCACCTGATTGGGTATTCTATACAGAAATGAGTGCAAATGCACTTGCAAAGTGCACTGTCTATTTGCCACAATGTTTTAGTAAGTGAACTGTCATCCAGTTAGAACTTGCACCTACTTTAAAGTCAACTTTTACTTACCCCGAAAGACTTGGGTAAATTATAGTAGTCCGTGTAGATGTTGAAACATCTACACGGACTACTCCAGATGGACTAATCCTGTCCATCTGACTGAATTTGGCATGATGAACAAACAATCTCAAGCACATGGGCATAAGAAAATATCACTGGTCAACTGATCTTTAGATCCAATAATTGGGTTTATTTAAAAAAATTGCTTGATCTTTGTGAATTTCACAGAGGCAATCCAGC
Organism: Pelophylax lessonae; assembly: GCF_965119305.1. Taxonomy (NCBI): domain Eukaryota; kingdom Metazoa; phylum Chordata; class Amphibia; order Anura; family Ranidae; genus Pelophylax; species Pelophylax lessonae. The sequence goes on from NC_138768.1 coordinate 712,854,504, forward strand.
ATCAGAGAGTTTATTGTAAAAAGAAAAATCTTATAAGTGTAATCAGTGTTGGTAGAGGTTTCTGTAATGAGGTCAACGTGTTTCGTGGGAAAACTCTGGCTTCCTCAGGACCTTACAGACCTCGTGGATATTCCACTATCATTATAATGCCATACAAGACACTAAAAATAGAAAACCAGCCAGACATCTAAATTGCTTTAGTATGCTTTGCACTCCAAAAAGAGAAGTATAATTCTCCAAAACAAGTAAATAAAAAAAATAAAAAAACACAATATTATGAAGTAGCACCACAAAAATATACAGTGAAATTTATCAGCAAAAAGTATATGAAAAGAGGTACAAAACTGCTGTTTTCTATTTTTAGTGTCTTATATGGCATTATAATGATAGTGGATGATGCATGAGGTCTGTAAGGTCCTGAGGAAGCAGAGATTTTCCCGTGAGTTTCAATAACCTTGTTACAGTGCCCCCCTTGACACCCATCTGGGTTTTTTAAGAAGCGGCTGTTTATTTATGACCCCCAATATGTATTTTAATAGTTGTCAATAAGGTTTTAATGTATACCAATAAAATATTATTATTCTTTTCTTATTTGAGCTTGGAGTTAATATCAGGGGCATATGTAAAGTCACATTCTTTATTTTCAAATTAAACATCGAAAAGTCCTATAACAGCCCATCATTAGAATACCTCCAGTGCAATGCCACCCTACATTTTTTACGACTAATGCCATGTTCAAGATCCACCTTAAACTGTGATTTCTGAAACACTTAAGACCCGTACACATGGGCCAAACGTCGGGCAGCATCAGTCGATTCAATAGAAACCGGCCGACATTTGGTCCATGTGTACTAAAGCTAGTCTGCCGATCACCTCCCAATCAGTGCTCATAGCCACTGGCTGGTCCCCCCCCCCCCCCGTCAGAACACAGTGTGTTCTAGGCTTTCATTTGGTGTCAAATTTAATTTGGTGTCCAAGAATTACAAGCAATGTTTGCTGCCTACTTAAATGACCTAGTGAAGACTCCTTAAAGAACAATTTTAAGTGAAAAGGCTGAACTTTTTAAAAGTAATATTAGCACTATGAACTTTAGCACCAATTTTAGAATTGAAAAATTATCCAAACTTTAAACGCCAATTCATTGAACTCTAAAATCTAGCAGCTACATTGCTAAATTAATAATTTGTTTTGCTCAAAGTGAGGACGAGTTCAAATGTATATTTCTGTCATGGTACATATATTTTTACATTCAAAAACTTTTTACAAGGTTTCTTACCAGTGCTTACGTTTCTATTTTATTATTTCTACAAGGTTCTTTATTTGAAATAATATTAGGCTAAAATTGCAACTCACAAACACTTGTTTTTTATCGTTCTAAGGAAAATCTGGTGGTCAAGAAAACAATACCATTGACTGGGGGGAACTGGACGTTGGCCGAAGAGCGGTGCAAGAGATTCCTCCAGGTGTATTTTGGAGATCACAGCTTTCCATTGATCAGCCACAGTTTCTTAAGTTTAATATCACTCTACAAAAGGATGCACTCATAGGAGTCTATGGCAGGAAAGGATTACCACCATCACATACCCAGGTACTAAATACATTCCTCACCCCTTTCTTCTTCCTGTTTGCTGCTTGTATTTATCCAAAAATGTAAGCGCAGTTACACTTTTAATTTTACTAAAGCTACCTTTTGCTTAGCAGCTTAGGATTAAGATGACCTTATTCTTAAAGTGATGCTAGTGGATTTTTTAAAATAACAAACTTGTTATACTTACCTGCTGTGTGCAATGGTTTTGCACAGAGCAGCCCCAATCCTTCTCTTCTCCGGTCCCCCACTGGCGCTCTGGGCTCCTCCCTCTTCTGACTGCCCCATAGCAAGCCACTTGATATGGGGGCACTCATGCATGCGTGATCTCGAGCCCCATCTGTGTGTTCATAAGACCCACAGAATGGGGCTGGGCACAACACCTCTCCCTCCTCACTCACTGTAATGGAAAATGGCTCCCACTGCTTTGTCTGAACCAATGAGAAGGGAGAGAACCTGGAGAGCAATTGCTATTGGGCAAATTGCTTGATCAAGATCGTGCTCGGGAGGGGGAGGGAGCTGCACACAGAAGGTTTTTTACCTGCATAGAATGCATGACGATAAAAAACATTCAGTCTTAAGAACCACTTTAAGGTTGTTAATAAGAGCTAGCAATTCAAAGAAATGTTCTATCCAAGGTCTAGTGTATCGTATACTTTTGAAAAGCCCTTTGTGTTCGCTCAAGCACCTGTGTGAATAAAATGGTATTGAGGACAATGTTCCAGTACATACAAATGTTATGAGAACCCTGCACTTGTGTACATACTGAAATAGCCACAGCAGCTGTTCAATTTGCTGGTCAATTTACACAGCAAAACTCTCATGGCATATTCATGATCCCTATTACGATGTCTCAGGAATTAAAAAAAAAATGAAATCTCTCTCTCCCTATCTAACCCTCTCCTTTTCATATTAGTTTCTTTCTGTATCTCATATTAATATATCCCATGTCTTAAAAAAAATGAGAACTCCACTTGCATCCCAAGTTCCATAAGCCTCTTAAACTATATCTTAAAAGAAAAAAAAACTTTAGGATTACAATTAATTTCTTCTGCCTCATGTGTGCCCAGTTTGAAATGTTCAAGTCTGAGGCTAAATGCATTGCTGTCAGTTTTCTGTTAGCTCGATGTCAGCTAAAGTATAACAGGCAGAGCTTTTTTGTTTGTTTCAGATAGAATGGAGAAGGATTAGTACACCTATCAGATGTCCCCCGATTTACCCTCTTTATTTGTCATGTTTACCATTATCACTGAGAGTGAAAACTAAGGAAAATCCCACATTTTCAGTTGTCATCAGAACAGAAATTGTGGGGAAATCTTCCAATAGGGACTACTTTTGAGGGATTCCCTCTCACTTCTTGTTTTGGCTGTGGGACAAGACGTTATGCTAAATATCCCCAATGGGACACAGATGGAGAAAAAAAAAAAAAAAAAAAACTTCATTACTAGTTTACAAAGTTACATGTTTTGGCTTTAGCACTACTTTAAGTGACCATCCATTCAGTTTTAGACTGAGAAAGGAAAGAGAGGAACAGAAACATAGCTACATGGATCATATAACCACTTAAGCCCCGGAGGATTTTGCTGCTCAAAGACCAGGCCCTATTTTGTGATTCGGCACTGCGTGACTTTAACGGACAATTGTGCGGTCGTGCGACACTGTACCCAAATGAAATTGACGTCCTTTTTTCCCACAAACAGAACTTTCTTTTGGTGGTATTTGATCACCTGTGCGATTTTATGATTTATGTCATTTTTATTGTTTTTTTTTTAACTAGTAATGGCGGCGATCTGTGATTTTTTTTTTGCGGGACTGCGACATTGCGGCGGACAGATCGGACCCCTGACTAACATTTTTGACACTTTTGGGAGTACCAGTGACATTACTACAGTAATCAGTGCTATACATATGCACTATTACTGTAAAAATGACACTGGCAGGGAAGGGGTTAACTTTATTAGAGATCAAGGGGTTAAGTGTGTCCCTAGAGGCGTGCTTCTAACTGTAGAGGGGCGTGGCTTTTGATGTAACCACAGAGACATACAATCCTACATAGCACATCGTATGATCTCTGCTGTTACACCAGGGAGAATGACAGACGGCTTTGTTTACATTAGCCGCCTGCCTTTCTCCCTCTCCAGCGGGAGATCGCGAGTGACAGGCGGACATCTGAGCCACCGGTCACTCGCACGGGGACCTCAATGAAGTGGGAGCGGGAGCACGCCCCTAGCAGCGCGCGTTCGTCCCCTACAGGCTCCTGGGCGAGCGACTTTGTCCAGGAGGGGCTGACTGCCGCAGTAAATGTACTTGCGGCGGTCGGCAAGTGGTTAATATACCACAGAGAAAAAGATTATTAACATAAACATACTGTACTTCAATTGATTGCAAAGTCTTGTTAAAAAAAAAATAACAAACATGTTCTACTTACCTGCTCTGTGCAGTGGTTTTGCACAGAGTGGCCCAGGACCTCCTCTTCTCAGGTCCCTGGCTGGTGCTCCCGGACCCTCCCTCCTGTTGAGTGTCCCCAAAGCAAGCAGCGTGCTATGGGGCACCCGAGCCGAGTCACAGCTCCATGTCAGACACAGAGCCGTGACCTGCCGCCTCTCTCTCCTGATTGGCTGACTGACTTTGACAGCAGCAGGAGCTGATCACGCTGCGCTGCTGTCTCAGCCAATAAAGAGTGGAGTCCCAGGTAGCTGAGAAACTCCTAAAACATTGCTGGAGAAGATTGGCTCAGGTAAGTATTGGGGGGGGGGGGGAGCTGAGGGGGGCTGCTCAACACACAAGGTTTTTTTTATCTTAATGCATAGACTGCATTAAGATAAAAAAACCTTCTGCCTTTACAATCCCTTTCAGAAACGCACACCTTTTCCACTGCCTGATGCCAGAGTCAAACCCTCTTTGGTAACTCATGCTAGAGGAATCTCAAGCATGCAAAACCGTAGTACATGTGCACACAGATCTTTGTCGGTACTAAAAGATTTTTCACTTTATTACAAAAGCATAGCAGTACAAACCAAACTGGCAGTTTGCTCCCAGCTTAATAAAAGGTTAGACATTGTCCGAAATGTTGCCGTGTAAAAAAAGATTTTGGACTGCAATTATATAATAAAATGAAAGCCCTTTTAAAGGAGAAGTAGGGCCAAAGCTCTTATAAATGCACTGAGTTCTGAACTTCTGTGACCCAGATTCAGCCGACAGTGGGTTAAAAGTCTGCTTTCAGCAGACATCACTCAGCTGGTTCAGACTCTGGAGGGTTCCTGACAATAATGTTGGAATTCACCCAGCTGGCTAAGCATTTCAGCATGCCACTTAGAGCCTGAACAACCTGCTGCCACCCCATCCACAGCCTGGCGCTCCAGTTAGCACTGGAAGGGCAGAGCAGAGAGCTGGTGATTGACAGATGCTCAGAGCTGACCTATGAACTGAGCAATCAGCGGTATTTGATCGCTCAGTTCTCGGTCTTACGATGGCCATACGTTATACAATTTTCTTATTCAATTTCTTCTACGTAGTGCTAGGACCTGCCTGATTGCATACAAATTGAATGTGTTTAAAATTTACCTCCTGTTATACGGTTTTGGTAAATTTAAAGGAAAATTTGTGCAAGAAAGTTGTATAATGTGTGGCCAGCCTTGAGGCAGCGGGGGACAAATGCAGCATGGGATCAATGCTGCTTCCACCGAGGTGAGTATTTATGTTCCCGCACTTCTCTTTTAATATAAAGGCCTGTGTTCATGTACTATAGTTTTTATACAATTTACTATCAACTGCCATTTTAATAATAACCAAACCTACAATTACCACTCAAAACAAAGGGTCTGATTCACACGCAAGGTGAAATAAATTGCTAAAGCAGTGAAATTTGCTGAGCCACTTGTGTACACGTCAAGCGTGCAAGGTTTTCAGGATTTTCAACATGTTTGCCTTATGGTGACAGGAAGATTTCTCCGGTAAGACAAGTTGGTTTTGTAATGCACACAAGCTTAAAGAGGAAGTAAACCCTTGGCAAAACAATGAGAAAAAAAAAAAAACCTGTAAAGACAAAGGTATAATGAGCTAGTATGCATCGCATACTAGCTCATTATGAAATACTTACCTTAAAACGAAGCCCCCGCAGTGCCGCCCACTCAGCGTCAGGACGGCCGACATGTTAAAAAAAAATCGCAGAGCGCCGCCATTACTAGTTAAAAAAAAAAAACAATAAAAATGACATAAATCTTTCCCGTAGTTAGTAAACGCAATAACTTTTGCGCAAACCATTCAAAATACGCTTATTGCGATTTTTTTCACCAAAAATATGTAGCAGAAAACAAATTGGCCTAAAATGTTAAAAAATTTTGATTTTTAGATTTTTTTTTTCATATGTCAAAATTGTCGCTCTTTTTTTGTTTATAGCGCAAAAAATAAAAATTTGCACAGGTGATCAAATACCACCACAAGAAAGCTCTGTTTGTGGGAAAAAAAAGGACGTCAATTTAATTTGGGTACAGCATCGCACGACCGCGCAATTGTCCGTTAAAATCATGCAGTGCCGAATCGCAAAATTGCCCTGGTCTTTGAGCAGCCAAATCCTCCAAGGCTAAAGTGGTTAATGATAATGGTAAACAAGACAAATAAAGAGGGGGAACCTTCTTAATGGGGAAACCGACTGCAATATAAAAAAATTATTTCTCTCCACTCTATCCAAAACCCAAAAATTTTTTGCTTTTACCGTATTTATTCGAGTATAACGCGCACACGTGTATAACGCGCACCCCTAATTTTCGATTAAAAATCGGTATAAAATTTTGTTTTTCACTGGTACAGTGAATTCTCGGCTAGCTGCTCGATTTCCGTGAATTTCAGCATGATCAACAACTTTGAGCTTGAATAAAGTATCATATGCAGAACGTTTTCTATTGATACCCTGAGTTGCCATCTAACGGGTACCAGTATATCAATTAAAATATGAAGAACACTGAATTACGGTACGCAAAACACTGAATTGTACAAAAGCAATGCTTACCGTAACGTGTGGGCGAGGCGAGGTAATGAAGCGGCGACCATACAGCAGATAATAAGAATTCTCACCCCCAGTTCGGGCCGCCCACTGTACGCGACGAGGGGACGTTTTTTTTTTCTTCGCCCTCGCGTACAGTGAGCGGCTGCAGCCCGGAAAAGGCGCAGTGCGAACTCACAATTCGCCTGCGCCCTCAATGGCCCGGCCGCCACTGCCACCCCACCCCAGCCCTCGTTTATAACGCGCACCCAAACTTTGATTTATTTTTTTGGTAGAAAAATTTGCGCGTTATACTCGAATAAATACGGTAGTTATACTTTAATAAAGAACATAGAAATAAAAGCATGATAATTGTTCAACTTGCTTCTTCTTTCCAAACGTGTTCCTGTTCCTTCCTTTGTTTTATTGCTATAGTCGGGTGGGGTCTACATAATAAATGGACCTTGTATTTTTTTTTTGCAGTCTACTTTAATTATCAAGAAGTAACTATTTTGAGCTTTTACTTGTTTACATAATTGTTGGCTGGTATACTTGTTAATAGGTTGGCACATTAGATTGCTATCTACATGCCCCAGAAGAACAATGGTAACCAGTGGTCAGTTTACGTTTCCTATTAATAGATAACATAGACTTAATTAAACATGTTTTAAATCTGTCACCACCCAGTATGCCACTAAAGGGAAATTACTTCAGGAAAATATATATAAAAAAAATATATATATATCTGTTATTGCCATATAGATAGATAGATCAATATCGTAGAAGAGTGATAATGTTGATTTTTTTTTTGTCACTGGTAGTTAGTAGTGGGAACCATTTTGCCTTTCTCGAAAAACATTTAAGGAAAAGACAATATTAAAAATTCAGATTGGACCTTTTATTTATTTGATAGACATTGTAAAATTGTCTGATTTTTCAGAATCTGGATAGCAGCACACATATAGTGTTTCCTATAGTCTGCTTACTGAGTTGTCACTTTGCAGATCTGGCAGATCTATGATATTAACAACTATTAGGAGATTTTTTCCCTGTGACAGCAATACTGAATTACAAATCAAAATAAATACATGACAGCTGATTATATGCGTGCGTCAAGGAAAGATATTTTCAAATGGTACCTGTTCTTGTTTCTTAGCATTGTCATCTGTCACCAGTCTCTGTCCCATTTTATTGTTAAATTATAGTAATGGTTTTGTCTGACAGCTAGATCAGAAGATAGATTGTGGGGCCTACTGATAAAAAGTTGGAAACTGATATTTCACTTTTATAAGAGAAATATGCACGTGAACAATTTACCTATTATTAATATAGTTGTTCTATGCAATTTTTCTATTTTTTTTTATTATCATTAATGATATTTGTAAATTGGTTTTAACAGTGTATAATTACGTTCTGCCCATTCAAAGGTAAACAGAAAAGAAGCAATCCATTATTTCACTTTTTATGTTTTCTACCAATCAAATTCTGTAAAATCGCCCTGTCAGATTTTCCCCGCTCGATCAGCACTGCTGACTATAGCCTGCAACACTGATCGTGTATAATCACAATGGGGAAGTCTCCCCATTGTCAGAATACAGTGGTTCAGCAGGAAGGTTTTCCCCATCCACACTGAGCGCGTGGATGGGAGAATTGAGTCCGTTTTTTTTTTAATGATTGAGATTGAGAACAGAATTTTGCTGAGATTGGGTTCCTTGACTTACAGTAGCTTAAGTCTTCAACACAAGCAGATCAGTCACACAGACTCTAGATGGCCTCAGAAGACACACAATTGAACCTTTGTGTATAGCTTTACCTGATCAGCTTTGTAAACAATGGTCTATTGGGTCCCATCAATACCTATGTGTGTTTGTCCCAGTTATGTGTTAACATACATGTGTGAATGGGAGTGAGCTCCTATAGTTTTCCTTTAATAAACAGACCAAACAACATCACATAGATATAAATCAGCCACATGAGAAAAATTCAAAGATTGAGAGGTGCTAGATCCCAAGTTTCAGTTGGTAGTGTGTGGCCAGTTGCTTGTATATGAATACATTGTCTCTGATTAGGCAGTTACTGTACATGCAAAAGGCCTCTAAAATGGCACCTAAGCGTAGCCCATAGAATATGTAGAAAAAGAGGAATGCCAGTGAGGAAGTCCAATGAGCATTTCATTTCCTCTGCTTGAACTGTGTTTTAATGCAAAAAAATTCTTATGTTTAACCACTTTACCACCGGAGGATTTTGCTGTCTTACGTCCAGGCCACTTTTTGCGATTCGGCACAGTGCGAATTTAACTGACAATTGCGCGATCATGCAACGCCGTACCCAAAGGAAATTTATGTCCCTTTTGTCCCACAAACAGAGCTTTCTTTTGGTGGTATTTGATCACCTGTGCGATTTTTACTTTTTGCACTATAAATAAAAAAAGAGCGACAATTTTGAAAAAATAACAATATTTTTCACATTTTTTTATATGAAATCCCCCCCCAAAAAAATGTAAAAATCAAATTTTTTTATCACTTTTGTCCAATTTGTTTTCTGCTACATATTTTTGGTAAAAAAAAATCGCAATAAGCGTATTTTGATTGGTTTGCGCAAAAGTTATTGCGTCTACTAACTAAGGGAAAGATTTTTGGTGTTTTTTTTTTAAAGAGTAATGGGTGCAATCTGCAATTTTTTTTTGCGGGACTGTGACATTGCGGCAGACAGATCGGACCCTTGACTGACATTTTTGACATTTTTGGGGGTACCAGTGACATTACTACAGTAATCAGTGCTATAAATATGCACTGTTACTGTAAAAATGACACTGGCAGGGAAGGGATTAATTTTAATTGGAGAGGGAGGGGTTAATGTATGCCTGGTGCTTACTGACGTGTGTGGGGGGAGGTGACTGAGTGACACAGGGACAGATCGCATGTTCAGCTATGCTAAACCCTGCAATCTGACCCTGTCTGTCACTTAGGAGATCCGCCCGCTTTGTTTACACAAGCGGGCGGATCTCCACACTCGATTCCCCGACGATCGGGGAAGAACGGCGGTGATCACCGCCGCTCCTCCCCTGGCCCGACTCCCGCTGTGACTGAAAACAGCGGGAGCGAGCCACCGGCGGTGCGCGAGCGCTGCCCACAAGGGGAGGAGACCAGCGACGTAGGTCTATGTCGCTGCACGATAACGAGCCACATTGCTGCAGTAGCAGCAATGTGAGCAGAGGTAAAGTGGTTAAGGAAAATGAACCAGTGTAGGCCCTTAAGGTTGGACCCGTAAGCATGTGAGGAGGAACTTGGAGCTTCATCTGCTTGCTGATTTCGTATTTACTTGTCTAAAGCTGAATTCTTTCCTCAGTACAACTCAGTCTAAAAAACATTTTTATATATATATATATATATATATATATATATATATATATATATATATATATATATGAAATTGGTCAAATAACTTAAGCCAGCCTTAGATGATCTAAATCTCGATCTATCTATGGGCAGGCTGGATGTACTAAAGTCTATCTATCCTATCTATCAGTACAACCAGCCTCAGGTTTGTTTGATATGATTACTGCCACTGGTTATAGCAGGCAGCAGTGGTCATTGTCTTCTGATGATGGGGAAACCTCCTACTGTCAGAATACAATAGCACAGAGCGAGGGATTCTCCCATCAACACTAATTGTGTTGATGGGAGAATCGAGTGATTTTCTTTCCTTTACTCCATGGTTAAAGAAAATAAAATGGCCAACCTTACCGTGGTCCAGATTCCACCTTATCATAGTTTGTTCATTCATTTTTTATTATGTAGCATTCCTGCAGTCTGCTCCACAGCACTAGGATCTTGCATCCCATGTGACTGATTTGCTAATTTAAGTAGTCCTTAGTAATATGTCCTTAGCAGAGAATACTTAATTTGTGGTTGCCTGGCTTGGGTCACAGCATAGTCTCCTTTTGGCTTTGAAAAGAAATACTTGCGTAAAATTCTAGCCTTACTATAGCTTGTTTGGAGGAATTGCATATGCATCAGATGGGAATAATTGACACTGGTTGTCCATAGCAAGCCAATCAATGCTAGACTGCGAGTCTTTTGTGACACTTGCTAAAATGTCAGTTTCACTGCAACACAAGGATCAATATGCTTATTTAAAGAGACGTTTGGAAATAACAAAGGACTTTAATGGCTTAGAGCAAAATTAAATGAAGAACATTCATCCTTTATATTCACCGAAAGTAATGAATTAGTTTCATTTAGAAAAAAAAAGTTTCATGGGAGATGAGTAAATGTAGCTTTTCCCTCAACAGACGGTTTACTTGAATGAAAAACCACCAATTTACTAAAAATTGCTGACATAGTACACATCCTTTTCTTCCTTCCATAGCGTAGCAATTACACTGAAAACAATTAATTATGTTTTGATGCAAGTATATGTGTGTGGGCTGCAAGTGAATAAAACTTAGAAGTCCCCAGGGTCTGAAGTGAGCTTGATTGCACACACTTGTTCTGCTGCTTGAGTTTATGTGGACTGTGTGGGTGCTCTATTTCCAAAACATTTGTAAGTGTTGAAAGAACAAGATAGTTATGGTGGGGATTTATCCCAGTGCTAAAAGTAGAATAGATAAATATAGATCATATTTATTATGTTGAGATGAAATGTTGCAGGGCATCAACATATGGTGGATGCAGAAAAAATCAAGCACAGATTTTAAAAACAATATCCGAAAACTAGATACATGTGAGGCTAACGTATCAAACCATACTTCAGTGCTTCAATACCAGGGCAACTTTTGAAATGGCAAAGGCATCTGTGTTGACAATGGTCCTCACTAGAGTTGAGCGGAAACACCTGGATGTCCGTGTTCGGCGGGTTCGGCCGAACATGAAAAAAAAGTCTGGGTCCGTGACCCGGACTTTTTCCGAACTTTACCCGGACCCCGAACCCCATTGAAGTCAATGGGGATCCGAACTTTCAGGCACTAAAATGGCTCTAAAAAACCAATGGAAAGGGCTAGAGTGCTGCAAATGGCAGCAAAATGTAGTTAAGAGCATGGCAAGTGCTCTTAAAAAAAATTCAATTTAAAATTTTTAATTTTTAAATAGCAGATTAGAACAGCACTCTGTAGTAAAATATAGCTGAATGCTGCACACAACAGACTGATAAAAATATTTTTTTCTCCCTCCTCCTCCTCAGTGGGCTCAAGTGAGGGCAAAAAGATTGTTCACTGCACCACCTCCCACACAGCAAAATCGATGTAGATTGCTAACGGACGATTGTTCTGTCCTGTGTCTCCTAATCTCTCCCTGCCTACTCTCTCCAGCCTGTCCCTAAAATGCTCAAATATCTTTCCCTGCCTACATTCCGACCTGTCCTTGCATTCTTTTCGGGCACAATGTTTTTTTTCCCTGTCTGTCCCTAATCAGCAGCAGCCAGCACCGTTGTGTGTGCTCTCTCCCTACACTAGAGCAGACTGACGCACAGCGTGCTGTGTCTCTAGCTTATAATGACCTGGGTCACATGCTTCAGCTGGCCAATCACAGCCATGCCATTAGTAGGCATGGCTGTGATGGCTTCTATGGCACACCAGTTAAACGCTTGTTGATTGGCTGTTGAAAGCCCGCCATTAAAACCGCTCCATTACATACAGGAAATAAAATTACCGAACACAGATTTTAAACCCGAACATACAGTAAAGTTTTCGGGTCCGTGTCCGGGTAACAAAAATCCAATTATCCGGTACGGACCCGAATAATACAGTCCGTGTTCGCTCAACACTAGTCCTCACCTTGAAATTGGAAACTATACATGGAAATTGTAAGATAAATAATATGGGGTTTCCAAACAGCCAAGAAATGGAAGCATCCCTCAAGCACACATCTCCATTAGAAGTCAATTTTTCTTATGTTTATAAGTGTGTCATAGTAATAGACTGTTTTTGAAAGCACCAAGATTCATGGCCTGTACAAAAGAACTGAGCCTTTTCAAGTGTAAAAGAAGGGAAAGAAGAAGACCAGGCCCTGTGGTGATCCTTTTCATTTCAAAAATATATCCGAAGATTAGTGCCAATATGAAAGCTGCGCTTCTGCTGAATTGTACGAGTAAACACTTGACCTGTTTTGTACAGTGTCTTGGTGTAAGTGCCTTTTAGGTATGTCACTTCATGTCAAAGTGGCAGCGTCAGGCTTAATGGAGCATTACCACAGTCTTGATTTTGTTCCCAGCCGCAGACTTTTGTCCCGCAAAACTCAGCCTAAATGGATCGAGCCCCAGGTTTCCTTTTCCATTTCATTCTCCACTAAGATTGGGTGGAATAGACTGAAAGTCTCTGTGTAGTTCATTTCACACAATGCGCAGCCATATCACAACATAGAAACTAAGGCTATGGAAACCACCTGGCACAGAAACCGAATAGTACATTATTGCTGTAGATGGTGATCCTTAAAGTTAATGGTTAGTGACTTTGTGCTGCGAAGCCTGCACATTACCTGACAAGTATTGTAAGAAAAGAGAAAAAGGTTTCCCTTTCTCATCCATCAGGAATATGACTGTAATGTGTATTTGCCTCATTGGTCCGTTATGCAGACATAAAATGTCTCACTGCAGTTAACCCTCGTCACTGCTGCAGAGGCCTGAATCTTGGTGCTTTCAGCGGGCTCTTGGGGATCTCTTATTATTAGTTTTAGAAAAGGACAGAAAGTGTTTGCATGCAGAGCCAAGCCACTGTTTCCTGGCAGTATGAAATTACATATAGATAATAGCTATGGTAGTCTAGATGGAGCACGATTTGCTAAAATGTTAAATAGCTTAAAAATTATTCCGAATCTTGTGCTTTGTATTAGACAGAGGTCTGATGCTACATCGGTGGCTCTTGACCTATTTTATGTAAGGAACAGGCTAGTCCATGTTCTAATTATAAAGGATATAGGTGAGCTTTGTTTTAAATGAGACCTCCGGCAAGCAGGAACAGTTGCAGTCTGTAAATGATTCTTAATTCTATATCTACAGCTTGCTGACCTTGTATTTAATAGTCCTATTCTATGAAACCTACATGATCCATGTCCCTAGGTGACTCAGATATCAATTTTTACATCTGGTTACCTAATAAAGCAAAATGAAGATGCACACAAATCCCTTTTTTTAGAAGGTGTATCTACCTTCACCATTCTTCACAATTGCTAACTGCCCTAGTTTTACATTTTATGTTTGGTTTTAGCACAGGTGATTTTCCAAATACAATCCTCCTTGTACTTTCATATGTTCTTTAACCTTCTTAGCGGTATTCCCGAGCGTGGCTCGGGGTTAAATTTCAGAGCCAAAAGCAGTAACCCCGAGCCACACTCGGGGTACCGCCAGAAGCATCGCTGGATCCTGTAAAAGAGGTTTCTTACCTTGTCACCGGGATCCAGCGATGTATCTCAGCGGTATGCGGCAGTGGATCTTCCTCCCGATCCTCTCCGTGCCCCGGCTTCCGTCTCCTGCGACGTGACGTTTGCAGGGGGTTGGAACCGGCGGCAAATTCAAATGTAAAACACACCAAACACACTGATACAATGCAAAATAAAATAAATTCACATTACATTGCCCCCCAGTGCCCTTTCCTGCAGTTTTACTGTACTTTTTATGCATATAAACATATATATATGTATATACGTGTATATATATATATATATATATACATATATGTATGTATACATACATACATACTTTAACTTATTTATAGTTTTTATTATATTATAATTTATGATTTTGTGTCTCAAACTTTATCATACCCGAGATGAACGCACAATAAAAAAAAAAAAAAAATGTAAATAGTTGGTTTGTGCTGCTCATTCTCAAGAATTACATGCAAAATAATGGTACCGCTTTCAGCACCTAAAATCCGAAAGAATCATACCGCCAGGAAGGTTAAGGCTGGGTTCACACTATTGCAATGTCAGACATCGCATGTGATTCGCATTGCTGTGCAGTTCAATTGCGATGTCTGTGCGATGCAAGTTGAGCCATACAGATTGTATGGCTGAATTTGCATTGCATTCGGACAAAAATGGAGCAGAACCCTTTTTTGGTCTGCACTGGAATCGGATCGCATGGGTGTTCACACCCATACGATTTGATTCCTGCACCATTTCATAGCTTGCACTGCGATCTGGGGGTATCCTTACTTTTATATTGACTTCTGCAACGCTTCACCCGCACTGGATTCGCGAATCGCAATAGTGTGAACCCAGCCTAAAGATTGATGTATTGAATGCATAAAATTATTTACTCCAAGACAGAAGGATGCGTGTGATTCTTAATAGCACAGAATTGTGAGTTTTGAGGCTGAAGAACTCCCACAGTGTGGGAAGAATTTGGAAGGCAGGTGGTGCAGGAATATCTAAAAAAACAAAAAATCCAAATAATGCAGAAGACATAAATGTCAGATATTCAAATTAAGGCGTCAGGTCAATCTTCAGTGAAGTTGTGGATAATATGCAGTAAATGTACACTAAAGAGCACAGTGGGGTTGATTTACTAAAACTGGAGAATGCAAAATCTGGTGCAGCTCTGCATAGAAACCAATCATCTTCCAAGTTTGTTTGTCAAAGCTTAATTGAACAAGCTGAATTTGGAAACTGATTGAAACTGCCATGCACAGCTTTTGCACTCTCTAGTTTGAGTAGGGGTCCTTTCCGCCAGGCGGACTCCGTTTTTCTCAGCGGGTATCAATCCGCTGATCCCCGCTGAGCAGGTGGATGACAGCTCCGTCTCCGCTATCTTTGCAGAGACAGACCTGTCAGATCCCCCCTCTCCTCTATGGGAGAGCAGATGAAAACGAACCGCCTGTCCATTTTCATCCGATCCAATCCTCCAAAATTTTGGTTTCCATCCATCTGGATTCTACAGACAGGATTGGATCAGATAGCAGCGGGTGTCAGCGGAGATGTTCCCGCTGACATCCGCTGCTCTATAGAGGTACATGGAGCATTCTATCCGATCCGCCTGAAAAAACTGACAGGCTGACCTGATCGGAAAGCCCCTGTAAAAGGGGCCTTAATCAGCCCCAGTATGTATTAGATATGTATAAGAAATGATTGGATTTGCCCGCTCACAGTGGTGAACAATAACTGAAGACAATAAATACTACAAGTGTTATGGAAAATGACCTTTAACATGAAAACAAAAGTGAATCTTTATGTTTGACAATCGTTCTGAAGGGTTAAATTAGAAAAGTGCTGAAAAATGGGAATCATTTGTTGGCAAATCTTGAGTGAATCTGACCCATTTGTTCTCTGTGTGCAAAAAAATAAAGTTATTATTTGAATTTGTGGTTTAGGTGGCTAATTTGATTTAGATAATGATATAAATATGTCACATAACTTAATAATCTATACTTACGTTGTAAGTATCAACGCTTACATGTGATCAACGCTTGGGTGGTTAATTGCAGAACAGCAGCCAGCAGTCTGGGAAGCGCAATGTTTTTATGAATCTAAAGCTGGGAATCACAAGGACATTGCTGCTACATCAATGAATAGTGTCTGTAGGTACCTTTATCGAACTAAAGCCAAGATGTATGGATTAAATGTGCTCTATAAATCTTACTTTGTTCCAGTCAAAGGCAACACCACTTGCATATTTTCTTACAAATTCATCCAAAAAATAAATGCTCCCTATGAACTAATTCTTTCTCCTCTTTTTCTCCCACCACAAACCATTACCGGTTCCAGCTGAGTGTAAGCCTTCCGGCACTTAACTGTTAGAAAGATTATTGGGAAAGACTAATGCTGGTATTGGGATGTGCCCTGCTGCTGTTCTCTGCAGCAAATTTTGCCATGGAGCTATCCTATGGAAAAGCTGAAGGGCTAAACACCCAGACAGGCTAATGAATCTCCAGCAGTTCTAGGGGAGCTTCAGCTCTCCTCTGAGTTGCTTGTTTGCAAGCCATGGGTTCCATCTAGTTATTAGTGATTTTTTTGTGCTGCCGGGTCTCCACTGTATTTATATTTATACCATTTACCTTTCCTGCATACACTCACAGTGGAGAAAGTTACAAATGATAGTTAATTTTTTTCAAACCAAATAGATTCAGCAGGTGGGATGAGTCTGAAGCCACCTTGGCTAATTAACAGCGAAGTCTTCGCATTTTGTTTTTCTTTTTTTTCAAAAAGATGAATGCACGTTAAATCTAAATTCATTTAGAAAAGAATGCATGTACTCTGCCCTTTTTTTATGAAGCCAGCAGAGAAAGACAAGGGTGAGGGACAGGGCACTTTGCACATAGACAATCCCATATTAAAACGTGCAAGAAACATTAGCAGACACAGACTTCAGCCAGTTGTCCTTGTCAATTACAAACTCGCACTCATTTTTATTATTCCTTTCCTCCAAGAAATAAACCTTGGAGAGTGGAGGGGTCAGTGCAGGGAAGTTACTTATTATGAAAAACTGGATTTTTCTTTTCCTGACAAGGACATTCCAGTGTCTTACAAATGCATAGTTTGAGCTTTAATGTTGGTGAAAGGTAAACAAATTCTTTTATATTTCTAAAGATAATCAATCCACAGTTTTCTGGAGATTTTAATAAGTGGATTTTATTTCATATCAGTATTAAACAGCCTGCTAAATCTTGGAATTGTTTGGAGGTTCCAGAAACTGGAGCTCAGGTCACTGAAATTTTCTCTTTCAAAGATTTTTATTAAGATATCAATACAGGTAACAATTGCAAAACGAAACATTTCGCTTTTTGTAAAGGGGGTAACAAACTTTGTGCACCGCTTAACAAAGCATTACATGGTAAAATAACATCTTCAGTAAAACAAGGCATTACAGGTACCAAGGCTCCAAGGAAGAGGAGGCAACCGGCCTAGATAAAGAACCAAAACTTGGGGGGAGATTCGCCCAGTCCCGAGGCAACCCCAATGGGATCAGAAGCTGTTACCAAGGGAACTGGAAGAAGCCCCACAGCGCAAATTATTCAACAGGTATCCAAGGAGCCTAAGCAAAATAATACTGTCTTATAATGAGTGGAAAGCAGCTTGAGCAATTAATAAGACTACAAAGGCAAAGGGCATAATGCAAAAGCAGACTGCTTTCACCTAAATGGAGTGGAGAACATCAGTATTGGGTATACCCCTAACGAGCCCTGAACTGAAAGATAACTGAACCCAAAGGAAACCCCTAAAAGCAATCTGGATGAAGATGTATAAGAACTCATGTGAGCGGTGAGGAGAACAGGAAACAAGAGGAGAGAAAAGAAGCAAAAGAGAAGCCAAAGAAGAAGAAGGAGGGAAGAAAGGAAGAACAAAGGAGGCTACATATGCCCTGGAGGTCTCACAAAACAACAGAGAAGCAAGAGAGATGATTAAAAGATCAGGGAAGTATTTGTGTACTTCGCCCAAGGTTCCCATGTAATCTCAAACTTCTGGGAAGTATTCAAGAGACTACTAGCCAGTTTTTCTTGAGTCATGATCCAAGATATCTTTCTTTTCAGCAGAGTGAAAGAAACTGTGGAGGATTTCCATAGGTCACTGAAATTTTAGGGTCATAGGTCTATTACACATATTTTTTCGAGGAACAAAGCAATAATGATTTATATGTACTGTACATTACATGGTACATTTGTGTTCAACCCTGTGAATCTAATGCAGTCGTTTTCAGGGTGGTTTTATGATGGTGAGAATAAGTGATACTAAAGTTGTTCCTTTAATAAGTAGGTAATGTGTGACCTACACACAAACCATCAAACATTTAATACTTCCCTGTACGTATAACACCTAACCTAACCCTAAAAACCGTACAAAGGAACCCACAGCGCAAAGACCCCATTGCTTATTCTTAATTTATCTTGTGGACCTGTGCTTTCTGCACCTTTGTTGCTGCTTCTTAATCACCAGTCATGAGGGAGGAAGCTCTGACATGAGAACGCAAAACCCTGTCTACCAAGATGACCACGTAAACACCGAGGCATTGTGCAACACAATGCACACAAAGCTATAGGAAACACTGGTGACTAATCCTTTACCATCTGCTAACTTTTTTGATACAGCTTCCACAGTTTTTTATCCTCTTTTTAACTCTTATCCATGCCTCCCAATGGCCATATAACACTACCATTGATTCTGCTACTGCCAATTCCTCACCAGATGTAGAATCAGTGTGGTCTCAACTAATATTTTCCCTAATTGTGTTTTTCTCTGTCATTGGCTGTAAACCTGCTAAACTTGCTTACAACATGGTGTTGTGCCTTTGGTCCAGCTAATAACTAGCTAGCTGTAGAGTGGTCTCTTGGTGGTCCTATCACCGGTAAGGTATTGCTGGCAACATGATTGCTAGTATGACATAGTCCTAATACATAACTCCAAAAGTGAGCACCTTACTTGTAACCCCCTTACCCAATATTTTAGCTTGTATTAATCATCTTAACACTATAGAAAGTCACAAACGGGATAAACAATAGGGAAAGGGACGTTGTGATACCAGGAAAATGTATTGGGAAATACAGATTCAATCGTATATATAAAGAAATATAAAATTTTATTGATACAAGATAAAAAAATCTATATGCTACAAAGTATCATAGAATCAACATATTGGTGTAAGAATAAAAATACAAACAATCACACAATCACATGAGATTTGACCAGTCACTTGATGTACAGCATGATATATGGACTCCAAAACCCCTACACGTTTTAACCGTAGATCTTTTTCCGGGGGTATTGGTCCAGAGTTTTAACCATATCTGTATATATATAATAAAGTAAAAAATTGTGATTGTGGGGTTTCTCTATATTCAAACTTTTGGGATAGATACAATATGTTGCCAATATATAGTGGAACTGAGCATTCCTTTCCAATCATTTTAACACTAATTACCCCTTTTTTGTGGTCTTTTGTCTGGATCCTCAGCACCAAATCCTCACATTGTCAAACCTCTGACAATGAAAGTAACTGACCTAATGTTGTGTTCTATAAAATGCATTAAAACTGTGCTGCTTTGCTTTTGGTTAACATAGGAAAGGCTTTAAAATTTATGCCAGGTTTTTACTTCCTTCTTTGACCTCATTGGGAAGATTCTTTCTGTTTCTTTGACACCAAAACATGAAAATGGGGATGGAGGATTGTCACCAGGCCCGGAAAGCACTGACAGAAAAACAAACATTGTTCTAGCCCTTCCTTTCTTTACTAAACATTTGTATTTTGCCCGTGCCCCCGTTGGAGAGTTTTTCTTATGACTTTCAGGAAATAATAATACATTTCCCAAATAATAATGCAGACCTAAATACCTCCTCCCTACTCTACCCAATGCATTATCAATGTTTTGCTTAGAGATGGGCTTTAATCCCCGTAGAACCTAGCACCTTCATTTTATGACAGCCCAAGAATATGAATTTGTTGGAATGCAGAGGATTTGTTACCCTATTGCAAGTGACACACTCTGTGCTAGTCAGAGAAAGAGGTTGCAGTCCCGCCTAAAAGCATTTTGAAAAGCTTGCTGAATGTACAGTAGGTGTAGATATAAAATTCAGATTAGAGGTGAATTGATTGAACTTTCTTCTTTAGTACATCTGCAGTGTTTTCTGGGCAGCTTTGGTGGTTCGATCAAATAATCTTTTATCTGGAATTAAAATCTTACAAGTAGAATATCAGGGTAGAAACTTTTTAATGTGTTTCAAAACCAATGCAAATATATTATTTCCAAAGAATGTCAGTTTAGGATATGAAGTATAAAAAAGGTTTGGTCTTCATCCCCCTGGGAAAGCATCGATGTGCTTAAATACACTTCTACAGCATATATTGTTTACCACTATTACATTTATATAAGGCAATATTTATTGTTCTTTTTCTTAAAAACGCATAATAAATTCTTTTGAGCCAAATACTGAGATAATAATGGCACTGACAGTCATTTTAAATCTCTAGTCAGAGTTTTTATTGCATGTTTTACCACATCCGCTTAGTCTGAGCACAGCTACTGTATATTAAACGTGTATATTAAACTTTGTTCACTTCTGCATAGAGCTATGACATGTGTTCAGAAACCTTCATAAAGGAATGTTCGCCTAAAAGATGTAGATTTACTGTATTTTATTACATTCCTTATAACAACTTTATGGGTTTTCATTCCAGTATGATTTTGTAGAACTTTTGGAAGGCAGCAGATTAATTTCAAGAGAAAAACGCAACTTGCTTGAAACTGAAAAAGTGGGTCGTCTCCCAAGATCTGTCAGTCTTCATGAAGCTGGCTTCATCCAGTATCTTAACTCTGGAATCTGGCACATTGCATTTTATAATGATGGAAAAAACTCTGAACCGGTGTCTTTTAATACTATTGTTATAGGTAAGTTCAACCCAGAAAGTGTGATTTCCAAATGTTATTGTGTAATGCAATCACTATACCTATATTAATAATACTGAGCAATATTTAAAGGTACTGATCATCATCGAGAGGTCCCATGTTTGAGGACATCTGTCATGACATTAATGTGGGGACTGCCAGTGCTGATCTACCGAAAAAGTCCTTATCTCAGAATACCAAATTTAAGTATCAGCATAACGTTCAGGCTGCAGCAATGGCAGACTATATGTCTCTATCATTGCAGTTTTCATTTAGGGCTGATTTCTAACTGGCTACCGTTAGTGAATGCACCTTGGTATTATTAAATGAAGGACACAAAGCTTCAAGGCAAAACATTTAGTTCCTTGGTACAGCTGGAGTACCGAGTACTCCTGTTGTATTTCTTTATTTTCTATGTGCTCACAACTGTGTCGTGTACTCTGCTGGATCATTGTCAGACCAAGGGCTGTCTTGAATCTGCAATATCAATCCCTTTCTTGATGCTATCGTAGTTACCTTGTTAAATTGTATCTGGTGCCTTATCCTGCTAACTTGTAGAATCTCACTATTAGTGATGGGCTGAACATCCCCTTAGTTCTGTGCACACCAGAACTTCCTAACAGGGAAAAAGTTTGGACTCGAGCCGCAAACTCTTTTGAAGTCTATGAGACCCAAATATGAAAAATTAAAAGCCCCCATTTTGAAGACTTATATGCAAGTTATTGGCCATAAAAAGGGTAGGGGGGCCGGGGTACTCTCTACGGGAAGCAATCGTGGGTGCCTGGCGGCAATCGCGGCCACCGGACCTGAAGATCGGCTTCCCCTCTGGCGAATGGGCACGCGTACACCCCCCCCCCTGAGTGCTCCCGCAAAGCGACGTACGGGTACGTCGTTTTGTGGGAACCTGCTGACCTGCAGCAGTATATGTATGGCGGCTGGTCGGTAAGTGGTTAAAGATCATTTTTAAAGGAGCAGTGATTTTAATGATGCTTAAAGTGAAACAATCAAAATGTAAAAATCATTTAAATATAGTGCCTGGGGGTCCCCTTAGTCTGCCTGTAAAGTGGGTCATCTGTACCATGTATAGAGCCTGCTACAGAATAACTGAAATTTATAAAGAAAAAAAAATGGCATTTAAATTGCTGGCAATACAAAAAAAAAAAAAAACGGTGTGGGGTCCCCCCCAAAATCTTTACTAAACCCTTATCTCCGAGCATGCATGTGAGTGAGTATGGGGTACATAGTACCCCTACCCGTTCACTAAAAAAATGACGTCACAAGGGAGTGGTGCCACCAGATTCTGATAAGCCCCCTGCCCACAGACCCCCACAACCACTGTCTAGGGTTGTGGGGAAGATGCCTTTGTCCCCATCAAAAACATGGAGCTTTGGGGTGGGGGCAGAGCCCCTCTGCCCCAAAGCACCCACTCATGCGGTCTGGCCTAGAATGGTTCAGGAGGGGGAACTTACTTGTCCCCCCCCCTTCCTGGCCTGCCTGGCTGCATGCTCGGTTAAGGGTCTGGTATGGATTTTGGGGGGGACTCCCACTCAGTTTTTGCTAAACATTTTTCTATTGCCGGCAATGTTTTTTTTTTCTTATTCAGCCGTCAGTGGGAAGCCTGTTAACTAACTTGTTAAGGACGCTTCCTGGCCCACTCCTTAACTATTTAAGAACAATTATTTACTGTTATTTACTGTATTTACTGGCTTAGAATGCACTGTGCAGCACGCAGTGCATTGTCGGGTGCTCGGCAGGCAAACATCCGCCGAGCGCCCCACATATTCGGGGGTGTTTCGCCGAACGGTGAACAGGCTATGTTTGGGCCAAACCTTTGCTCTCCTGAACTACTCGCCCAACTCTACTATCTATTAATCTTATGCAGTGCTACCTCACACCCTTTGCATCCAACATGTGTTTACCATTTTGTTGTGCTCAGAGTAGCTTTGCTTTGCTATTCCAACCAAATGTGCTGCCTGTCTCTACAAGTCTTGTTCTCTAGCTTTCTGGCCTTTTTACCTTCTCTCTCGTAGTCACACTTTGTGTTCCCTATCTTTGCACTTCTCCTTTTTTGTCTGTCCCTGAAGTTGCTGATTTTGGTTACTACATGGCCATTTTCTGTTGTTACTTGGGTTATCTTGCAGCTCAACAGAATTAAGGTCTCTGATGAATGACAATGCCAAAATTCCCACCTCTGAGGTGCTTGCATCATGACTTCTTACGTTTATGTACCCTGTCTTTTGTTTTTTCATACTCCCAGATGTTGTTATGTTTCTGACTGACCTCCCAGCTTTACTACTATCTCACAAAACCATTATTAGACTGTATTTGAACCTGAGCAGAGCATACGTAGAGCAAATTATGGGTGATTATTACAGTATTACAGGCAACAGACAAGAGTTTTTGCTTGTGTGTCAATCTTCAGGAATTTGTTTCTTGGGCAGGACAAGGGGAGAAAAGCAGTTCAATGTGAGGAGAGGAATTTTTTTGGCACTAAAATTTGCAAAAACATGTTTTTGCATGCAGTTACCTCACTCCTATTAGATGTTTCCAACCTTACTAACTTTGGCTTAAGCCCCATACACACGCGTCGATAATTGGCCGCGAATTTTCGGCCAACGTCCAATCGGCCAATTTTCGGCTTGTTAGTATGATGCTTCCGACAACCGACTCCGACTTTTCGGCCGAAAAAATCTAGTGTGCAGGCTATAAAATTTTTGTTGGCCATCAACACAACGGCCGAATTTCCGTCAGTCAGCACAGATTTCGGCAGACAAAAATCTGATGAGCAAGATTGGGCATGCTCAGAGAAGAGAAAACACACAGAAAGTAAACCAGCACATGACATCACTTCTGAAGTAGATTTTTGTTGGGCGAGAAAATTCGTGTGCAGTCTAGGCACATTCCAACCAACAAAACACCACTCTGGACAAAAGTCGGACGATCGGTCGGCCGATAATCGTTGTGTGTGTACGAGGCATTAGTCTCTTGATGGTCCTGATAGGGTAGCAGCAGCACCCATAGAAGTACACACCACTGGCCATTTCAAAATCTTATATGCATTAGAAAAGAAATTACATTATTACATACAAAATCAATAACATCAGCAACAATCTATATAAAGTCAGTCTAGCATCATAGTTGATATGAATTTTTCCTAGGCCATGGCTTTGCTTTCTCATAATGGAAAAATGCAGTGAACAATAATATGACAATAATTTGACTTGCTGAGTGAAATTAGCAATTGTAAGGTAAAGTGAGGCAGCCCAGTTCACACTGTTCTGTAACATTTCAAAAATCATTTTTTAGCTTTCTCTCCTGCTTTGTATCATATTGAGTGTGGGGTCAAAGTGTATTGCCTACTGAATGAAATGACTGACGTGGATTTATGTCTGATCTAATTACTGTATAACTATCTGCAAAGATGGTGAGCAGGCATGTCATTTTGAATTAGTCAAATGGCATTAAAAATATTATGCACTCAGGACATTCTTGTCATAGCAAATTGAAACTTCTAATCCTGTCCTATCGCAGGCAGCAATTACAGGAAGTAGTCAATATTGGCCTTTATTCAAATTATTAAGCAACTTCTGGAATAGCTGGCCGATCAGAAGGCCTGACAGCTTTGTAAGGAATGAAAGAAAAATAGAAATGTGTATTGTAACAACTCAGCAGGTCTTCCGTTTACAGACTTGTATAAATAGTCTCACCAAATCTGTTATTTACAGATTCCGTCGTGGAATGTCCCCGGAATTGCCATGGAAACGGCGAGTGTGTTTCAGGAACTTGTCATTGTTTCCCTGGATTTCTAGGCCCCGATTGTTCAAGAGGTACACAAATTGCTTTTCTTTTGTTAAACAAATATAGCTAAGATGCTGGAACACATGCCGTCACTATTTCAACAACAAGCAGCTGACATACTTATTTATTTGCTTTATCCTTTGTTGTTTTGGTTCTATAAGCTTTGCCACCACTTGAACAAAAAAAAGGAAAAAAATAAAAACAAACCTAATTCTTCTTTTGTCATGTTATATTTCACAGCAGCCTGTCCTGTGTTGTGTAATGGGAATGGTCAATACGCCAAGGGACGCTGCCTATGCTATAGTGGATGGAAGGGAACAGAGTGTGATGTTCCTAGTATTCAATGCATCGATCCTTTGTGTGGAGGCCATGGAGTTTGTATCATGGGATCCTGTGCGTGTAACTCAGGTTATAAAGGGGAAAACTGTGAAGAAGGTAAACGTGAAATATGTGATGTATAAAGACCTGTGAAAGAAATTCTTACTCCTATTGTCCGTTTGACATACTTAGTAGGTGATCATGATATCAATATGATTCTGTATGGCCTTCCTATTGAGAACCTTTTTCAATTAAAGAAAATGTAAGCCCAACATTTCATATTCCTGTACCATGTACTTGTAGGATATCCTGTTCTCACTTTGTGCAAAATCCCTGGTGTTCCTGACAGTTCTGAGAACTCATCCTGCTCTCCCCCATTGATCAGACTTGTTCTTCCATGACCCCCCCCCCAACACACACACACACAGCCATTCACTGGGAAGAACAGTGTACTGTTGCTTCTCCTCCCCCTAGCTCTCTGAGCTCCTTATGCAGCTGAGAGCAGAGGGTATGTGACTGCATTTAGAAAAAGGGAAAAGAAGGTGTTTATAATGGTTTATAGATAGATAGATAGATAGATAGATAGATAGATAGATAGATAGATAGATAGATAGATAGATAGATAGATAGCTATATATATATATATATATATATATATATATATATATATATATATATATATATATATATATATATATATATATATATATATATATATATACACACACACACAAATGTTTTGCCTTTCATCTCTATTTTACAGTGAATGAGATGTTTTATAAGGTTAGGGTTTACATATACTTTAACAAAAGCAGGTTAGAACTTGGACCTACATTGAAAGAAATATATTTATTTGAATAGTTATTTTCAATATTGCACTTTCATGAGAAAGAGTAGAACATTTACTTTTCTTACAGCTAAAAAATAAATTGAGACCCTATTGGAGTCTGGTTGTTTGACCAATGGCATGATGAAGGGGCAGTTTGCAAGCAAAACCACTGATTGGCTGAAGCTCAGTCAGGATCTCAAGCCTGTTTTCAAAGACCTTGTCATTGCTCATATGAATAGGCGCCAAACTGGTCTCGAATGTACTTTCCAGTTTGTAAGGTTGCATTTTTCCCTCTGCTGTTTCCGTTTAATAACATTTAAGAGGGTAACTAAGCTAAGAATTTTTTCTTATTTTCAATTCAAGTCTGCTTTAGGTTAATTATTACAGAATATGTGACGTCCCGAACAGTTTGCAAATACCATATGGGAAGCAGTGTGATGAATTCCTGATTCTAGAAAAACTAAATGTTAAGGTTAAATATAACAAAAGGCCACATTTTTGCCATTTCTGTTTACTAAATATAATCCTGTTGTTCACTTAGGAGTGATGTCTATGGAAAATTGAATCTAATATTTAGTAATATGCTTAAACAGCAGTATCAACATATCGATCACACTAAAATTAAGATTGGACTCTATATAAGTGTATTTAAATCACCATACTCTCATCATGCTCTCCCATACTTACAGTGAGCACATTAGTGCACAGATTATGTTTACTTCAGTGATCATACCCAGGCACTTTTAACAGTTGTTACACATTGTGTTTTTTTACTTATTAAGGGGTCAATGTATAGGTAACACAATTTGTGCTTGCATATTCAAAAGAGTTGGCTTTAGCCTGAAATATCAGGCCTGCAGTCCTTAGTTACATAGTAGGTGAGGTTAAATAAAGACAATAGTCCATCCAGTTCAACATGTGTAGGTGTGTGTGGCTGTAATCATCTCACATACCCCTGAATGTTCTGTTCTTTGAGATGTACGTCTAATAGTCTTTTGAAAGCCACCATACTACCCGCAGAAACCACTTCTTGTGGTAGAGAATTCCACAATCTTGTAGCCCTAACAGTAAAGGACCCCCCACGTTGCCTGAGGTTAAAACGCTTCTCCTCTAATCGCATTGTATGCCCCCGAGTCCTCATGCAATCCCTTCTACTGAACAGCTTTTTTTCTAAGCTGAGATCCCCATTGAGAAATTTAAAAATTGCTATCATGTCCCCCCTTAGGCGTCTCTTCTCCAGGGAGAATAAATCAAGCGATTGGAGACGCTCTTCATAATCGAGGTCCTCCAGTCCCCTGATTAGTTTAGTTGCTCTTCTCTGTACTCTCTCCAGCTCCGACACATCCCTTCTGAGGACTGGCGACCAGAACTGGACAGAATACTCCAGATGCGGTCGGACCAGAGTTTTATAAAGTGGAAGGATTATAGTCTTATCTGTGGAAAACATCCCTTTCTTTATGCATGCTAATATTCTGCTAGCCTTGGTAGCCGCCGCTTGACATTGCAAGCTGCTGCCTAGTCTATTATCAACCAAGACACCCAGATCCTTCTCCATTTTTGATTCCCCCAAGGGTTCCCCTCCTAACGTGTATTGTGCTTTAATGTTTCTAGTCCCCAAGTGCAAAACCTTACACTTCTCTACGTTAAACCTCATTTGCCAAGTCGTTGCCCACTCCGTTATTTTGTCCAGGTCATTCTGTAGGATATCTGCTTCATGCTGTGCTGTTATTGCCCTGCCTAATTTTGTGTCATCAGCAAAAACTGATATCGAACTACTGATCCCGTCCTCAATGCTATTTATGAATAAATTGAACAAGGTTGGTCCTAGGACTGAGCCTTGGGGGACCCCGCTTACTACCTCAGACCAGTCTGAGTATGCGCTGTTTATTACCACCCTTTGGACACGCCCTTTTAGCCAGTTCCGTATCCGTATCCGTATTCTGTACCCTGTACTTTTATATGATTTGAAAATGTCTTTCTGATAACAAAACTCTTTATAATTCATACTAAGGAGTAAATATACCATAACTGTTTGCTTTGGCAACAGAACCTAAATACTTTTGGATTAGCTTATGAAAGATTCCATATAGAAGAACTGTTGTGCCCTATGAAGAGAACAAAAACAATCCAATGCATTTCACATCATGCAGTATCTAAATCACACTGAAACATGATACATGGCTTTCGGCACTACTAGATGTAATTAGGAAATCTGTGATGTTGTTATGTAGAGCACAGACCATTTCGTCTTGGCTTCTTAGAAAGGAAGCCACCATTTTCTTTCCATGATCAAATTGTTTTTATTGATTTGCATGTGAAAAGCAATGCAATTAAGTCCCTGGAATTAAATTTTCAGACCATTGACCCTACAAGTGTAACGTTTTATTGAGTCAAATTGCTGAATTAAGTCTCATCATCAAAAGAACGTTAATAGCAGTGCAGGAAGATGTGAAGTATTCAGCTGATAGATTGCTGCATAATGCAAAATAGCATAATTATACTCTCATAGTGGAGATTTTTTATAAACCATAAAGAAAAAAAAAGGGGGGGGGTTGTTGCCCATAACATTCCAGTTTTAATGTGCAGGTTAGAAAATTAAAGCACATATGTAACTGAATGGTAGTACTGACACCACTTTTCCTTATCTTCTATTTTTATGCATAAGGCCATTTTGCCTTGATAAGTGTTAGGTGGTTCCGTTGTAATATTAAGGTTAGCCTTGGGTTATGCTTAATTAATTTGAGTAACTTTGCCTAAACCTGAAGTTAAGCATTCAATAACAAAAAATTGTAACTGTGAAGGAAACAATTTAACATTTTATTGATAACTGAGAATATTTACTCACCTAAGACTTTTAAAACTACCATTTGTGTTTATTTCTTTGTCTGTTAGCTGATTGCCTGGATACCTTTTGTTCTTACCATGGAGTGTGTATTCATGGGGAATGCCATTGCAATCAAGGATGGGGTGGCACCAACTGTGAAATCCTGAAATCAATGTGTCCAGATCAGTGCTCTGGCCATGGGACCTACATTCAAGAGTCTGGAAGCTGCACATGTGATCCTAATTGGACAGGACCTGACTGCTCAACAGGTACAAAATTGTATACAATACCCTTCTTATTTTCTTATTATGAGGACCATGTTTCATCTCAGCTGTCAGTCACTTGCAAAGAGAATAATTCTAAATTAGTTGAGTGTTTGTTAATTGATTTAGTGACCTCTTACGGCTCTTTCACACGAGCGTTCCGTATGTCCGTTTTTCATCCCATCCGTTTGCGGATGAAAAACTGACATAATGTATCTCTATGTAAATACGGATGTCAGCGGATGATCATCCGCTGACATCCGTTTTTCGTCCGTTCCGTTCAGTTCAGTTTTTTGGAACGAAAGAGAACCCTATTTTTTCTTCCGTTCAAAAAACGGAACGGATGCAAAAACGGATGTCAGTGGTGTCATCCGCTGACATCCGTATTTACATAGACATACATTATGTCCGTTTTTCATCCGCAAACGGATGGGATGAAAAACAGACATACGGACCGGATGACACAAGTGTCATCCGTGTCCGTTTCAAAAAAGAAAAAAAGGACCTGATCGGGCAAAAAAACTGAACGCCCGTGTGAAAGAGCCCTAAGACATTCCTAGCAAAAAGCATAGTGATAAATAAGGTTGCATCACCTTGAAACGAGTGGTAGCACGGATAAGGTCCTTGTTTTATATTTTGCTTGCAGTTTCCATCAGTGTCAGTTTTATTAAATGGTAGAAAGTAACATAAAAAGAGATTATAAAAAAAAAAATGATAGAAAGTGCACATGAACACACCTTCACTCGGGGTTTAATGCAAGGAGCATTGTAGAATAGTCGGATTGCTCACCTATTTTGAAAGCATCTTTTTTTTCTACACTCATCCAAATGTCCTCAATCCCACTTCAAAGTCTGCTAGACCGCTTGTGCAAAGTCAGATTACCAGCAATTTATCTTGAGGAGACTGATCACCCTTTTCTGATCTTTGTGCACTTGGTGGCCAGTGTCCTTAATGTCCCATCTCAATGTCCCACTGTAGTTTCAGTTCAGGTGGTGCTGATGTTATCAAGTCAACGCTGCCAAAATTAGTGGAGGTAATAATTTAGAGCATGATACTGTATTATCCCACGCAGTTCTGCCTTTTTCTGTCCCCACTCTCTGAAATCAGCAATTAGAAAAGCTGCAACTATGTAACAGTAGTAAAAGGGGACTTTGGGCTCTCCTATCACTGCCTATACTGTAACTGCGAATGTGAGTAAGACAGGACTAACAGAGCATCAATTTGTAAGAATAGGTTGAGCGTCAAAGACATAAGAGTCAATGTACACAAAAACAAAAAAAGCCAAAAGAACAGCATCCTAGCAATCGGGGCAGTATTGTGCAGTCTAAACCACCAATTTTCTCACGACTATGGCGCAAACGAAGGATATAGGTGGGATGCTTAGCAAAAAAAAGGGGGGGGGCATGGCCTACCCTATCCATCCAGAGCCTACAGGTGCTCAACAATAAGAGAGTAAAGCACATAAAGACAGGCAGCAAAGAAAATTGAGAAAGAAGCGAGAGAGGGGAGAGCATTAATAACCTTTTTAAACCAAAGCAGAGCATGGAAAACATAAAAGACCATAATGTGGAATGACATAGATGGAAAGAAGGAATATTGAGGGTGTTGGGGGATGATACTGCAGATGGGCTTCAATTTCCCGTAGATACATTTTTTGCCTGGAGTTTGTGTCTTCTTGTTGGATTTCAGCCAACAATTGAGAAACACGTTAGGTCAGGGCTCAACAAACCCCAGGCGTCAGGTCACATTGGCGACTGGAATTAGCAGCCTGGCACCTGGGCTACATTGCAGCAGGTGTCTTGTCCCCATGCGGCCCCCGCCCATGGGTGCATGGACTAAGATGCCGCGCCGGCCGATAATTTAGGCCGTGGATTTGCGGCCTGCTGGAGCGAGATGCTTGCATCGGAGAACTGGCGCCCTCTTGCGGTGGCCGGGCTGTGACAAGCAGTCACTGATGGCACTGAGGGTTTATCCTGCCTGTTGAAGGTGTTGCGGGCTTATCTGGCGCCCTGTCCTTAATGGTGAGTGGACAGGGAATGTGGGGTAGCTGGTTGGAACAGCCTCAGTTCCATTTACACCCCCACAAAAATGGAAACAGTTTATTTTTTTTCATTAAAAATGTTTAATTATTTTTTATTCTCTCCCTGTCATGCCACAGCCACACAGCCGAAGGCCCCTTTGAAATGGGCTGTCCAATCAGGTCTGCCTGTCAGTTTTTCAGGCGGACCTGATTGGACCTTCCAGTCTTCTCTATGGAGCGGCGGATATCAGCGGACCAATGTCCGCTGACACCCGCTGATATCCGATCCTGTCTGACAAAAACAGACGGATGGTGGCTCTATTTTCCATTCGTCCGGCGATTCCAATGGCATTGAATGGAAATGGACAGGCGGTCCTTTTTCATCCAATTTCCCCATAGAGGTGAGCAAGACTTTGCCCATTTTCATTCTGCATAGCGGAGCAGACAGGACCAGTCATCCGCCTGCTCAGTGGGGATTAGCGGAGGTGCCTGTTTGAAAGGGGCCTAAGGTGGCATGCAATACTGGATCTCCTATCAATCCCACCTTGCTGCACTGTCCTTCCCTAGTGAGCCGCTGCCCATCACACCATCAAGCCAAGTACACACGGGCCAAATGCTGGGCAACTTCGGCTGGTTCAATAAAAACTGCCTGGCATTCGACCAGTGTGTATGGCAGCCGGTCCAGGCGGCAGGCGGGGACCATTCGGCATGCTGGAAAAAAAGCTGGCTCCTAACTTTTTTAGCTGGCTCCTAGATTCCAAGCAAATTTGTCAAGCCCTGCGTTAGGTCAATATTAGTTCTAAAGTATGTTGTTCCATCTATGCAATTGGAGTGCTGTAAACATTCTATGTATGTTGTAAAATTACTCAAAGTTTGTTGTTGGCCTCTTATACAAAAATCAGTAAAACACTGTACAGCCATGTACTCCAAAATTACCGATTCCCAACTAAATTAATTGTCTGTTCCCTTACACCATCATTACTCACAAAGGCAATAAGGACATTTGTCTGATAATTTCATAACAAATTCATTAATAGATAATGAATACAGCCCTGTGTTTTTGTAATATTTTCTTCATTCAGCTGCCAGACTGTTGCATTATAAATTTCATCCGAACTAATGGCATCTCAGGGAAGTATCACATATTCAAAATTCATTATAAAACTGTATACATATTTATAAACAATAGAAAACCTTAATTTTGTTTTATAATTCACCAGCTGTGAAGAAAGGAAGAGTAGAACCGCTATCAAAACTCTGGAAATAGCCTACAGCATGTAACATTATAAAAATGATGCAGTTTCCTGGATCCTATAGCATAAATTAATCCTGCAAATTGTATGCATCACATGATGCATCGGCAAATAGAGTTAGTCATTCAATAAGCCATGATGTCCTGAGTTATAACTGCCACTAGTCACCAAAAATGTGTATGCTAAGTTAAGACTGACAGTATGCAAACATTTAACTAGCCATAGGAAAAAAAATATATTTGCATGAACTGGAACTTATATTTATATTGTGTCACCTGAATAAAATGAAAAGTAATAAAATTCAATTTTACTGCAACTTTTTACATTTTATTCCTATATTCCAAAACTACTTATCCTTAGTTGGTTATCATGCAGATTTGAACTAAAGGTGCCCATAGACTTAAGAAAAAAGCCAGCTAATCTACGTGATAATAATGATAACAGCAGTCTCCATTTGCAGACTGCACAGAACACCCACTTAAAGAATCAAAAAAAAGGTGAAAACCGGCAAATCTAAGTGATAATTACATAAAATGACTCTTCTTCAAAGGAACTGTAGTGTAACGGAGGGTAGGCAGCTCTTACCATAATAAGCTCAGCATACTTACACATTATGGCAGCCTCATCTCTGTGTTTGCCCACCTCCAGTGCAGTTCTGCTATCCTCTGCCATGTCTACCAGGTTTAGTGTCCCTCCTCTTTGGTCATTGGGCAGCTAATGATGATAGAAGTCCTGTGCATGTGGGCTTAGGTTACATAGTTCCTGCACCAGCTCCACTTTGCAGAAGAGGCATGCAGAGTCATGTCTGTCAAAGAATTTTATTTCCCAGCATTTTTTTTTATTTCTAAATAGTAAGGTTTTTTGCTTTAATAACAAATATTGAAATAGCAATTGCTTATGCATTTCAGACAGTGGTATCTTAGTCATAGCTGATAGACATTAGGATAATGCTTTGAAAATAAAGTAATTTAACAAGGAAGAAAATGTTGCTTGGTGCCAGGACTGCCTACACACTCCTCCTATATTGCCCTAAACAGGCTATACCTATAATCACTTGGCCACAACAATATATATATATATATGTGTATGTATGTATGTATGTATGTATGTATGTATGTTGTGGGTTGCAATTGGTTTACTGGAATTATGGCTGAAGATATGTGCCATAATCCCAGTATCGTTTTTTGCAGCCGGTGGCTAACTTTCTCATGAAAGCTGTCTGAGCGGCTCATGAGTTGCTGAAATGCTTTACAAAGCAGGGGGTGCCCCCCTCCACCACTCACCAGTGTTTCTTCGGCTTTCCGGTTCGCCCAAGAAATGATCTAACAGTGTGGCTGTGTGCTCCCATAGAAGATCAAAAACCAGATGCTTTTTAGTCACCTCTATGGCCTTGGAGGGCTGGAGCAATGTCATGATGTCACTTCTGTTCCACCTGAGATTCTATTGGCCACTGCTTGCTAGAGCCGTCTCTCTCTCCCTCTCTCACCCATCCCCCCCTCTCTCTCTCTCCCATCCCCCCTCTCTCTCTCTCACCCATCCCCCCTCTCTCTTTCTCTCACCCACCCCCTCTCTCCCTCTCTCTCTGTCTCTCACACGCCCTCTCACCCACCCCCCGTTTCTCTCTCTCCCATCCCCCCTCTTTCTCTCACTCCTTCACTCTCTCTCTCTCACCCCCCTCTGTCTCTCTCTCATCCCTCCCTCTCTCTCTCACCCGCCTCTCTCTCTCTCATCCCCCCTATCTTCTCTCTCTTTGATTTCCCCCTCTCTCTTTCATCACCCCCTCCCTCTCTCTCCCTCCGTCCCTCACCCACCCCTCCCTCTCTCTCTCATTCCCCTCTCTCTCCCTCCCTCACC
This sequence comes from Pelophylax lessonae, assembly GCF_965119305.1. Taxonomy (NCBI): domain Eukaryota; kingdom Metazoa; phylum Chordata; class Amphibia; order Anura; family Ranidae; genus Pelophylax; species Pelophylax lessonae. The sequence continues at coordinate 712,888,537 of NC_138768.1, forward strand.
CACCCCCCTCTCTCTTTCTCATCCCCCTCTCTCTCCCGCCCTCACCCACCCCCTCTCTATCTCTCTCCCTCAACCACCCCCCTCTCTCTCTCCCACCACCTCTCACCCCCCCCCCCTCTCGTGAGATCTCAGGAGTTCATGCTGGGACTTGTAGTCCTTCAATTTTGGAGGGAGACACATCCATTAAAAAAGGAGTGGGGCAAATTTACAGAAGAGGAGGGGGGGCGCCCAACTCTTGCCTAGGGCAGCGCAAAACCAAAATACACCACTGGCTAATGCTGTAGGTAAATGTGTTACCTCCGGCCATTTTTGGGGGCTATCTATTTGTCTATGGCTTTTTGATTGCATTTGTATAACTAGATCATACTAATTAGCTCCTGGAGATCACATTGTGAAAAGACTGCATGTGACAGACCAATTCACAACATCCGTAGGCATCATCTATAAGGAAGTACAAAGATCACTAAGGGCTTGCAAAGTGCTCATATCCATAGAAACCATTCATATATTCTCATCTGTGCATCACTTCTATTAAGAGTGTGTGTGGAATACCTTACCCTCTACACCATTCTGCACCTTGCCTTTTGTTATAGGATAAACCCAGTGCTGTCATCTCCCAGCAGCATATAGCAGTGCACAGATCGCTAAGGATTTGCAATGTGTGGTATTTTTAGTGCAGCACATTAAAAGTATTCTTATCCATTTGAAATAAAAACTACCTTGACAGGTTCAGCTATAAGGACCCCTAAAATTAATAAACATTTCAGGGTTAAGCATAAGTCTTCCAGGCATGCGATATTAATTCCGCTGAGCTCTGAATATTGTTTGAAATGCATATACAGGCGGAAGCCAGTGACAGTAAACAAGGCTTGTGCCTACATTACCTACATGGATGTGAGCTTTTATAGCTGCCTTTATTGAGACAACTAATGCTGTCTTTAAAACAGATTGTATATTTTCTTTTTAAGCATAACCTTTGAGGAGCACATAATCTTAAAAGCAGGAGGTGACCTTCAGACTTCTGTAATCATGATGTAATAAATCTAAGCATAGTGAGAATTGGTTTGTTCTCCTGCTGGAGGGAAGAAAAACTTCCTTCTCAGTGTTTAGGTTGAAGATCAACACAGCTTTCCTCTATCTTCATAAGCAGTCATTCCATTAATTAGACCTTCAATTCCACTTGAATTAAATTAGCTCTAATTAATAAGTTCATTACAAAGATTGACGCATCGTGTTCAAAGCTTGTGTGCTAAAAGCTGATAAACACCTTCACCCTAATGAAAAATTGATTAGATGGAACAAAAAAAGGTACTGGTGAAATAAACCCCTCTATTTCCCACTGTCAAGTTGATATTTTCAAGCTTTGAAGTTAATCAAGCCATCACTGTTCTTTTAAAAAGTAACAGAATCTGCTGGAGACAGGAATGATTTGACAGAGAGAACTGAAAAGTCCAAATTGCTTTTTAGTTTTGGTCAGCTTCATAGGGGTGTGCAGCCTATTGCATTAGAGTGTGCACCCCAAATGTATTAAAATATGGACAGTGTTATTAGGGCAGTGGACTTGTCAGTAGGTCAGAGTTTGGTGTCAGTAGTTGTTAATTTTTATTCTTCTATTTAAAAAAAAAATGTTGTAGTAGCCCCATTGGGGGGATTTGGTGAAATATCAGCAAGGGGAATCTGCACCACACAGGGTGATTAGGGTGTGCCTGGGCACGCCTATGGTCATCTTACTACTAGTGTAAAAACTGGTTTTGGTAAATGTTGCATAGGAATAGAGACTATGCATCTTTCCTCATATGGTCAAAGGCAACAGCCAGGATGCTTTAGATGGCAGGTGGATATCAGTGGTATTTGAGTTTGTGGATTCTTATGTTTGTTGCACTTCAGGGTGCATGTAGGCCCATCCCAGACTAGGCAGGTATCTCTAATTTCATTGCACCATGTTTTCTATTATTAGCAAAAATGAAGGCATTGTGCTTACAATATATGTCATAAACGGCAGTTATAGCCAGTGTCCCATAACAAATTTACTTGCTTTTAACTATACTAAGCAGCTAAAAAGTGTTACAGGTGTGTTCATTAAATGTTCCTCTATACCAGGGACCCTCAAACTACGGCCCTCCAGATGTTGCGGAACTACACGTCCCATGAGGCATTGTAAAACTCTGACATTCACAGACAGGACTAGGCATGATGGGAATTGTAGTTCCTGTACAACTGGAGGGCCATAGTTTGAAGACCCCTGCTCTATACCATACTTATGTCAGACAAGTTGGTTATTTAAGTTCTCTTTAAGATCTAAGATAATGGTGCAAAAGCAGGGGCATTTCAAAAGACCTTGGGCACTCCTGGGCACACCAAGGAGAAAAATAATGTGGCTCGCTATGTGCACCGTGTTGAACAGCGGGTGTGGCCACGTTGGGAGAGCACAAAATCTGAGCATGCTTGCTCTATGCAAAGCACATACTGTATGTGTCAATTACAGTTGTGTTCAAAATTATTCAACCCCCACTGAAATTGATTGTTTTGGCCAGTTTGACATTGATTTTGATCATTCAGTCATCCTGCTTACAATTAAATCAAAGAGGCACGTGTAGGTCAGACAAATATAACATAACGTTTATAATGAAATAACCACAAATGTCTTTTCTGTGCTCACATCATTATCAGTTTTAACTTATAACTTAATAACTTGTAACTTATAGCCAGAAAATATGCTGCAGGCAAGACACATATACACCTCAATACAATCTTTTTTAAAGTGTATATCCAGCCAAAACGTTGTTTTTAGTCTTGGATGGTGTGGGGCAGGTGTTATATGTTGTACACACCTGATTGCCACATCCCCAGAATGAAGAAGTCATAAAATCTTAGCGACATTGTCACCTTGCCCATAAAAAGTTTCCCTGCCAAACCCCTCACTGCTCTTTTCTCCTTCACAGTTGTCCACAATACCGAACATGTCTGGGTGTGAAGCCAAATCTGACCTCCTTTCCTGTGATGGTGCACAGGTCAAGCATCTAATCACTAGTTCTAATCACTGTCACGTGACCGAGGGAGTGACATCACTACTCCCTCTGGTTCATTGAAACCAATGATTTTATTTCCAGCTGTGGAGGAAGAGGAAGCAATGAGGGATTGCTGGTAGGATGTGTATAAGGGGGTTTAGCACATAGCACAGAGTGCTAATATTAAGGCAGAAAGCTCCCAACTTCTTTTCTCACATACCCACCCCAAGTAGGATACACCAGTAGAAACTCCCACTAATCCACAAGCTAAAATCCTTCTTCCTCAAGTGAATATGTCCCCTCATCTCAAACAAAATTCCTCCCTTTCCTTTCTTCAAAGCAGAAATCCTCCCCCTTATGCCAACAATATCCAGTCAACCACTCACATCTGCATCCTTTATCACCCACTGGTCAACTTCTAATCTCTTTTTTTAGTGCCAACCTTTACACCCCCCCCCGTTACCTCTGCACCCTTTGTCTACTGTTCATCACAGTACTCCCTCATCCACCTCTTACCTCTGCACCCCCTTGTCCACCTCTGTACTCCCTGTCCACTGCTGATTTCTGCAGATCCTTGTTCATCAGTTACCTCTGCACCCTTCACTCACTACTCCCTTCTGCACGCCTCGCCTACTACTGATAACCTCTAAACCTCACATTCACCCCTGCTCACTTACCTGCTCACACCCCTCTTCCATGATCACTCAAATCTGTATTTCCTATTTACCTTCAACTATGTAGTGCAAGGGCCTGCCTGATTGCATACACTTTGAAAGTGTTTAGGTTTTACCCCATAGTATATGGTTTTGGTAAATCTAATTGACAATTGTACAACAAGATTGTATATTGTATGGCCAGTCTCAAGAGGTAAAGGCTGTTCTCTTTAGTATTTTGCCTACATCATCCCAATGTGTCCTTTGTGCATTAAAGACTAGTAAAATGCAAATGAAAAGAAGGTGACTGTAGGTGTGCTCTGCACATGGACCTCCATGCCTGTGATTTTCAAAGTGCAGCTTTAAAGTCTCAATTCCTAAATGCTTTTAGCTGCTGCATCATTGCCAATCAAAGTGTTATTGGTTTATAGATGCTACCTTACATGGTGCACATTGCTGAGTGGGGGCTTTAATTTACTTATCGAAGCTTATTTTTTATTTTACCTCGCTGTATCTGTATTGACTCATTTCTTAAATTTATGCAGGTATATTTTAAATTGTCAGTCTGGCATTCAGTGTATGTATTAAAGGTGACAGGTCTATGACAGAAATGGGTTGACGAATAAAGTGCAGTTTAGTATAGATTCTAGAAAGCATGATGGTGCAAAATTCAGTCTATATGCTTTATTAGCCAACTTCCACAGAACTGCAGTTCCAGTGATACAGATGAAAAGAGATTTCCCCCCTATATTGTATATGCTCTTGTTTCAAATAACAGGAACACCAATGATATTTATTCTAGACATTCTCAAAAAAACAGCAGAAAAATGTTTAAGTTACTCGTGCACAGGCTGATCCTGACACTCTGCACATTTGATGATTGCCTGAATAAATATCCAGCTGAGTTATAAGCACAAGCAGCTACAGTTACATCAGATGATTGTCACCCAATTCTGCCAGTTTTAACTGGACATTGTTTGCAATCTCTATAGTTGACATGCCATCAGACCTTCAAATACATTCTTGGCCAATTGATGCTGGAGGAGCATAGAATATTTTCTGTTCTTTGCTGACAGACTCTTGTTCCTTTGAGAGAGAAATGTCTCCGGATTCCTGCTGAGCACAATGGCAGCACATATTGGAAGACATTTATGTGCTTCTTGTGTTAAAGACAGATCATTCTAAAGCAAACCTGTGACCAAGCAAGTGAAATAGATATCACTGCCCCAATCGTCTTTAAGTACTAGCAGTACCTAAAAGGCAATGGTGTCACATGCAAAAGACACTCCTTATAAGATTTTTAAATGCTGGAACCTGGGCAGGTCCCTAATGAATGGAAAGGACTTACTGGAGGCAACACCACTAGAGAGAAGGTGACTGTCACAACCAAAGCTCTTTTTCCTAAACTGTTGGGGTTCACCATTTAAAAAAAATGCCTGAAATATTAAAGCTCAAAACTTTATGAGAATGATGTTTTATTAATTCATCTAAAGGAGAGAAACCCCCACCCTTTCCCCAGTTGGGGAACAAGGTAGGAGAATAAAGGGGGGGGGGGGGGTTTATGGTGCCTTGCATAAATAATAGTATAATCCACAAATATAAAAACCAGGATAATTTATTAGTATATCAAAGATATTAAAATCATCAAAAAGGCAGCAATAGCACAGTTTTCTATACAGATAATGTATCCGACTACGTGGAGTCAGATAGATACAATGTAGGTAATTCAGAATCATCATTAGATCCTGAATTACCCACATTGTATCTATCTGACTCTGTGTAGTCAGATACATTATCTGTATAGAAAATTGTGCTATTGCTACCTTTTTGATGATTTTAATATATTTGATATACTAATAAATTATCCTGGTTTTTATATTTGTGGATTATACTATTTTTTATTCAAGGCATCATAAAATCCCCCCTTTTTTTCTTACCTTGTTCCCCAATTGGGGAAAGGGTGGGGGTTTCTCTCCTTTAGTTTAATTTGGGGATAGTGCCGTGGATTGAATTGGATATTAATTTTCTCGATATAGAATCCCCCCCCCCCCCCCCCCACACACCTTTTTCTTTTTATTAATTCATCAATTAAGAAATGTATTTTACCTAATTACCTCACGTGTAAATATTCTTTAGAATTGGGAAATAGACGTAGTTAAAGTAGTGTAATCCCTATAGATGATTTTGCCTATATTATCCTTTAAAACTTGAAGAAAATTGTATGATTATTTTCAGTGAAACACAAGTTTATACTGATAATCTCCAAGGTCTTCCATTCCCCAGGACAATTGTGATGACACATAAACCCTCTCTGGAGAACAAAACAGAGAGAGCATTTTTATCTGAAACAAAGGCAATTGTTATTTATATGCTTTTTTAAAGGCTGATGGGAAATATAATTCACTAGCAAAATGCAAACATACACTGTTAAGGAATTAAGACACAACTACCTACCAGTAGATATTTTAATTTTAGGTGAACCAGCGCTTTGCTGATGCAGAGCAAAGTAACAGATTCACTTTAAAGCTGACACCCACATCATCTAATACTCAATTTTCCTTCTTTCCCTGAAGGGAGGAGAATAGCCCAGTAGTTCCAGATATGGGGATCGCATAACCCACACTCCTTGCTCCCACTTGAATGTCCTTTTTCTTGGCAGTTGGTCCCATCACTGTCACATCGGGGACGATCTCATATAAGCTCAGACTAAGATTGGTTTTAGCTGACATAGGGCTGTTTTTCCTTGCTTCTGGCATGAAGCAGAGTTTGGTAGGGAAGGAAAGTGAGTATAGGCTTCTGCATAGGCTGGCTTTAATATGAACCTGTTGCTTTGCCCTGCACAGACCCTGTTCATTTGAAATGCAAATTTGGGAGGGGGTGATCACACAGACTTTTGCAAAGTGAGAGCATTTCTAGAATGAATTAGGCAGTGTAGGTACCAATTACCATACACAAATGAGCTTGACAGGCAAATATTTCTAAAAAGAATTATGTGTGTGAAGACATCTACCCATCCTCTATAGTGTCAATACCTGTTACTGTTTCTTATGCAAATTGTATGTTGAAAATAATAAGTATACAAATTTTCACCTGTTGAATTGATAGCAGGATCTGGCATATTTTTATGACAACATGTAGATAATATCCAAAAAATTGAAGACTTGTATGTATTGAATATGAAGATATCTGAAAAGCAAGCAAATATCCTTTACATTAAACTCCCAGACTAGATCTCCAACCTAGTTTCTCAAGCTATTACACAAGAGACTAGTGATAGCAGATTCATTGGCTGTACCCAAAACGTAAGCATTTGTTTTAGGTGGACTAACAATTTAAGTCCACTTGTCTGGTAACTACGATGAAAAAAAAAAAATCTTGCTTTTATAAGATGTAATCTATGTGTCCATAATATCACTGTATGTGATACATATAGCCTATTAGGGAAATAGATTTTTTTTGATCCTCTAGACATCTATTGTCTATTGTATATGCCAGAATTGCATTAAAGCGTTTGTTGCCCTAAAAAAAAAAAAAAATTGATCCGGTTTACTTAAAACATGTTATACAGCACAGTGCTTGTGCTGTGTCTTTTGGATCCTTGTATCACCTTAAAAACCTGGCTGATCCTGCCTGGTCCTGCCCTCCTTCTGTAAACCGACCACGGTATATCATGGGTTCTGAGCCCTGACACCGTGGTCAGTTCACATGCCTCCGTCATCCGTTGCTCTCTGTCCTTCTCTGTTCTCCCCTCCCTGCCTGTCTGCTTGTGTCAGTGCCTGCCCCTCCCCTTCTGCTGCTCTCATTATTAATATAAAGTCATCCTATCCCCTCTGTAATAACAATAAGTGCCCGTGTGTCTGTGTTATAGAAAAGATATGGCGATCTGTACCTATATCAGAGCGGCTCCCGGCGGACACATGACCGCTCGGCTCTCTCTCTCCTCTCTTCCCCTCCTCCCTGGCTGGAGAGGAGAGAGCTGAGGAGTCAGCTGAGCACTGGGAGATGCTCTGATATAGGTACAGATTGGCATATTTTTTCTATAACACAGACACAGGGGCGCTTATTGTTATATTACAGAGGGAAAGGGATGATTTTATATCAGTGGCTTAACAACCACTACTTTTACTTCAAAGAAAAAAATGGCAAAAAGCTTGTCATATTGTAACCAGCAAGAATGGTGCATATGTAAGGGCAATCATAGAGAGTGCATTAACCAGCCAGCAAAAATGACCCTATTAAAGCCTCTTTCTAATGACTGATTACATAAAAAAAAGGTGCCCTGGATGCATACATTTGCAAAACACATGGAAACCAGTCACCACTTACAAGGTAAGATACCAAAATTGATTGAGATTTAGGATGTGAATAATTGTTATGTCTGCTAGGTATGCGCTACCTGGGATATCAGGACAAATGCAAGCTTCACAGTGTGTAATCCTGCACACAGACAATATTGCAGAGAACTGCAGAGAGTAGAACAGCCCCAGAGCAGATAAAAGGAATTCAGTTTTTGTACAGTATAACTTATCATATGTCATACTTAATGAGAATTTGAACTGGTTCTGTCTGTATATATTATTTTAAGTGAGTCTTTTGTGACTTGGAAAATAGAGGTTTACCTTGGAGTGAGAGGTTAATCCACACATGTCACAATATAGCACAATAATGATACGGAAGCCCGTTAAATTCATCTGTGATCTATAATTATATAAGTATGGTTTTCCTGAACTTTAACTTTGCAAGCCTGTTATTGCTATAAATCACTTGAAGGCAAAATCTCTATTCAAGAGTGGGTTAAGGGCTTACCTGCAATACAAATTATCTGAAGTGTGTAGTCCCATGTGGAACCAGTAGATCTAACTTACCACAGGGCTGGGGAGTGAATAATGGGTAATTCAAAGTTTTTTTTTTTTCTATATCCAGCAGATACATTGCTTTCCCTTTCTACTCTTTCTTATTTATATAAATATACACAAGTATATACCCATTTTCTAAATTTGACTGTGGGCATTACAAGACCATTGTAGACATATTACTCTAAAAAAAAAAGGTGACCTCCATGTTATGGTGGGTTTGTTTATTTGGGGAATTATTGAAATCAAACCACTGCTACATTATGTCTAACCTACCCAAATTGCTAACATTTATATTTACTTTGTGTAGAAATCTGTCCAGTTGACTGTGGCTCTCATGGCGTCTGCATGGGTGGATCATGTCGGTGTGAAGAAGGGTGGACAGGACCTTCTTGCAACCAGAGAGCATGTCACCCTCGTTGCTTGGAACATGGTACCTGCAAAGATGGCAAGTGTGAATGTAACCAGGGCTGGAATGGAGAGCACTGCACAATTGGTAAGTAGCAAACCTACTCAGGATATTTCCATTGTCATCTCAGTCATGCATTAATGATCACCTTCTACAACCTTAATCTTGTGAGAAGACCTAACCATTTGTGTAAAAGCAATGGGCCTTTCCCCGTAACTCTTAATTCTCTTTGTCAGCTTCCTAATCATGCATGTACAATGACATTTAGAATATTTTACTAAATAAATGCTAGTTTCAACACATGAGAGTATGATGTTTTATACAGTCATATTTTTTTTATTATAAGGTTTATAGAATTAAAAGTACCTTTGTCCTACTTACTGCTTCTGTAGTAAGAGGCTTTAGATGTTGTACTATACAACGCAGAGCACCAAGTACAGTATTTTGAAAAAAAATTGGAGGCATACAGCAATAATAATGGTAAGAGGGGTAGTTTGTATATAACTTATATTTATACTAGTAAAAGCTTTTAATCTTTCCTCTTGAGTTTTAGATGCTGTGTATGTAAAAATTTAAACCCTTCTTTTTTACAATACAAAATGATTTACGACACAAAAGATTTGAACTAAATCTACAAAACACTATAGCACAGAGACACACACGCATTTTTTGATCAGCACAGTGTAATATGAAGGCATACATGCCATTCCCATGAAATGAAGATACAAAAACAACTTCTCTTTTGAAGTAACCATTATCTCTTGTCCAAAATCATTTTTTGACTGTTTTTTTGATAAAATGTATATTTGAATGTGAAGATGTACGACAGACTTATGCGGTTCTTTTATACAACCAGCTAAAGAATAATATAACAATGTGACTTAGAGTTCCGCAAACCTGTAAAAAAGACTGTATTTAACCCGATGCTGTTCTGTGGTGGTAGAACTCTTCTGTGACTTTGCTTTATTTGTATATGGGGGTCTAGAGTAGCCTACTTTAACCATGGCACCCTGGGGAGCCTTTTGAATTCTTTAGGAATGCCTTGGAAAATGCTTAAAAATTGCCCCAATGTGCCCAAAAACTGTCAACAAGCCAGCAAGTGGATCACACCTGCTTTTTTGTTACACATAGCCACAGGTTTTTATTGTGAACCTATACAACCTTGGGCACTGTGTGGCAATCAGATGGCATTCTAATGACGATGATGTCATTGGTTAATAACGAAGACATCAGGCACCTGCATCCTTGATTACCACTTCCCTGCCTCTCTCCGCCAGCACTGACATCACATTAGCTAAATTAGGGGGGGAATTGAGGGAGAAGAGAAGCTCTGGAATAGTAGTCAGTACCAGTGAGCAAAGATGCACTTGCAATAAATCACCCATAATTTTGGGTGTCCTAAATGTGTGGATGCTTTTTTTTTTTTTTTGGCCCACATACATACTCCCATATCTATCAAATTCAATCTTAGGTTTGTGTCAGAAGCAACAGTAGAGGTTGTTTGATGACTTAAGGCACTCATATGACCATATTTTGAACTGCATTTGCAGACCCAACCTCTCCATGGGGATCATATGTGACCTATACTCTCTGTGTTTACAGGTGAAACCCTGTAACCTGATAAGTGGCACATGATAATTTTAGAAACTGAAATTCACCATTGTGAAGTTGTTTCCACTTTATAAAGAGTTTTTATTATTTGTGTTCAATTATGAGATTTGGCCCACTGTTATAAAACGACTTGATGGGATTTTTTCTTAGTTGTACAACAGGATGAGTATTCAGGTACATAGTAATAGTCGGTAATGTACTCCAAGACAGGTTTTTTTTTACAATAAGATAAATCCAATGTTGTTGTTTTTTTGTTTGTTTTTTGGTAGGAGGGAGGGAACTGTCCTCCATGTTTTACATTGAAAACAGTGAGAGATTTCAGCATTATCTTGTGTTCATTGTCTAGCCGATAACCACTGCATGTGAAAACAGAAGCTATTAATAGATGATTGTAAATCAATATAACACCTCAGGGTTCTGGTATTTGAAAAGGCTATGGATATTGCCCTTATATTTGTATACAGCAGGATAGTTATTGCTTTCAAGCTGCTAATCCATTCCAATAGATATTATACATTGCTACACATTGGGGTTGATTTACCAACAGAATAGAGCATGTTCACTTTTAAAGTGAATTTTCACTCACCTTAGTGAATAAGGTTAAACAAAGTGAAATGTACTTTGCAGAAAAATACCCAATCATTTGCAAAGGAAAATGGAAAAAAAAAAAAAAAACAGTATTTTTGCTTGCACATGATTAGATGATTTAAGTTGGCAGCTTCAGTTAAATGAAGCATAACTTTAGCTTACTTACTAAGTGGATCCTCTCTTTGCAAAGTCAGTTTTGACTTAGCTTTGTAAATGAGGTGAATCCACGTATCACGTGCAAACAAAGTCCTCTATGGCCTCTTTTACACGGGCGCTCCGTTTTTGTAGTCCGTTCAGTCACTTTTTTTTTTTTACGGACACGGATGACACTTGTGTCATCCGGTCCGTATGTCCGCATATCATCCCATCCGTTTGCGGATGATATATGGACATAATATATGTTTATGGGATTGCGGATGTCAGCGGATGACACCACTGACATCCGATTTTGCGTCCTTTCCGTTTTTTAAACGGAAGAAAGTTCCGTTCCAAAAAACAGAACAGAACTGAAAGGACGCAAATCGGATGTCAGCGGATGGTCATCCGCTGACATCTGCAACCCCATTGACATGCATTATGTCCGTATATCACCCGCAAACGGATGGGGTGATATACGGACTTACGGAACGCCCGTGTGAAAGAGGCCTATCTCTTTTGTACAGTACAAGACACAGGAACTGTAGTCATAGTTGATGGTTATATGTCTCTACCTTCCTTTTTTCTATTTTTGTTTTGTTTTTTTGTTGGTTTTTTTTTTTTTTTTTCATTTTTATTTTCCTTGCACATGATTTACCCAATCTTTTAAAAATTTAATTTTCACTTTTCCACTTCATTCACTAAGGTAAGTAAAACTCACTTAGCAATGTGAAAATGCTCAGTTCTTCTAATAAATCAATGTCATTGCTTTAGATTGATTGGTTTTACTATCTTCTATCAGACAGTGTCCTAAATGTAAAGCACAACAACAGAATTTAAAGGACGCTGGATATATGGTTAGAGGTCTTGCTTTGTTTGTTGTTGTTCTGGGTTTGAGTCCTTCTAATAGTTTACTGAAGGAGCTCACTCTTCATCCAATACGTACGTAAGATCCAATAGGAACTCATCTTTTACTGAATAATAAGAATGCAGTGGGCTATGGGGTGAAGTAACAGACTAAATATGGAAATACAGTGTTTTCTTATTATGTCCTGCTCTTGTGGCGAGTGGAATTTAAAGCAGACCATAGATTATGCCATTTTCTTTCCTTCCATCACAGGTGGAAGGAAAGAAAATAGCTGGATTCCCCTATCAATACAGTTTGGGATGATGGGGGAATCCCTCCCACAGTGGCAATTGTCTATAGCTGCTGGCAGTGATGAAATGCAAAAAAATCTTACAGGCTGGCTGTACTGAAGTTGTTTGATGGATAGTCTTCAGTACAACCAGCCTGCCCATAGATGGATTGAATCTCAGACCGTCCCTGCTGAACCGGGCAAGATGTGAGCCATCTATGGCCGGCTTTACTCCTTAAGGCTTCTTTCACACGGAGCGGACCGTATTGCGATCCGCTCCCGCACTTTTTTTTTTTTTTCATGGACACGGATGACAATTGTGTCATCCGCTCCGTATGTCTGCATATCATCCCATCCGTTTGCGGATGATATACGGACATAATGTATGTCTATGGGGATTGCGGATGTCAGTGGATGACACCGCTGACATCCGATTTTGCATCCGTTCCGTTTTTTAAACGGAAGAAAAATAGGGTTCTAGTCCATTCCAAAAAACGGAACAGAACTGAAAGGATGCAAATCGGATGTCAGCGGATGGTCATCTGCTGACTTCCGCAATCCCATTGACATGCATTATGTCCGTATATCACCCGCAAACGGATGGGGTGATATACGGACATACGGAGCGCCCGTGTGAAAGGGGCCTAAGTGAGTTAGTAAGGGATCCATTGAAACTCTTTTATTATTTTAATGACTAAATATCTTCTAGGAAGAGTGCATGCCCACCCTGAGTTAGAGCAAAGTCTCCCCTGTTTAATTTGCAAAAGGGCTCAAAGGGCCCCCTGTACCAGTTCACTATGAGTACAGATTGATTCACTGTTTAGGGATCTGTTTGCTTTTATCAAATCTGGCCAATCTGGATTAAATCCAGGCTTGAAAAAGTTGACACCCATTGCAGCCCATCACTCCTATAATAAACACATAAAAATAAAAGTAAACTAAAAAAAAGTGTCCGTTTGATTTGGGTTCTTTCAGCTGGCTTTCCAGTGATCTCTTAAAAAAATGTAATACTTAAGGCTGTTTTAAAGCAAAAAAACAAAATGTATTTAATGGCCGTCTACCAATCTTTCGATGTGGTAGCTCCATTAGATTTCCATTTGTAAGCCTTTCCTCTTTATTTTCAACTGTAAGTCTGTTCTTTACAACTGCTTTAACAGACCATGTTGTTCATAAACAGCGGCAGTTATAAGACAGAGACAAACCATTTTTACAATGACGGGGGGGGGTTTACAGTTGTCATCTTTATTAATTAATGTAAAACCTTTTATCCCAAAAAGCAAAAAAAAAATGCTGTAACTACTTTAAAAGATTTTCAGGAGTTCTGCTTTAGTTTTCTAGTCAAGTCTATGAAAATATGCTAGTGCTTCTACACTGTTCACAATACTGCTGCCAAAAGGTGTCTCCTTTGTCCTATTCCCAGCATGGAGACAGATAAAAAGTGTGTTACTGGCCAGAATACCAAATAAAAATAAAGTTAAAAAAAAAAAAAAAAACTTTAAAAAAACAATGCAGCCACCACCCAGATTGGAAAGCTGCATTACTTTATAGTTTTATTTTTGTATTAAATAATGCTTAATTCTTTAGATATCCTTTTAAAATAAGAGAAATTGTATTTTAGGTCCATTTTTCATTACATTTCTAATATTTGTGCTATTTTGCTAATCCAGTCCAAAATCATTCTGTATTTAAATATGAATTAGTATGCAAATTAGAAAAATGTAGCAGAAAATATAGCTATTTTTCCTGCATGTATTTCAAGAAATAGACCAGAAGGCTTTGCTAGTGTAATGTGCTTGTTTTGTAATCACCAGTGTATACATATGGGCTGACAATGCAGCAGTGGGATATGATTTGTGATTTATTAACCAGGGAGGACAGGATTTTGTATACTTTAAAGAGTGACAGTTTTCTGCACTCCCTAGATTTGTTTTAAATAAGGTCTCCTCCTAGTTTTACCTTGACATCTGTTTGCAGTGAGCATTGCTGTTAATGTTGGGGGACAGATTAGATAGTAAAGCTATATTAAGGCATGTTCTCAGAGGGGATATTTTGTGAGCAGTATTAATTAATGCAGGCTCCTTATTAATATCCACTTTTCTCAGAGTCCCTCTTCTCTAGCAGCTATCAGTTCATTTACGTAATGCACTAGAAAAGGAACATACCGTTACCTAATTACATGAATGTAGTGTGTTCCAGTACAATTACTAGCTTACATGTACTACAGGGTAAAAAACACTAAATATGTTACAAGTAAAAAACAACTATAGTAATATAAACTGAATCTGCTCACATTTCTTAAAGAAAAACACACAGCCATTTTAAACCTATAAGGGTCTAATCATTCCAGGTGTGGGGGGGACTGAATTGGGCAGCTTTTTTAGCGCACACTCCCAAAAAATGTTTTGGCAGTGTGCTTGGTTTACACCCCCATGTTGCGGTGGTGTGTGGGTGGTATGTGGTGATCAATACAACTTAAAAGAGAAGGATGGCTTTACATTTTTTTCCTCAGATATACTTACCTAGGTGGATGCAGCATCGGTCGGAGATGCTGCATCTATCCCCCGGCGCCTCTACACTGAGAACCGAGCGATTGAACACCGCTGATCACTCGGTTCTGACAGCTCCCCGAGCAGAAAGCTACTGTCTGTCAGTCACCGTTTTCTGCTCTGCCCCTTCCTCGCTCATTGAAGCCCTAAGCTGTGGAGGGGCAGGGGAAATGCCGGCTCAGCCTCTTAGCGGCTTGCCGAGAGGCTGAGCCGGGTATCGGTCCAGGCACCTGGTGGATCCTGAACTTGCATCTGAGCGGCTTTCTTCCTTGTTTTTGCTTACCTGGTGGATCCTGACTCTGGGGTTGTGAGGATGCGGTGCCTTGAACAACATCTATGACGTCAGTAGAGAGCGGACTTCAGCCCACTCTCAGCTGAAAATGGGTCACAGGAGTGTTTAAATGAACTGCACTCCTGTGATCCATAAGAGATGTACAGCCAAATGAGCTTTGGCTGTACATCTCCTTTAATGAAATGTGCGACATATCAGTAAAGTTTATAAAAAAAAAGTTGACAGTGGGATGCAGAATCTCACTGCACTGTACTGCACAGCAGCCACTGGGTTGTAACATCTGAGGTGAATTTGCCCTTAAAATAAATATTCTGCCTAAGAACAGGCATTACATGGCACTTGCTATTACCTTTCTTAGGCTGGAAAAAAAATGTATGTGGGTCCCTCTGATTTTTTTCTTTTTTAGTTTACATTTTAACCTTAATTTTACTGATTTTGGAGCCCAGACCTGACTCTGAGCTAAGCCCCATCATTACCTTTATAAGAACACCCTTATTAATCACTAGGAAGGGGACAGGGGAACAATGGTTGGGTCAGCCCTAATCCAACCACTGAAATCTTATATAAGCTTTAACATGATAATATAATTGCAAATGTTATTTTAAATCAATTTCGATTTGCAGCTTTCATGAAAGTCTTTGTTCAGCCACGTTCCCTTAAGGGTGACAACAAATTTTTAGTGATACTTCTATGTTGTCACCTCTTCACATGCACTTCTAATAGAGACTCCAATTGGTTGTGCTGAAACATAATGCTCAGGGATGGTCTACAATTCTGACCATCAGGAAGTGTGTCCATAGCAATGATGCGCAGCCAGCATTGCAGGGAGTGTATGCAGATAAGAAATGGCAGAAGGAGGCTGCAGAAAGATCAACAGCACTAAGAGGGGGAAAGAATAAAAACGTGGCAATTGTTTAAAATCCCCAGTGCACACTAAATGTTGTCCCGTTAGCCAAAGCCAAAGTTGGGGAGACTGAGCCCTTAGTATCAAAGGGAAACCAAAATCAGAGGGCCTCACAGAGAAAGGAAATTAACATTACATGACTTATCCATAGTATTGTTTCTCTTACATATATTAGCAATTTTGTGCCCATTCCAAGGAGGGCCATGCAGGCATATTGGTAAGGTGGTGACCAGTGGGGAGGAGTGTTGGGTGTGCAGGTGAGCTGGTGAGAATGAGGGAGAGGTTTTGTTTAGTATACAGGTGAGACGGGGGAAAAGGTGGGTTCAGCATGCAGGTTAAGCAATATTATGGAGAGCTGCAGTTAAACATGCATGCAGGTATGGTATTGAAAGATATGATTCAGCATGCAGATGTGTTGGTGAAAACGAGGAATCTGTTGTGGGGTGGTAGGAAAGAGGGGTGGGATGAAGTATGCAGAGTGGGGGGTAAGATGGATAATGAAAGTGGGGGATATGTAGGGATCAGCATTCAGGTATGGTGATGAAAACAATGAAGTGGTGGTGTAGGGTATGAAGGTGTGGTGGTGTGGGCAGGGAAGAGGAGAAATTAAATATGCGGGTTTGGTGGTGAGAGCAGCAAAGGGTTAGGTGTACAGATTTGGTGGTGAGTGTAAGAAAAAGAGGGATTCAGCATGTAGGTGTGGTGTTTAGATTGGGGGTGGTTGGGGTAAGTGTACAGGTTTAGTGGGGAGAACAGGGAAGAGGAGGGGTTCAGCATGTAGGTGTGGTGTTTAGATTGGGGATGGTTGGGGTAAGTGTACAGGTTTAGTGGGGAGAACAGGGAAGAGGAGGGGTTCAGCATGTAGGTGTGGTGTTTAGATTGGGGGGTGGTTGGGGTAAGTGTACAGGTTTAGTGGGGAGATCAGGGAAGAGGAGGGGTTCAGCATGTAGGTGTGGTGTTTAGATTGGGGGTGGTTGGGGTAAGTGTACAGGTTTAGTGGGGAGAACAGGGAAGAGGAGGGGTTCAGCATGTAGATGTGGTGTTTAGATTGGGGATGGTTGGGGTAAGTGTACAGGTTTAGTGGGGAGAACAGGGAAGAGGAGGGGTTCAGCATGTAGATGTGGTGTTTAGATTGGGGATGGTTGGGGTAAGTGTACAGGTTTAGTGGGGAGAACAGGGAAGAGGAGGGGTTCAGCATGTAGATGTGTTGTTTAGATTGGGGGTGGTTGGGGGAAGTGTACAGGTTTAGTGGGGAGATCAGGGAAGAGGAGAGGTTATGCATGAAGGTGTGGTATTTAGATTGGGGATGGTTGGGGTATGTGTACAGGTTTAGTGGGGAGAACAGGGAAGAGGAGGGGTTCAGCATGTAGATGTGGTGTTTAGATTGGGGATGGTTGGGGTATGTGTACAGGTTTAGTAGGGAGAACAGGGAAGAGGAGGGGTTCAGCATGTAGATGTGTTGTTTAGATTGGGGGTGGTTGGGGGAAGTGTACAGGTTTAGTGGGGAGATCAGGGAAGAGGAGAGGTTATGCATGAAGGTGTGGTGTTTAGATTGGGGATGGTTGGGGTATGTGTACAGGTTTAGTGGGGAGAACAGGGAAGAGGAGGGGTTCAGCATGTAGATGTGGTGTTTAGATTGGGGATGATTGGGGTATGTGTACAGGTTTAGTAGGGAGAACAGGGAAGAGGAGGGGTTCAGCATGTAGGTGTGGCAGGGGAGGGTTGAGGTTAGGTGTACAGGTGTGGTGGTGAGAGCAGGGATGTTGACATATCAACTTTCAACACACAAGTGATTGCTTTGTTGGCAATTTGGTTGAAATTTTTTGCCCATTGAGAAATGTTGCCTAGATATGTAAACAACAACATGATTAATTGTTTTAAAAAGATTGACTGCTTAATGAGCAGTGTGCTGCTCTACGTTTGGACTGCATACATTATAACAAATATGGAACAGGAATATGCAATTTACATGGAAAGAAACATGTATAATGACTATGAGGTTTCTTGAATATTTGTTCAAATAGTTACAATTAACTGTTGAATGCTTCCCTTACAAAATGATGTGCTTGCCTTGATTTGCATTGTTTGCAAATAAAGTATCCCACAAAAGTGAGTACACACCTCAATTTTTTGTAAATATTTTATTATATATATTCATGTGACAACACTGAAGAAATGACACTCTGCTACAATGTAAAGTAGTGAGTGTACAGCTTGTATAACAGTGTAAATTTGCTGTACTCTCAAAATAACTCAACACACAGCCATTATTGTCTAAACTGCTGGCAACAAAAGTGAGTACACCCCTAATTGAAAATGTCCAAAGTGTCAATATTTTGTATGGCCACCATTATCTTCCAGCACTGCCTTAACCCTCTTGGGCATGGAGTTCACCAGAGCTTCACAGGTTGCCTTCACAGGTTGGACTGGAGTCCTCTTCCACTCCTCCATGATGACATCACAGAGCTGGTGGATGTTAGAAACCTTGCGCTCCTCCACCTTCCATTTGAGGATGCTCCACAGATGCTCAATAGGGTTAAGGTCTGGAGACATGCTTGGCCAGTCTATCACCTTTACCCTCAGCTTCTTTAGCAAAGCAGTGGTCGTCTTGGAGGTGTGTTTGGGGTCGTTATCATGTTTGAATACTGCCCTTTGTCCCAGTCTCCGAAGGGAGGGGATAATGCTCTGTTTCAGAATGCCACAGTACATATTGGCATTCAGGGTTCCTTCAGTGAACTGTAGCTCCCCAATGCCGGCAGCACTCATGCAGCCCCAGACCATGACACTCCCAACACCATGCTTGTCTGTAGGCAAGACACACTTGTCTTTGTACTCGCTTGGTTGCCGCCACACACGTTTGACACCATTTGAACCAAATAAGTTTATCTTGGTCTCCTCAGACCACAGGACGTGGTTCCAATAATCCATGTGCTTAGTCTGCTTGTCTTCAGCAAACTGTTTGCAGGCTTTCTTCTGCATCATCTTTAGAAGAGGCTTCCTTCTGGGACGACAGCTATGCAGAACAATTTGATGCAGTGTGCGGCGTATGGTCTGAGCACTGACAGGCTGACCCCCCACCCCTACAACCTCTGCCGCAGTGCTGGCAGCACTCATACACCTATTTCCCCAAAGACAACCTCTGGATATGACTCTGAGCATGTGCACTCAACCTCTTTGGTCGACCATGGCGAGGCCTGTTCTGAGTGGAACCTATCCTGTTAAACCTCTGTATGGTTTTGGCCACCATGCTGTAGCTCAGTTTCAGGGTCTTGGCAATCTTCTTATAGCCTAGGCCATCTTTATATAGAGTAACAGTTCTTTTTTTTTCAGATCCTCAGAGAGTTCTTTGCCATGAGGTGCCATGTTAAACTTCAAGTGACCAGTATGAGAGAGCGAGAACACCAAATTTTACACACCTGCTCCCCATTCACACCTGAGACCTTTGTAACACTAATGAGTCACATGACACCGGGTTGACAAAATGGCTAATTGGACTCAGTTTGGACATTTTCACTTAGGGGTGTACTTACTTTTCTTGCCAGCGGTTTAGACATTAATGGCTGTGTGTTGAGTTTTTTTGAGTGGACAGCAAATTTACACTGTTATACAAGCTGTACACTCACTACTTTATATTGTAGCAAGTGTCATTTCTTCAGTGTTGTCATATGAAAAGATTGAATAAAATATTTACAAAAATGTGAGGGGTGTACTCAGTTTTGTGAGATACTGTAGTAATTTTAAACCCAAGTAATGGAATTTTCAGACTTTAAGAAAAACAAACCTTTTTTTTTTATTCGCTAGCGATTTGACTTTGCCCCGATCATGCCCCTTTGCCAAGTCCTCAAAATAGGCGTGCACATCACTTATATTTCAGCAGTTACATCACAATTGCATATACAGAAATGAAACTTTTCTTTTATCTAAGCAAGGCACACTTCTCAGCTATTTCCTGTAACATTTTAGCAGTTTGATATGACATTTGCGGTTTTTGCACCCGTCTGTGTTCCTGTCAGCGCACGGAACACAGACAGATAGAGAGGAGAGAGCAGGGGCTAAGTGACCGCAGCTCTGCTCCTCTGACTTCTGTAGTCCTACAAGCGACACACTTGTCAGAAACAGACTTGCCAGAATCAACCATTTTGTTTTAACCACCACCCGCCATGTTAGAAGACTTTTCAGCTGATGCTACAACGCAATGAGATTATTAAAGACTAATTGTCCTTTTTTTTTTTTTGCATACTAGACTCATATCGAAAATTAAGAGTTTACCTAAATTTTGAAAATCCTCGTATGACAGAATAAAAATTCGGAAATTATGTAATATGTTATAGGGCATTTGTATTGTATTTTTGAACAATAACTGTACTGATTAAATGAAAATTGTAAGATCTGGTATCGTACAAGAAAAGTTTTTGCTCTTGTCCCATCGGATAATATCGGATGAACTGTCGTGATCGGCTCTCAAAAGCTCTGTACTAACGATTAGATAATCGTAAGATCACTTCGAAAGCGGTATTTTTTGTACAATTTTCTGATCGTTTGTACAAGCTTAAGGCAGGACATAGATGATGCGATTTTCTTTCCTGCAAAATCGCTCGATTCTCCATCAACACAGTCAGTGTCGATGGGGGAAATCTCTCCCATGGAGCTATTGTGTTCTCCAGGTGGAGGGGCACAGGGAGCCATCCCTCCTGGGAAAATACAGGGTTTGTTGCTAGCGGCTATATCTGCTGGCAATAATCGCATGCTAAAAATCTGACATGCTGATTGTAAATTAGCTTGATAGATCGATCGACATGGGTACAATCGGCCTGCTCTTACACGGAACGAATCTCAGCTGGTCCCTGCTGAACTAGCCGAGATTCAAACCATCTATGGCCAGCTTAATGTGGAGCTGGCCCCACGTCCTCAGTAAAGACACAGGAACATGAACTGAAAGCTGCTTGGAGAATAATCTGCCAGGAGATGAGACACATGGATTTCAAGGAATGAAAATGTAAGTATAAAAACAAAACAAAACAAAAAATGCTATTAAAATCTAAAGATTTTTTTTGTCTATTGTTTAATTATACTTTAAGGAAAATTACCCAGAGTAACAGGAAATCTGTTAAACTGCATAAAACAATTATTAATAAAGAAATAAGTGTGTCCCATTACCACACTACTGTAAAACAATGAGCACTTAGCAGGTCAGTTACTAAAACAATAGTGTCATAGACGGTCATATTCTAAGCTTTTCTTTTGCAGCATCTTGGGGTTGATGTACTAAAGTTAAATAAACTGTTCACTTTGCAAGTGCCAGGTAATTCTACTCAGAGCTTAGTAAATGTGGTGAAAGTTTACTTTTCAAAGAATACCCAATCATATGGAAGGAAAATGGAAAAAAAAAAACATATTTGCTTGCGCTAGATTGGATGTTGGAAGTCAGCAGAGCTTCAACTTTATTGCAACTGCACTGCAGTCTTCTAGTAAATCAATCCCCTTAATGTGGTTCTAATAACAAAAGTTTTTTTTTTGCCTTAATGCAATAAGGTAGAAGAAGCTTTTTCATGCTGATCCCCCCCAGCTCCCCTTATACTTACCTAAGCCTGATGTAAATCCAGCAATGTTTACGAGAGCAGAGGCTCTTAGCTTTCTCCCTCCTCATTGGCTCAGAGAAAGCTGTTGGCTCCTGCTGCTGTTAATCAAAGCCAGTGATAAGGGAGCAGGGGATGGAACCGTGCTCATGCTTGTGCTGTCAATGGACACACAGATTGGGTCTCAAGAGCGAGTATGCACGATTTCAGGGAGGAGGGGCAAGGAACGCTGGCAGGGGACTCAAGAAGAGGAGGAATCAGGGCTGCTTTATTGCACAGAGCAGGTACGTATGACATGTTTGTTATTTTGATTTAAAAAAAAAAATCAAGCATTTACAATCACTTTAAACCGGAGCTCCAGCCCCCCCCCCCCAAAGATTACAAGTAAGCAGCTAGAAATACTGTGGCTGCTGACTTTTATTACTAGGACACTTACCTGTCAAGGGGTCCCATGATGTCACCACCCCAGCTGATTTTTCAATAGGCTCTTGGGTGCTGCCGTCACCATTCCTTGTAAGAAACACTGGCAATGAAGACTTGCGGCTTCACAGCCGGTTCCCTACTGCACATGCGCTAGGCACGCTGTCCTTTCTGAATGACCCGGCGGCAGGGGGGGGTGAACTTCCAGTGGCGAGGTCTTTGACGAGGTCTCCTGAAAGTGGGGATGGGTAACTGTCAAAAACAGGTACCCCCGCGAAAGGTGCCAAATTTGGCAGCGGGGGTTCGCCGAAGCAAACAAGCTGAGATTCTCTTTTTGGGTCGAGCTCCACATTAAGTTAAGCTTATATAGGGGTTTAGCAGCTCTACTATCTACTCTACAGCACTCAAACTAAGCATAAGCATTCTGTGTTCCAATTTCCAGTCTGGTTCTGATTTCAATGGTGTATGGGTTGTTTTATTGAGCTGCATTGATTTTCATGTACATTTAGTCAATTGAAATGGAAATGTGGCCTGTGAAAGACTGGAATTCTTTTACACTACAAAAGAGAAGCTATTAGTTCTATATTGCAGTTCCCTGATGCAAAGAGACAGCAGATCATTAATGATCACAAACGTGAGTTTCTTTGTTTAGACACAAAGTTGGCCATATATGTCTTTACATACCACCCTGTCACCCTCATGTTACCTCAAGGGATAGGATGTTGGCAGCATAAAACCTGAAAATGAAATGCACACATCGAGGGAATTGCACAAACAATGTGAAGTTTCACAACTATTATCAGTTTCAATAGGGGATTTGTCAACATCTACCCTGAAATGGATACGATATGAATTTCTGCAGAAAATGAGGACGGCTGTGAATATTTTGATTACTATGTTTCCTTGACACCAGTTCTCCTCTGAGACCTTTATATATGTTTAACATGTGAACAATTGCTTTGGTATATGGGAAAAGCAATTAAACCAAGTTCTTAAAAGTGCGTAAAATGAAACGTATGGGGCACTCGTCATTTTTAATAGCTTACTAAACTTCAGATGTAAGACTTCCTAAAAAGAAGGGAATTTTGAGTAGATGCAGGTAGATAGATGACATACTGTGTCTTTGTCTCTTCTGATCCAGCAGTCAGAATGAGACACCATTGCCAAGCCTGAACTAAGACATAATGACCTGAGACTGTGAGGATCTGAGAATTCCTAAAGATACATGTAAATTTCAAGCATAGTCCCTGAGGGATGTAAATTGCTGAAAGGAAGGGGGAATTGGGACTTTAAATGAGGCTCACAGAGAAATGTGCCTCCATCCCTATATATAACCTAAAAATACAAAAAGTTTGGGACTTTGTGTGTGGTGTGTGACCCTCTGTGACTAAAATCGATAGACACATCCAAAAAATGAAAAAAAAAAAAAGATCAATGTAAATCATGATTTAACCTTCTTAGCGGTATTCCCGAGTGTGGATGGGGGTTAAATTTCAGAGCCAAAAGCGGTAACCCCGAGCCACAAGGGGTACCGCCAGAAGCATCGCTGGATCCTGTAAAAGAGGTTTCTTACCTTGTCACCGGGATCCAGCGATGTATGCGGCGGCGGATCTTCCTCCCGATCGTCTCCGTGCCCCGGCTTCCGTCTCCTGCGACGTGACGTTCGCAGGGGGGGTGGAACCGGAGGCAAATTCAAATGTAAAAACACACCAAACACACTGATACCATTCAAAATAAAAAAAAATCACATTAGTTTGCTCCCCAGTGTCCTTTCCTGCAGTTTTACTGTACTTTTTATGTAAATATACATATATATATATATATATATATGTAAATATATATACGTAATTCTTGTGAATGAGCAACCCAAACCAACTGTATACATTATATATATATATATATATATATATATATATATATATATATATATATATTGAAATAAACCTGGCAATATATATAATATATGTATACACATATATATATATATATATATACATATATATATATATATATATATATATATATATATATATATATATATATATATAATGTATACAGTTGGTTTGGGCTGCTCATTCACAAGAATTACATGCAAAATAATGGTACCGCTTTCAGCACCTAAAATCCAAAAGAATCATACCGCCAGGGAGGTTAATGAGGTCATCAATTGATTAAATGGTAATAGCATGGAAATGAAGGGTTAAATGAAAGTGTATGGATAATACATAGGTGATACAATAAAAACAACGGCACTGATGAATAGATAATGATATACATGTATTCATATTAAGTAAAAACATGAGTGTACATGAGGGGCGTAAAAGGTCAGCATAAGGTGATTAAAGAGAAATGATAGTTATTTGCAAAAGGTATAATTTGGAGATATTGCTGCAGTTTACCTGATTTTGTTTGCTATGGTATATACTCATGATATTATTTTATAGGTAACTTTGTAGGTTCTCCATTTTGTGTGCATCTGCATTTCCTAAAGTGTAGTCGGCATCCTGGAGAATGTATTGTTTGCAAAGTACATATATAGACATAGCTCTGACCCTAACAGGTATAGAAATGGGGGGGTGGGGGCAGTAAAGCAAAAAAAAATATGCTGAACTGCTTAAAGCATAACTCCACTTTTGTTGAGAAAAAAAAACATTCCCCTCTGGGTGATCTCTGTACATTACAAGGATGTTACCAAAACTTTGTGGCAGATTCCTACCTTTTGTTGTTCTGAAGAAATCATTGTTTTTGCCTCTGTGCTGAGTGGGTCTAATGGGAGTGGTTTCATAATTATCAGCTGTGGCAGCTGCAGAGCTCTAATGAGGAAATCTGCTGGGCCTGCATCCCTTTAGATGTGTTCCTATTGGGAGTATCTCACCAATAATGACATTTTTGTTGCAGGGGATGCCAGAAATCTGATTTGTATCTTAGGCAGACTTCTGGGAAAATTGGTGAGCCAATCACACAGGCAGGAAATGATGTTTCTGGGGTGTGGTTAGTACACATTCTGTGTACAGAACAGCTCCAGGTAGCCATATTGTATTGCATTTTCAGAAAATTACAACAGCTGCAGATTGAAAAGGAAAGGTCATTTTAAGTAACATTTAATTACAATATGATTTGTGTCGCAATTGTATACGCTATATTGTTTTTTCTTTATTTGCTGATTTTTTTCTCCACAAAAGTGGAGTTACCCTTTAAGCAGGAAGAACAGCATGCATATGTATTAAGCTCATTTGGCTGTCCAAATATATTAGAGACTGAATACAAATTAGCACATTGCACAAATACATTAGCTTGTGTTATTTACAGGTAGCTGCAAGCACATATTAGCATTTATCTTTCAATTAATAAGAACTTAATATTTATATCAAGCATTTATAAAAGTACATTTAATGCACTGCTTTACATTCACAAGTCCCTGCCCTCAAGAAGTTTACAAATGAAGGTCCCCATCTCACATACATACACTTTTTTACCAAAAGTATTGGGACACCTGCCTTTACATGCACATGAACTTTAATGGCATCCCATTCTTCCAGAAGAGCACTTGCTGTCGGGCTCTGATGTGGATGAGAAGGCCTGGTTTGAAGTCTCCGCTCTAATTCATCCCAAAGGTGTTCTATCGATTTGAGGTCAGGACTCTGTGCAGGACAGTCACATTCCTGCTCTCCAAACTCGCTCATCCATGTCTTTAAGGACCTTGCATTGTGCACTGGTCCAAATAATTTAGTGTAGGGGGGATTATGGTGTGGAGTTGTCTTTCAGGGGTTGGGCTTGGTGCCTTTGTTCCAGTGAAGAAAACTCTTAAGGCCTCAGCATACCAAGACATTTTGGACCAGTGCGCAAACCAGGTCCAGAAAGACATGGATGAGCGAGTTTGGGATGGAGGAGCTTAACTGGCCTGCACAGAGTCCTGACCTCTGATAGAACACCTTTGCGATAAATTAGAGCGGAGACTGTGAGCCAGGCCTTCTCATCCACATAAGTGTCTGACCTCACAAATGGAAGAATGGTCAAACATTCCCATAGACACCCTCCTAAATCTTGTGGACAGCCTTCCCAGAAGAGTTGAAGCTGTTATAGCTACAAAGGGTGGGTCAGCTCAATACTGAACCCTATGGACTAAGACTGGGATGCCATTAAAGCTCATGTGAGTGTAAAGGCAGGCATTCCAATACTTTTGGTAATATAGTGTTTTAGAGACAATAAACCTACCAGCATGTCTTTGGAGTTTGGAAGGAAACCCACGCAAGGACAGAGAGAATGTGCAAACTCCATGCAGATAGTGGCATGGCTGAGATTCGAGACAGTTACCCCAGTGCTGCAAGGTAGAAGGACAAACCACTGAGCTGCTGTAAATTTAGGTAATTGTTTAAGTCCAATTTCAGTGATATACAGCTTCTCCCGTGATCCTATGTTCTTACCCATCCCAATATGTCTGGCATCAGCTTCAATGATTCAGTAAGAATTATTTAGATACGGGCAAATAGAACATTGTGAGGAGCTGCTCCCTCACTCCACCAGCTGGAATAAAATTAATAATAGTTTTGCAGACTAGGTATTTTGTAGCAAATGCAGATTTCTAGGCTAGCAACAGATGTTTCTCTATTATTTTGTCTTTCTGTACTGTTTCTACATAAGAGTAGCTGGTCATTTTATAATAAAACATGGGACAAAAAAAAATTCCATCAGTGAGAATGCAAGACCAGATGCGTTTCCATTAGGCCGTCCTAGTTGTATAAAATTAGCTAAATTACGTTGGTGGGAAGTGTGCAGCATCCGAGAGATGCAAAATCACTTTACCATGACACACTTTAACTCTGTCTTTTAGCACTTCAAATAGATTAAAAAAATAAAAATCTAAATTGCAAATATGTGAATTTGCATGAGGCGAAAAGCTGCCTTGTTTTGATTTGTCAACACCTATTTTTTTTATTTATTTTTTTTATAATGAAAAAAAAAAAAAGAAGTTTCTATCATTGGGGTGGGTGGATATGGCCATCTGCTACGCCACTTGCCCGCAGCTCCATCACTTAACACATGAGACAGGCTACAGCTGTTTAATTGCTGCAGTGTTGAACAATTATCTATCTGCCCAAAATTTATATTTATATGTGTATGCATAGAAACCATGTGGTTAAACATAAGTGATCTAATTGTGAACTAATATCATTAAGCATTCATTAATTAAACCCCTGTGGAGTAATGAACAATAAAAAATAAATAAATAAAATCTTAGTTGGTTTAAATAAATGCAAGATAGCAGCTTGATTATTTTAATTAGCATGTTATTTGCAGGTTGCAGTTTCTTCTGCCATGACCATATTCCATAGGCGCCTCCGCACTGTGTGTGACACGTACAGCGTATTTCCATTTTGTACGTTGCTGCTTTTTCTGGAAATATAGGCTACCTAGATCCTATGTGCTTTGCCTTTTAAAGTTCTACAGTTTTATTTAGCAAAAGGAAAATGCAGTCTAGGTAGTTATTTTCCCTCCTCTGATGTACATGCTAGTAAACGTGGTATGAATCAGTGCAAATCTATACCTTTTTAAGGTCATGTATGCATGTGTAAATATATATATATATATGTATATATATGTATATATATATATATATATATACAGTATATGTATATATAGTCATGTATAGTAAACCTCTTTGCTTCCTTTTTTTCTTATTGTTAATGTTGTTGGCTTATTTGTCTTTTATTTTATTTTGTGCTTAATTAAAGTCAGCAGTCACTTTTATCTGCGAACTTATCCATAGAAAAAAACTGCGTGGCTCCCTTTTAAAAAAAGAGAGCTTTTGTTTTAGGTGTTTTTTTTTTTTTTGCGGGGGATATATTGGTTTTATGTTATGCTCTGGTATATATAAGCCAAGCTAGTTTTAAATAAAAAAAAAATGGATTCTACAGCCAAATATGAGCAGCCAGTGTGTGCTGTCACTGAAACCGTTCATTCTGGAACACCTCATACAGCTTTAAAAGAGAAGTATAAAGCATTTTTTGTTTCGGAATCATACTTACCTAGGTTGATGCAGCATCGGTCTGATGCTGCATCTGTCCCCCAGCGCCTCTAACACTGAAGACTGAGCTATTGAACACCGCAGATTGTTCAGTTCTCAGAGCTCCCCGAGCAGAGAGCTGGTGACTGTCAGTAAGTAGCTCTCTGCTGGGACCCCACCTACCCCCCCCCCACACGCTCACTGGAGCGCAGGGCTGTGGAGGGGACAGGAGCAGCAAGCTCAGCCTCTCAGCGACTCGCCGCTGAGAGGCTGATCTGGGGGGTCGGTCTGGGCATGTGGGTGGATCCTACCTCCATTGTTGCGATTTTGCCTGAGCCTGGACCAACTCTGTGACATCAACAGACAGTGGACTTGAGCCCACTGTCTGCTGAAAACGGTTCACAGGAGTGCAGAACGATCTGCACTCCTATGATCCAAAGGAGACACACAGCCAAATGCACTTTGGCTCTACTTCTCCTTTAAGGCATCCCCCAAGGGGGGGGGGGGGGGTAAATATAGGTTTTGTGTTTTCAACGTTGCCCTAGAAGCCACATATAAAGGCCCTCTGACTTTTGTACAGTACTTGTATTTTTCACATTGGTATAGCTCTCTAATGGCAGTTCTCAGCCTCCCGTGCCTTTTTTGACACTAATTGCTTATTAGTCTTAAAAATGACCAGAATTTGGTCACCCATAGACAACATGGGTTACTTGCTGATTTTGGGATATGGATTGACCAAAGAGCTAGAAATTGGCATTAAAGTGGGAGTAAACTCCCATCTCTGACTTTTACCTATAGGTAAACCTATAATAATGCTTACCTATAGGTACTGTAAAAATATTGTGCACCGTTTAGGAGATATTTACTGTACATGCAGCTGGTGACATCACTGGCACATGCGCTCTGAAGGAGCGTCCACCCGGGCCATTCCTTCAGAGTCCTGTGCTGTAAGTGGCGGCTACTGCGTGCATGCCCGGGAGTGTCGTCATTGCGGCTCCAGCCACTCACACAGCCAGAGTCCGCGAACCCGGAAGGAAGACCAGGTGAAGATGGAAGCCCTCTCAGAGGTGACAGCTCAGCGCTCCGCGATGCATACTAGTACATTATGACATTACCTTTCAGGTTAGGGAAAAAAAAAACTCTGAGTGGTTTACAAACGCTTTAAAGTCCCCTTTGCTGTATAACAACCTGTGGTGTCCTCTATCCACACACAGCAGGACACATTATATGACTATAAACAAGTAATATGGTAGGTTTCTTTTTTCTCCCACCACAATTTTTCTCATTTCTCATTCCCATTTTATGGGTATTCTCTTGCTTCGAAATTCTGAAGCAAACAAATCCCCCTTCATTCTAAATGATAGGGGAAACCAAAGTGCTAGTAGGAGGAAGCCTGTCATGTGACCAGCTTAAGGTCACGTGACAAACACCTCCTTCTATCCACAAGTGTTCTCTGCAGTGCTTTAGAAAGCACAGAAAAGCATGTGTATGACCTTGATATACCAGTGATATATAAATATCAGTTTAAATGTAATTAGAAAACGCAGACTTCTGATCAGAGCCATAAATGCTGATAGTTGACAGACTCTCATCACTCCAGCTGCCTGGAGAAATCTGTAAATAGGCCTTGTTTTCCTACCTATTGAATGTCAACCTTTTACAGTGTTTACATCACATCTTATCTGATGCACAACTGAAAATGTATTTAGTGGCAGCCTCACAAATATGGGGCACACTGCTATCTTAATGCCAAACTATCCTGGCATTGCTACATTATATAGATTTAACAGTAAAGTGTTGCTGCCAAATCTCATATATAACTGAAAGCAGTTTAGTGTTGTCATGGTGATGTGTCTGTAAAACTTTAAGTTTTCTGTTAATTGTAGGGCAGTTGTGCTGAAAACAAACATAGCCATGAGAAGTAATCCCTGTCGCATGAAGGAGATGCAATTGCTGCATGAAAATTAGCTTTTTCCTTCTGTCCAAATCTGAAAATGAGACAAGGACTGTGATTGGTTGCATGGACAAAAAATGTTCTCATTGGCATGCTTTCCACACTTTGGCCACGAGGCCATATGAATATATTATGTGCCATAGACACACTTCAATGATGACAACCTCTTGTTCGAGCACTTTCTACATCTTGTGTTATTATTGTTATGCAGAAATGTGCAACTGGAAGAAGCATGCACTCCGCTTTATATGCCAAGCTTCTTTTTAACTACTTCAAGCCCGTACTATAGCTGAAAGACGGCTACAGCGCAGACCTAAATTGCCGGGAAGGCATCCATTTATGTCCTCCTGTGCATGAGCTGCCTGCACGCTCCCTGCTTGGTGCATGCGGCTCGCTCTGTGATCAGCGAGTCCATGAGCCCAAACCGCTTGCTAAGGGGGCACCCGGGCCGAGCTGCAGCTATATACATCTATTCAAACACAGAACTGCTGTTCGGGCCCCACCTCCTCTCTTTTCTGATTGGCTAACTGAGTTTGATTGAGCCAATGGTGCGCTGCTGCATCTTAGCCAATTAGGAAAGAGAGTCCCAGATGGCTGAGGCACTCCTGGACATCGCTGGATAGAGAGGGGGCTCAGGTAAGTATTAAAGGGGCTGAGGGGGGCTGCTGCACACAGAAGGCTTTTTATCCTAATGCATAGAATGCATTAAGATGAAAAAAATCCTTCTGACTTTACAACCCCTTTAACTGTACATACCGCTAAGCCAGAAAAAAATATGGATGGGTTCACATCTTCTGACCCCAATTTACATTCCCCCCCCCCTTCCCCACTGTGGTTTCAGTTGTTAAATCCCTTGAAAAAAAAAAACATTTATCCAGAGGTGAGCAGAAGCTGGACACAAAATAAGGAAAATGTTATCACAAATTATAAGGCTTCCTTTATTATTCACTGCACTGCTTCTTGCATTGCACGTGCATCTCTGCATTAAAGCACACTGTGTTGAGGCAGCCTGATCCTTTTGAACAGGATGGCAGTGCATCTCAAGCAAGGAAAAGCGAGCAGGCCCTTTTATTAATTGCAGTACAGCATAGCGCATTGTGGTGTGCTGCAGTGTGGGTGCACTACCCGCTACTGCAATAGTGCATTGGGTACCATCCAAAACTGCATCACATCGTGGTTCACATGCTAACATGTGTTGTGGTAAAACACTGTAAAACACACATTATTTTTTTGGGAAAATGTAGAGTGGCCTTGGTTCTGCCTTTAGGCCATGCCTACAAGTGCCATTATAGTAAATGCATTCTTGATTATCTTCATGTACTGCAAGAGCTGTTATGAGATGGTTTTAGCAATCAAGCAGATGTTTTCACATTTCAGTTAACAGCTAGAGGTAGGTGATTGGTTGTTATATGCGGCTTTTGAACCAAAATAGGATTCATACATTTCAACATGTTCTATGTATTCTTCAGGGAATATAAAGAAGATGGGGTTTCATATAACCCTCATCTTCTATATGGAATGGCAGAAGGGGTTAGTTAGTTAAATAATTCAGGTGGTATCAAAGTTAGTCATAGGTTTATTGAGGCCTAGTTATTTCAGTCAGGAGTCAGTGAATGAACTTTTGACCTGGGTAAATAATTGGGTCAAGTTCTCCCGCTCTTAGGTAGAGTATCTGGGCAGAATTCAAATTATGACTGCTTTCCCGCCCTTATCTAAGCTATCGCTAGGCAGATTAGCGCGCGCCCCCCGAACTCCCGCCTGAATTCCCCTGCTCCTGACTAGGATCCAGTTCTAGCTGGCTCGGCGGGGGGCTATTTAAGCGGTGACTGAGGGTCTCCTGGTCACTTCATCTCCTCAGGACCAGTGTACTACTGTCTCCCCCTCCCCCCCCCTTTTTATGTCGCGGCCAGTTATTTAATTATTGGCTTGTTGCTGTCGCCTTAGCCAAGGTGCTAGGGTGGACTTTGGTTTTTTTTTTAAAAAAAAAAAAAGGGTATTTATCTGTGCGTGTGGAAAATGTTCTTTAAAATGTTGATGTCATAGTGTCAGCCCGAGCCGTCTGGCTGGGCTGCTGGATGTTTTTATATTTAAAAGTGAAGTTGAATAAATAAAGTATCTGAGTTTTTATATATTTATTAAGCCAATAATAAAAAACAGCCGCGGCCTTTGTCCAAACCAATTTCCTGTGTGGTCTTATGTATTTCAGGTTTATTAGATTAAGGGTTTTTAATTTTAATGTTTAAGGCATCCTGAGTGCCATTTCCAAATAGACCAGAGAGAGGGGATAAATGTGATACGGCCCCACACTAATATTATGAGTAAACTTTTTGCCTCTTTAAGTCTTCATTTTAAAAGAATGTATAAAATGCACAGACAATAAATACTGAAGTACTGTTCTGAGAATGCGAGTTGTCTGGCTGGTATGCTTATACACAGGCTTCAATACTTTGAGTCACTAAACCAGAACAGCTCAGCAATTCTGACTTTGCTCCAACTACAATTGCAGCTTGCTTATTCACAGTCATTAAAGGCAAAGACTAACATATCCAGGAGGAGATGATCAGTGGCAGCCTATATATTTTTCTCCCTCTCTACATTTTTATATATAAAGTCAATTGACGTTCCGAAACTTGTACTATTCAAAATAAATAAATAAATAAATAGCACTGCAGTATACCAATTGCTTCCATTTAAAGGTGCCTGATCTGTATATATATTCATTTTATTGAAAATTATTATGGCTACAGTGTCAGTGAAATTCATTAGCCAGGGTCATCCTTGGTTATTACACAGCTGCCTCCTGTATGCGGTGCCCTACCTAGATAGCGAAAATTGTGAACATGTAGTGCAGATTGGTCTACAATAACGTGTCTTGCATTCCCCAGCAATAGAAGTCTGATCTCACTTTAGAGGAAGAGCCATACAAGATGTGTATATTTCAAAATAAGTGATTATGTCAGAATAATGCCCCTTAAACGACAGACTCGTCAATTGCGCATGTAAAACTGCATGTACTTTATACCCTAAACTATCTGCATTCATTTTATTATCAATACTGCTGTGGACTTGGAATCTCCCTAATAGAAGTCAAAAGGACTTGTTAAAATGTCATTATGTTGGCCAGATAACATTCATTTCAGTATTTGAGGTTAATGACTGCCGTAAGTTAAGGATATTAAGTAAACTACAGGAGCCAGAGGAGCTAATATCAAGTGTTGACATGTAGCATCTGCTAGCAAGAAGACTGTATGTATTTTTTCACGCACAATATGTGTCTTTATTTTTTTAATAGATATGTATTTAAATGTGCAAGCACTGTTTTATTATGGCACAAACATATATGATTTAGGTTTCTATCCTTTTAATAACTTTAGTATAACAACTTTTACTAATACATTAGGAAGTATAAAAAAGTGCATGTTACTATGTTTGGTATTTGCTGCACCTAAAGCTAAGTATGGGCAAACCTAGGAGCCTGCATTGAAGAGCTGTAGCCTGTTTCAAATAGTTACACAGTGTTATAGTTGGTAAGGTTGACTAAAGTCTGTGTCTGTGTCTCAACCATTTCCCATATCCCTCTATATTCCTTTCACTAAAATGATGTAAATGTTTTTTGAGGTTATCGACACTCCATAGTGACACCACCAATTGTGGAAGGGTGTTCCACATCCTTACCGCTCTAACAGTAAAGATAATCCTATGTAGTATAAGCTTAAACCGCTTCTCGTCCAACTTCAGTGAGTGGCCCTGCATCTTGTTAAGTGCCTTGAGAGTTTGCTAGAATCATCCTTTAGATATTTGTATATTGCGATCATATCTCTTCTTAAGCATCTCTTCTTTTGGGGATATAAGTTAACTTAACTGAGGTCTTCCAGCCCCCTTATTAGCATTGTTGCCCTTCTCTGGACTCTCTCAAGTTCCAACACATCCTTCCTGAGGACAGGTGACCAGAACTGGACAGCATACTCAAGATGTAGCTGATCCAGAGTTTTGTAAATAGGTAACATTACAGTCCAATCTCTTGAGTAAATACCCTTTTAAGTTCATGCTGAAGGAGCAGCTGCCCACCAAAAAGGTCACCTCTTTGCTTTTTATAAGCATTTTCTCAGACTGACAGTACCCTTTAAACCAACAGCACAAAAGTTGTCTCTCTCTTTTTCTCTCTCCCAGTATGAGTGCTACTGGTTAGTAGGGATGAGTGTGTTCATATCCTAGTCCAAACCCACCTGTGCAAGCCCACCAGGAAGCATTCATCTGTACTGGGCCAAACTTCTGTGGCCAGGTCATTTCCCGCTACAGCAGCAGCATGTATACAAATGGGCATATATGACATTTGGCTGTAGGGCGGGTAACACTTCTTGCTTATGATTGGTGCAGTACATTGACAGCTTCCTAGCAGGCTCGCGCAGGTGGGTTCAGACTAGGATCCGGAGAAACTCATGCTCATCTATACAGGAACTTGTACTAGTTTAATTTAAAATACATTGAATTATTTTTAATGATAATAACACTTGATTAAAGGATGTGTTTATATATGCTTGGAGTTCAATGTCAAGATACAGTGATTATAATTCTTTGCATTATATAAATGTATTAATGTTTATATTCCAGATTAACACATGATTACCTGCATTTACTCTGAGATCAAAAAGCTGTGGTAGGCCTTTTCGTTGAGGTTACCAGTTGCAAGTTGCAAACTCTGATTTCCGCAAAAGTGTCCACATCACCACACTTACCCCTCCATGTTTTACAGTTGGTGTCACACACCATGGACCAATCCTTTTATATAGCTCAAACCCTTCCCTTCACAGCTGAAAGAGGGACTTCCTTACTTTGACCACTGTTAAGTTGTACATAAAGCATTAGTACTGTAAGGTGTCTAAATTGTAAGCTGTAGAAACACATCTCCTGATACTGTTGGGGCTTTGGGTCTGCTAGACCTGTCCTTGTTAGAGCTTCACTCAGATTCCAAGTGACTTTTGATGTTGGCTTTCTTTACAATTTCCATAAAGAAAATACCTACTCTTTTAAGGTTTAAAGAGAGTATTCGTCTCTCTTTCTGTCTTAGTTAATTGCCTGTTAATGTCCATTATGAGAGTGCTATACTACTTTCTGCAATGCTATACTGTACCTTTTTAAAATGTCAAGCTATTTACAGGATATTAAATGGTTTGATATCAATCTATCTATCAATGGTCATCTAAAGTCATGGTCATGGTCATCATGCAGAGTTTTCTTCATTATTGCAGCAGCTTACATAAAGCTGTGCATGCTGCACAGTATTTATCATCCGTTCAGACATCTTTGCCATGCTGGGATCTTCACAGATCTTTTCTGGGATGACGTCAGGTTCAAATCCCAGTACTGACGCCCGCTCTTGTGTGATTAACAGTTTGCTTTTAGCAAGGCTTAGCTGAGTTGTTCTGTGCATGCGTGGAACTTTTGGACTATGGTAGTTGAGTAGAATATTCCCATTGCACACTTTCCTGGAGTGGCATGAAGCAAGTGACAACTACCAGCTAGGAACCAGTATCAACACAAGTCAAAGGATATATCACCAGCACACCATAAATCCTCAAAATATCATCCCAAAATATATTTAATGATCATATCACAATAGTAAATTCTGACATTTTGGAGACTTACAGGACCCCTTCATCAGGCATGTGATTTTTGGATGATGTCTATTGTGGGCAGCAGTAGGACGGATGAAGAAGGTGTTGGGATAAGTCCAAAATAGCTTCAGGAGGAGCAGGAGCAATGTGGGCTATACTATTATTTTGGGAAAGTTGGCAACATTTTCCCGACTAACCTATCAGAAGGCATATTCAGAATTAAAGCAATGGGGTTTGTAGATTATTTGTTGGTGGAAGGAAGAAATTACTTCTACTTCATATGTCTGCAAAAACTGGAAAAACAGTGGTGTTCTAAACCTTTTCACTGCTGGTGTATATATTTATTTATTTGTTTCATCTGTTTAATATATGCATGTGGAATATTGGAGGTCACGCACTATTTCTATATAAATGGATGAGTGCTTTTACACAAATCATAAAACTCCAAGGTGACATCTAATGTCCCTAATGTTCTTTCTGTTATGTAGAAGAGTGTAGAAGAGTGTATATTACTCCCTGCAAGCACAAACTTTGCTCCTTATAAAATGTAATGGCACGAAATATAAAATGAAAAAGGAAAGTGAGTTCTGAAATACCCTTGACCTACCGGTTTGCCATGTGATCCATGCCATGGTATAGATCACATGGCATACCAAGCATCAGCAGTGGCTTCCAAGAGAGTTTTTACATTTTAGAAGGCACCCTTTCAAGTTTTCATGGCTCAGTGACATTTTTCTTTAGAGCTGTGCTGATACTATACTAATAAACATAAAAACAATGGTAAGTAATGGAAAATCCACAAGCTTGTGCTAATATTCTGTCATCTAACCTTGATAATGAGTTGCTATGGTAGCATGTTATCATTGGCTTTTAACGGGGAGCTATGAAGTCTTGTGAAACTTTGGAGAAGTAGAAAAACAGAGCACGAAGAGCAAAATATGTAGTGATGGAACTGCTAGGAGAAACGCAGGCCAGGAGGAGGAGTAGATACAGCTGGGGATTCATAGCATTTCATAGCATAGCATAGCATTGAGGGAGTATGTAGAAAGTCCACTTTAATAGCTCTTTGTAGAGCATAAATGATATGCATGACATTATTGAAGGCATTAGGGCATTTAAAAGAGGTGTTACAATAAAAAAAAAATATATATATGTATACAGTGGGTAAAAGTATTCAGACCCCCTTACATTTTTCACTCTTTGTTATATTGCAGCCATTTGCTAAAATCATTTAAGTTAATTCTTCTTCCTCATGAATGTACACATAGCACCCCATACTGACAGAAAAACACAGAATTGTTGACATTGTTGCAGATTTATTAAAAAAGAAAAACTGAAATATCACATGGTCCACAAGGGTGATCACAAGGGTAAGTATTCAGACCCTTTGCTCAGTATTTAGTAGAAGCCCCCTTTTGATCTTTTTTGGGAAAGATGCAACAAGTCTTTCACACCTGGATTTGGGGATCCTCTGCCATTCCTCCTTGCAGATCCTCTCCAGTTCTGTCAGGTTGGATGGTAAACGTTGGTGGACAGCCATTTTTAGGTCTCTCCAGAGATGCTCAATTGGGTTTAAGTCAGGGTTCTGGCTGGGCCATTCAAGAACAGTCACGGAGTTGTTGTGAAGCCACTCCTTCGTTATTTTAGCTGTGTGCTTAGGGTCATTGTCATGTTGGAAGGTAAACCTTCAGCCCAGTCTGAGGTCCAGAGCACTCTGGAGAAGGTTTTTGTCCAGGATATCCCTGTACTTGGCCGCATTCATCTTCCCCTCGAATGCAACCAGTCATCCTGTCCATGCAGCTGAAAAACACCCCCACAGCATGATGCTGCCACCACCATGCTTCACTGTTGGGACTGTATTGGACAGGTGATGAGCAGTGCCTGG
This sequence comes from Pelophylax lessonae, assembly GCF_965119305.1. Taxonomy (NCBI): domain Eukaryota; kingdom Metazoa; phylum Chordata; class Amphibia; order Anura; family Ranidae; genus Pelophylax; species Pelophylax lessonae. The sequence goes on from NC_138768.1 coordinate 712,926,126, forward strand.
TTTTCTCCACACATACCGCTTAGAATTAAGGCCAAAAAGTTCTATTTTGGTCTCATCAGACCAGAGAATCTTATTTCTCACCATCTTGGAGTCCTTCAGGTGTTTTTTAGCAAACTCCATGCAGGCTTTCATGTGTCTTACACTGAGGAGAGGCTTCCGTCGGGCCACTCTGCCATAAAGCCCCGACTGATGGAGGGCTGCAGTGATGGTTGACTTTCTACAACTTTCTCCCATCTCCTGACTGCATCTCTGGAGCTCAGCCACAGTGATCTTTGGGTTCTTCTTTACCTCTCTCACCAAGGCTCTTCTCCCCCGATAGCTCAGTTTGGCCGGACGGCCAGCTCTAGGAAGGGTTCTGGTCGTCCCAAACGTCTTCCATTTGAGGATTATGGAGGCCACTGTGCTCTTAGGAACCTTAAGTGCAGCAGAAATCTTTTTGTAACCTTGGCCAGATCTGTGCCTTGCCACAATTCTGTCTCTGAGCTCTTCAGGCAGTTCCTTTGACCTCATGATTCTCATTTGCTCTGACATGCATTGTGATCTGGAAGGTCTTATATAGACAGGTGTGTGGCTTTCCTAATCAAGTCCAATCAGTATAATCAAACACAGCTGGACTCAAATGAAGGTGTAGAACCATCTCAAGGATGATCAGAAGAAATGGAAAGCACCTGAGTTAAATATATGAGTGTCACAGCAAAGGGTCTGAATACTTAGGACAATGTGATATTTCAGTTTTTCTTTTTTAATAAATCTGCAACAATGTCAACAATTCTGTGTTTTTCTGTCAGTATGGGGTGCTATGTGTACATTCATGAGGAAGAAGAATGAACCTAAATGATTTTAGCAAATGGCTGCAATATAACAAAGAGTGAAAAATTTAAGGGGGTCTGAATACTTTCCGTACCCACTGTATATATATATATATATATATATATATATATATATATATATATATATATATATATATATATATGTATTTATATATATATTATGATATATATATATATATATATATATTATTATTATTATTATTATTATTATTATTATTATTAGTGAAAGTAAAGTAAAACCGCATTGTAAAGTGCTGATACAATTTGATTATACTGTATGCTGTTTAAAAAAAAAAAAAACGCATTACTGAAAAGTCTAAGCATTTAGAGGGGTTAATAAGATCCCCTGTGAAATCATTAAAGCAAATTGAATTTATATGGTGTCCTGACTACAGTTACAAGGTTGTGCAAGAGAGATGCAACCATAGACATTTTGAAATAAATCTTTGGGCGGAGAGATTCCATTTAATGTTGCCTAAGTTATAAAGTTAATCTTTGCAGATTCCACCGAGACTCTTTCTTATCTGTTGTCATCAAGCTTGGCTGTCAGGACGCCTCTCCCCAGTAGGAAACACAGGGCAGAGGCTCTCATTAAAAAATAAATAAGTGGTGATGCACTGAAGCATGGTAATATGCCACTGGTTATTGCACTGCTTTCATAATGACTTCACCACTCAAACCATCTTCACCAGTCTCTGGTGGATTGTTAGGGGGGAAGACAAAATTAATTTCATTGCGATCTATGTAGCTGCTCCAAAATGGCACCTCATCTTTCTGTGGCTATGTGTTGTTTGTGAGATCAATGACCACAATGTTTGGTAGGTAGGTAAGGTTAACACCATCCTGACAAACCAAACAGCAAGCAAGGCTTACTGCAATGCAAGGAGAGTGTCATAGTATACCTTTATTTAATCTATTAAATGCAGCTGCTCTGTTAGGTTTCAATTATTGTAAGTATTATTAAGTAATTGATTGCAAATGTATATTGGACATGCTTATGCACTTTATAATAATATTAATAAAGTTTATTTTATATAGCGCCTTTAAAGGTAGCTACTCAAAGCTGTTTACAAGGAAAACACAAGAAAAACACATGATAACATAAAGGAAAAAAGGAGAATTACGTAAAAGCTTGTCTAAAGAATAACATTTTAAGATTTGATTTGAATGAGTTTAGAAAAGATGACTCTGTGATCTTCTTTGGTAGGGAATTCCAGAGTTTTGGAGCATAGCGTGAGAGGGCTGAGTCTCCCATCAAGTGTATGTGAGTAGAGAGGACACACAGAAGACCAGAATTGTAGGAGCAGAGGTTACGAGGGGGGCAGTAAGTTGATAACATTTCAGAGAGAGATAATGGGGTGCTAAGTCATGAAGAGCCTTATAGGTGAGCAAGAAGATTTTAAAGTCTATGCAAAACCTGATGGGTAGCCAGTGCAAGGACTCCAGGACAGGGGTAATGTACCAGACCTAGTCAGGATTCTGGCTTCAGAATTTTGAACATATTGTAGGATTTAGGTACACAATTGAGTAGAGCATTGCAGTAGTCAAGCTGGGAGAGCACAAATGTATGGATCAGCTTTTCAGCTACAGAGTATGATAGCATAGGGCGCAGCCGAGCAATGTTTCTCAAGTGGAAAAAAAGATGTTCTGACAACATTTTATAAATGTGAATCAAAGATTAAACTAGCATCAAATATTACCCCTAGATTTTTAAATTTAGACTGAAGCTCAAGTACAGTGCCATCTATAGATAGGCTATTAGGACTAACCTTTCATAATTAATGGGGGTTGCCAATAAGCATGACCTCAGTCTTGTCACAGTTTAATTGAAGGAAATTGTGGGCAATCCAGGTTTTTATATCACAAATACAGTTCAATAGGAGAGAAGCAGCCATAGTAGAATTCGTGTTTAGTAGGGATGTGGTTTATGGCATTAGGTCTGTGATAAGGACATAGGTATTCAAAATTACACATTTAGAGAAACACATTGTAATGCACATCTGTAACCATCGGTTTAAATAGGCATGACACTATTAATTGTGTATCTGCATTGAAAGAATTGAAATAAAAAAGGGTCATCGTTGCCACTGTCAACCATAGCAAGACCTTTTAAATTGTATGTTTTAAGTCCCGAGTGTACTTTGAGGACCTCAGCTGTGGAAACTGTGCCCAAAAAAGCCAAGTAGAGGGCAAAACACTAGTGATCTGTATTGCCTGTGGTCTCCTTACAGCTGATTCCCCTTCACTGACACACCTCCTTTTTCCAACACAGACTTACCATGCCTTTTTCTGCAGTGTCTGGAGGTGATATTCAAGAAGTCAAAGGATGATACATTCATCCAATTGAAATCATTTTATAATTGCAGCTCAGAAGGAGTAATTTACGCAGCCAAGTGTCCATGCCCCAAATTATATGTGGGCAAGACCAATCGTCAGCTATGGTGATGGGTTTTGGGGCTCATTGGGGATATAACACTCAATAGAGATAGAACCTTGGCTAGACATATGTGACAGGTGCATAGTAAGGAACCATACCAACTCAAGTTCTGGGTCATTAAAAAACCAAAACTGGGTGCAAGAAAGGGAAACCTGGATAAATATTTATTAAAAGCAGAGGCAAGGTGGATTTTCCAGTTAAACATGCATGCGCCATCAGGCTTAAATGAGGGTTTTACTTATCTGCCCTTTATTAGGAAATGATCATGTTTTGCAGTGTGCATTGTAAGTTCCCCATTTAATTGAATATAAGCCTATAATGTTCTGGACTGTTAAAAATGGTTAGAGAAGACTGGGAATATAAAGAAGGTGTATTATATGTCCTTACTTAATTGTCTCTATGCCTTCCTATATGGACTTTTAAAGAGGTCTCTTGGGGATTTGGGTGAGTTTTTGACATTTCCCCAGATCTGATCGGATGCCCCATTCAGCCCTATGGAGCAGCGGATGTCAGTGGTGACATGTCCGCTGACACCCGCTGCCATCCGATTCGATCCTGTCCGTGAAATCCGGATGGATGGAAACCCTATTTTCCATCCGTCCTGGGGATCGGGTCGGATGGGATCGGATGAGAGCGGACAAGCGGTCTGCTCTCATCTGATTCCCCTTAGAGAGCAGCAGGGCTCTGACACCTCCCTCTCCGCACTGTGTGCGGAGACGGAACTGTCATCCGCCGGCTCAGCGGGATCGGCGGATCAATCCCAGCTGAGCAGTCTGAGCGGTCTGCAATGGAATGCGGACAGTTTGAAAGAGCCCTTACTCCCCACTAGATGGTGATATTCCCCACCAAAATTGCGTCTGGACTTATATTTACGTCATGACGCGATTCAGCGGTATCGTCATGACGTCATATCATGATGTCATGCATCATGATGCAAATTTGTGCCATGACGGAATGTGCGTGATGACAAAAGAAAATCTTTACTTTTTGAGTTCATGTTCACGTTTTTGTAAGAAAAATACATTCTTTATTTTCAGACATCCACGTCTGCACCATTGCAGCACATAAAGCATTATAATTCACAAACACAAGTAAGGAGATAATAATAATAATAAAGGCCAATACAGCATTTCAGAATCTTTACCAACCTCCCCACCTGGTCTTATGTTGTCAGTGTGCCCAATAATACTGACAACTGTTCAGGGGTGAGGGGTTCTTTGCCTCTTCTGATTAGTGGATGTTAATTAAAATATTTTGCACTGTTTCTTTACACTTATCACATGCCTGATGAAAGGATCCTGCATGACTCAGAAACATTGCACTTTTTTTTGTGATGTGATCATGCTTTAATAAAAAAAAGTTTGGACTCAACTTGAAGAAACGTGGTGTGCTGCCAAATAGATTCATTGTGACAATATTATTGACTGTGATTAGAATTCTTTAAATACCCCATTTATATATATATTTTTTTAACACTAATGAAGTAAGTGAATATATTATTTCAAACTATGCCGTTTAAATTTCTAGTGTCCATATTCTTTGAGTATTATGTATTACAATGAAATGCCTTCTTTTGTTGTTAGCTGTTCTATTCTTGTCCTAAGTTGCATTGCTACCTTCTGCATAGCGTATTGTTTTAGCATAACATCTGGGATAACGGTGCATCACAAGACAGCGCAGCATGTTTTGAGCTGATAATGGCTCTGAGGCAGGTTTTGCTAGAGCTGGAATCCCCAGACATGCTTATAATACAATATGTGCTTCCTTGTGTGTTTCTCCTGGTAAAATCCACATTCAGAAAAGTCTCCAGTGAGTCCTGATACATTCCAACGGCATATGTGTAGTCGTGTTTTCCTGCTGCCCATTACATTTCTTCTCACCCCCCCCCCCTTCCTTTTTATGACTGTGCTATTCTCAAGCCTCCTTCTCGGTGTGTCTATTACTCTCTGTCTTATGTCTCTCCTTAGTGACTATGCTCCTAATGCACTTATTGAGTCCCTGGTAATTACAGGGAATAAAGCCACAAGATTATATTCACAGAACAGAATGTGAAAATTTTCAGCAGACCTGGTAATGTTATAATGCACCCGAGTACATGGCGTTTATAATTAGGTATTATGACTCCTCAGAAAATAAGAGCGGCGTTCTATTCTTTTTTTTTTTTTTTTAGCCCTATTATTCAAAAACCAGTGAGCAGCTTTCAGAACTGTCATTCAGTATGATTTCCCCCAAGGACTTGGCAGTAAAAGTGTCATGTTTGTTTGGAATGTTTGCATGTAACCTTAATGAAATGTGCATTTGATTTCTGCAAGTGATTTGTAAATTTTAAATGCTATATACAGTGATTTTGATGTATCTCGTAAGTCTGGGCTTTGCCGTAATGTTGTCATGTCTGTCTGTTCCCATGTTTAGCCTTGACTATCTCTTTGACGCTTATAATGTCATTGTAAACCAAATCGTTATCTTTACACAAAAATCATTTTTTTTTTGCCTTGAATATCTGTAAGCAGATACTCTACTTTGTGTTCTTGCAAACTCAATGTGATGCTTTTTAGAAATGAATATATGAAGGATTTGTATAGGCATGACCCAAATTTACTTCCAGGCCCCTGTCCTCTCATCTAGATCATGTCCCAGCCCCTGGCATGCAATTAAAATGAAAGCTTCAAGAGAATCCATTATTTCCTCAGGACCTCTCTACAGAGGATCCTAGATGATCTATGGATCATTTCATATCATAATCCCCATGTAAACATCAGGCTTCCAGCAATTTTGCTTGGTTTATGCGAGAGACTGGAATTGGGCATATATTGGTTCCCACGGAGAAACGCTGGGGTTGATTTACTAAAAGAGACTATGCACTTTGCAAGTGCAGTTGCACTAATTTTTGCCAGAGCTTAGTGAATGTGGTGAAGCTTTCTTTTGTAGAGAATAAACAATCGGGTGCAAGAAAAATAAAAAACTGCAGTTTTCTGGCATATAATTGGATGATGGAAATCAGCAGCGCTTCACCACATTCACTAACCTCTGGGGAAAAAATGAGTGCAACTGCACTTGCAAAGTGCACAGTCTCTTTGACTTTTGTAAATCAACCCCACTGTTTAGCATAGATGCAATGTAATTTTGCATTTTTCCAGCAGGTAGTGCAATGACACTTTCAAGTAAAAGCGTATTGTCCAGATCTTAAAAATGTGTTTTAAAATATTTGTTTTAATATTATGAACAGCTGTTGTTTCTTATTTTTAACATTACATGACATTTTAAAAATACATTATTTGAGCCATACATCAAGACTAGCTTCTGTGTCTTTTTTGGGGGGGGGGGGGGGGCAAGGTATTGGTTTATTAGTTGTTCATAAATGAGCCTATGCTTCTCAGCAGTATGCTACCACTAAACTCCTGGAAATAGGGCAAGGCCACAGCTTTATTGAACTCTGCAAAAGTAACAACTTTCTAAATGTACCAAACAACAGTGCCAGTCACGGTTATACTGTGAGCACCCATAAACATAAACTCACATAGTCTAAGAGGTCTGTCCTTACCATCAGTGCCAGAAAGGCATTAGACTGACCTAAGAATTTACCAAATAACAAGGCCAGTCACAGTTCTACCGTGAGCACCCATAAAACATAAACTTACATAGTCTAAGAGGCCTCTCCTTAATATCAGTGCCAGACAGGCATTTGACTGACCTAAGAATTTACCAAACAACAAGGCCAGTCACAGTTCTACTGTGAGCACCCATAAAACATAAACTTACATAGTCTAAGAGGCCTCTCCTTACCAGGCGTGATTCTAACTGTTACGGGGCGTGGCTAGTGAAGTAACCACAGAGACATGTGATCCTATATAGCAGGATCGCATAGCCTTTGGGTCTACTTCAGGGAGAATGACAGACGGCTGTGTTTACATCAGCCATCTGTCTTTCTCCCTCTCCTGTGGGAGATCGCGAGTGGCCGACGGCCATCGGAGCCACTGGTCACACGCGCTGGCTAGGCAGGGAACACGCGGGGGTGGGAGTGCGCCTCCGGTGGCGCGCGCTTGCCTCCTACAGGCTCTTTGGCAAGCGACGTAGTACTACCTCACTTTGCCTGTAAGCGGCTGCGTGCCGCAGTAAATATACAGGAGGCGGTCGGCAAGTGGTTAAAGAGATTTTATGTTTTCTGTCTGAATGATCATGGTTTTAGGAGACAGGAAGTGAGGAAATTCTGCAGGGACAGACAGCAATAAATGATTCCTAAAGCAGTATTAAACCTAAAAACAAACCATTATTATATTGCAGCTTATCAATTCTTAGATGTGATAACTGCATAAGTTTTGTTTATTTTCATAAAAAATAATTTTTATCTTGCGAGCTGACCAGTAAAGCTGGATATACACTAGACAATTGTCTTCAAACCTAAACACTTTTAATTTGTATGCCATCAGGCAGGCCCTTGCACTACTTAGTTAAAGGTAAATCTAAAGGAAATCTAACAACAAAAGTTGTATAGTCTGTATCCAGCTTTAGTCTGTTGTTTTTCACAAGCTCAAGCTCTGCAGTAGAATGTTCAGTTTACATGGGCGGGGGAAACCACTTGACACTGGCAAGGGTGAATAAAATGATCAGCTTTGATTTATTAATGCAAAATCTTTATTCCAAAGGGTAAAAAAACAAAACAAACAAAAACTGCTGTAACTGATAATAAAGTTTAAGCTGGAGTTTGGCTTCAATTTGTTAGTGCATCTAACACTCCCCTCCCCCAAAGACTGAGAGTACTACTGTTTATTGTGCCCCCTGTTCTCATTCCTCCAAAGTTGTGTCTCACTAATACAGGAGGTGTTTTAGTGACTATATTACCAGGTGAAAACAGGGGGGGGGGGGAATACAAAGAAAAGAAACCGGATGCAGCCACCACATCTAATGATTGGTAAGCTGCAATATAATGCATTTTTTGTTTTGGGTTTAATACTACTTTAAATTCCTTTGATCAAAAGCAAGAAAAATAAAAGCACATTTCTACTCCCTTCCTGTCTGGTGAAACTGTGGTCACCAGGACAGCAGTAAAGATACAACTGGGGATCTAATCCTATCCCACTCTATGTAACTGTAAAAAGAAGTTTCATCCAGGCATACTTTAATAATAAAAGATAACCCACATTTTAAATATCCTGCTTAGGGGTTGCCTTAGACACCAGTCCCATATAGATATTAATTCTGGTCAAACAAAGGGCAATTTAACCACTTTAAAAAGAGAAATCCATCTTTCCGACAAAATGCATGTTACACTCACATTTAGGGTGAAACATTTAAGATGGTCACAAATAAAAGCTCCCTTCCCCACCCCTGCTCCATAACAGAATACTGGGGTTATTCTCCCTACCAGCTGCTGTAATTTTCTGAATTTGGCGCAGCTGTGTATGGCATCATCCACGCAACCACATCATATATTAAAAGGAATCTGTGAATGGAAAAAGTGCAACCACAGCAGAGGGACTCATTGCACTTGTAGTACATTAATACTATCGCTAACCCCATAATTGAAAGGCCTGTACCTCGGGGCAGACCTGTGGCTGAAGGAATAGCCTGCAGAAAGCAGAGCATTGCACCTATCATACACTGATTGCAGTTGCATATCTTTGCAGGCTACAATGCATAGAAATTATACATACACATTTTTTTAATTTTTTTTTGCAAAAGATGCAATGGGTCTCGTGTTAATTTTCCAATGTAAAGTATAAAAAAAAAAAAAAAAATATATATATATATATATATATATATATATATATATACAAGCAACATTCTCATTTTGGGGAACATCCCAAACTTTGCTTTCCTGGTGCTTGATATAATACCCCTCTTAGCCTGCTTGTAGACAGGACATGATTATCACCTGATCTGGCTGGATCAAAAAAATCATATATGCTCATTGCTATATTTTTTTGTATATGTAAGCACTGTAGACACTCCCCTCCCTAGCTGGCCATTCTCAGGGATATGCAGTCATGTGCCATTGCCAAGAGGACCTGATTAGTGCAAAAAAATAAAAAACCTGCTTGCTTTGCTAAAACAAATGTAAATAATTATATCTCGAACAATTATGTGACTAAGGGATCTTTAGACCGTCATCTCAGTAGCTTATGTATGTGCTTGGCCTATGCTAAACATTAGCCCTTAAAACATAATCTTGTGTGAATACAAAATGATTAAATCACACCCAGCCTCCATAGGTTCTCATAGAATGGGATAGATAAGTAGAAAAGCAAAGTATGTTAGTGTTCTAATCCATTATGACAGGATAATCAGTAATAAAATAGAGCAGTGAGTACCAATTAATGAACATCAAATCAATGGGCATGCTGTTCCTGCTGATTAAAACAGCAGCTGATTGGAATAAATGGTTTTAATATACTTATTCAGAGACTAGTCTCATTTTATCATATCTAGTGAATCTAGTGCATGAATAATCTAAGGATGATACCTAGGTGCCTCTTTAATGGGATGCTAATAGCAGTCATTAAAGGCGGCCACGCTCAGAACGTATAATAGTAGACTAGCATTTTCTGACATATTACATGGCCTGCAAAGGACGCTTAGAATAACAATGCTGTAAGCCAAGTGTAGCTTCTTCAGGCCCTCAAGACACTGCTGTTATCAGCCTAATAGACTTAACTATTTCCCTGGTCAGCTGTGATAATAATCACATTTCTATTTCCTCAGGTTTTCTGAGACTTCAGTAAGGAAATGGCAAATTCTATGGCCCTTAGTTTTGTACTTTTATGAAGATTTGGTAACAAATTTTTAGAGAAGCACTATGAAGAGGTTTAAATAAAAAAAAACATACATTTTAGTATTATGTTTTTATAGATAGATATTGGTAAATATATTTAGTACTTTGAATGTTTTCTTTTCAGCAAACATTGCTGTATATTTTTGATAGATGGTCTAGCCTTATGGAATGAACAAAATGTTTTTTTTTATTTTTACTTTTTTAATGTGACCCCTCATAACAGTCAAACATGGGCTAGTGCTTCTTTTAAAAGGAGAATGTTGTTTATTTGGGCCAAGATTTTTTTTAAATAAGGGGTTCTCAATGTTGACCTGTCTCCAAGTCTCCACAGCAGATGTCATGCATGCACAATTCAGTCACCCAAAGGATGTTTCTTATATGAGATCATTCTACAAACTGGCATGTTTAGGCCTTTGGATGAGGGAGGGTGGAGCACATGAGTTCCAACTTACCCCAGGAAAGAGAGAGAGGATTAGATGGGCTCCATGTCGTCTGATATTTTCTTCTCCTAGAATACCCAACAAGGCATGGGGGGGGGGTACAAAAAGTTTATGGCAGGATCGGGCAAATGTTCTCCTATGTCTTTAGGTGCTTTAAAGCAACTCTGTTGCCTCTCCCCCCAAAAAAAGGTAAAGCCTGGCTGTTTCAAGTGAAGACACTTGATTCTTACCTCTCTGGTGGCCCGCGGATCTGAAATTCACTGTCCCCAACAAATGTTTTGCAGTTGTCGCTTTTGGGGATTTCAGATACCTGTGTTCATTCCTCCCCCTGTAGTACTGCAGCTCTATAGCAATAAAACACTTGTAATTTTGATGTGTTGCTGTAATTAATTCCTAATAAAATTCATTACTGTTACAGTGATTTATTGCTGCAAGGGGAGAAAGGACGAAGCGGCTTCCACTCTATTTTAGTTTCTAGAGTCACAGGAAGGGCTGTAACAATATTTGTAATATTACATCACTTCCTCTGTAAACACAAGCATTGTGCTTACAGCCACTGCTATAGAGTGCACCTTTAACATGGGATCAGAAGGCCAGGGACTGTTTAATTCAGCTCCTGGACTTGGCGAAGGACCCCAGCTGATGTGGCAGTTGGAGATTCCAGCTCAGAAAAACAACTTCACCAGCCAAAGCCACATGAAGCAATTTCTGAAATCATGTTCACATGTTAAAGCTAACAGGAGGTTTTAGTGAGAGGGTTTGGATCTTTAAGATTATGTGCTGTCTTTTTCAACCCACCAAGAATGTTTTTATACTTTAACCTAATCCAATATTTCAAATGCTTTGCAAATATTGATAATACATTGGGGCAAGAAATAACTACTCTCTTCTCTCATGACCACTCGTATTCTTCCTGGCCTGATACACTTAATTTGTGATTTCTGCTCCTAAGCTTACACTTTTACCAGTGTAGTTGACAGCTAAGTGAAAGGATCACACAACATGTTAAAGAGGAAGTAAAGCTTCCTCTGTAACTTGTACCTATAGGTAAACCTATAATAAGGCTTACCTAACGGTACTCTAAATATCTCCTAAATGTGCAATGTTTAGGAGATATTTACTTTGCATGCAGCCAGTGACATCACTGACGCATGTGCTCTGAAGGAACAGCCGCCCATGCATCATCGTGGCTCCGTCCAATCAGCTGGCCGGAGGAAGTGAACCCGGAAGGAAGATGGGTGAACAAGTCGGCCGTGTCAGTGGTGAGCGGATGCTGCTTTGGGGGTTTCATTCTAAGGTATGTATTTCATAATGAGCTAGTATGCGATGCATACTAGCTCAATATGCTGTTGTCTTTCAGGTTTTTAGGGGTTTTTTTTGAGGTTTACAACCTCTTTAAGGATTATTGCAGGCGATCATTAATAGCCTTTGCCTTCTTCACTTCTTTGCCTTGGCAATTGAACATGCGGTGCCTACTGCAGGGAAAAGGTGTGTTATTAGGCTCAGAAACCACTTCTCTGCAACATAAGCACATCAGTAAACTTATTAAATATTTGTGTGTGGGTTACTGGCATAAGACAGGTTTGCTTTAAATCATCAATGAGGCAAATTTAAAAACATTACACTTCTCCAATTACATCAAGCAGTTTGATAGCTTGGTATCTTTTTTTTATTTATAATTCTGCAAGTTGGAGGGTTAATAGGTGCGTTTCAGGTAAACACCTTATCTACTGGCACTGTTGGTCAATATTTTCTATTTGTTAAGCCTTTAATGTAAACACCAAATCCAATACCTGTCTGCTATTATTCTGCGCTTCACAAAAACCTCTTGTTGACATCTACATGTTTTTGTCTCCCTTTTATTTTCCCATCAACCTATAACACAATGGATAAGTGTGCGAAATAAAATGTTTCTTATACAGCCAGGGTATTGATTTGCTAACCTCGAACAAAGTCATTTTCTAGCAGACATAGCATTAACAAACACGTAGATGCAATGCAGTCATAACATCGTAAAATTGTTCTTGTTGTCTTCACACAGTGGAGGCTACCATTTTATAGGCTGAGACAATCATTAGCTGAACATTGACCACTGATTCACTAGAACCCAAACATCCTGTAGCCAAGCTTAGTTTAAAGGGAGGGGTGCACCGGAGATGCAGAGAGGCTATTTTGTTGGGTTGAGTTAAGGGGAGAAAGAAACCCCACCTGCTGTGTGTCTGATGAGTTTCTGATGTATGTTGCTGCAGTTGTGTTTTGTTAGCATTGGGCACTAATAGAACTGGTGTGCCATTTATTGTTTTTTCTCTGAAATATTGTTGCTTGTGGTCACAGGGGAAACAAAGCTCATTCTCCAGCAAGCTCCAGGGCAAGTTTATAGGAAAAGTTTTGTTCAATTCTAGAAACGTCATAATAATGTTGTATATTTTACAAAAGAACTTCCCCTTCTATTCCATATAGATATTTGTGATTTTGAATTGTTTATGGGGTGGTTAATGTAATGTTTAGAGGGGTTATGCTTTCAAAATGTATCTTGGGTCAGCAACGTTAAGTTAAAAGAGAAGTTTGGGATATAAAAAAAAAACATCCAACATCCATACTCCGCTAGGTGGATGCAATATCAGTCCACTGAGAACTGAGAGATCCAAGACCACTGATCACTCAGTTCTAAGTCTTGACTGTGCAAAGAGCCGGTGACTGTCAGTAGCTGGCTCTCTACTCTGCCCCTCCAGCATTCACTGGAGCGGCTGCCTGGGGCTCTCAGCAGCCTGCTCATTCATTTTTAAAGTTGGGATCCTTGCAGAGCCTGAACCAGCTGAGTGATATCAGTCGATAGTGGACTTTAGCCCACTGTCTGCTGAATATGGGTCACAGGAGTGCAGAAATAAGTGCACTCGTGTGACCCACATGAGAAGTAGGGTCAAAAGAGCTTTGGTCCTACTTCTCCTTTAAGTCGTTTTATGAAAGTAAAATCTCTAGATAACAAGGGCTTCTTTTTCAGTGAAGCTAATCTCTCTCATTTATTTTGTAGTAGTTTTATCTGCTTACTAAAATGCTTCAACTCCTCAACAAAATTCATAGAAGAAAGAGACAGTTTTAGTAATGGGCCAACAAGCAAGAGCATGGGGACCCATTAACTCATGAAGCTCTAGGTTCTCTCTTTGCTTAGGCTTATCGCTCTGGTCACCTGTCTCTTGGCAGCAGTATACTTGTAAGTCATTCTGAATAACACAGCCGAGGTATCCTATTGAAATATATTCAATCGGTTCTAAAGTCATGTTATGCTGAACACAATAGTAATATGTCATTGCAGCAACTACCAGGATTACATGATAGCTCAATAATCAAATGCTGATTTTTATCAATGTCAAAAAATAGGATTAGCAACTAAAGGCTTCCTTGTATTTATCTTTGTTTGCTTATTATCATGGACGTATTCCTTTAAGAGTTGAAGTCAATATTTTATCACATAAAAAAAAAGAAAATTTCCGGTCTCATTTTCCCAAACAAACAGTTAGTTTGATTTCCAATAAACAGTGTGTAATTTCCCGAAGATGTGTTACTGTTCACCTTTGCTTTATAAGATACAATTCAGACTTGATTCTGTTGTACCAATCCAATTGAACCATGTCCCCAGAGTATCCTCTTCTACATTAGACGACTACTATACATAACTTTGCTGGATGTTTTGCATAATTGCCTGTGTCTGCTCAGAAGAATTGCTAGGTTGTGTGAGCATACAGGAGAATTATTCCTCCCTAAAATGGCAGTTACTTGTGATCAGGCTCAAGGCATGGGGCTTGTAAATTAAAATGGCTGTTTTGTTATAGGCTGCCTTGAATCCAAGTGCTTTTAAGCCTCTCTACACTTTCTGTTCAGTAATTTTCACTGGTAAGAGACTTTACTTGAAATATCTAGTAAAATCAGATTGCATTTTTCCAGCTGTGATTATGTCTGTTATTACAAAGGACAAACGCAGCAATCAGTGCAATAGAGACTGACAAAAAGTATACCTTTGCTTGGAAGTGTTTCGGCAGATTAAGAAGCTCATTTGCAGGAAAATGTTGGTCTGCATATCCCAAATGGGGTCATGCTAAAGTCACTGAGCAGGTTGCAAGCCAACCATTAAAACACTATGGCCACCCGTGGCTCCCTTGTCAGTTTTATTTTCATTTTATACTTATATAGTAAACCACCAAGTTTGAGGTTCTGGTACAATATCAAGTTTACAGCTGGGGTCCTGCAAATTTGGGGCAGGGACTAAAAAGGGTTCCCCTATCATGCATCACCACACTTTAAAGTGTTGCTGGCCCCTACATGCAGCAGAGGCATATATTTTCTAAGATAAAGCTACGCATGAAACCTGATAAGTGCATTTTGTGTGCAATAGATGCATTTTAAGAACCGGTTCACATAGGAGCGACCCCACTTGCCGGGGCGACCTGTGAAGTCGCGGTGCACAGCGCGCACTGCGACCTCGGAGCGGCATGCACAGACTTCATATCATTGAAGTCAATGCAGGTCGCTCCAGGTCGCCCCAAAGTAGTACAGGACCCTTTTTCTAAGTCGGAGCGACTTGTGTATGGCAGGCGACCCACGGCGACTTGTCAGGCGACCAGGTCGCCTGACAAGTCGCCCCAGTGTGAACCGGCTCTCAGTGTCCTATGAAATGCAACTGTGTAAGACATATTTACTTTATACAAACTAGCAAAAACTGTCAATTTGAGCACAGAAAGGTCCATGACAAAACCACAATGTTCTGTATGGTAAGTTTGAGAGAGGAAAACAGACAGTGGCAGGGTATGTCCAATGTAGCAGGAGAAGTGTGGAGTATATAACTTACAGCTGGGTGTATATAATGAAGTCAAGAATGTACAGCACAGTATACAGAGGATGTTAAAGGTTAAAATGCAATAAAGCAGCATATTGTTTTAGGTATTTTAAGATTATAGGGGCAGCACTGAATATTTTCTCTTAGTTCAGATTAATGGAAAAAAGCATATAGAGAAGGGACCTGTAACTTGCAAATAATTTAGGATCCAATACCAGCCAAACTGACAATTCTCTGGAGCTGCTGTTGAGTGTTAGCTGGGCCATGTAAATTTTCAGCCTAATTACACAATATCCTTTATTCTTACAACTATTCCTATAACTTTTTCAAATCAGAATTTAATTGCATGAATTATTTAGATAGTCTTGCTCTACATAATTGTTCCCTAATCTAAAAGAGATCCATTTGAGGTTGTACAATCATATAGTAGCAATTTGTACTCAGCATTAGCTGAGAGAGTTGAGTATGTCATCTCATAGCACTATCAATAGTCCCTTGAAAAGAATACACACCTTATCCTCAAAAATTTTAGCTTTGTTATTATGAGTATGGTTGCCACTTGGGCTCAAGTTCACAGAGCTTGCATTGCCAACTGATTGAGGGACATTAGCTGTGGGGTAAAATCTCTGTTTACCCATATGGGTTATATAGGTTGCTCTGTATGCATATTTTACATCTGTGTAAAGACTCACTTTAGGGAGTATAAACTGCACATGTATTTGGATAGCACTTCGGCTACATCGCAGATGTCTGGGAACTGATGTACTGTACTAGGTGCCAGTATCCTTCAGAATTATACCCTTGTTAATAGAGTTAAAACATAACCTAAAGTATATGGCAGGGGGTAGACTAAGGGGATATAAATAGTGTATTACAGCATAAAGTGTGATTAACAATAGCACTGTATATTTAGGGCTTTATCAGATTGTTACCTAAAGAGCCAAATCATATTAACTAAATATTTATAACATGCATATGACTTGTACAAAGGTTTGGTGTGCATGAATAGGAATAGTCTTCCTTGTATAGGAATAAGAAGTTTGCAGCCCCCTGGTAGACAAAGTTATACGTAGTACACATTTTTCTTGTTCCTTCATGGGTGGAGTGGGCAGTGGATATTAACAATCTATAACTCATCATAAACATTTCCATCTACAAATCATTATTTTCTTTGTTTTATTGTAGTCTGTAGAACAAGCTATAGTTTCTGATATGGAAATGCATACCCCATTCCCCATAATACTGATCTAACATTGATATTCTCTTTACTAACCTCAGATGCTCTATATTTCTGCATGCCTTTGCTAACAGTTAATGTCCTGAAATGTCTGTCTTGTTCTTTCCCCCCTTTCAACTTCACAAGCTCACTATTTGGATAAAATAGTTAAAGGTACTGTATTCTTTCTATTTGTTTAACAATTGGAGTATATATACACCTATATTTACCCCAATTTTTCTATGTTGTACAATCTTCAGCTAAATACCATTAACATAAATCCCACCTTCCTTTCCTCAATTTGACCAATGCTGTTTGTATGTGTGCATTATTACATGTATAGCATTTGCTGATCTTTTTATTGTGTTATATACTTTTGGTTTTTCTTTGTGTTCAATTTTTATATTTACAAGTGCATTACCTCTGCTGGCTTGAGAAGGGATGAAAAATACAAACATTTTGGAATTCTTTAAATTGTTTTGCCCTGTAACTGCTCCAGTATTGGGGAGCTGTATCTGCTCAGGATTTAAAGTACCATTCCAGTGAGGCTAAACTCGACCCTTGTTATGTTGGAATTTAGTTAATGTGGGAAAAATATGAAAATATGAATTATTTGCAGCAGCTTACTATAATTCTTAAAATGTTTGCTGCACTAAAAACAGTCATGATGTGCAAGTTATTTATACATAAAAAAAACTAATTTTCACTCTTTTGTTTCTTTCCTTGCTATTCTGTAATATAACCATGCATGCCTAAGTATTGCGAATTTAGGCTTGATTTTTCTTTTTTATTTCAAAGAGGACTTAATTTGATATTACTTAATGAGTTATTTTAAAAAAAACATAAAGACATATAATTTCCCAGCAATTAAAATACTCCAGCTAGTTTTATATCGAATGCATTAGCTTCTTCAGTTAACCATTTAATTGATATTTTTTCTCCTTTTTTATTCCAAACGAGTGTAACCTTCAGAGTTGTTTTTTTTTATTATGTTGATCATACATTTGTCCCATGCTGTCGCTTTCATTAATTTCAAAGTTAATCAGAAAGAGGAGGTCAGTTAAATAATTGTCTTTAATACATTTCAACATAAAATGTTACTTTAATATACATTTTTACACCTTAATCGCTTTAATATACAACATTTTTACACCTAATCCCTTTAAAAAATGGGTAATATTAATAAAATACTAAAATACATTTATGAATATATAGACCTAGCAGAATTGGACTGGCTTATCGAACCTGAGACCAATACTGCTTTTTTAAATTGGTGTATATTATTTGGGAATATGTGGGTAGACAAATTGCTTTCTAAAAGGCAACATTTTGAAGGTAGTCAAGCAGAAATAGCCTATAAATGTGAACCTTTTCCCTTTGAAAACACAATTTTACAAAGACATTAAAAAAAAGAAAAAGTCCACAGACTTAAGAGCTTCATTATGTATAGCACAAGATGAATTTTGGAAGAAATCAATAAATAAATGTTATTTCTTTAATACTATTATCCGAGTCATTTAAATGTTCATATTGTGTGTTCCGTGCCAATTTCTATGAAATTATTATTGCTTCACTAAAATTTAAATAGCTTTTTTGAGGATTTTTATAGGCAGGTGTCGGGTGTTTAGTTGGTGGGGCTTATTCAACACAGCCTGCAGTGGCAAAATGAATGTGCTCACCCAATCCAATTTTATTGCTTTACTCTTTATGTCTGTTTAATTTTAACTTGATGCAGATTCTAAAAGAAAAACATTTAGGAATGCTACCAAAGTCACGTTGGCAAATTGCAATGCAAGTTGAAGGCAGCCATCTTTAATACTACCATTCAAACACAATGTATACCCTTTTGTAAATACAGAAGTTCCACTAAAATCAGTACAATTTGTTTGGATGATCAAAAAATATATTTTACTAGAATTGCTGGCAAATCCATTATGACATATATGTACATTTTGGTGCGTAGTATAATCATAATCATTTGACTTTAGTGTAATTAAAGCCCCAAATCATGTAGCCTTGACTATTCTGAATTCCTTAAAGATGGCCGCCCTGAAGGAGCCTCTTGGAACTGCTGTAATGTTGCTCTATCCTTTGCATCGCTCGTTCCCTAAAAATGTGGTCCGTGTGTGCATGTTCCCCCAAAAGTTGCCATTGTGTCTTTTGTTGCTGTGTATTTTTTTAAAAACCTTCAGTTTGAAATTGATGGCCTAACACGCCTTTGCCAAAAACTCTGTTGCAGGGTGAGCACTTTCACTTTAATGGATTCCTAATACACCTTTAAAAATGTCAGCGCTGTAATTCGCTTATTAATGTCACATTGACCTACAACGAATGTTACGTCCCCAACTGAACAGGTTAACTAAGACAGCAGCCCTCTCATCTCTGAAGGTCCTAATTATAAAGCGGAAGCAAGCCCATTAGAACATTCTGTATAAAGTTATGCAGGGATAAAAGTCAATTAGGAACCACATTTTAAGGAAGAAATAAAAAAGCAACGGGCACATTCAGCTTTATAAAGTACTTTGCCTTAAAATCTGCTCACTAAGCACATTCCGCCTTCCAATTTGCAAAGATAACTCTGCTAATAATTAGACTGGAGTCAGGGAGACATAATATCCTTATTAATAACTGGCAGGCCAGGTTTCATATTGTTGGTAAAATGAAATCAAAAGCTATTGTTCCAACTAAAAGGGATTGCAGCTACTTACTGACCAAGTCAAATATGCAGAAAATGTTGACACTTTTTGTAGATACCATACAGTGGAAATCCTAAAATTCAAACAAGTTTACAAGTATGTACACATGTTCTAAAACAAAGGCAAATAGACTGTTCACTTTGCAAGGGGATTTTTCCTTAGCTTAGTGCATAAAGTGAAACCCTGCTGGCTCCCATAATCCATGTGCAAATGAAAGTAATGTAGGTTGTTTTTCCATGATGGGGTATTATTTGCAAAATGAATTTTCACCACATTCACTAATCTAAGTGAAAATTCTCTTGCAAAGTAAACAGCCAATTTCACACACACGCACACACACACACACACACTTCTTTTTTTTTTTTTTTTTATTATTACTAATTAATCCTTAGATAATCTACAAAATCTACAATTTACAAAACCACAAAAATATATAGCACTGTACTCATACTCACATATAACATGGGGTCTGTAGACTGAAGCATATTTGCCTGGATTCAGGTTTTCCTCATATGTGTATGGTGAGGTTAAAAACACTAGTGAATCTAATGAAATGCAGCAACTCCTATACAAAAGTTTTTTTAATATATATATATATATATATATATATATATATATATATATATATATATATATATATATATATACCCGATAACCAAAAAGTTTGGAGGCTGTATAATATCTACATAAAACAGAATTTGTTTTGCAAATCTCATTATCCCATATTTTATTCACAATAGAAGATATAAACAATGTTTAAACATGGAAAATGTACCATTTTAAGAAAATAAAAGGTAATTTTGATGGCAGCAACACGTCTCAAAAAGTTGGAAAGTTGATACAGGGCAACAAAAAGCTGGCAAAGAAAGTGGTACAAACAAAAAGGATCTGGAAGAACATTTTGCAACTAATTAGGTTAATTGATAATAGGTCAGTAATGTGATTGGATATAAAAAGAGTATCTTGGAGTCAGGGACAGGGCCATGTTTACCATGATGTAGCGTCCCCTCTTCTTTTAACAACGCTGTAAATGCCTGGGAACTGAATAGATCAGTTGTTTGAATTTTGGGAGAGGAATGGTGTCCCATTCTTGCCTGATATAGGATTCCAACTGCTCAACAGTCCTGTGTCTTCTATGTTATATTTTTTTTTTCAAGAGGTGTCAATTATTTTCAATTGGTAAAAGGCCTGGATGGCAGGCAGGCCAGTTAAGCACCCAGACTCTTCTACTACAAAGTCTTAATGCTTTTATAGATGCAGTATGCAGTTTAGCATTGTCCTGCTGAAATATGCAAGGCCTTCCCTAAAAAGATGTCGTCTGGATGGGAGCACAAGCTGCTCTAAAACCTTGATATATCATTCAGCTTTGATGGCGCCTTTCCATGTGTGCAAGATACTCATTCCATTCACATAATTGCACCCCATACCATCGAGAGATGCAGGCTTCCATGGTTACCAAGAAGGATGTCAAATTTTGATTTGACTGACCTCAGAATAGTTTTCTACTTTGCAAAAAAAAACATTTTAAATGAGCTTTGGCCCAGAGAAGACAGCAGTGTTTCTAGATTGTGTTCATATATGGTTTCTTCTTTATACAATAGAGCTTAACTTGCATTTTTTGATGGCATGGAGAACTGTGTTCACAGACAGTGATTTTTGGAAGTATTCCTGAGCCCATTCAGTGATGTCCATCACAGAATCCAGCTGTCTGTGGGCCAGAAGATCACAGGCATCCAATATTATGTTTTAAACTTGTCCCTTGCACACACCTGGAGATTTTTCCAGATTCTCAGAATCTTTTGATATTATAGATTGTAGATGATGATATATTTAAAATGTTTGCAATTTTACATCGAGGAACATTATTCTGAAATTGTTCAACAATTTCTAGACTGAGCTTTTCACAGATTGGTGGACCTCTGCCTATCTTTACTTCTGAGCCACTCTGACTCTAAGATGCTCTTTTTATACCCTATCATGTTAAAGACCTGTTGCCAATTAACCTAATTATTTGCAAAATGTTCTTCCAGATCCTTCTTGTTATTACCACTTACTTTGCCAACTTTTTGTTGCCCTGTCCTATTTAATTGCTACCATCCATTTCAAAATTACCTTATTTTTTTCTTAAAATAATACATTTTCTCAGTGTAAACTTTTGATATGTTTCCTGTTTTCTATTGTGAATAAAATATGGATTTTTGACACTTGCAAATCATTGCATTCTGTTTTTATGTAGATTTTACACAGCCTACCAACTTTTTTAGAATTGGGGTTTTACTTTCTATATGTCCTGCAGCAACCAATCAGAAACAGACTTTTAAATTATAGGTTTTAATTGATGACTGTGGGCTCACAAAGATATTTTCTATGATGCTTTAAAAAAAGATACACAGACTCAACATGTCTGTAACATCACCTTTAAGCCCCATTAACAGTATACTGATGTCCTTAAAGGGAACCTGTCCTAAGATCCTAAGAGAAACATTAAGGGGTCATCATCTGAATGTGTTAGTTGTCGTGCTGGCTGTCTTGCTTTAATATTTTGTAGCACAGACGTAGGACAAGTATGCAGAATAGTGCTGTAGAAACTTTTCTGACTTTCCTAATCTGTATACTTGCTCTGGGTCATTAAATCAGCAAGTTTTAAAGCCAGATAACATTTAAATGATACATTAGGGCTTGTGTAGATGGGGTTTCGATGGGATTTTGTTCAGATCAGGGGTGTTTAGCATTCCCACTTAGTCTATGAAAATGCAAAACCCACTTGAAGCAGGTAAGAAATAGGTCAATTACAGGTTAAATGCACCTTTTAATGATGAATGAAGAGTCTTAAACTGACGGCGTTAACACAAGCCCTCATTTTGTTACTGTATGACTGGCATTGCTTGCACTTGCACAGTGTAGTATGGCAGGCAAATATTGTATTTGATGAGAGGATCAAGAACATGAAAAGGTTGTACCTTAAAGAAAGCATTTATGATATTGATAAGTCCAAGTCTAAACCAGTACAATATTAGCTATCTGTGGATAAAAGTATCCCCTGTTTAAAAGTTATAAGCTTTTACCCCTACAAATCCAAAAAGAACTTCTTAATATATAAAAAATAAATAAGTATAGTAAGCAACAGATGTACAAAACTGAGTTCATGAGCCCAACTTCACAGGAACATCTTATTGTCCAATTCCAGCCAAAAATTGTATTATGAGTTTTTAACAATATGTACGAAGGTTATATCCTCTGTCAACTTTTTGTGGCTTTTTCCGGTACTGTTGCTGGATTTCCAGTCACTCCTGATTCTAGTGACAACATTGTTGCTGGGCTGGGAAGCGATGTGAAACCTCTCAAAAGGGCCAGAGACAATAAACATATGATAGAGGTTAAACTATTTCCTACAGACTTAATAAAAAAAAAAAAAAAAAAAATTGACTGGAATTTAAAATCAATTAAGTTATTTTGGAAAAACAAGAAACTTACTCTATATTGGTGTACTCCTTTTGTAATAAAAACATTTTATATGTATCTATATAGAGTAGTTTGTGATGTTTTATATTGTCTGTATCATGGAAGTTACCATCTATAATACTTGTGCAAGTGTATTGCATTGTTCTGGTATGTACACTATGCTCTGCAACTATTGGGCTCCATGTTATATGTGAATGAATAGGCTCATTACCTACCTATTCTATATCAGACATAGCATATGCATTTACACATTGTTACATGTAAAATCCAATGTTTAAACTGTACATATTTGAGGCCATTCCCGGGCAGTAATGAAGTAAATCTATTTTGACTTTGCTTAAAGTATCGTGGTACAAGCGCTGCTTATAGTCTTCAATCAGATCAAAAGAAAAAAAAGAATAAATTATCATTTCTAGTTTTGTTTTGTTTATCATGGTAATTTTATATGTATTGTCAGCCTTGAAGACTTTTGAAGCCTTTTTTTTTCTAATAACCCAGTCTTTTAAATTATTGTCATTTGTTTCATAAATTTTCCCTTCTTGCTCATAAAAGCAGACAAGATAGGATATAAAGGTAACCCACTGCAAAGGCCCTAGGGAGACTGTCACAAAGAAAACCTCACTTTCTGCTCTATGTCTTGAAGCACGTCACAGCCGTGTTTTTTGTATAGTCTTCTCAATGTCTCTTCTTGTGGTCCTTATGGTATTTCATTTTTGTCCGTCCTGAGTAACCAGATCTGCACAGCTCCTACGTTAAGTTGGAAATCTCGTCAGACCTGTCCCCTCCGTTTGCAGCCTGATCCCCCCTAATGTCTGTTAGATTAGTCGCTAAGCTGCTTCACTTTATTTCTCAGCTTTTGCTTCTTATGTGAAAAAGGAATGTACTCTCAGCATAAAGTACCATCACTGCCACCGGCGGGTACTTTGTGCAACTATGGAAAGCACTGTAAATTCACATGAAGTCTTCAACCTCCTGGGACCAGATAATATGGCTTTTAGAAATAATCAAAAAAAAAAAGTGAATTTTCTTATTCTGTATCTCAATAGTGCTTACTGGCTGCATTTTCACATCGCTGGTACTTATTTATTAAAATGTCTGAGCCTAAAATGGTTCTTGTTATGGGGACCAGTCAGATTCTTCATTGCATTCTCCCAGTGCAGTATGGGATAAGTCAACGAAGGACACGATTGGGTACTATTGGAAAAAAGACCTGTTTTTCTTTAAAGCAAATTTGATAAATAATGCCAAGTGTGTGTAATGACTGCAAGCTGTCCTGCCATCCAATGGCGGGGTGTCTGTACATCATACAGACTAACAGTCTTTGATCAGCCAGTTTTTTTTTTTTTTTTCTAAAAACAACCTTTCATTTTACCAAATTAAAATTATTTTGTATATTGAAATAAAAGGAAAATCAGAAATCAGCTGTCCTATCTGGTCATCAGGATGCTGGTGTCCCCAGGCCTCCAGTGCTGGTTTTGACATCTCAAATTACCAAGGCTCCTTAGGAGTTTATGATCTGTGCAGTATAACTCTGTCACTTTATGTGTTGTTACAGTGTTTATGCTTTTTTTGAAGGCCTGTAAGTGTCCTATGTTTTGTTCAATAAAATTGGAGCTCAGTGGAATCCCCAAATCATGTCACGACTTTCCTTATGTCTGTGTCTTGGCAGAAGGCTGCCCGGGACTCTGTAACAGCAATGGAAGATGTGCATTGGATCAAAATGGATGGCATTGTGTGTGCCAGCCGGGCTGGAGGGGCGCAGGATGTGATGTTGCCATGGAAACCTTGTGCACTGACAGTAAGGACAATGAAGGAGGTAAGATGAAGTTTCCTCTTTTTTTTTTTTTTTACATCTATTTACTTTTGATGGGGATATGACATTTTGTCAGCACACCTCATTGTTATATGAAATGGATTCTTACCAAACTGAAAGTTGCTATTTTTTCAGCTACATTCAAATCTCTCTAGACACTATGATGTGGGCTTCTGATGACCTTTTTTCAGTTTAAAACTGATGCTTAAAGATACATTTTGAACAAATGCCTCTAAGCTTCAGCTTTTTTTTTTCAAAGCAGTTTGTTCTTATTTTGATTTCTTTGTACTTGACCTGCTGTATGGGGAATTTGAGGATGATAATGAATTGTACAGAAGCTGTGTTGATGTCTAAGCTTTTTGGACTTTATTATTATTCAAAATGCTAACAGGTCCGGAATAGCACGATCTGTTGTATTTAGAAGGATGTTTATATTTTAAAGCAAATGCATGCTACTAAAAGGTATAAGGAAATGGTGACAAGTTACATGACGCTGAATGTATCCTGAGCGGAAAAGGAAAGTGTATACTATAACTGTTCATTTTCCTTAGCGTGTGCCCTGGTGGGTGGATGCGAAACTTGAAAAGTTGCTTGGCAACCGTATATTTCACAAAAGGACTGCTGCTTCTTCTAATATGTATGAATCATCACTTATAAAATTATAGTAAAAGTCTTAACGTAGATCTCTGCCCCATATATATATATATATATATATATATATATATATATATATATATATATATATATATATATATATATATATATATATATTTATATATATATTTATATATATGTACAGTGCCTTGCAAAAGTATTCACCCCCTTGACTTTTTACCTATTTTGTTACATTACAGCCTTAAGTTCAATGTTTTGTTAATCTGAATTTTATGTGATGGCTCAGAACACAATAGTCTAAGTTGGTGAAGTGAAATGAGAAAAATATATACAAAAAAATATTTTTTAGAAATAGAAAACAGAAAATTGGCATGCGCGTGTGTATTCGCCCCCTTTGTTATGAAGCCCATAAAAAGCTCTGGTGCAACCAATTACCTTCAGAAGTCACATAATTAGTGAAATGATGTTCACCTGTGTGCAATCTAAGTGTCACATGATCTGTCATTACATATACACACCATTTTTGAAAGGCCCCAGAGGCTGCAACACCTAAGCAAGAGGCACCACTAACCAAACACTGCCATGAAGACCAAGGAACTCTCCAAACAAGTAAGGGGCAATGTTGTTGAGAAGTACAAGTTAGGGTTAGGTTATAAAAAAAATATCCAAATCTTTCATGATACCCAGGAGCACCATCAAATCTATCATAACCAAATGGAAAGAACATGGCACAACAGCAAACCTGCCAAGAGATGTCTGCCCACCAAAACTCATGGACCGGGCAAGGAGGGCATTATTCAGAGAGGCAGCACAGAGACCTAAGGTAACCCTGTACGAGCTGCAGAGTTCCACAGCAGAGACTGGAGTATCTGTACATAGGACAACAATAAGCCATACTCTCCATAGAGTTGGGCTTTATGGCAGAGTGGCTAGAAGAAAGCCATTACTTTCAGCAAAAAACAAAATGGCACGTTTTGAGTTTGCCAAAAGGCATATGGGAGACTCTCAAAATATATGGAGAAGGGTGCTCTGGTCTGATGAGACTAAAATTTAACTTTTCGTCCATCAAAAATAACGCTATGTCTGGCGCAAACCCAACACATCACATCACCCAAAGAGCACCATGAAACATCCCCACAGCATGATGCTGCCACCACCATGTTTCACTGTGGGGATGTTTTTCAGCAGCCAAGACTGGGAAACTAGTCAGAGTTGAGGGAAAGATGGATGGTGCTAAATACAGGGATATTCTTGAGCAAAATCTGTACCACTCTGTGTGTGATTTGAGGCTAGGACGGAGGTTCACCTTCCAGCAGGACAATAACCCCAAACACACTGCTAAAGCAACACTTGAGTGGTTTAAGAGGAAACATGTAAATGTGTTGGAATGGCTTAGTCAAAGCCCAGACCTCAATCCAATAGAAAATCTGTGGTCAGACTTAATTTTGCTGTTCACAAGCCCAAACCACCCAACTTGAAGGAGCTGGAGCAGTTTTGCAAGGAGGAATGGGCAAAAATCCCAGTGGTAAGATTTGGCAAGCTCATAGAGACTTATCCAAAGCGACTTGGAGCTGTGATTGCAACAAAACTTTAGGGGGAGGGGGTGAATAGTCATGCACATTGACTTTTTCTGTTATTTTATCCGATTTGTTGTTTGCTTCACAATAAAAAAAAGAAATCTTCAAAGTTGTGGGCATGTTCTATAAATAAAATGATGCAAATCCTCAAACAATCCATGTTAATTCCAGGTTGTGAGACAACAAAACACAAAAAATGCCAAGGGGTGAATATTTTTGCAAGGCACTGTGTGTGTGTGTATATATATATATATATATATTTAAATCATATATACTGTCAGTACCCCTTGATACAAAATTGTAAAGCAGTTAAAAAATAATATAATTTAAACTAATAATAAATCAGTTTTTCACATTGAATATCTAGCCCAAATTATGTCTGTTCACTTGACACAGATTGTTTTTTTTTATATTATTTGACCACTTACTGTCGGCTGACTTTGCGTGGTTATACCGGGATGAGGCCTCTAGCTAGAGGCATCACCCCGTTGTTTAGAGCTGGTGGTCGGCTTTCGAGTGGTAACGACCGATGCGGCTCTGAAGCCGCTCGATCATTACCCCGATGAGCGGGAAGGGACGCCCGCCGCCTTCCGTGGCTCTGCCCGGGTCTCCCGTCCCAGCGGGAGACCCGAGCAACCAGCCGGCGCGTCCGCCGGCTGGATGGAGTCCCGATCTAAGCTGGATGCGGCTTCGATTGGGTCTCCGATGACGTAACCTGGAGGCGGCGTCCATGACGTCACACCCGGGTTACTCGGCTGCTAAAGGCGGCAGATTCAAAATGTGAGTGTATTCAAAAATGCAATTTTTGGCCTTTTGAATACCTGGAAGTGTATGGCGGTCATTGCAATATTTTTTGTCACGCTGTATTTGCGCAGCGGTCTTTCAAACGCCATTTTTTTGGGGAAAGTTACGAAAAATCACATTTCACTGCATTTAAAAAAAACTAAACAGTAAAGTTAGCCCATTTTTTTGTATATTGTGAAAAATGATGTCACACCGAGTAAATAGATACCCAACATGTTATGGTTGAAAATTGCGCACAGCCGTGGAATGGCGACAAACTACGGTCAATAGAAATCTCCATAGGCGCCGCTTTAAAATTTTTTAACCGTTACCAGTTTAGAGGTAGAGTGTAGCTCTTTTTTTAAAATTCTTGCTCATGCTCTGCCGATTGCGGTGATACCTCACATGTGTGGTTTGCGGCTCGACTTCCATATACGTTTTCTTTCGTGCGCGAGCTAACGGCGATGGGGGCGGCTACATTTTTTTTTTCCTATTTATTTCTTTTTTTTTTTAATTTTAACACAGGTTTTTGCCATCAAGTATACTAAGTCGTCTTTTTCAAAGGGGATCAAATACTTATTTCACTCATTAAAATGCGAATCAATGTATAACTTTTTTTAAAATGCAGTTTTCTGGATTTTTTTGTTATTCTGTCTCTCACTGTTAAAATAAACCTACCATTAATATTATAGACTGATCATTTCTTTGTCATTGGGCAAACTTACAAAATCAGCAGGGGATCAAATACTTTGTTTCCCTCACTGTATATACGTATACAGTATCTCACAACACCCCTCACATTTTTGTAAATATTTTATTATACCTTTTCATGTGACAACACTGAAGAAATGACACTTTGCTACAATGTAAAGTAGTGAGAGTGTACAGCTTGTATAACAGTGTAAATTTGCTGTCCCCTCAACTCAACGCACAGCCATTATTGTCTAAACCGCTGGTAACAAAAGTGAGTACACCCCTAAGTGGAAATGTCCAAATTTGGCCCAATTAGCCATTTTCCCTGGTTTCATGTGACACGTTAGTGTTACAAGGTATAAAGTGTGAATGGGGTGCAGGTGTGTTAAATTTGGTGTTATCACTCTCTCATACTGGTCACTGGACGTTCAACATGGCATCTCATGGCAAAGAACTCTCTAAGGATCTGAAAAAAAGAATTATTGTTGTACATAAAGATGGCCTAGGCTATAAGAAGATTGCCAAGACCCAAAACTGAGCTGCAGCACAGTGGCCAAGACCATACAACGGCTTAACAGGACAGGTTACACTCAGAACAGGCCTCGTCATGGTCGACCAAAGGAGTTGAGTGCACGTGCTCAGCGTCATATGCGGGTGTTATCTTTGGGAAATAGATGTATGAATGCTGTCAGCACTGCTGTAGAGGATGAAGGGGTGGGAGGTCAGCCTGTCAGTGCTCAGACCTTGCGTTGCACACTGTATCAAATTGGTCTGCATGGCTGTCATCCCAGAAGGAAGACTCTTCTAAAGATGATGCAAAAGAATGTCCGCAAACAGTTTGCTGAAGACAAGTAGACTAAGGACAGGGATTACTTGAACCATGTCCTGTGGTCTGATGAGACCAAGATAAACCTATTTGGTTCAGATGGTGTCAAGCGTGTGTGGTGGAAACCAGGTGAGGAGTACAAAGACAAGTGTGTCTTGCCTACAGTAAAGCATGGTGGTGGGAGTGTCATGGTCTGGGTCTGCATGAGTGCTGCCGACACTGGGGAGCTTCAGTTCATTGACGGATCCATGAATGCCAACATGTAGTATGACATACTGAAGCAGAGCATGATCCTCCTTTGGAGACTGGGCTGTATGGCAGTATTCCAACATAACGACCCCAAGCACAGCTCCAAGATTACCACTGCCTTGCTAAAGAAGCTGAGCGTAAAGGTGATGGACTGGCCAAGCATGTCTCCAGACCTAAACCCTATTAAGCATCTGTGGAGCATCCTCAAATGGAAGGTGGAGGAGCTCAAGGTCTCTAACATCAACCAGCTCCGTGATGTCGTCATGGAGGAGTGGAAGAGGACTCCAGAGGCAACCCATGAAGCTCTGGTGAACTCCATGCCTAAGAGGGCTAAGGCAGTGCTAGAAAATAATGGTGGCCACACAAAATTTTGAAAAATGCCCAATTTGGACATTTTCACTTAGGGGTGTTGTTGCCAGTCGTTTAGACATTAATGGCTGTGTGTTGAGTTATTTTGAGGGGACAGCAAATGTACACTGTTATGCAAGTTGTACACTCACTACTTTACATTGTAGCAAAGTGTCATTTCTTCAGTGTTGTCACATAAAAACAATGTAATAAAATATTTACAAAAATGTGAGGGGTGTACTCACTTTTGTGAGATACTGTGTATAATATATATATATATATATATATATATATATATATATATATATATATATATATATATATATATATATATATATATATAATGTGTGTGTTATTTTTTTCCAATGAAAGTGGAGTTACCCTTTAAAGGAAACCTGTAACAAGACAAACACAGAGGCTGCCATTGCTGACCCCTCATTTTAAAAAATACTAATTGCCTTACTGTCACTTCAGTATGAATTCAATATGAGTCACGTACAAGGAGTAGGTACACAGATAAGAACTTGACTTTCCTGATCTGTGTATTTGTTCCAGGTCTGCGTTTCATAAAGATATGAAGATATTGCTTCTGTCTAACATTTTCAGACAAGGAGCAGGAATGGCAGCCCCCATATTTCTCATTTTACAGGTTTACTATAATTTGCATATTTGCCAGAATAGTAAATAGCTGCAGTATATAGAATTTCCTGATTATATCCTTCAGCGCCATGCCAATAAAATAGTGTGATAAATGTGAAGGACCTGCTGTGGATTTCTCTGATAATCTTTCTCTAAACATACTCTGTAAACAGCAAAGCAGTTTCATTATAACCATCCCAAAAGCATTAAAATATTTTCCGCATCCACCGACCGCATTTGTACCTTATAATGTAGACTTAGGCATTTATGCCACTCAAAGGCATTCCAACCAGGAATATTGCATCTTATTTAAGTAGCCCTCGAGTGCCGTTAGTGATTACAGCTCTGGCCATTTCAGGCTGCAGCTGATTGGATTGTGTGCAGCACATAAGCATTTCTTTGTAAGACGGGGGATTTATTTATTTCAATTCCAATCTCCTAAGCACAGTTTGCTTCTGAAAAGAATTTCCATGATACGTATTGCAGCCATTGCCAAAACTCCAGGGGGCAGCAAAACTTCTAGGAGACTCACCCAATGACCTGCTATAAGTCTGCAGCCGAGTCTCTCCACAATTACTTAAACAAGCAGCCTGTGCTACTGGCACACTTTAAGCACCACTCAACAATCATCAGGGTAAATCTGCTGAGACAGTCAAGTGAGAATTGTGCCTTGCAAATACATCTGTGTATGTACGTGTTTTTCTTTTCATATTGTTCCTGCTTTATGCATTTATATGAAGGCTAGTGTGTAGTATAGAATGCCCTGTACATTTCTGATCACATTTCTGGCTGGGCCTTCCTTTAGAGAATTGTGTATGCTATTAAATCGGTCATTTAACAAAATGACAGGGCATCAACATTGTCAAAAATAAATCAATCTTTAAGTCTCCTTTAACACAGGCTTTCCGATCAGGTCTGCCTGTCAGTTTTTCAGGCGGACCTGATTGGATGCTCCATGCATCCCTATGGAGCAACGGATGTCAGGGGAGACCTCTCCTCTGACATCCATTGCTATCCGATCCTGTCCGTGAAATCCAGACGGATGTAAACCCTATTTTCCATCTGTTTGGAGGATCGGATTGGATGAAAACGGACAGGCGGTCCGTTTTCATCAGATCTCCCATAGAGGAGAGCGGGGCTCTGACAGCTCCATCTCTGCAAAGTAAGCGGAGAATTAGCTGTCACCCGCCTGCTCAGCGGGAGTCGGCGGATCGATCCCCGCTGAACAAAACAGAGTCCATCGGGCGCATCGCTCGTGTGAAAGGACCCTTTAGGCAAAAACAAAGAAATTACATTCTATGTATGAGTTTAAAGAGCTGCTGTGAATTTTTAAACTATGTACAGTATCTCTCAAAAGTGAGTACACCCCTCACATTTAGTAAATATTTTATGAAATCTTTTCATGTGACAAGAAATCACACTTTGATACAATGTAAAGTAGTGAGTGTACAGCTTGTAGAACCATGTACATTTTTGAGCCTGTCCCTTCAAAATAACTAAACACACAGCCATTAATGTCTAAACAGCTGGCAACAAAAGCGAGTACACCACTAAGTGGCAATGTCCAAATTGGGCCCAATTAACCATTATCCCCCCCCCTTGTGTCATGTCTCATTAGTGTTACAAGGTCTTAGGTGTGAATAGGGAGCAGGTGTATTCAATTTGGTGTTATTGCTCTCACTCTCTCATACTGGTCACTGGAAGTTCAACATGGCACCTCATGGCAAAGAACGCTCTGAGGATCTGAAAAAAAGAATTGTTGCTCTACATAAAGCTGGCCTAGGCTATAAGAAGGTTGCCAAGACCTTGAAACTGAGCTGCAGCACGGTGGCCAAGACCATACAGCTGTTTACCAGGACAGGTTCCACTCAGAACAGGCTTCACGCTCGCCATGGTCGAGCAAAGAAGTTGAATGCACATGCTCAGTGTCATATCCAGAGGTTGTCTTTGGTAAATAGATGTATGAGTGCTGCCAGCATTGCTGTAGAGGATGAAG
Source organism: Pelophylax lessonae (assembly GCF_965119305.1). Lineage (NCBI taxonomy): Eukaryota > Metazoa > Chordata > Amphibia > Anura > Ranidae > Pelophylax > Pelophylax lessonae. Next base: position 712,958,346 of record NC_138768.1, read on the forward strand.
GGGTGGGGGGGGTGAGCCCGTCAGTGCCCAGACCTTTCGCTGCACACTGCATCATATTGGTCTGCATGGCCGTCATCCATGCAGACCAATAAGCCTCTCTAAAGATGATGCACAGGAAAGCCCGCAAACAGTTTGCTGAAGACAAGCAGACTAAGGACATGGATTACTGGAACCATGTCCTGTGGTCTGATAAGACCAAAATAAACGTATTTGGTTCAGATGGTGTCAAGCGTGTGTGGCGGCAACCAGGTGAGGAGTACAAAGACAAAGTGTGTCTTGCCTACAGTCAAGCATGGTGGTGGGAGTGTCATGGTCTGGGGCTGCATGAGTGCTGCCGACACTGATGAGCTATAGTTCATTGAGGGAATCATGAACGCCAACATGTACTGTGACATACTGAAGCAGAGCATGATCCCCTCCCTTCGGAGACTGGGCTGCAGGGCAGTATTCCAACATAGCGACCCCAAACACACCTCCAAGACAAACACTGCCTTGCTAAAGAAGCTGAGGGTAAAGGTGATGGACCTAAACCCTATTGAGCATCTATGGGGCATCCTTAAACTCAAGGTGGAGGAGCGCAAGGTCTCTAACATCCACCAGCTCCGTGATGTCATCATGGAGGAGTGGAAGAGGGCTCCAGTGGCAACCTGTAAAGCTCTGGTGAACTCAATGCCCAAGAGGGTTAAGGCAGTGCTGGAAAATAATGGTGGTCACACAAAATATTGACACTTTGGGCCCAACTTGGACATTTTCGCTTAGGGGGAGTACTCACTTTTGTTGCAAGCGGTTTAGACATTAATGGCTGTGTGTTGCGTTATTTCGAGAGAACAGCAAGTTTACAATGTTATACAAGCTGTACACTCATTGTAGCAAAGTGTAATTTCTTCAGTGTGTTCACATGAAAAGATATAGTAAAATATTTACAAAAATGTGAATGGTGTTCTCACTTTTGTGAGATACTGTATGTCAAAGTGTCCAGCTGCACATACTGAAATATTTATAGTATATCTAAAGCCAAAAGATTTTCTTTCAATTTTGGATAGAGTAGGGGAGCACTAAAAGCACTGTCAGTTTTTTTTTGTCTTTGTCACAGTGGATATACAAAAGAATCACTCCCTTTAAAATAATTTCCTTTTGTTGCTTTGCAGTCTGAGATGAAGACAGACACTGATTTTGTTTTACCCTGCTGTGTTTTAGTGCAACTTATAACATCCAAGTTAGATAAAACACCAATAGAGTCCCCATCTGAAGATTTCCCCTCTATTACTGTTCTGGGGACATCCCAAAATTCTGAATTTTCTTATACTTTCACTTTCGACGATAACCGTAAACATGACAAATACAAAGGTTAAATCTCCCTAATGGGGGGGGGGGGGGCACAGACAGCAGTAAAAACCTATTTTTAACCTAGTTCTAATACTTCTCCTCTCTATCCAAAACTAAAAAAAAGTTTTGCCTTAAGTTTAATACTTGTATGTGGCAAACACTAATACCTTTCATAGCTATGTAAGTTATTAAATCAGATTGAAAGTCACATTTTATACCCAGATTTTATTTTTTAACCCCTACCTCCAGCTGCTAATCCTAAATTGCCAAAATAAAAATATAAATTGTTTTACTTGTGCAATTTTTGCTTCATGCTGAGCTACCCTGAGTCACCAGACTACTGTCACCCTTTAGGATGGGTTTTCCAGCAGAGGTGCTGATTGGCTGTCTCTTAAAAATCAGCATTGGCTGGGCGAATGTACTTGTTAGGCTGTTAGGGCAGTTGGGATTGTAACAAAATTTGACTTTAGCTTTAAAGACCAAAAAATGTACCCATTTGTGAAATAAACCGTAAATAACACATTTGTGTTTTTTTTTAGTTTTTATCAGTGGCGGCTGGTGCATATGGGGCGCAGGGGTGCCGCCCCCCCCTATCAATGCGTCCGGCCCCCTAATCTACATGCGGGGCGCAGGACGCATAGAGTTCAATGGGGCTTTTTTTTTTTTTTTAACCACGTGACTAGAGCCAGAGGCTCTCACAGGCTAAAAAAAGGTGGGCTTGGGCACTGCGCCTCGAGCCCACCCACTTGTGTGAAAATAGCGAATGAAAATTCGCTATTGTCACATGGATCCTCCTCCTGGCCAATCAGGAAGCGGGTCTTGAGATCTCCAGGCAGGGTGAGTGGGGGGGGTCCTGTGCTGTCTCCAGTCTCCTGTCTCGCTGTGGTTCGGGGGGGTATGGTGCGGTCCGTCTGCCGCCCCCGGCCCATGGAGCACCAGCCGCCACTGGTTTTTATTGTAATGTGCCAAAAATGAGGTAACTGCCAAGCAGTGGGTAACAATCTCAGTAGCTACAGAATAAAATGACCCATGTAGAGCTAAGTTTTGAGCTTGCACTACAACCACATGCTTGCAGGAAAACTTCCCTGAAATAAATATGAGGGCTGCCATTGCTGGAGTATTTTTTAACCACCTAGTCACACTCGGGGTGGATTGCAGAGAGCGCAGCGGTGTTCTCTTACCTTATCCTGGCGATCCAGCGATGATCTCTCATTGCTGAGATCGCCAGCCGAGAGTCCCGCCGCTCCTCCGTCCACCGTCGGTCCGATCACTTCCTAGTTCCGTTCCCTGCAGCAGCAATGCTGCATGGGAGCGGAACTAGGGAGGGAAATTCAAAAAAAAAAAAAAAACGTTACACAAAACACATTTTATATTATGTATATATATATATATATATATATATATATATATATGCATATATATATATATATATATATATGCATATATATATATATGCATATATATATATATATGCATATTTATATATGCATATATATATATGCATATATATATATATATATATGCATATATATATATATATATATATATATATATATATATATGCGCATATATATATATATATACCGGTATATGTGTATATATATATATATATATATATGCACACACACACATATATATATATAAAATGATATTATTGATTCAATTATAATTCATGCGTTATATATTATATATATATGTGTATATATATATATATATATATATATATATATATATATATATATACACACATACACACACACACATATATCTATATATAATATATAATGCATGAATTATAATCTAATCAATAATATAATTTTATTATATATATTATATATTAAATAATAAAATAATATTATTGATTCGATTATAATTCACGCGTTTGTGTTTCAAATTTATCACATCTGGGATGTCTACTAGAGTCTTGTTTTGGTCAGGTTTAAGTCAGTAATTACTAAGAATTGTAGGCCTATAATACATAACGCCAAATTTCCATGAAAACAATTGTACCGCTTTTGGTATGTAATTCCTGACATAATCATACCGCCAGGGAGGTTAAAATGCTAATTGGATGACCCTGGCTTAAATACTTTAAGTCAAGGTACTGGTGTAAGTTTATAAATCAAAAAGTCAGAATTCCGAAACTTCACACTTCTTCTGGTCAGTTGCTAAAAGTATTGACACCACCAAGGTTGATTTACTAAAAGCAAATAGACTGTACACTTTGCAAGGAACATTGCGATTTGCATGGACATTTTCCCTAGAGCCTAGAATTCCATCATCCAATCATTTGCAAGCAAAAGGTTTTTTGTTTTTTTTTCCTTGCATTTCATTATTTGCAAAGTGAAATTTCTCTACATTGACTAAGCTCTGGAGAAAATTCCCTTGCAAAGTGGATACCATTTTTGCCTTTAGTAAATCAACCCTGTTGGACCAGCATAACAGCCACTCAAAAGGTATATTCTGAATAGGGACAGCATTGATGGTCTAAATATTTTCCAGTAGTATAAGTTCCAATTAAGATGAATGTGGGCTTAAAAGAGTTGACACTGACCTTGTGGCCTGTGCTCCTGATAAAAACAGTAGAGTGTACCTTTACCTTTTCACTGACCACATAGCACATATGTGTGGTAGCAGGCCAGGTGGGCCTTAACGACATGTGTCCGTGGCGGCCCAGGTTTCTGTGCTGAGAGCGCGCTCACTGCGTGCTCCCAGCTCAAGTATTAAGCAGTCACAAACAGCCCCCTTTCTCGGTTAATGATCAGGAGCCCATTCTGCTGTCATTAACAGAAAAATAAGAGGCAATCACAGTGATCACATGATAAGGAAGCCCATCCTACCTCCCGACATTAAGACTCGGTTAAAGGGAGGGGTGACAAGAGGTTAAGAAAAAAATAGGAGCTGTCCAGATTCTGAAAAAAATAGGAGCTGTCCAGATTCTGAAAATAAATAGTTTTAAAGTTCATGTAATGTATTGTTCACATTATAAAACACAGCATGCCACTAAACAATTATCACCCTTGGATTCCATAACATCTCCCCATTCTTGGCTTTCAGCTGTTTGGAGAAATTTTCAATTCACTGACGGTCTATAATTGCCTGTAGAATTTGGAAACATTTACTCTAAGAATGAGAGGATATGCCAAGCAAGAGATGACATTCCCTAAATGCAGACAGATTTCACAGTGACATTTGCTAATCTAGGAACGACAAGAAACCTCAGTTTGCACAGAGTTGCCTGCATTCTCTAATAATTAGTGGCTGCATAAAACTGAAATAATGCATTGCTAATGTGTCTTAAATGTGTGGTATGCATCATGACTATCACTATAAACCACCTTTTTTATACCAAGGAACCCTTTGAAATAGTTTTCATGTCTCAGGGAACAACTGCTAAATGATTACATCTCTAGTTCATGGCATATTTGCGTGGTCAGTAATTTCTAAATATAATAATATATAAAGGATGTAATGTGTTTAGTGACTTTGACACTCAGAGCAGAGTCCCCTGCTCTATAGAAAAATAAATGTTTCAATATCAACCATGAAATGGAATGAATAATAGTAATGGCCAGTAAAGAGACAGTCAACTGTGAAAAATGTGTCCCTTACATTGGTGGTCAGTGGAAAAGTGTCTTCTTAAATTGGTAGTTGGTGTAGTGGTCCCATACGTTGGTGACTAATGGAAGTAGGACCCCTCATATAAAGGTGAAATTCAAGCTTACACCTTTTTTATAAGGTGTTTATATAGATTTTTGCATAGAACAAAAACACACACATAGAGTACACTACAAGTAAAACTCCGTTCACACTGGGGCGACCTGGTCGCCTGACAGGTCACCGTAGGTCGCCTGCCATAGAATAGCTGTGGACCCGTTCTAATAGGAGCGACACAATTCGCTCCGACTTAGAAAAAGGGTCCGGAGCTTCTTTGGGGCGACCTGGAGCGACCTGCATTGACTTCAATGATATGAAGTCCGTGCCGGCCGCTCCGAGGTCGCGGTGCGCAGGTGAGGTCGTCCCGGCAAGTAGCGTCGCCCCAGTGTGAACGGGGTCTAAAACGGCCTGCAAGCCGGACACAATTCAAAATATGTAACAGTAAAGGTGGAACTCAGCATAGATAATTAAACAATACCAGTAATGGTGTAACATAGTCCAAATCAAGAAAAAAATACAAAAAGAACTCCAGGTCACACCCAGCCATACACACACACAAATGCCACCCCACTTCCCCCAAGCACATTCCAAAATCAAAGAAAAGCCTGGAAACACTGTAAGAAGTTACATCCTCTGAGTAAGAGGCCATAGAGCAGGGATCTTCAAACTGCGGCCCTCCAGCTGTTGCACAACTACACGTCCCATGAGACATTGTAAATCTCTGACATTCACAGACATGACTAGGCATGAAGGCAATTGTAGTTCCTGAACAACTGGAGGGCCAAAGTTTGAAGACCCCTGCCATAGAGGATTCCAGCCATGGATTCCAGATTTTCTGGCATTTGTGGGAGCATGCTCTGCTTTCATATATTACTTTAAACTTAGGCAATTTTGCATTTATCATACAAAAGACTTGTGGGGATGGTGGGGTAGGTTTATTCCAGGCAAGCAAAATAGCCTTCTGTGCATGAAAAATATCAGCTGGTACATGATACATGTATGGATCATGTAAATCGGCAGGAGCAGCCTGAAAATAGGTGACTATTCACATCTTTCCTACACAGGCTAGTTAGCATAGGTATAAGGAATTTGGGGAAAGATAGTTTGAAGGCTAGCTAGGTGTAAGCTTGAATTTCACCACAATGGTCATTGGGAGAAGGGCACTTTTACATTGTCGAACCCTTACACACAGCCTAAACAGATAATTGATATCAACAGTAACTGGGAGTTAGAATCTCTTTATTGCTCATGCAACACCTTGCAATTTCTGGAGGAACCTAAAGGTTCCACTGAACCCTAGTTGAGAAACCCTGCTCTTAACTATAAATAATGTTAAAGTGTGCAATTCCAGTAAGGTAAAAAGAATCCATTGACCACACCAACCAGAATCAGCTTCTGCCATGTGTTCTCCAACCACTGACTGCATAAAAGGGAAATACTGATTGGTTGCTGAGTGACTTTCGCACACTTTTCTACATGATCCCTATTGCAGCATTTTCCTGCGGATATCTTTGCAGCAGAATATACTGTGCGTACTTGCTTTTCAAAACATCCCAGCGGTGCGAAATAAATGGAGTATGAACTCGCAGTCGGTCAGAGCACTTTCCATGAAGCTCAGCCAGGCCAGAGCGAGCGCGTTCCGTTAGTTATACTAGATAATAGAGGCTACTGACATGCAGAGAAAGGATGAGAAATGTTTTCTCCAGTTATACAGAGCCAGATTCATAACCATCCGTCATGCGCTTGGGCAAGTTGCTGATAAACTCCACACAAAAATAACAAACAGTATGTCCCTGCATCTCGGCTGCTGAAAATGAGATCCTTCCTCTGATTGATGTCAGCAGAGAGGCTTGTAAAAAATGCATTTCCAGCTGATTAGTTCAGAATGTGTCAATCTCATGCAGTTTTTATGACCCGCACACTACATGCCAGATGTACATTTGCTTTTTATAAACTAACAAAGATGAATTACTAAATGCAAGAGTTTTTCCCCCCGGAACTATACCCCATGTTGCCCTGGAGAATAAGTGAACTTTATTTTGTCATAAATCACAAAGTGCTACTTTGTATAGAAGCCCAATGGAGAGCACTCATATCACTGCCTATGTTGTGTATGGGTGCCTGTGGATTGGATATATTGTGACATCATGACAGCAGGGTAGGGACACGCAGGTGCCGTTACGCCTGACAGATATTCTGTAGGTACTATTTGATGTCACCCCGAAGACATCTTGTTATATTTCATCTCAGAACCATAGTGTTGTGTATTTTTATTATGTTTTTTTTTTTCAAAGTCGTAAAATCATTACATGGAAAACAAGTTTCACATTGTTACATATCAAACAGGGAGATTTGGAATAAAAGCATTAGTATGTTAAATTAGCAGGCTTATGACAGCTCAGCATCACTCTTGCTGACACCGGCCTGCTGATGCTCACACTGATAACGGTTATTAAACTCTGCGCCATTGCAACATCTAAATCATATTCTACCCAGCCTAATGCGGAGGATGTGTTACAGCTGCACTATATCAGTTTCTGAGCAAGGACTCGTGCTAGTGTTTATTCTAATTAAATTTAGCTTGGTGAGAATGCTGACACTCCGACAAGTTGTTATGTGCGGTTACATCGGTGTCATGTAGGCACAGGTCTTTTATAAGAAGTATCCCCTCTCTCTAGGTGATATATTAAAGCTAGCATAGTTCCATGCTTTTCTTATGAATTCATTTATTATTCACTTTGTCTATTTCCCAGCCATAGGTTTCAGAGATTTGACACTCTTTGCCAGTTTGTCCTTTTGCATTTAACCTGACTAACAGAACATGAGTTTTTAAGGGCTATGTCTGCAGTAAGGCAGAGGATCTCTGGAACTGACACTGATACTTTTGTCCCTTGCCCTAGATTTTTTTTGCTTGTAGTTTGAAGAGACCCTGTCTTCAACTTATAGCATTGAAAGTAAAGCACAGAAAAAGTAAGCATTTTCTGTGATTTTCCTTCCCTTAAACCGTTTTTATTCACTTGCGATGTGCTTTTGAACTTGCTGGGGAAATCAAACTATCCTAGAAAAGTTGATTACCTGCAACATCAACCTTCCCTATCTGTCCTTCCACTCCATGTCTAACTACAGTCTGTACTGGCCCAGCTCCTCCACTTCTCACTCCCCTACATTATCTTCAATGTAGCTGCTGGAGGAGAACGAAAGGGAATTACTATAGAATTTCACTTTAAGTGGAGCTAAACTCCCCAGTATAATCCTTTGCACCTTCCAGCAATGCGGCAGTTACATCCCTTGCCAGCCGCTGTCATCTTCTCAGTGGGTGCTGGGTTTGTGGCCTCTTGATTGGGATGTCTTCTCATGCATGCACAGGGGGGTCAGTTAATCCGGAGAAGCCAAATTGTGCTGGGAATGCATGCTGAGTCATGTGTACATTGTACATGTACAGTGTGCATTGAATAGAAAACTGAGCAGGCAGGTAAGTGTGTATTTTTGCAGAAGAGATACTGCTTTATTTATCACAGGTACTTCTATATCGCCGACAATTTATGCAACGCTTTACATATATATTGTACATTTACATCAGTCCCTTCCCTCAAGGAGCTTACAATCTAAGGTAAGGTCCCTAACTCACATTCATACATACACATACTGGAGCCGATTTAGACAGGAGCCAATTAACCTACCATTCCATGTCTTTGGAATGTGGAAGGAAACTGGAGGACCCAGTGGAAACCCACACAGGCAAAGGGAGAACATGCAAACTCCAGGAAAGTGTTCTGCAATAAAGAGCTGTCTGCTCGCAGTTTCTAAAAGTTATGTTTTGTTGCTTTAAGTGGCACATCCAAGTCTGCTACACCTTCCGACATCATATGCAAGATGGCGGCACCCAACAGCAGTCATAGGCTTTTTGGATTCTACACAAAAGAGACTTTTTACAAGTAAATAGCATACATAAAAAAGGAAATGTACATATAATCCTATGGAAATATGTTTGTTGAACTGTCAAAGGGGTCTCTTCAACTACTCGGCTGCCTGATTGGTTACCATTGCACTGTGGAATTTCTTGAGATAATTGGGCTTTGTTTTCACTTTAAAGGAGTAAAATCAGCTCAGCCTCTACCATGAAACATCAATTGCATTCTGCTGTGTCATAGATGCTTATGGATTATGAAATATCTTAGGTGTGCTCAGTGCAAGAACTTTTACATAAATATTTCTGAGTGCAGTTAAAATCTTGTTTATGTGATTTAACAATTTTTTTTGGATATAGTAGAATGTTAGATAAGTTAGACCGTTCTTGGAAATGAGTCAGGAATGAAAGTGTTAATACAATAAAGAGGTAATCCTGATGAGTATAAATTCAGTCAAGTCCTTTCTTCTGGCAGATGGCTTAATCGACTGCATGGACCCAGACTGCTGCTTACAGAGCTCCTGCCAGAATCAGCCGTACTGCCGTGGTCTACCTGATCCACAGGACATTATCAGCCAGAGCCAGCAGTCACCGTCCCAGCAGGCTGCCAAGTCTTTTTACGATAGGATCAGCTTCCTCACAGGACCTGACAGCACCCATGTCATCCCCGGAGACAACCCTTTCAATAAAAGGTAAATCTGTCACCAGCACTAAAGCTGTGTGCAACAAACAAGTACTTTTCTACCTGCCTGCAAGATTCCTTATTAACATTTCATGCCTAAAGAAACTCGGTATTACAAAGTCTCCCTGAGCCGGTAATAGTGAGCATCTTCTAATTACCACGTAAACTGAATTGTGACTTCTAAATATTAAATATTCTCTACATATCTGGGGAGCCATTATCTCAAATAAATTAAAATCGAATAGCAAACATGTCAAGTTATGCCAAGACTCATAAGAAATGGGTGAGACAGACAGGTATAGAATTGCTATAGGCTACTATAATTTCTGACAGTGACATTTTCCTGACGTGACCCTGCCATGTTATGTGCAAATTGGCCTTATTCTGTATAGCGTTCTTATTAAGAGTAATAACCCTTGGCAACCAATCTAAATCCATTTTCTACGTGTCTGATTGCAGCAGAATGAAATCTGATTGGTTGCTATGGGTTATTTTTACTTAAGAATTAGCTCAATAAGAACTCTGTATGAAATAAAACTGTATATTTGTTGCACTGTAAATTGGAGTACAAGTGGGAAAGAGAAAGCTGAAAAGCTGAGCTCAAAATGTTCAATGTTTGCTAGATGATAAAAACATCTATCTCTTAGTACAGAAAAGCAGTGCATCACACAAGGTAATACTATTGTATGTTTGATTATGAGTTTGGTTAGTGAATCTTTTCTCTGTTTCTCTTTAGATACTTGCTATAGAATGATTCATATGTACCATGTAGCGCTTTTTAATAAATTATTGATATTCTGCATTATAATTTGATGTATTTAAAGGCCAACTCTTGGTAAAACAGGAGCCTCTTCCCACCCCTTGCCCCCTCTAACTAATCACTGGCATTTAAAAATGGATGGCCTTTTTCCTTACTGAAAGTTGAGGGCACATGATGCTCTAGACCTGAGTTTTCTCTCCTCTTCTGTTTACAACCATCATGGTCCTTCTCTGGGTTTACACAACACTGCCTGAATGACTTCTATACTTCCTGTTGGCTGTCCAGTTGCAGAGACAGCTCAGGTCTGCAGATATAATTTTGACCTACCCGCCAACAGGTTTCTGACAGGACCCTGTAGGATTGTGTAGATAAATTATTCAACTATCATGTAATGTTAACCCAGCCTTTAGAACTGACTGGTCCATCTCACTTACCAAGAGAGGTAACACTTCCAGAGGTGATAGACCAAGGGTTAGTGTCCAACCTGCACCTATACGACTATAAAAAAAGTAGCATAAAAGATAGTTTATTCATTACAGAATTTCCAGCATACACTCCCCAACAGCATAAAACAATACTGCCCAAACGGTAAGGGTTCGTTCTGTTTTTGCTCCCTTTTTACTTCATTGTAAAAAGCTGAATTTGTATATGGAATTACCTCTGTACATATTTCTATGCACTGACTATCTAGGAAAATAAATTATAAAAAATAATAAGTGGCCTTTTGTCTACTAAGCTAAGAATGTATACCTCCTAGAGAGATTTATGTAATATATTACTGGTGCCTGTATTCTCGGTTGTAAATTCACTGTTAATCTGTGTGAAACTGTGTGGCTACTGATTGCTTGCAGATAATGTCCTTGTGTGGAAGCTATCATATCTGCCAGATAAGGTTTGTTTGTGTGTGTTTGGTTAACTAGCAGACTAGTTAGCTGACAATTTGCAGGTGGTGGCATGCTACCCTAAATTGTGGTCTTCTGTATATGGGCAGTGGCAAAAGTGACCATGCGAAGATTCTAGCTCACAAGATAGCTTTGGGAATTTCAGAAGTGTATGGTAATAACTTGGCTGCTCCACAACTCCTAGAGTTCCCCAGATTGCAAGCAAGATTTGTATCTGCAGATGTGTGTCCAGCCAGCTAGGGGTGATTGGGAGTATTTTACCTCCCTAATGGAAGCCCACTCCTAATTCCTCCTCCGCCAAACAAGAATTTTGCTCCAGTTAACAAGTTGCCATTGGCATGATTCTTTGACATGGGCTCCAAAGTAGTTCTAAAGCCTAAACCATTTTTTAACTTAATGCATTCCCAGTGTTAAGGTGAAAAAAATGTTCCAGTACCTGTATCACCCCCTCACTGACCCCCCCCCCCCCACAGCCTTACACTTACCCGAGTCCCCACTCACTCCAGTGCTGTGCTCATCTGTAGCGTCTCTCTCCACTTTCAGAGGCATTGCTGAAGTAGCTCTAAGTCAAATCCTTTGGCGAAGAGAATAGGGGTTGGCATGAGCCGCACTGCCTGTGTCTGTGGATGTGAATTGAGCCTGTGGGTTTGCCACACAAGTGGCTTCCTGTGGTGGCACACTGAGATGGGGAAGAGCCAGGAGCGCTGGCAGGGGACCCCAGAAGAGGAGGATTTGGGCAACTTTGTGCAATTTAGTTGCACAGAATAAGTAAATATAACATTTTCTAATAAAAGAAAATAGACTTTACAATCGTTTTAAATTATTTTTGGCATAGGTAAATATGGGTTCTCCCAGGTGAGACAGGCCCCTTTGTTGTAAATTTTTAATGGGAATTAGCAGTCAGCAGGTGCAGAGCTAGTGATCCCAGTATACTCTGCAAATTCTATTACACAAGCGCCCTGTGCTATATGCAGGGGACTGCCAACAAACCAAACAAATCTCATAGTAGCAGGAGATTAAAATTGCCATTGTATTTGGATTTCCCTGGGTTTTTGTTTCCCTTCTTGAATTTGCCTTTTCCTCTCCAGTTACCAATAATATCATGTTTTTCTGTGCTTTGGTTTTTATCTTCATGGCCTCCCCCAGGCATTGATGAGGCCCTTCATTAGACAGTCCAGATGTATGGATTGCACTTTTCCCTGGCTTCCAATTCTCTTGACATATTATATATGGGCATAATTATTGTATTGCTTATCTCTTATAATTTGTTTGCTGGAACTATGTGCAGTGCATCTGAAAATTTCCTTCTAAAAATGAATAAGAAGTTATTTTACTAAAAAAAAAAAAAAAAAATTGCTAGCGTAGCCTCATCTTGGACAGGTGTAATACTGATTAGGATTAAGGGGAATTATCACTTGTACTTAGCAAGAACACATTGATACACAAGGTTGTAAGTATTTTCACATAGAGAGGGTTGCTCTGTATTATTCAGAGCTTGACCAAAAAGAAGTGGTGTCATACCAAATTCATAAAGAATTCCTTGTGTAAGACTACATTCATAAAAGAAGGGGGAGGGGGCTGAGGGGGCTGCTAAAGACAGAAGGTGTTTTACCTTCATGCATAGAATGCATGAAGATAAAAAAAAGAAATAACCTTAAGCCTTTACAACCACTTTAAACATTCTGTGATAATATAATAAATAAATAAAAAACTCCTTATTAGAAGCTATGCCCTAAATTATCTGAATACCAGACAAATAAAAATCTCTCTCTCTCTCTCTCTCTCTCTCTCTCTCTATATATATATATATATATATATATATATATATATATATATATATATATATATATATATATATATATATATATGTATATATATATATATATATATATATATATATATATATATATATATATATATATATATGTATATATATATATATAGTAATATATAAACACATAGGCATGCTTCTTGTGATTAAATTGAATACATAAACCAGTAATTACTACACAAAGTGCTCACAGTTCAAAACACAGTGGGGGAGAATTACTAAACCTCGAGCACTCAGAATCTGGTGCAGCTGTACATGGTAGCCAATCAGCTTCTAACTACAGTTTGTTCAAATAAGCTTTGGCAATAAACCTGGAAGCTGATTGGTTTCTTTGCACAGCTGCTCCAGATTTTGCACTCTCCCGTTTTAGTAAATCCCTCCCAAGAAGTTACTCATCATACATGGCCATTCAATTCATCAACTGTGGAAAGGCAGCCTGGCTTAGCATCCAACTCCTATATTAATAGATCATCTCAAGCAGGAGGCAACCAAAGCAGAATGTATCAATTTTATATTCCTCCAAAAATATCAGAAAAGAGCAAGAACCCACATAGTGTAAAATCACAATAATATCTCCTTTATTGCATACAGGCAGGTACTTACTGTATGGATACAGAAATAAGCATACAGCGCCGTACTTCCAACAGTCAGCAGGCATGATGACGTCACTGGCTAAGCCACGCTGTATTCATGACAGCTGATTTCAAGGCTCAAGAAGTCACCATATACCACTGCTTTATCAGAGGCGTAACTAGAACCTTCAGGGCCCCGGTGCAAGAAATCATGAAATGCCCCCTGGCCGGGGCCCCTCCCTTCAATCCTGGGGCTCTTCCACTGATCCTGGGGCCCTTTATTATGGTCCCGCAGTGGGACCCTTTCCAATTTCTGCTGTGGGCCCCCTTCCTGCCATCTTGGGGCCTCCCCACGGTGGTGGAATGCCAGGTTGCAAGTGTGACCTTTGCGATCCTGGAAGTTCACCCACTGGTGTCGGTAGTTTTTATTTTTTGGTATTTTAATTGTATTATTTTTTTTTCATTTTATTTTATTTTTTTACAATGTCACTGACTATGACTCTGTCCATTCATAAAAGGAAGGAGCTGGTAAATTACATACTTACCGACCCCTTCCTGGTTCTCTATTGTGACACATCCCCTGCAGCAGCCGGCAGGAGAGGGGAGGGAGCACAGTGGGGGGGGGGGGACCAGGGGAGCACACAGGGGCTCAGAGACAGCAGAACACAAGTGAACTGGATAGGAGGAGTGGTGGGGACAGCATACAGAGGAACTAATCTCCTCCATTTTCCTCCTGCAGCTACAGGAGGAAAAAGGAGGACAGTGATTTCTCGACATGCTGCCCCCGCCGCCCCTCCTATTCAGGTGTACAGGGAAGCCGCACAGGCCCCCTGGAGCATGGGGCCCAGTTGCAGTTGCAACCCCTGCAACCTCTGTAGTTACAACACTGTGCTTTATGCAGCATATCAATAAATAAAATCTTGTGAACATGTAACTTGTGTGCTCTGTCATAGCCAAACATTAGTTTATAATGGAAAACCTGGATACCCCAACAATTAGGGCAAACTCCCTCCATATGTAAGCCACTGATATTTGCTCATTTATACCGCTATGAAAGTCTAGAAAGTGCCAGGACTATTTTATTTCTCATATATTCACAAAAACATTCAGACATAATCAGCCTGCAATATTTCTATAATTACAGTCCGTTTTGATTTTTTAGGTGTTATTTTATTTCAAGCACCCTTGAAGTAATTGTGTACGCTACTTATTCAGTCCCTGGCTGCATTCCTCAGTCTATCTGCTCTTCACACATATTTTTCAAAGTCTGTTTGAACATTTCTTCCGATTTTGATTCCCATTGTTACCTTCAACACATTTAGTTCCAGATGTCCTTGCTGCAATGTATTCCATTCTCAGCCTCTCCACCTAGCAAGGTGCTAATGACATCAGCCCGATGTATTCCAAATGAGAAAAGCAACAGTCTTTTAAAAAACCAACAACAAAAGAACGGTGCAAACTCTATTCCAGAATTCTTATGGAAATGTCAAAAAATAACATAAGAATGTGCTTACTTAAAGTTTTTATTTTTTTTAAATAATGTAAATTGCAAAGAAAACATTTGTTATGAATCTGTGATTTCTTAATCAGCCCGACTAGTATTTTATTAAAGCAGTAATGAAGTGAAATACTAACAGTAAGCAAGAGCAGGTGCCTTGTGTCCTGCTGAGTAAAGGAAGATGATTTACACTAGAACTCCCGGGTCTAAGGTAATTTAACAGTATTAATGCAGTTAGGCACAGCAGTTGATTAAAAGTTGTTTCACAAATGTTCCTTATTGCCCCCTCTAAATCTTCTCCCTTCCTGTTCCCATCAGGTGTACCAATTGCTGCAAAATTAATTGGAAAGAATACTTTTCTCCATGCAAGTGCCAGATATTTGACACGCCGAAAGCGTGGAGGTTTATACATTTGTGAGATCTTTTATTGCTTCTGTAAATGAATGGACTAATCATTTAGTACCTTGCCTTTCATTAGGCAATATTAGACTTTTTAGTGGGAAATGATGTTGTAGGCTTTATGTCTACAGTGCTTGTAGAAGTACAGGGGGTTCTCAACAGGGGAGGACTGGCAGCCTTGGGCCTGGGGGGCAAGTCCAGTCAAGTGGCCCATTGAACCACCGAGCTCACCATCTATGCCCACCTGGTTTATAACGGATATTGATGTTATAAAGCAAGACAAATATGATACAATGTGGTAACATAATTTAATGTTAATAGCAACAAAGGAGGTTTAACAAAAATAATGCATCAATGCAGCCTCACCAGTGCCCATCAGTCCAGCCTCATCAGTGCCCATTAATGCAGCCTCACCAGTGCCCATCAGTCCAGCCTCATCAGTGCCCATTAATGCAGCCTCACCAGTGCCCATTAATGCAGCCTCACCAGTGCCCATCAGTCCAGCCTCATCAGTGCCCATTAATGCAGCCTCACCTGTGCCCATCAAGGCATCCTGATCATTGCCCATCAATGCAACCTGACCAGTGCCCATCAATGCAACCTGACCAGTGCCCATCAATGCAGCCTGATCAGTGCCCATCAATGCAACCTGACCAGTGCCCATCAATTCAGCCTCACCAGTGTCCATCAATGCAGCCTCTCTAGTGCCCATAAATGCAGCCTCACCAGTGCAGCCTTATCAGTTCCCATCAATGCAGCCTGATCAGTACCCATCAATGCAGCCTCACCAGTGCCCATCAATGCAACCTGATCAGTGTCCATCAGCTCAGCCTCATCAGTGAAAGAAGATTATTGGTGAACCCAACAAAAACTGCGCAAAATGAATGTGATGTATAAATAAATAAACACTACTCATATCTATAAATGTGTTTAGGGTGAAATTGCTTCCACTCTGCGAGCTGCAAAATCAACGTGAATAACGTGACAAATGAAAAAGTGAAAAAATGTGGCGCTCAACAGTTTGATAAAACACAAAGTAAATTATTCCAATGTGCAAATGTTCGTGCAAAAAAACTGTTTCTAGTGTCCAAAAAAAAAAAAAGGGTTAAGCAAACAGTCAATGATGGAAACACAGACTTGATAGGAGTGAATCTCAAAAAAGCCTCCACCTCCACACGATCACCCAGTGAAATGTATAGGTACCGCTTACCAGAACCACTGGACCCCTTAGTTATAGGGGGTCAAACATGCTTATTGATCCATATCAGATCCGACCTTGCACATCCCCCTCTCACACAGGCGAGATAGGAGCCGCCGCTCCACGCCTGCGTTCCTTAGACCCTTAGATTGGGAACGTGAGACCGTAAACTTCCGGATCTAAGGAACGCAGGCGTGGAGCTGGGTCTCCTATCCACAGCAAACTGAAAATGATCCTTTGATGAGTAATACTGCACCATGAGAGCCTGTTTGTCATTTCTCTCCATCTATGACTTGGTTCTTTAATGCTCCATCGATTTGGCTACACACTGTCGCCTGTGTGAGAGGGGGATGTGCAAGGTCGGATCTGATGTGGATCAATAAGCGTGTTTGACCCCCTATAACTAAGGGGTCCAGTGGTTCTGGTAAGCGGTACCTATACATTTCACTGGGTGATCGTGTGGAGGTGGAGGCTTTTTTGAGATTCACTCCTATCAAGTCTGTGTTTCCATCATTGGCTGTTTGCTTAACCCTTTTTTTTTTTTTTGGACACTAGAAACAGTTTTTTTGCACGAACGTTTGCACATTGGAATAATTTATTTTGTGTTTTATCAAGCTGTTGAGAGCCACATTTTTTCACTTTTTCAGCCTCATCAGTGTCCACCAGTGCAGCCTCATCAGTTTCCATCCATGCAGCCTCATCAGTGTCCACCAGTCAGTGCAGCCTCATCAGTTTCCATCCATGCAGCCTCATCAGTGTCCACCAGTCAGTGCAGCCTCATCAGTTTCCATCCATGCAGCCTCATCAGTCCCCATCAACGCAGCACCACCAATGTCCATCAGTGCAGCCTCATCAGTGCAGCCTGATCATTGCCCATCAATGCAGCCTCACCAGTGCATATAAGCTCAGCCTCATCAGTGCAGCTTGATCAGTGCCACCTATCAGTGTCCATCATTGCCACCTACTAGTGCTGCATATCAATCCAGCTTATTCATTGCTCCTGATCAGTGCTTACCATTGCCGCCACATTCTCTGCCCTGCTGACCCCGTCCTATGTCCCACTGACCCCCATCCTCTGCCCTCATGTCCCAGGGTCTGATAAGGAAGCCGCAGCCATTCATTGTGAACAGCTGTGGCTTCCTCATCAGACCCTGAGACAAGAACAGTATACTGTGGCTGGGGTGGGATACATTTAGATGGGGGTGCCCGATTTAAATCTTGCCTAGGGTAGCACAAAAATAAAATACACCACTGGACACTGATGCAGTAGTGACTAGTGGCAGTCATTAACCCCTTTGTGCTGCATTAGTTGTACCAGTGTCAGTGTTTATTAACCATTTCATGCTGCACAATACAGGGGTTAATTAACACTGACACTGGTGCCACTGTCACTAATGCAGCACAAAGGGGTTAATTAACTGTCACTGGTCACTAATGCATTAGTGGCCATTGGCAGTACATTAACCCCCTCCATGCTGCATTTTACAAACAGCATTGTAAATTAACTCCTCGCCTCAATGAGTTAATCACTTGAGCCATTTCACACATCTACAACACTGACATAACATTGCCTTATGTAAGGTGTATTATCAGCCTGAGCAGCCTCTGAAAACTCACTATTCCACAGGGCTTCACTGGGCTGGCTCCTCGCAGTTCCTTGCAGAAGCAATCTCCTCCGTCCTTTCTTCCCGCCTCCTGGCCTCTGGATGACATCACACTCGGCCGGGACTAGAAAGCATCTGTCGGGTGGAGATCACTCCGCCTGACAGGGAAGTGACTGGACTCACCAGTCAAAAAGGCCACTCGCTCTGCACCGATTCCACCCCTGCAGACAGGCATGACACCCGCCAGCCACCGCTACATTATAGTATACTTGCAGAGTTGCAGCAGAGCAGTGATGCTCCGCAAGTATAACACAATGTAGCGGCGGCCGGCGGGTGTCATGCCTGTCTGCAGGGGTGGAATCGGTGCGGAGCGAGTGGCCTTTTTAGAAAGCATCAGAGCGGCCTGGAGGGCAATCGCCTCCCTGCCTCCCGGCCCAGTCCGCCTCTGGTTCTCAATGACCATACTTCTCACCAAATGACAGGTTAGCTATTAGGTTTTGCATTAGAACCATTTACAGTAAGTGACCACGGGGCATATTATTATTATAAGTTAAAGCATCCTAGGGATTCAATAAAAGTTTGCTATTCTTAACCACAATTTGCTATTTCAAGGACATTTCCAATTCATTAAATATCTGTAATTGCTTTTTGAAATAGTTAATGGATATGGAAGCACTCAGTGTAAGAATTAGTGAATATGCCAGGTGTGAACGGGCATACATGTCAGCTGCAAATACAGACGTCATTTGGGTGATAAAATGCACACAGTGCATGTTGATGGTTAATGGCAAAATTCCTTAATCATAGTATCCAGAAATGACAGGTAAATTGTGTTAGCACTTGGCTAATAGCATTCACAAAATGTTCGTGCCTATGTAAAGTGTACCCATCAGTAACTAAATTCCTGAAATGCCCCAGCAAACACAAATAACATTTTGAAGACAAATAAAACAAATTGTACCCTGTTGTTATTAAAGTGATAGCAAAGTCTCTTTTTTTTTTTTGGTTAAAAATAACAAACATTACCTGCTCTATGCAGTGGTTTTGCATGGAGCAGCCCCAATCCTCTTTTTCTCGGGTCCCTCTTCATTGCTCCTGGCCCCTCCCTCCTGTTCAGTGCCCCCCACAGCAAACAGCTTACTATGGGGGCACAGTTTTTTCCATTCAGACACGGAGCTGCAGCCCGGCCCCGCTCCCTCTCTCCTGATCTCCCTGAATTTGGTTGACAGCAGTGGGAACCAATGGCGCTGCCCTGCCATCTCAGCCAATCAGAAGAGAGAGTCTCTGGCAGCCGAGACACTCCTGCAACATCGCTGGATTTGTGATGGGGCTCAGATAAGTATTAGAGGGGCTGAGGGGGGCTGTTGCACACAGAAGGCTTTTTATCTTAAAACCTTCTGACTTACAATCACTTTATGTTGCAGTTCTTTAGCTGCAGGCAGGCGACCGTACCTACGCCTTAGCATTATATTTGGAAAATGATGTCACCTGTTTTCTACATATAGGAAGAGAGCATTTCTTCAGTCCCCCAGTGATCAGTTACTGAAACTGTGGTAAGACTGGTCCTTATTTCATAAGCTGTAACACTTAGGATATGCTGAATGATGCTTTAGAAATGCTTAAACAGAACATTAGTGTAGACTGAGAGCTTTTAACATAATATAGGTTGCCTTCATTTTTAGCTGTAAACCTTAACTGCTTACTATGTATAATAAATTACTGTTTTTACCTTATTTAGCCTTTTGTCAGTAATTCTGATCTCCTGCAGCCTCTGTAGCCATGTGCTATCTACATACATGTGCTCCAGTGATGGCTGTATGGCATTGATAAGACCTGGTTCCCTGACAGCGATGGACCATGAATAATGCATGTTAAAACAGCCACTTGTAGTCTTCATTGGAAGGCCATGTGATGGGATGACATATCAGGACCACAATTAGGAGACAGAGGGGTTTATTTACTAAAGACAAATCCACTCTGCACTACAAGTGCACTTGGAAGTGCAGTCACTTTAAATCTGAGGGGGAAATGCCAGGAAAATAAAAAACAGCATTTTTGCTTGCATATGATTGGATGATAGAAATCAGCAGAGCTTCCCCTTATTTCAGATCTTCCCTTCAGATCTACAGTGACTGCACTTCCAAGTGCACTTGTAGTGCAGAGTGGATTTGCCTTTAGTAAATCAAACCCAAAGTGTTCTCATTCTATAACAAGAAGTACCTGAACAAGAACGACCATGGCAGGATCGCCAGTTAATATGTTACTGAAATATTGAGACATGAAAAAAAAAAAAAAGTACTTTTAAAATTGACATTAGGATGTTAAAGCCTATATGTAAATTGACTGATTGGGTTTCATATAGGTTCTATATACTTATACAGCGTGTGTGTATATATATATATATATATATATATATGAGACACATATTTATATGTATCTCACAAAAGTGATTACACCCCTCTTATTTTTGTAAATATTTTAGTGAGTGAGTGCACTGCTTGTATAACAGTGTAAATTAGCTGTCCCCTCAAAATAACTCAACACACAGCCATTGTCTAAACCACAGGCAACAAAAGTGAGTACACCCATAAGTGAAAATGTCCAAATTGGGCCCAAAGTGTCAATATTTTGTGTGGCCAATATTATTTTCCAGGACTGCCCTAACCCTTTTGGGCATGGAGTTCACTAGAGATTCACAGGTTACCACTGGAGTCCTCTTCCACTCCTGCATGACCACATCACGGAGCTGGTGGATGTTAAGAGACCTTGTGCTCCTCTATAGCGCTGCTCAATAAGGTTTAGATCTGGAGACATGCTTGTCCAGTCCATCACCTTTACCCTCAGCTTCTTTAGCAAGGCAGTGGTCGTCTTGGAGGTGTGTGTTTGGGGTCATTATTATGTTGGAATACTGCCCCATGCCCAGTCTCTGAAAAGAGGGGATCATGCTCTGCTTTAGTATGTCACAGTACATGTTGGCATTCATAGTTCCCTCAATGATCTGTAGCTCCCTAGTACCGGCAGCCCCAGACCATGACCTTTCCACCACCATGCTTGACTGTAGGCAGGACACACTTGTCTTTGTACTCCTCACCTGGTTGCCACCACATGCGCTTGACACTATCTGAACCAAATAAGTTTATCTTGGTCTCATCAGACCACAGGACATGGTTCCAGTAATCTATGTCCTTAGTCTACTTCTCTTCAGCAAACTGTTTGCAGGCTTTCTTGTGCATCATCTTTAGAAGAGGCTTCCTTCTGGGACGACAGACATGCAGACCAATTTGATGCAGTGTGTGGCGTATGGTCTGAGCACTGACATGCTGACCCCTTCAACCTCTTCAGCAATGCTGGCAGCACTCATACCTCTATTTCCCCAAAGATAACCTCTGGACATCATGCTGACCACGTGCACTCAACCTCTTTGGTCGACCATGGCGAGGCCTGTTCTGAGTGGAACCTGTCCTGTTAAACCACTGTATGGTCTTGGCCAGTGTGCTGCAGCTCAGTTTCAGGGTCTCGGCAATCTTCTTATAGCCTAGGCTGTCTTTATGTAGAGCAACAGATCCGCAGAGAGTTCTTTGCCATGAGGTGCCATGTTGAATTTCCAGTGACCAGTATGAGAGATTAAAAGCGATAACACCAAATTTAACACACCTGCTCCCCATTCACACCTGAGACCTTGTAACACTAACGTGTCACATGACACTGGGGAGGGAAAATGGCTAATTCGGCCCAATTTGGACATTTTCACTAAGGGGTATACTCACCTTTGTTGCCAGCGGTTTAGACATTAATGGCTGTGTGTTGAGTTATTTTGAGGGGACAGCAAATTTACACTGTTATACAAGCTGTACACTCACTACATTACATTGTAGCAAAGTGTAAATTCTTCAGTCTTGTCACATGAAAAGGTATAATAAAATATTTACAAAAATGTGAGGGGTGTACTCACATTTGTGATATACTGTGTATGATGTATGTGTGTGTGTGAATATATATATATATATATATATATATATATATCAGGCCTATTGAAACCTTAAGGAAGTTACCATGATTCTCAAGAGGTAGAGGCAGGGGACTGTTTTTTTGTGAGACACACAGTCAGTCAAAATCGGTGCAGGTGTCAGACTTTATATGATTATGCCATCTATGGCCATCTTTGGTGTAGTAAGAGGACGGTTTCTGGATAATATTAATTAGTATGCATACAATTACCATTGAGAAGTTTGCAGCTAGGTCCACTTTAAGATATCAATGCTGCTTTTAAAATTTGTATTAAATCCAAGGGCATAGGTTATAGAATAAAATTATTACTGTAAAATGTAGAAATGTACATTTAGGTTTACTACTTCCCTGAAGGAGACACTGAAGAAATGCTTTAACATGTTCGGCTTAAAAGAACTGTAATATAGATGAAGCCTTTCAATCTTTAATGTATGTAGCTTCAGATGCATTGATGTCCATAGAGCTCATGAATTCCATCTCCAGCCAATTTCTTTTTTGGAAGAACTTAAGAAGCATATTACTTTTTGTTAGAGGTTTCTCTGACCCCATTTTTGAGATTTCTGTCTTAGTGACAGCCAGATAAGAAATCAGTGCAGGGGCTGTCACTGAGATAGTAAGAAATGCAGTAATTGGGGGAGATTCCCCATAATTTCCTAGCCAGACAGGAAGTGAGACTAGATCTACCAAATGGGGACACAGACTGCAACAAACACCCAGCAGAAATTCTATACCTACCTGCTCTGCTTAAAAAGAATAAAAAATGTTTGGCTAGAGTTGAAATTTAAAGTGGTTTTAAACCTCTGAAATGAAAAATGAGCAAAGCATATTCTTCCATAGTTTGCACTTGCCTTGATCCAAAGCACCATGCGTGATTTATGTCTGCTTTGTCATTGCTCTGCTATCTGCAGGGTCGCTTCTGACACTCTATGCCAGAGAATTCCAGGGGACAACCCGGTGGGGTGCTCCAGCACAGAATAGGTGATTGACAGCCTCAGCTGTGCATGTTTCCCTATGAAACTGTGCAGAGGGTTTAAGTGTCCTTTCCTTCCACTCAGGTCTCAAATTACACTCAGCTCCCTGCTCTATACTTGCAATGTGTGAAATCAGATCCCCACCCCCTGCCTTCTGGAGCTCAAAACAGCTGTGTAAACAATATGCTTTAGGAGGCTGTAGAGAAGAGGGAACCACAGATAAACAGGTACAACTTATGTAGTAAGATTTCTTTCAATCTTTTTGTGTCACCTGAGGCTAGTCACTTCAATGATTATAAGGGGTTACAACCACTGATGGAAATATGGGGGTACCTCTGTCTTCAATACTTTCTAAATCATTGATCCTAAAAGTGCATGCAGCAAGCAAAACCCCAGTAGAGTTGGATGCCTTTCTCCTATATACGTGTCCTGAGCCAGTGACTCAGAAGGTACTAAAGACATTGGATCAGTTTCACAGCCAGTGAAGTAGCATGTTCGGAAGAAGGAATTAGTAGTGGGACCCTGGATATTTCTTCAGTACAGGCTTCTGTGACCAAGCAAGCTACAATGGGAATGTTCCAATTGAGAGGTCATGCAGGTTTTGTTTTTTTATCTCTACCAGTTTTTAAGCATAAAAATGGGAACATAGGGACATTATACAACCGTCACAGCCAGATCCTTTGCCAATAGGATGTCCACTGTGCACACCAAAAGTGGAAAGCAACAAATGGAATATATGAAGAAAAAACATAATTGACTTACTGTATGAGCATGTAAGTGCTCTATGTGCATCCCACTTCTTTGGGATATTGAGGCAGTTTCGAAGATTTTCTGCCTTTTTTCAAATGCAAATGAGGGTCTGTTGTAAAAATTGAAGGTTTAAATGCAGGGACATATTTTATCAAACCCTTCAGCTCTGAAGTAGAATATAAAAGGTTAATGTTGAAAAGGTTACTACTCCACCACAAGGATTTTATTGTGTTTTTCTGCTCTAGCTAGAGGTGCTCACTATTGGGCAGCTTTATGATGCGGGAACTTCACACTAAACCACCTGAGGTAGTGAAGCGGGGAATTATACCGTGAATCACCTCTCAGGAAGCAAGTGTATACATAACCTGAAGTCTTGTGTTCTCTCTCTCTGTGTCTGCAGCCTTGCATCTGTAATCCGAGGCCAGCTTCTCACAGCTGATGGAACACCGCTCATTGGAGTCAATGTGTCATTTCTACATTACCCCAACTATGGATATACAATCACACGCCAGGATGGGATGTGAGTACATAAACCGAAAAATAACTGGGGGTGTACATAATAAAAGGCAAAAGGAAATGCCATATTTTACGACTCTGCTCTTTCATTTTCAGCAAAGGTTTATTACTGAATTAATACAGATTGCAATAGCAGCCGGCAAAATGTAACTTGTCTGTATTGAAATTGTCAATATTCTTATTCTGTAAGGGACCCGGTATTACTTTTAAAGGGAATGTACAGTATTTTCAGTGTTTTGTTCGATAAACCAGTAAATGAGATTCATGTAATGGGAATAAAGTGGTGATAAACTTCTATTTTAAACTTGTACCAACTGGTAAGCTTTTAAGGATTACCTATAGGTACACTGAAAATCTTCCAAGTTTGAAGATATTTATATTGGCTGCAGCCAATGACTTCTCTGGTGCATGTGCAGTAGCTGTGCATTCAGGACTCACTGATTGTGCCATCAGTGCAGAAAGCGCACTGGCTCCCATGTGCATGTTCGGGAGTGACATCATCATGGCTCAACCATTCAAAAGGCCAGAAAGTGCAAACCCGAAAGGAAGACTGAGATAAGATGGAAGGGCCAGGAGAGGAAGGCCAATGTAAGGTAAAGGTGATTCAGTCATAATTTGCTAGTATTTGGTACATATTTGCAAATTATTGCATAAACCAACAGTGACCCATTTACCCTTTCTAGCGGTATTCCTGAGTGTGGCTCGGGGTTAAATTTCAGTGCCAAAAACGGTAACCCCGAGCCACACTCGGGGTACCGCTAGGAAGATCACTGGATCCTGATAGAGGTGTTACTTACCTTGTCCCCAGGATCCAGCGATGTATCCCGGCGATGTGTGGCGGCGGATCTTCCTCCCGATGCTCTGTGTGCCTCGGCTTCCGTCTCCTGTGACATTACATTCACAGGGGGGTGGAATCGGCGGCAAATTCAAATGTAAAACACACCAAACACACTGATACAATGCAAAATAAAATAAATTCACATTAGTTTGCCCCCCCCCATTGCCCTTCCCTGCAGTTTTACTGTACTTTTTAAGTATATATATATATATATATATATATATATATATATATATATATAAAGAAGAATGCACAGTAAATAAAAAAAAAAACATATGTAAATAGTTTGTTTGGGCTGCTCATTCTTAAGAATTACATGCAAAATAATTGTACCACTTTCAGCACCTAAAATCCGAAAGAATCATACCGCCAGGGAGGTTAAAAAAAATCAGTAGAGTTTAATACCATTTTAAAGCTGAGCTTCAGACAAATGCACAGTTGAAATACATATAAGAGAGCTGTTTTATGCATTAAAGGATATGTATTTCTGTCCAGCAAATCCTGAGAGACAGCCCTGGTTGGTGACAAGGCTTTCCTCTGCTGCAGATAAGACATACAGCTTGCTAACCTACCTACCCTCAACCTGTAACTAGGCACTGCCCCCCCCCTTTCCCAAGCAGAATGTTCCCGTACTGGGAAATATATGCAGTTGAAACCAATTGAAATCCAGCTGATTTTAACAGTTGCATTTCCAAAAAAAAAAAAGAAAATTGTATGTTTGTTTTTTTAATGAAATCTTTGCATGGATTTTCTTTCTGTATACAGTGGGTACGGAAAGTATTCAGACCCCCTTAAATTTTTCACTCTTTGTTATATTGCAGCCATTTGCTAAAATCATTTAAGTTCATTCTTCTTCCTCATGAATGTACACATAGCACCCCATACTGACAGAAAAACACAGAATTGTTGACATTGTTGCAGATTTATTAAAAAAGAAAAACTAAAATATCACATGGTCCTAAGTATTTAGACCCTTTGCTGTGACACTCATATATTTAACTCTGGTGCTTTCCATTTCTTCTGATCATCCTTGAGATGGTTCTACACCTTTATTTGAGTCCAGCTGTGTTTGAATATACTGATTGGACTTGATTAGGAAAGCCACACACCTGTCTATATAAGACCTTCCAGATCACAATGCATGTCAGAGCAAATGAGAATCATGAGGTCAAAGGAACTGCCTGAAGAGCTCAGAGACAGAATTGTGGCAAGGCACAGATCTGGCTAAGGTTACAAAAAGATTTCTGCTGCACTTAAGGTTCCTAAGAGCACAGTTGCCTCCATATTTCTCAAATGGAAGACGTTTGGGACGACCAGAACCCTTCCTAGAGCTGGCCGTCCGGCCAAACTGAGCTATCGGGGGAGAAGAGCCTTGGTGAGAGAGGTAAAGAAGAACCCAAAGATCACTGTGGCTGAGCTCCAGAGATGCAGTCAGGAGATGGGAGAAAGTTGTAGAAAGTCAACCATCGCTGCAGCCCTCCACCAGTCGGGGCTTTATGGCAGAGTGGCCCGACGGAAGCCTCTCCTCAGTGTAAGACACATGAAAGCCCGCATGGAGTTTGCTAAAAAAACACCTGAAGGACTCCAAGATGGTGAGAAATAAGATTCTCTGGTCTGATGAGACCAAAATAGAACTTTTTGGCCTTAATTCTAAGCGGTATGTGTGGAGAAAACCAGGCACTGCTCATCACCTGTCCAATACAGTCCCAACAGTGAAGCATGGTGGTGGCAGCATCATGCTGTGGGGGTGTTTTTCAGCTGCAGGGACAGGACGACTGGTTGCAATCAAGGGAAAGATGAATGCGGCCAAGTACAGGGATATCCTGGACAAAAACCTTCTCCAGAGTGCTCTGGACCTCAGACTGGGCCGAAGGTTTACCTTCCAACAAGACAATGACCCTAAGCACACAGCTAAAATAACGAAGGAGTGGCTTCACAACAACTCCGTGACTGTTCTTGAATGGCCCAGCCAGAGCCCTGACTTAAACCCAATTGAGCATCTCTGGAGAGACCTAAAAATGGCTGTCCACCAACGTTTACCATCCAACCTGACAGAACTGGAGAGGATCTGCAAGGAGGAATGGCAGAGGATCCCCAAATCCAGGTGTGAAAGACTTGTTGCATCTTTCCCAAAAAGACTCTTGGCTGTATTAGATCAAAAGGGGGCTTCTACTAAATACTGAGCAAAGGGTCTGAATACTTAGGACCTTGTGATATTTCAGTTTTTCTTTTTTAATAAATCTGCAACAATGTCAACAATTCTGTGTTTTTCTGTCAGTATGGGGTGCTATGTGTACATTCATGAGGAAGAAGAATGAACTTAAATGATTTTAGCAAATGGCTGCAATATAACAAAGAGTGAAAAATTTAAGGGGGTCTGAATACTTTCCGTACCCACTGTATCTAGAGTCTATATTATAGAGTTCAGCTTTAGTTTGTATTTACATAATTATTATACATGGAACAGCCAAATTTGCTCATTGCATATGCAGGCTTTACTTCCTGCTTTGCAATGCTGCACAATGGTTGTGCATTACTGCTTAATTTCACAATGCATGTCTATAAATCAACTAATTCATTGAAAGCAATGACTTCCTTGTGCAGCTGATATCTTATCTCATCTTATAACTGTATTTGCAAGTTCAACACGCAGGCTGTGCTTCCTACAACAGTGCTGAAGAGTTATTCTGCTTTACTTTACCCATCACTTCCTTTCTCATCTGCTCAGTCTGAATGATCACAATACCTTCTGTATGTGGCTGACTTATTTGATTTTAGTACTTGTTCAGCAGTGATGGTAACGGTAATGTAAAAATAACCAAAAGAAGGGAGTTCTGTGTATAAAGATAGTCATCAAAATATGTGAAATCAAAATAGTGCTTGCAGGCAAGCATTACAATAATAACTCTATATGTACTTATTAAAAATACACTATAATAATCGGAAAATACATTCATACATATATTGTATGTCACTGTACCATGTTCAGTGATTAAGGGAAGGTTGATGTAGATGTCAGCAGTGGCAGAACTATTATGGGTACGCAATGTAAAGCTGCTGGAAGGACCTCGAGGATGTATGGTGGCAGGGGATTTCAATGACTCTGTCCCATGGATAATATGCAGGTCATCTGATTTACACAAAGAAAGACAATGTCACCAAGAGCAGCATGATGACCTTATCAGAGATGACATCCAGATATGTCCACCTGCATTCTTTTTTGCAACATAACAGTGTTGCAAACTGATAACCATTTGGATTAATAGTCAATCAATTGCAATGTCATAGATAAGATTTAATTAATAACACCTAGTTTTGTGAGCATTGTCAACCTTCATTAAGATTTAAAACCTGTAGTTTAGTAATAGTAAAGTGAAACAGCCAAAAAAAAAAAAACATACTGTATATATCAGTAGACCATGGATATTACTTGGCCAGTAGAAGATGAGTCACAAACATTATCTAATAATATGTGATAAATGAAAAATATAATGGTAAAAGTATAAAACTACCCTTTTTAGGCAACAATAGCTAAGACTGAACATAAACATAATTTTAATGCTATATGGGTCTGTGCAAATAAAAGAATATACTAAAAATCCACTGTGTTGGGTATATTAGGTTACACTTCCAGTAAAGCATCGGAAAAATGTGTAAATGGCTGTTATAAAAATTAAACCTATATCTGAACATGAATGGAGTAAATACATCTAAAGTTGTCCATAA
The DNA here is from genome assembly GCF_965119305.1 of Pelophylax lessonae. Taxonomy (NCBI): domain Eukaryota; kingdom Metazoa; phylum Chordata; class Amphibia; order Anura; family Ranidae; genus Pelophylax; species Pelophylax lessonae. The sequence continues at coordinate 712,987,491 of NC_138768.1, forward strand.
TAGTACTAATAAATTGTGAAAAATAACGGACATTAACAACGTGCATTCCAAGTTTTTAATTGAGTTTGCCTAATAAATCTTATTGTTATACTTTTCATTTACCATTGGATACTAAATCTTAGTTTTATGTGACTTAATATATACTTCATTAAGATTCCTGTTACAGGTAAGAATGAAGAGGGTCAACTAGATCATGAAAGATTGATGTGTGATAAAGTAAATATGTATACTTATGCATTTGTTCCCACTTTCTGCCACAATTACATTCCTGCACTTTACATAATTATGTGTCACATTTTGATACATGTCTTTAGTTTAGCATTGTTAGGGCTGCCTGTGCTATACATGATTTAGAACGTAGGCTGATCCTTGGTAATAATTGCAAGTCTTGCCCCCAGGCTGCATTACGGTCTCCTGGTTCTTGTTTATTCCTGGCATCTCTCCGGTTTTGCAGACATGATCTGCAGCCTAGTTAGATCCTGGGTATAACAGTCCCACATCTCTTTCCTCTCTTATGTCTCTAGGCTGGAGCTAAGATGATATAAGCAGATAAGCACTAAATTAGAAAATGCGCCGTGATGCTTGTGGTTCTGGGAGCCCTCTACCAGATGTGATGGAATAAAGTTGGGCCATTGTAGCCTGCAAACTGCATGTTCAGGCTGATTTTCATGTTGATACAATAAAGGTTATCATATACAGCAAATAAATCAATATTCTTTAAACCCAGCAGAGCTCTTTGGGCTTTGCTGTGTAGCGTTTCCTATTATTACAAGCTCGGCATCTGCTGGCATAGTACCATCACTGCTTCTTTTCATTTGAAACACACGGGGGCCAACCAGAGCTTGTTAGTATTAGATTCCACTATTTTATTTTATCATGTCTTCTTCTTTTTTTTTTTCCTTGTGTCTATGCAGGTTTGATCTGGTTGCGAATGGAGGTGCATCGCTTACACTCATGTTTGAAAGGGCTCCATTTCTGACACAATATCACACGGTTTGGATTCCATGGAATGTATTTTATGTGATGGACACCTTGGTAATGAAGAAAGAGGAGAATGACATCCCTAGTTGTGACCTCAGTGGGTTTGTCCGGCCAAACCCGGTCATAGTATCATCCCCTTTGTCAACTTTTTTCAGATCCTCTCCTGAAGATAGCCCCATAATTCCTGAGACACAGGTATTACTCTATTCTGTTTAACCCAATCCTGTTCTATTGCATTTGCTATATGTGAAGGTATACTCAGTACTCGTTTGCGAAAGCTTTTTTACACATTTAAACCAAACAGAAAATGAAGCAGTAAGAGTCATCCTACAGTTCAGAAGAGTAAAGACCCTATTTATTTATGATAGGCAGTACTGCATATATACAGAAAAGTTTTGTATGTTGTGGAGGACCCCCCACCCCCTTCCTCAGATACATTTACTCTTACAATTGAAGAACAACAAAGTATTTGACAATGTATCAGTAATCCTGCAAAGTTTCAGATTATGTTCTTTAATTGCAGCAGCAGTATATATACTAAGGCTTGCAAATGAGATCCCTAAGCTAAGGGGAAGTTTTTTAAGAGATGTTTAACGTTTATTGTTGGGTAGGAATGTATTGCATGCAATGGCTAATTGAGGTTCAAAAGCTGTTGCCGTAGCTAGGCCTCATTTAAAGCCAGAAGTATTCTTTATGGACTTAAACAGAAACATCACCCCTTTTTTTTAAAGCGGAGTTCTGGGCACAGATGTCATTTTTTGATGAACATACCCCCGGGACAGTCAGGGCTAGCACATTCCACAATGGCTAGCCTCTGATCTGTCCCGGTTCGCACTTACCTTTTAGAAGAAATACTTACTTAGAAAATTTCTTCCACAGCGTTTCCATCTCTCTTGTGGGCAGCTGAAGCCGGCGTGGTCCTCTTCTGCGTCTTCTTCCGCGTCTTCTTCTCCCAGAATGCGCCGCACCGGCCCCTCTCGTCACTTCCGGCGCGGCGCCGCATTCCTAAACAGCTTCTGGGCATGCGGCGTCGCCCGGAAGTGACGAGCGGGGCCGGTGCGGCGCATTGATTCCTGGGAGCGATGACTTTTAGCCCCCAGGAATCATCGCAGCGCAGGAAGTGACGGGGTGAGCCGCGGCTCCGAGGGAGGAAGCAGTCAGAGGTGAGTATTTATGATCTTCAATAAAAAGGTGAGTAAACAAAAAAAATAAAAATAACTATCCAATTCCTTTTCAGGTCAGGTCTACCTAGCGGAGGGGCACAAAAAAAAAAAATAGTTTTTGTGCCCGGAACTCCGCTTTAATCCCAGTTTATCTTTTTTACTAGGTTATACCTAATAAATATACTCACGCCCAAAACATCTAGCATTGTTCTGTTGTAATCCTCCTCTCCACTGCTGTTCACCCAGTCTTGTGCTTCCATCTTCCTCTTCTACATCCTCAGGAGCTGGCTGCCTTGTCCTGGTTTTGCAGCTGCCCCCTGATGATGCACCGTGATGTATGGGTATATGTTGTAGATTGCCCTGAATCCTCCTGGGATGCATGATGTGCAAAATACTACAGGCAGTGAGGGGTAGGTCATCTAGTGTGGGGCTGGTTTAAAAAAATATATTTACAAATATATATATATATATATATCTGTGATTGTGAGAAAGGAGGGGGGGGGGAGAATGGGTAAAATTATTGAAAGTGTAAAAAGAAGTTGAAGGGCCATAAAGGATACACTTTTAGGGCCTGTATTGGCAGGCTATGGGAATGCAAAACTTACTTGAAGGTCAGAAAGATGTCAACTGCAGGTCAAATGCACCAGTCAACATATTTTGAATGTTCTCAAAGTTTCTCAAACTGATATCATCGACAAAAGTCTAAACCCCAACCACAAAGACTCCCAGAAGATAACTATTACTGAACTTTTTTCTTCAGCTGCAATTATTTTTTACGGTATTTATATAATGTTTGTAATTATCATCTAGTACAAACCATTTTGGTGCCTTTTTATATTTCTAAATAAACCGTGTAATGCAGTGAATCGATCAATCCCAGAATGACTGAGGGCTTTAGGCAAAGCTACACTGGACTTTCAGACTCACAGCAAAGCTACACTGGACTTTCAGACTCACAGACTTACTGTACAGCATTCCTCCATCACAGTCTTGGTAAATCTTATGTATTTAAAGGCCCATACACACAATAAGAAAATCGGAAGTAAAATTTCGTCCGAACGATCTTCTGATTTTCGGATCGTTAGTATAGTGCTTTCGACAGCCTATTATGAATTTTAAGATGACAAAGACTGGATGTGCAGGCTAAAAAAATGTTATCCTACGTGAATACAATGTCCGATTTTTGTTTAATTAGCACAGTTTTCATCTGAAAAAAAAACCATAAGAGCAAGACTAGGCATGCTCGAAAACTAAAGAATACATACAAAAAAGATCGAGACATGACTTCACTTTGAAGTTGAATTCTTTCGTACGAGAATTTTCGTATGAAAGCAACCTCTTCACTTTCCATATGAGACTAGCATGCAACAAAAAAACTAAAGAAAATGTGTCCGATAATCTGATCGTGTGTACGAGGCTTTAGCCCCACTTTCCTCAAATGTTTTATAGCATATGTTGATTTACAGACGATATGTGATTTTGCAGCAGTACCAACAAAAACTTACACATGGACAGCACTTAGCATACATATAACATCATGTTGTGTTTTGAGGCCTATATAACAAACATTTTGAAGTCCTTTTGCTATTATATTTACATTTTTTCTTTAAAAGCTGTAATACCCTCATGGAATTTTTGACAGACTTTATATATAGTCTGTCATTCCTGTACCCCAGTAACTGTGCAAATATAATCTACCTTGTGTTAGTCTTAGGCTATTGACTAGGATGCTTTCCAAGTGAAATCCAGCTTACATTAGCGAACACTGACATGTGACTTGAATAAACGAATTATAAGGAAGAGACTGTGAACAAGCACTTGCAATCACCATGCTTGACTACACAAAAAGTGAGCCCTGTCTGTGAGCAATCTTTTATTCTATTTTGCAAGGAGATCACAGCCATGAAATGAAAAGTTATTATTTTTCAAAGATGCTTTAAACATTAAAAATACTGCACTGGGAAAAAGACTGCAGAAAGGTATAGTTGCAGACTATATTATTCAACTTATATGTATCATCTGGGATAATAGACTTAACCACAGAAAGGTATAGTTTACTTTCAAAGTATATAGAGTACTTAAAAGGTAATGTGCTAATAAAGTGCATATGTATGCAGTTCTTAGACTTCATACAATTGGAGCCTAATCATTTCCTATCTTAAAGTGTATCCACAGTCAAAACTTTTTTTTTTTTTTAAGTTTTGGACCGAATGGGGAGGGATTAGTGCTGTCCAGAGCTCCTTTTAAGAGATATTCAAACAGGAACACAAGAAGCATGAGAAATGCCACAGATGGGCACGATTGAGTCACAGATGGGGTACAGGTGAATAGTGCTCCGGTCTCTCTCCCCTCCTTGCATGCTGTACTGATCGGTGTGTACTGCGTGTGAGGAGAGGAGAGAACTGAACCAGCAATGCACCGGTTTGTTGATAACTGATAGTTCTGTCATTGGATGGAGCGATCACGTGGTAAAGGGCCAATGACAGGGGTGAACCCGGCAAGTACAAACACTTCCATGTGTGCGCCCCAGGGAGTGTGCGGGAAGAGCGATTCTGGGAGGATGTAATTTTACGCCCTCCCAGAATAAGCCGTCCGCGCTCTAGCTGTTAATCGACAAGTGGTTAACAGTTCCATTATTTTCCACCCAACCCAAATTTCCATAATTAACATTTAAACCATGTTACAAATAAGCAAAATAAATGGTCATTTGTTTGTAGCCTGGATGAAATGTGTTCAGATTTGAGGCACAAGTGACTTAGGAGTTGATTTACTAAAGAAAAATAGCATGTGCACTTTGCAAAATGCAATTGCACTTTGCAGGAGCAGTTGCTCCAGAGCATAATAAATGAGGGGGGGCCCTGTTGACTTCCATCATCCAACCATATGCAAGCGAAAACTTTTTTTTTTTTTTTTTTTATTCCTTGCACGTGATTTGGTATTCTTTGCAAACTGAAGCTTTACCTCATTTGCCAAGCTCTGTAGCAACTGCACTTTGCAAAGTGCACAGTCTATTTGCCTTTAGTAAATCAACCTCTTAGTGTTTAGTTGTGAAGTGTAAATTTACATGTCCCTCAATGGTATTCCGGGCCTAGCACATGCTGTTCACTCATTGGTGCCAATCTCTAGTATAAAACATTACACATTGCACACATCGTATAATATTGTTGTATCATGTTTATTTCAGAGTATAGATCAAAGTACTTTCAATTGATAATTTCACTTTTCATGAAGTTGCCCTGTAACAAATCTCTACAGCCCCCTGAATGCAGCCCTCTTTCAATAGTACCTACCTTACTCCCCTGATGCAGTGATATTTCCTCTGACTTAGGTTCTGTCCAGCTCCTCTTCATACTGTGCATGTGCGCTACAACCTCATTCATTCCTATGGGTAAGCTGTACTCCAAGGGAATGCTGGAAAGTGGCATGAGTAAGGCTTACCCACAGAATGGAAGGGTGCCCTTAAACTACATCAAGCAGTTTGAAGATCTGCCAGTCAGAACATGTCAGAGAAAAAAAATCAGAGGATAGGGGTTAAAGGTAACTATTCTTTTAGATGGGCTGCAATCAAGGGGATAGGAGATTTAATAAAGGACAGCTTCACTAAAGGTAAAGTTGTCCTCTAAAATACATTTTAGGCTACTTTGTTAGTTTGGACCTCACAGAACACAATGTGAAGCAAATACTAACTAATTCTGTGTACATGTACATATATTTCCAACAATAAGAATAATTTCACCAAGATTCACCCAACTTTACCCATTTTACTATTGGATTCTATTTGAAAAATGGGTAAAGTTGGGTGATTTCTGGGTGAGAACATTGATAAATAGAGCCAGTATTCTCTGTGGTTCTTCATTCCTTCAAACACCCATTACTATTAACATACTTTACTGTTCTTAGAAGAAAACCAGAGCAAAAAAAGTGCAATTGCTTTGGTACCTGCTCTGTTTCTGTTTCTGATTAACTAGTAAATGTCTTATAGTGAAAACAATCTTGAATGTGCAGTTAACAAAGGCATTTAAACAGATGTTTTTTTTCATGGTTTTAACCGCAGCTGAGTTACTTCACAGAAAGCAGGGCATTTACTGCCATGTTCGTAATCTTACCATACCTTGTCAAATTCAGTCCATTTAATTTAACATTAAAAATTAGGGGCAATACTGTCAAAATAAGTACATTTTTAGAAATTTGTTATAACTGCCAATAGGCTCCAAAAGAAAAAAGATTTTATAATTCATTTTTCCCAGCTATATCATGGCTCCTTCTCTTAAAATTAAGACACCTACTGAGACATTAAATTATCTGTTTTAAGATACTTTCATACATTTCTATGTTTCTATTGTAAGAGATGTTCAGAACAGGTAGGTTATGGGTTAGTTGCTCACAAAGGAACCTTCAAATTCTATTTTTGCATATATTTTGATAAATTCCCATTCTGACAACATAAGCCATTTTCTGTAGTTTGGTAGCAAAGTCTGTGCATCTTTTCCTATCTTAACGCCAGCTTCACCCAACTTTAACTCAGTGGTCAATTGTTTATATTCCCAGTAGACAAAAGAAAATGGTAAAGCTGGCTTTTATAATTATGTTTTTGAAACAACTGTAGGAGAAACCTGCAGATTACAGGCAGCTGTTTTATTTAAGATCCGGCAGTGAGATGAAAACCTGACAAATGAAAACGCTGGGTAATAAAATGTGAGAATGACATAGGAAAGCAAAGTCTCTCTGCCAAAATATTCCAATAAAAAGGAATGTTTGAAAGCTCTCCCATGGGAACCCTCCGAATTCTTATTTTCTGCACTTGGCTATGCATATCAAATGAGCAGTGCTTGGTGGCTTAGCAACTATAAATGCTAGTCTTCTTTGTGTAGGAATCTTATTATAGATTGTAATCCTGTCATTTCGGCTCGAAGTGAAATAAAGGTGATTGCGTTAGTTGCCAGATCTGAGTAAGTAAAAGTCTGAAATCTCCATGACTAATGACTGCACAGAACCTTCAATCATCAGACTGTAGTTAAAATGTCTGTCAGTTTCCCATTTGGAAAAGCCAAACCCTTTGCAACAGAGCAGCGATAACGGAGCGAGCAATGTGTGGGAGCCTTTTATGTATCCTCAACATGAAAAGAAAAACAATAAAGGACTGAGTCAAGGCTGATAATATAACCAACACATATATCACGTGCCTTGGAACCTCATCAAAACTGACAGCTTTATAGATGAGATAAGTTGTTCAGTAAGCTAAAACCATTTGGCATAATTTACAGTGATGCGTCATGCCAGTTATTTACCTGATATTGCAAATGCTGTATAAAGTGGTTGCTGAACAAAACACTCATTGAAGGGAGCATACATTTCTTCAATAGGCATCCTATTCACCAAAATATATTGACGGGTATAGGCATATTATTGGTTGACATGCGTGATGAAAAAAGGTATACGTTCAAAACGATGTTGAATGAAGAAATACATGTATGTTTTTCATTTAGAAAATGTTTCTACTAATTAGCCTAAATATTTTCTGCACACTTTTTTAAGAGAACAGCCATATTGTGTAAAGTGTAGAAACTCCCTAGCAGACAATCTGATTTCAGTTTGCTAGAGTCAAATCACTTAGGAACATATGGTTACGAGTATATATGCACATCATTTGTGCTCTTTGCACTCATTTATTGCACAGTTATGACACTGTAAAATAAAATAAGGGTTATGAGAAAATAGCCAGTGCTTTGGTCTCAAAGCAGAGTATTATACAAACATTCAAATTTCTGCCCCATATAGTCTTAGGAAACTTGGATTACCCTTGATTTCTTATCTCTCCTATTTCTTCTGAGTTAATCAATCAAAGAAAATGTTTGCAGCAAATGACATTTTATTGATCTGCTCAGTGGGTCAGTGGTTAGAGCTTTGGGCTTGCAGAGCTAGGATCTTGGCTTGGAGTAGAAAATTAAAGCCTAATTTCATTTGAATTTTTTTTAGTCTCAAAAAAAATTGTGAAGAGTTACCATTTTTGTCCCCTACAGGGAGTCATAACCCCACTTCTTATCCCTGTGACACTTATAGAAAAGGGAAGGGGGAAGCTGACAATAGAACAGAAGACATATACAGCAATAATATATTTGTCAGAAAATCTAACCCCTCTGTACTAAAATGTTTTGCCTATATTCCTAATGGAGAGAAATCCCACCCTGTCCTAAGAGAAACATTGCCACATAGATGGCAATAAGAACCTGAAAGAGGCGCTAACCCTCCCTTGCTTAATTTAGCACAAAATAAAAAGTTTTAGCTTTACATCATGGTCCAGCTTGAACATAAATTCTTAAACATAGTCATAATTTTTGAGCAATATACAGGGTTAAGTGGGGTTAAAACTGGCCCATGCTACAGGCCTATCATTAGCTCATAGTCTATCACTTTTTTCAAGACATTATTGTTTGCTGTATAAATTCGGCATCTTCTTTTGTCTTTCATGCTTGTGTATGAGAATATATAATGCTACCCCCTGTTCTAAGAAGGCTCCACTGTGCTATGCCTGTGTATGAAAACGTCTTTCCAATTATTTAGTTAGTTTATATCATTCATATTTTTCTTTTATTAAACTTTTTGTATTCCAGTGATTTACAAACAGTTTCTTTCCAATATTTGCAAATTTGCAGTCATAAATCTGATTACGTTTGTTTGTTTGAAACCAGGTGCTTCACGAAGAAACAACAATTCCAGGGACTGATTTGAAATTATCCTATTTGAGTTCGAGAGCTGCAGGATATAAATCTGTGCTAAAAATTACAATGACACATTCTGTAATACCATTCAATCTGATGAAGGTACATCTGATGGTTGCAGTCGTGGGACGACTTTTCCAGAAATGGTTCCCTGCATCCCCCAACCTTTCGTATACATTTATATGGGATAAGACGGATGCGTACAACCAGAAAGTCTATGGACTGTCTGAAGCTGTCGGTATGTATTTCTGCTATATTTATATCATTTAATAAGTAATTTTAGGTACTACAGTATGTCAGATAGTGGTTGTTTGATTACTATGTAAAACGAATGGCTGGCTGTGTTTCGGCAAAAACATTCATCCTATTTTAAATAACACTTTAAATATTTCAGTGGCATTTAATTTGATGCCTTAGAATTTAGTGTTTTCTCTGGTTTTCAACTTGCTGGAATTTACTAGTATGCTGTGAGATATGTTTGCAAAACATTGCTAATCAGTTATTCAGAGTAATTGCTAACAAGTTCTCTTTGCTCAGAGATAAACTGATATGTCTGTACATTTCATCCTCATGACCCACAGAGGTAATGCCACAATAATTTATAAAATAGAGCATGAGCATAAATCTTGCAGAATGGGTTGATTGGAGATCATGGAGAATCACATCCTTACTTAGATTAAATTACCAGAACTAGAATTTTTATATAGTGGTGCCAAATTAAAGCTGAACAACAATTAAAATAACTCTTTTATTGAATATAATAAAAAGTGTTTCTGATAAAAAATAGTACTTATTTAGATATAGTACATTCATAGCAAGAACATCATATATTTTATAGCTTAATTGAACCTTTGGATATCACCCCTAAATCTATCTCTACTTCTTGCATGCACAATTGCTAAACTATATAAGGTATGAATACTTTCAAATTATTACACATATACACTTACATATACATATGTTTTGCAGTAAGCTTCATCAGTTAGACAGAGGTAATCTACCACTTGGTACCAGAGATTACTTCTGTCTTCCTGATGAAGCTTACTGCGAAATGCATTGAAAAAGTAGACCCCACCCCTACTTGGTTTACAAAAGCTAACTCTATATATGTATATGTGTAATTATTTGAAATTATTCATTTCTTTAAATTATCTAGCATTTGTTCATGCGAGAAGTAAGGCTTTTATTTAGGGGTGATGTCCTGAAGTTCCTTAAGCTTTGAAACTTAGGGTGCCTTTGCTATAAATGCACTATATACAAAAATAACTTTTAATGTGTTCAGTAATAAAACACAATTCATTTATTTGTTGTTTTGCTTTTTTTCGGCACCCTAAAACTCCCAAATACATATTTCTAGTTTCTCTGCGTTTGCCAGCAGGCCAAAAACTCATTAGGCCATAAAGAAGAAGAATGAAGGGTCTTTCTGTGAATCTGGCTTGGATGGTCTGTGTTTACAGTAGCAGCTAAACCTACATTCCTAAAGAAGCATGTCCATAATGTGACCAGTAGTCATTAATAACAGTTAGCATAACGGTTTATAACAGCACACTATGTGTAATCTGTTCCCATGCCATCCTCTCACTATAGAAAATGGTGAAGTAACATAAATCTGGACCAGATATTATTTCATACAGGGTAAGAGACAATGGAAGGGATAACTTGCATGTAGGGGAGAATTACTAAAAACGGTGCACACAGAATCTGGTGCAGCTGTAACCAATCAGCTTGTTCAATTAAAGTGATAGTAAAGACTGACATTTCAAAAAACAAACATGTTATACTTACCTGGTCTGTGCAAGGGTTTTGCACAGAGCAGCCCAAATCTTCCTCTTCTGGGGTTCCCCGCCAGTGTTTTGGGCTCCTTCCCACTGCTGAGTGCCCCCCATACCAAGTGGCTTGGTATGGGGGCGCTCGTACGTGCTCGCTTCCAAGCCCCATTTTGGCCCCTTCCCTGCTCCCTCCTCACTGGCTGCTATCTCTGGGCCAATGAGGAGGCAGAGAGCTGGGACACATTTCTGGATCAAAATCGGGCTTGGGTGGGGGTTTTTCACATTCATGTAAAGAATTCATAAAAGTAAAAAAAAACCTTCAGGTTTTAAAGCTACCTCAAACTTCGGCAATAAAACTTGCTGATTGGTTACTACGCACACCTGCACCAGATTCTGCATGCAGCAGTTTTAGTAAATCTCCCCCTGTGTTTCCGCCTTTGCTATTAGGTTTTACATTGTATCTACAGTTCATTCCAAGTGTTGCTTTGCCGAACATTACTGTATTTCTGTTTAACATGCAGTGAGTGGATATGTTCAAGTGGATATTTTAGTAAAAAACATATTATTTCAAACATAAGCATGTTCAACATATTTTTCTAGATGCAGGAGCACAGCCAGCACCTGTGGCATGAGTCCTGTGCATTTTCTTGTCTGAGCAACTAGATTACAATATAGGATCACATTTAATACTTTCATCCCATGTTCATTTGGATGTGTATCAGTGCCATCCAATGTGATCACCTTGCTTAGAACTTCAGTTAAATATGCTTTTTCAGGTCAGATGTTAGGTAGCACTCAGGGGCATGATGAACCTCTGCCAACCAAGAGCACCTGTTGTGATGGTTTTGTACAATGAGACTGCCATAAATCTGTATGTATTGAAATGACTAGACCCCTTTATGCTAATATCTGATAGTATATGTAGGGGAATCCTACATTACTTTATTCTTAAGATAGCTGATTAAGACTTACAAACAAGCGTTGGCAGGATCTTGACTATGGAACTTAGAAGAAGCAGTTTGGCTGTTTCCATGCCCCATTCTATACCTTCTATAACAGCCAGCTGTCAAAGGGGCCAGTGATCCTTACTTTTTCAGCTGCCAAAGCTCTGTTTACCATATGGTGCGAGGGGGACATGGTGAAAACCAAACCATGTGCCATCTGTATGAGCTGTTAGGCAGCATCTGTAGCAGCTGATCCAGGAAGTCTCTAATAGATAGAAGAGCAATAGTGTAATCATAAAGGTAATGAAGCAATATATTGGTGAGAAGATCAGAACTGTCTTTTAAACCCCCAATTAAGAATGCTGTGAATAAACGGATAAAAAAAAAAAAAAAATAGGTTAGAAAGTAAAGATCACAGCTCTGCCATTAAGGAACAAACTGCTGTCCCAGATGATTGAGGTGAGAAGCTCAGAGGATGGTGTGTCCTGGAGCCATGGAGATAATCCTGGCAGAAGCAGCAGGAGTGAGAGATGATGAGACTAGCTCAGCTCTTGACATGCTGTAACCAGGGAAAATATGTAAAAACACTGCAGGGTAGCTGCAATTCATCACACGAGGTGTTACACAACTCAAGGTGTCTGTACAGAATATTATCTGTGATTTCAGCTGTCACTGGTGTTTTATTGGGTAAATCATAATACAGAATATATTTAATAGCTAAAAGCGAATTACGCCTGAAGTGTATTTTGTTAATTATAGTACATGTCATTGTCTCATAACAAAGAAATATGTCATAATATATGTTTGAATAATGTCTCTGGCTAAAAGGCATTTTTCAAGTTGAATGCTTGCTTTATTTCTAAAAGGTCCGTGCCAAATGTTTTTAAATAATGCAATGCAGTATGCATTCTGCAAAGTACGATAATCCATGGTGGCCAATCAGCAACCTTAACCTGAAAAAAATGCGTTCACACACTGCAACCAATCAGTTTATCTGTTTCTTGTTTGTAGGCCTAGTTAAGAAATGTATGGGGGATACTAGCTGAATGGCATAAGACGGTACATTTTTTATCAGGCATTCTTTATAGTACTTCATGGATAAATAGATTTATGATGAGTTCTCCATTTATGAGTTTAGATTATTAGATATTCCGACTGCAAGCTGTTTATTTATCTATCAGCAGGGGTGTTATTTATTTATGAAAATAAGTCTGGATCCACAAATTCAAAATTAGACACGTTTGACCCATGTAGGTTGGTAAAATATATGGTGTATATTTAGAGCATTTAACTATAGGATTTCCAGTTCCTAGCATCAAACACTAGAGCTGACATTATCAATGATCAGCACACTGTGACGTTCACTGCCTGGTCTTTGGCTCCCTGGTTCTCCACAGAGGATTCCAGTGCATTAAATCATATTATTAAACATTAGATGTGGGGTAGTGTAGCACAGCCTGCAATTATGTCATTGAATGCTTTAATGGAAACTGATAAATGTGGATAATATGCACAGAGGAGAGTCATTTTGATAATCTTGGTACTTAGACAGTTGGTGCTTATGGTGACTTTGTCTTGCAGTGTCTGTTGGATATGAATATGAATCCTGTCTTGACCTGACGCTATGGGAAAAAAGAACTGCAATTTTACAAGGCTATGAGCTGGACGCCTCAAACATGGGTGGTTGGACGTTAGATAAACATCATGTTTTGGATGTCCAAAATGGTGAGTCCTTCCTGTTGTTTTTAGACCTTGGCATATTTTGATGTAGCTGGAGTTAGAGGTGAATGTACTGGCATGTCAGGCACTGGGGCATAGGGCTGCAATTTTTTCAAGTGTAAGTGTATGTTAAAGAAGATCTACCTAGACCTTATGCACATGGGCACAGGGGACCATAAACTGTAAGTTCCACGCCTGGGAAACACAGTTGCAGGGTACAGTCAAACAAAAAAATCAAACAAAAAAATTGTCCTAGCGCTAATCCCTTGGATATGTTCCTGTCGGATCGTGATACCAACTGGCTGTGGGGTAAGGGGTAGAACCAATGAGTGCTGTGATACCTAGGCTGCCAAATCCCTGACACAGGATGAAGTGCAGACTCTGAAATTTGGTAGAAAAGAGGGATGGCGCACTACGGTGTGGGAATAAGCCATGTATCTTTAAGTCAGAACACTGGTAAATGGTGTTAATGAAGGAGTGTCATGGAAGTTTTATTGATGAAATTAAAAACAAACCAGTCCTGGAGTCGGGGTGCTGTGGGAGTCCCATGCCTGGGAGAGCAGGATGACCCGAACACGAAGGTGGTAAGGGGGGAGGAATGTAAAATTGCGGGGGTCCAGAAGAACACCAATGCGGATCGATGCAGATCAATGTAACATTACATTACAGTACAGCCAATGTGTACTGTGACATACTGAAGCAGAGCACGATCCCCCCCCCTCTGGAGACTGGGCCACAGAGCAGTATTCCCACATAACGACCCCAAACACATCTTCAAGAACTGCCTTGCTAAAAAAAGCTGAAGATAAAGGTGATGGACTGGCCAAGCATGTCTCCAGACCAAAACAATATTGAGCATCTGTGGAGCATCCTAAAATGGAAGGTGGAGGAACGTAAGGTCTCTAACATCCACCAGCTCCATGTTGTCATCATGGAGGAGTGGAAGACGACTCCAGTGGCAACCTGTGAAGCTTTGGTGAACTCCATGCCCAAGAGGGTTAAGGGAGTGCTGGAAAATAATGGTGTCCACACAAAATATTGAAACTTTGGGCCCAAGTTGGACATTTTCGCTTAGGGGTGTGCTCACTTTTGTTTCCAGCGGTTTAGACATTAATGGCTGTGTGTTGAGTTATTTTGAGGAGACAGACAATTTACAGTGTTATACAAGCTGTACACTCACTACTTTACATTGTAGCAAATTGTTGTCACATGAAAAGATAGAATAAAATATTTACAAAAATGTGAGGGGCGTACTCACTTTTGTGAGATACAGTAGCTTACATAAACTGACACATGAGTGTAAATCTCTATGGAAATGGCTTGTGTGCATCCAGGGACCCAGGCCCATGTGCCTTTTTATGCGAACATAGCAAATATCTGCATACAGCTAGGGTACAGCCATGTATTAAAATGGGTGGTTGTATGCTGCAGCTGTGTTTTACCTTAATGGAAATATACCTTTAATTTACATTGCATGGCATGCTTACATAAACACGCACACAATTGTAAACCACTATGGACATGGCTTGTGTGTATACAGGGACTTATGCCCATGTGCATGTTTATGCAAGCATGGCAAATATCGACGTACAGTTAGCATACAGACAAGTATTCATTTAGACAGCTGTACACTGCAGCTATATTTCATGAATGTGGAAATATACCCATGAATTACATTGCATGGGCCCATGCGCCCATGAGGCTGTACATGTGCAAACATATTGCTTTCTTGTATTGCCACTAGCTAATGTTGATGACCAGGATTTTTACATTTGGTGCATTGCAGATGCAGAGTTAAAGCAGAACTTCTAACATATAAAAGCCCCCTTTACATTTAATATTTTGAAAAATACTTAACTAAACAACTGCTGGTAGTAACATTGTCTGAGTGGTTTCACTGTCCTGGCTATGCAGTATTGCAGACCTACATGATTTACAGAACTGGCTGAACAAAATGACAATTATTTTGACAGGTAAACCGGTTCAATTACTGTATATGCATTCCAACTGTCTGTTTAGCTGTTTGGGCAGAATTCTACTTTACGTTTAGGGCAATGAATAATGAAATAAAACTATCCTGTTTCAGTGATGTGGAAACTTTGTTATATTTATCTTACATTTTCTTCCCCTAGGCATACAGATCACTCTTCAGCTCTATCTCTAGGTGGTCAGAGCTGTGTTCACACATAAAAACAAACTGGATTCTGGCAAGAATCTGTGAAAAAAACAAGCCTGCCTTGAAATAAACAACTTTGATAGTGGATGCAAACTCATAAGCACTGCTGTAGACCGTATTGTTATATACAGTATGGGTATACATACAGTATATTGCGAATATATACTATCGGAAGGAAGTGGCTCAGACCTTCCCTGATATATATCTATTGTTCAATGTAAAATTTTTACTGCACTATGAAATTATTTATGTTATTGACCTAGTCATTAAGTTACTTTGTGCATCCAGGGGTTAATTTGACTACACCTTCCGATGCCAGTTGTGTTTTCCATGCGTTATCACTTGACTGCCCACAATTAACCTTAAACATATGTTACTGGGCTGCGTTATCAAATTCTAAACAAATTATCTGGCATTGGTCACTGAAAACAATGTTTTATTTACTATATAATTATGAATGTGCCAAAAAACACTAAAACAGTATGTCTCAATGCAATTTTTAATATATGTTGTCCCCAGTTGCATTTATGATTTGAATTCTGGATGACATAAATAGACAAAAGTGTAAAAATGATACTAGATCTTGAAGTGTATATCCCCTTTTGCAGCCAAATTGTTTCATTTCTTACATGTCCCCATTTACATAGCATAACTTAAAAAAAAAAACATTTAAAAAATGCAGCATACCTTTTTTAGAAGCTCTATTCTGGACTCTCCAGAAAGGAAAAATCCTAGCTAGTATTCTTTGTTTATAAAGGACTGGAGCTGGGCAGTTGTGTTTGCCATAATTAACCCTGTCTGTACTGTGCTAGCAGATCTTCATTATTCGTTTTACCTTAATTGGAACACTGTCTGTCATAACTAAGGGTTAACGGTTTAGAGACTAGGCTTCTTTCACTGTATGTTAATGAGGACAGATTTGCATCCTCTCTTCTCTATGGTAACGAGGACAGACTTGCCTCCCCTCTCCTTCCCTCTCCTTCCCTCTCCCCCCCTCTCCCCTCCCCTCCCCTCCTCTCCTCTCCTCTCCTCTCCTCTCCTCTCCTCTCCTCTCCTCTCCTCTCCTCTCCTCTCCTCTCCTCTCCTCTCCTCTCCTCTCCTCTCCTCTCCTCTCCTCTCCTCTCCTCTCCTCTCCTCTCCTCTCCTCTCCCCTCCCCTCCCCTCCCCTCCCCTCCTCTCTATTAATGAGGACAGATTTGCGCACTCTCTTCTCCTCTATGTTACTGAGGACAAATTTACATCCTCTCCTCTATAGTAACAAGGACAGACCTACCTCATCTCCTTTCATCTCCTTTCCTCCCCTCTCCTCTCCATTAATGAGGACAGACGTATGCACTCTCCTCTATGTTAATAAGGACAGGCTTACGCACTCCTCTCCATTAACCACTTAAGCCCCGGAAGATTTTACCCCCTTCCTGACCAGGGGGTATTTTGCGATTCGGCACTGCGTGACTTTAACGGACAATTGCGCGGTCATGCGACGCTGTACCTAAACGAATTTGACGTCCTTTTTTTCCCACAAACAGAGCTTTCTTTTGGTGGTATTTGATCACCTGTGCGATTTTTTTATCATGCGCTATGAACAAAAAAAGAGCGTCAATTTTGCAAAAATAACAATATTTTTCACATTTTTTTACATGAAATTCCCCCAAAAAAATGTAAAAATCAAAATTTTTTAACATTTTAGGCCAATTTGTTTTATGCTACATATTTTTGGTAAAAAAAATTGCAAAAAGCGTATTTTGATTGGTTTGCGCAAAAGTTATTGCGTTTACTAACTAAGGGAAAGATTTTTGTTGTTTTTTTTTTTTAACGCGTAATGGCGGCGATCTGCGATTTTTTTTGCGGGACTGCGACATTGCGGCGGACAGATCGGACCCTTGACTGACATTTTTTACACTTTTGGGGTTACCAGTGACATTATTACGTCACTTTGTCTGTGAGGGGCTGACTGCCGCAGTATATGTACTTGCGGCGGTCGGCAAGTGGTTAATGAGGACAGACTTACGCACTCTCCTCTCCTTTAATGAGGATAGCCTTACATACTCTACTCCCCCTGTCCTCTCCCCTCTCCCCTCTTCCCTCTCCCCTCCCCAAATAGCAATAACTATAACACAGAACATCTCTTCCCAACCTTCCATCAAACGAACACTGAGGCTCATTCGATTGCAACCTTACAAAGAATTCCATTACATCTCATTTACCTATGACACATTGATTTCCACCTTCTAATATCTGAAAAAATATTTCTGCTTTGGAAACTAATCATGCATCCATAACTCAGAGGGCTATTTATTAGGAGCTTTGTGACAGAATGTGTGCATTGTGCTGCCCCTATATTTATGAATAATTATTGCTTTAAAACGCAGAATGTGTTATGAACAAAGGACAGCTGATTTTTATCGACACAAGGGTTACCACATGGAATAAACAAACAAGTTGGCTGCACTCCATTGATATCAGACTTCAGAAACATTTATTATTCTAGGATTAAAAGGCTTTACCCAGACTAAGCCATACCCTGACATGTTTCACCCAAAAGCTTAAAATTTAACTCCAGAAAGAAGAAAAACTTTAATTTAAATATAATCACCATTAGCCACAAATGATATAAATCGACTTTGTGTACAAAAAATGTCTTTCAAATGTAGCCGTGACATCATGGCTGTGCTGTACATAGACTGGGCAGAAAGCACGGTTGTTGAAGGAGCTCAGCAGTGCAAGAGGTCTGTGTCTAAATATCTGTACTGCCCTAAACACCTGTACTGCTAGGTGCACCATCCAACCCCATCTACCTGCAGCAGCTGTCAGACTCTCATAGGGTTTGACAGGCTGCCTGCAATGGGGCTGGATGGCGCACCTGTGCCTTTTGCCTGCAGCTAAACGCCAAAGCCCCTGCATCGGGGCTTAACACACAGTGTGCATGGGGCCTAACTTACAGCGGGGCTGATTATCACATTGGTAGTTGATCTCGATTGATCTCTGGGAAACCTCTCTCCCAATGTAATCTGCAGGGCTGGGCTGTCAGTTTGATAGCCTTATCCTGCAGAGTGCTGGAGATAGCATGTATGACTAAGCCCTTTCCCCACCACATTGTCTTGGTCCTGTCTGGGCTCCCTCCAGCTACTAGCATCTGAATACAGATGCTGCGCTAAATCATGTGGTCTCTGTCAAACGGTGATAATCAGATGGGATGGGGCATTATCTGAATACAGTCCTTTGACAGAGAACATGTGACTGCCATGGCTGTTACATAGTTACATAGTTTGTGAGGTTGAAAAAAGACATCAGTCCATCCAGTTCAACCTATGATGTGTTTGTGTTTGCTGTTAACCATACATTGTATACCCCTGAAAGTTGTGGTCTTTAAGGTGCCCATCTAATAGTTTTTTGAAACTATTGATGCTCCCTGCTGATATGACTGCTTGTGGAAGAGAATTCTGCTCTGACAGTAAAGAACCCCTTACGTATTTTAAGGTTAAACCGTTTTTCCTCTAGTTTTAGTGAGTGGCCATGTGTCTTATTGTATCTCCTTTCTCTGAAAAGTTTGTTCCTTATGCTAGGGTTGCCAGTACAGTATTTGTACATTGATATCATATCCCCCCTCAATCGTCTCTTCTCCAGAGAGAATAAGTTCAGTGCTTGTTGTCTTTCCTCATAGCCGATGCCCTCCATTCCCCTAATTATTTATGTTGGCCTTCTCTGGACTCTCTCCAGTTCCAGCACATCCTTCCTGAGGACCAGTGCCCAGAACTGGACAGCATACACCAGATATCGCCAGGCCAGAGTCTTGTAGAGTGGGAGAATAATCTCTATTTCTGGAGTGAATCCCCCTTTTTATACATGCTAGTATTCTGTTGGCTTTGCTTGCAGCGGCTTGGCATTGCATGCCACTTCCAAGCCTGTTGTCTACCAGTACCCCCTGGTCCTTTTCCATCCTAGACTCACCCATAGGTCCCCCCCCCCCCCCAGTGAGTAGCTTGCTTTCGTGTTTCTGACGCCCAAGTGCATTACTTTACATTTTTCAACATTAAACCTCATCTGCCATGTAGTTGCCCACCCCATTATCTTGTTCAGATCCGCTTGTAAGGTTTCCACATCCTGCATAGAAGATATTGCCATGCTTAGTTTAGTATCATCTGCAAATACTGAGATTGTACTCGATATCCCCTCCTCTAGATCATTTATGAATAAATTAAACAGGATTGGCCCCAGGACAGAACCCTGGGGGACCCCACTTTCCACACCCGCCCAATCCGAGTACTCCCCATTAATCACCACCCTCTGGACTCTCCCCTGGAGCTAGTTCTCTATCCAGGTACTCACCTTATGGTCCATAACTACCTTCCTTAGTTTGTACAGTAAGCGTTTGTGGGGAACGGTGTCAAAGGCTTTTGCAAAGTCCAGATACACCACATCCACAGGCTTACCTTTATCTAGGTGGCAGCTCACTTCATCGTAGAAGGTTAATAGATTGGTTTGGCAAGAACGATTTTTCATGAATCCATGCTGATTACTACTGATAATACCGTTTTCATTACTAAAGTCTTGTGTTCAGGTTTAACTGGTGGAGGAAGCCTAGAGCTGCTAACAAGAAAGCATTATATAGGGTGTGTTTAGCTGCTTAGGTAAAAGAACAAACCACAATTGTGCTTGCCTGTTTCTTAAATACACAAGTTTAAACTTGGAACATTTCTAAATTCTTCCACTGAACGTTGCCAAATGTGATAATATTTCAACAAGATGTTATAGATCAGCATTGAATTGGGAATTCTCAAAAAAGCAACTTCTGGTTAGAATAGCAAAATGTTGTTAAATTCCTATGTTTCTGATTTTCCCCAAATCATTATCAAGATAACAATATTTCCTTGCCACGGAAGATGTAAACAGTCTGATACTTGCAGGAAATGCAGCCAGTCTGAGCATTGTTCTTATTAACACTCATTTTATAGATAGTTCTAAAAATATCGGCTCAGGAATATTTTTTTCCCCCATAGAAAGGGTATGTTCTCTTCTATTAATGAGAACAGACAGATCTCTCACTGCCCTGTGTGTTTAGTAAGAGGTTTTCTCACAAATCACACCAATCTAATGTTGAATTCCTCTTATTCGTTTTATGGCAGCATTTTGAAATCTCCGTTTTTTTGGACATTGTTCCAGCAATACTTAGAAATGCACTGAAATGTAAGCCAGCTAGGTACACACATTAATCTAGATCATATCAAAGTGAATAGTCTTCCTGTTCCAGTTTGATTGGATCCTCAGTTCACTGCCCTGCACAGATGGGGATCTTTCAGTTATCAAATTCACATTTTGTCACTTCTATCGACATACGACATAATAATGTTGTTCTGGTCATGGTAGTGTGCACTGTTTTGTATTGTTCTGTAGGTCAACACTGAGATCAGCTCCTTAAACGTGCTGCTGAAAAACATGTTTATTTTTTTTGTTTTTTGTGTTATATTTATTGGCAATACAAGCTACATCTTCTACATAAATATTTCCTTAAAGTGTTTGTAAAGGCTGAAGGTTTTTTAACTTTATGCATTCTATGCATGAAGGTAAAACACCTTCTCTCTGCAGCAGCCCCCCCATCTCCCCTAATACTTACATGAACCCCATCACGATCCAGCGATGTGCATGAGAGCCTCGGCTCCCAGGAGACTCTCTTTCCCCAGTGGATCCCGCTACTGTCAATCACAGCCAGTGAGCCAATGAAGAAAGGGTGTGGGGCCAAGATGTGGCTCTGTGTGCGTGAATGGACATGCAGAGCCATGGCTCTTGATCGAGCCTGCTCACAATTTGGGGGCACTTGGCAGGAGGGAGGGGCCAGGAGCACTGGCAGGGGACCTGAGAAGAGGAAGATTGGAGCTGAAGGTAAGTATAACATGTTTGTTATTTTTTAACTTTAATATCACTTTGATTTAAGTATTTAGGAGACTTTAGTATGCTTGTCCAGTAGGGATGTGCAGAGAATTCCTTAGGGCACCCCTTTCCACCATCCCTGTTACATAGGATGTGTGGTTAAAATGAAAATACTGCATTGAATGCCCAACTCTGGGAATTACAATAAATCTACACTTTCAGTGCCCTCATCCCCAACCCCCCACCCCCTGCACTAAAAGGTTTGCATGTTTGTTAACTCTAAGGGATGAGGAATAAGATGTAATACTTAGATTATTCCTAACTCTCCTCTGCTCTGATTTGTGGGCGGTTCTTCGCTATCCTCACATACAATGCAAGTCTGTTAGCCCTGCCTTGTAATTAATGTCATTTTGTTACTGCAACCTTGAGCATCTTCTGCAGAAAAGCAGCCACAGAGATAAAGGGTGTGAGGGGTAAGGTATGTACCTTATTCCTCATCCTCTAGCATTAACAAGCATTTAAGAGTGGAGCTAGTTTTTGTAATTCCCGAAGTTGGGCTTAAAGCATGCGCACAAAACCTTTTAAACTGCACCCTATTACACGCAGAAACATGTACTGCGTTACACACCACAGCACCCAGGATAATGCACATTGAAACATACACCCTCATACACACAGAATTGTGCACTGCAGTACACACTGCACAATACACCACAGTCCATATGCACTAGATGAGAGTCATACTATGTAGTAACATTTTCCTATTGCTTTATTCCATGTAAAAAAGAGAGATGGCTGCATACATACATAGGCGAGATATACTAAAACTGGAGTCCAGAGAATATGGTGCAGCTGTTCATAATAAACCAATCAGCTTCTAAATTCAGCTTGTTCAATGAAGCTTTGGCAATAAGCCTATGTTCACATTGAGAGCTGGTTTGAAATCGAGTTCAGCTGAACACGCACAATTTCAAACCGGCATTTTAGTGCAACTTCAGGGGCGATTTGACAGACATCTGTGCGGGTTCCTGCACAGATGTCTATTCAAATATTGAAATTGCATCTAAATGAATGCAGAAACTACTTTTGGGAATCGGTGCGGCACCGCAAAGTCTGTGTCGCACCGTATTAGACGGTGTCATTGCCGGCAATAGGCTCCGATTTGCCATGCGTTTGTCAAATAGGCCCAATGTAAACGTGGGCTTAAACCTTGTAGCTGATTGGTTACTAGGCACAGCTGCATCAGATTCTCTGTGCTCCAGTTTAGTAAATCTCCCCTATAGTGTCTCCACCCGACAAACCACACTCCTCAGACGTGTTTTACCAAACACAGGCTAGCTAACAGGGCTATAGCAGTTGTACCTGCTCTATCCATGTGACAAAGCCCATTGTGGGTGAAATGCATATGGGGAGTGTAGCAGTTGTACCTGCTCTATCTCTGTGACCAAACCCATTGTGGGTGAAATGCATACGGAGAGTGTAGCAGTTGTACCTGCTCTATCCCTGTGACAAAGCCCATTGTGGGTGAAATGCATATGGGGAGTGTAGCAGTTGTACCTGCTCTATCTCTGTGACCAAGCCCATTATGGGTGAAATGCATATGGGGAGTGTAGCAGTTGTACCTGCTCTATCTCTGTGACCAAACCCATTGTGGGTGAAATGCATACGGAGAGTGTAGCAGTTGTACCTGCTCTATCCCTGTGACAAAGCCCATTGTGGGTGAAATGCATATGGGGAGTGTAGCAGTTGTACCTGCTCTATCTCTGTGACAAAGCCCATTATGGGTGAAATGCATATGGGGAGTGTAGCAGTTGTACCTGCTCTATCCCTGTGACCAAGCCCATTGTGGGTGAAATGCATGTGGGAAGTGTAGCAGTTGTACCTTCTCTATCCCTGTGACCAAGTCCATTGTGGGTGAAATGCATATGGGGAGTGTAGCAGTTGTACCTGCTCTATCCCTGGGACCAAGCACATTGTGGGTGAAATGCATGTGGGAAGTGTAGAAGTTGTACCTGCTCTATCCCTGTGACCAAGCCCATTGTGGGTGAAATGCATGTGGGAAGTGTAGAAGTTGTACCTGCTCTATCCCTGTGAACAGGCCCATTGTGGGTGAAATGCATATGGGGAGTGTGGCTCATCAGGTGGAGACACTATGTATGTATGCAGCCATCTCACTTTTTTCATGGAATAAAAGAATACATTGATACGTTGCAAAAAACTCATCTAGTACAGTACAAGTTGGAGTACTGATGGCTCATTGAATTCAGCACCTTAATAAACCGTAAATTATAAGTTGAAGAGGTTTAGAGTGGTGCTAAAGATTGCGGGTACACCACAATTAATACTGCACCACGCACTTAATACAATCTGCAACCTCCCCCCCCCCCCTCCCCATTACATACAGCACCAAAAAACCTATTGTAGGCAGGCTTATGCAACTCAATACACACAGCACAATGCACACAGAACATAGACCCATGTTATGCAATATCCACCTTATAGCCCTTATGTGGCTTACGGGGCAGCAAGAATATCCCCAGCTCATCAGCTTTCACTGTCTCTGCCTCCTCACTGCCTCTGAATCACATTCTATTTGTTTATTGCCTTCGTTCTGCAGTGCTACCTGCAGCCCTGGTACCAGCTGCTGTTCTTGTACCTTTAGAAACCAGTCAGCAATGGCAACTCCCATGTTTCAATTGCCACAAGTTTACTTTAGTCCTGGTAGTACAAACACTACATAAATAGACAAGCATGGGTTTAGATGAACAGTAAATAAAGGCCAAAATGTATTGCCAGTCTACATTAGTAAAAGTATGAATAGAGAATAATTTCTCTTTGAAGTGGTCTTCAACTTTTCACTTAAATACTGCCCACCAAGAGTAAAAGATTGCAGTTGATCCCTCCAAGAAAAAGTTATAAGATTATTACATCTGGTTATTAGCCTATACATGTTAAAATTCTTGCATGTCAGTCATCAGCACTGCACTGATAAGTTTAGTCTGCCAAAGTGTAAAGAGGGGAACAGTATCCCCAAAACCTTAAAAGGTGGACAGGTGATTTTCAATTTGTAGAAGAACCAGAAGCTGGGGTTACTTTGTTGCTGAAAGAAGAAATGCCTACATCCAAAACTGCTCCTTTTTCTATTCTAATCACACAACACATATCTCTGTGATAAGGTAAAGTATAACTAAAGGCAAAATTTTTTTCAGTTTTGGATGAAATGATGATGGATTAGTACCCTGGTCAGTTTTTATTGCTGTCTTGGTCCCCATTAGGGAGATTCACCCTCTCTATCTGTCTTGTTTGCCATCACCATTTAAAGTGAAAGAAAAAGAAAATCCCAAATGTTGGGTTGTCCCCAGAAATGTAATAGAGGGGAACTCTTGCAACAGGTACACTAGTTCCTGGTGACATGGGGGTCCCCCATGGAATTCCCTTAATTTGCAGGGATTACCTCTCTCTTCCTGTTTGACCATGGTACAGTAAGTGAAGGGAAATCTCCGCAATGGGACATAGATGGTAAAAAAAACAAAACATGACAGGGGTTATAACCCTTCTTTACTCTGGCCAAACTAAAAAAAAAAAAACTCTTGCCTATATACTTTAAGTTTGACAGCTGGCGTCTTTCAGAAACTGCAACACATTGCACACTAACCACTAGCATGTAATGAATCTGAGCCGAATGAGGACTCGAGAAAATGTTGCTGTTTGCATCAATAATGGAGATGCCTATGAATAGTAAAACATGAGGCTGCCTTATGCCACAAGGTGAACCAATCTCCCAGCTTTAAATTATATCGAACATTTCCACATGACAACCGGTGACTTTTCAAAGTGACGCGTGTCTAATTGAATAAACGAAGTGGTTAGTTGTAATGACAAGGTGGATGAGCTGGTGAAATGTGTTCCAGGGAGGAGTGCAGACAGTGACAGGTGTTTGTGCGGGCACTCTGATACACGGCCATAAATATTCCTCTGCTTGTCTTCCCCTTCCGCCGCACGAGAGGAGAAAGCTGAAGGACCTATTTCTCAAGCTAATGACAGGATAAATCATGCGCTATAACGCCGATAGCCGACTTGGAGGATCTCTCTGATGAAAATTATACAGTGTCTCATTTGCAAGGAAAAAAAAAAAATCAGTTTCCCAGTGATTGTTGCAAATGATGTAATCACACAAGCAACACGGGGGATTTTTTATTTCTATTATCAATTCCTAATCAGGACAGCATTGTAATAGTACATTGTTTGGGAGACATTACTCCTCATTTACATGTCCCTGTGCCCCTCTTCTTTGAGAGTTTAGCCACTTGCTTCTATCTGTATTTCATGTTGGCAGCTTCAAGCATTTACAACAAAAAAAAAAAAGCTTTCTATTTATTCAAAGGAGTTTTTTTAGAGCTTTGAAGAACAGTGCTCTCAAGCTCCCTTTGTAATTTTTTTTTTTTTATATAACAAAACTGATCGGTTAAACAACAACCCAGGGAAAAAAAAGCTGTGTTACCATTAGCCTGTAGTTCTGTCTTTGAAACTTGCATCCATAATCAATAAAACATGTTTAGGTACAACGTGCAAACTGACATGGTTTACATAGATTATGGCAAATAGAGATTTATTGTGACACATCCATATAGAAAATAATAGCTGACCATTTTATTCATGGGCTGAGATGTATTCATTGATCTGCGCACAATGCAAGACACTGGTAATGGATAGGCATGTCCATATTTTCACATTTTCGTAAGTAAGAAAAATTTCCCATCAGGCATATGCTGGGCTTGTTAATTTCCATGAGGCTCATTAGAATTTTGCCAGCTCAGCATGGAATATGTAAAACAATGGTGATTTTTTTTCCATCACTATTAGCTTTTTGTGTTTCTGCTCTCCACTATTGGTATTCACGTTGTTTGCCTTTCTTTTAGTGTCTTTGTTTATTGCATGTTAATGCAGACCCAATCCCTACTGTGCTTAAACTTATATGCTATGGACATTGAGAGTATAAAAGAGAATTATGCATGAATGGTGCCTATGGACACTGGAATTCATATTGCTCATTTGGGCCTATTTGATAACAAGGTAACAATTGCACAGACTTGGTGTGACCACTTAGAAACAATATTTACCTCATTAATTACCATTAATTATCTAATATGCAGAAGAATGACAGATTCTGGTTATTGCATCTGACAGCCTCTAGATATAGTGCACAATTAACTGATTTTCACTATATAAGGAGTCTTGACAGTGTATTGTCAGTCTTTTCCTTTGTGCTATAAATATAGCAGGTCATGTTAGTAGCTGTCATTTTCTAATTTATTATTTGTTGGGTGCATGCTGAAAACCTTCAGGATCAATTTACAGCAAGACACGTTACATGCATTTATACATTGCGGTGCCATTCATTTTGAATAGCACTCCAATGCACTAAAGGAATGCATGTGTGTTGCAATGCCCCGTAACTTAAGAGAATTCATCCTAGTACATTGTGTCAAGAATTTTGTGACACACGTAAATTTGGTGCATCAGAAGCCTATTAATTTCAATGCCTCCTTAACGCAGTGCATTTTAATGTGTGACATAAAGTGCACGTGCATTACGTCACCGCATGCATGCAAATGGGCCCTTGTATGTATACTGCTTGAAAAGGTATATAATTACCATCATTTATGCATCTTTATGCATAAGTAAGGGGTCCCCATAAAAAAAAAATTGGATGCTTCTGGCATCACAAAGCCTAACCTAAAGGTTCTAGTATTTGGCCTCAGTAGTTAAAATAACCTTAAACCTTTTTGATGTTTTAAGTATACATGTTATAAAGGTGAGCTAAACCTTTTTCATGTATGATACGACACAACAATAGACTCTCTAACCAGAGTCTGGATTATTTTTAGTGATTTTTATCTTTTTTATGCTTTACTTATGACATGAAAGTGGTACTTTTTAGGTCTTCTTTAAGCGAAGGTGTAATGCGGGCTGAATTCCAGACCTGATTTAAAGTAAAGTTGAACAATTGACCAAAGAAGTTAAATAGCAGAAGTAATTTTATCAATGTAGGTTACTAAATGAATAGTAAGAGCCTTTTTTCTACTTTTGATCTGCTGACCAAAGTAAAAGCATAGGAACATGTAGAAAGGAACAGTTAGAGAAAGCATATTTAAACTTGGTAATATACTGCAAGGAGCAATAATAATGTGTAAAGAACCATAACTAAAAGCAACTAATGACTTTTCAGTTCACTGCAATAAGATAAATAGGTGATTTTGCCCAGTCGCAATAGGTTACTACATGTTGTACTGAAAATTCAATCTTTGAAAGTTCAAACAGTTCATTGAAAAGTTACACTAGCTTTGTAATTTCTATGGTGTATGTTATCCTTTATCTATTTATAGGAAAAACCCTGCAACCAAATTTTCTTTGTTTAACT
The DNA here is from genome assembly GCF_965119305.1 of Pelophylax lessonae. NCBI lineage: Eukaryota > Metazoa > Chordata > Amphibia > Anura > Ranidae > Pelophylax > Pelophylax lessonae. The sequence continues at coordinate 713,015,248 of NC_138768.1, forward strand.
CTTTTTTTAAAGGCTACAGGGACAGGGCATGGTGAACAGTGCCTATAAGACTTTAAAGTGGATATATGATTCAAAGATCAATGTTAGAATCTTTCCAACTGAAACAAAATTATGCTCTAAGGTGTATTACAAAAAGGAACATTTCTATTCCCAACTTTAAGAGTTGTTATGATTTCTGATATTTGTTGTAATTAAGATGTGTATTGATTGTGAAACAGTAGCGTGGATGGAAAATTATGGCTGGTATATCACATTGCTGTGTATTGTAGAGTTCCTGAGATCAATAACCTGCCACAGATCACCTTCAAATCATAATGAGAGGATAAATAAATGGAAAGGCATGTATGGATTGAGCCAAGAAAAAGATGTTGAAAACACCCTAATTAGTTAGAACATTTCAAAGTTTGAATCTCCATAAAAAAGAAGAAGAAAAATGTCTTTTTATCTTACTAGCGATTTTTGTATTTCTTTTAAATAAATCTTAAAATGAATACTGGATATACCATACCTTGCACAGTTTCAGATTTGTGCTCAAAAAGAAAGATTGCTAATCAGAGCCAGAAACTTAACCAGTTAAGGCCTAGAGCCATTTCTTTCCCGTAAAATTGGACTTTTTGTCTGCCTGCCTAGGATGGTACTAAGCAGTTTTCCGAACAGCTGTATTTCAAGGCAGTTTTCGGCTTTAGGCCCACATTGTGTCTTAGGGTGTGCGTGTAATAAATATACAGTATATGTGTGTGTATGTATTTGATATTTTATACGGTATATATAGTACATAAATTGGATATAAAATGTCTACACACCCCTGTTATAGTGTCAGGTGTCTGTGATGTAAAAAAAATGAGACAAAGATAAATCATTTCAGAACTTATTCCACCTTTTAATGTGACGACCTGTAAACTGTACAACTCATTTGAAATACAAACTGAAAACTTTGGGGGGGGGGGTCAAAATAAAAAACTAACATAATGTGGTCGTATAAGTGTGCACACCCTCTTATAACTGGGGAAGTAGCTGTGTTAAGAATAAAGCAATCACATTCAAACTCATGTTAAATAGGAGTCAGTACATACCTGCCATCATTTAAAGTGCCTCTGATTAACCCCAAATAAAGTTCAGCTGTTCTAGTAGGTCTTTCCTGACATTCCTGCCATGGTCCGCAGAGAGCTTCCAAAGCATCAGAGGGATCTCATTGTTAAAAGGTATCAGTCAGGAGAAGGGCACAAAAGATGGAACACAGTGAAGACAGTCATCAAGTTGAGAAAACATGGCACAACAGTGACATTACAAAGAACTGGACGTCCCTCCAACATTGATGAAAAGATGAGAAGAAAACTGGAGAAGAAGAAGAAAACTGGTCAGGGAGGTTGCCAGGAGGCCTACAGCAACATTAAAGGAGCTGCCGGAATATCTGGCAAGTACTGGCTGTGTGGTACATGTGACAACAATCTACCGTATTCTTCATATGTCTGGGCTATGGGGTAGAGTGGCAAGACGGAAGTATTTTCTTACGAAGAATAACATGCAAGCCCAGCTAAATTTTGTAAAAACACATCTGAAGTCTCCTAAAAGCCTGTGGGAAAATGTGTTATGGTCTGATGAAACCAGTTGAACTTTTTGTCCATAATTCTAAAGATATATTTGGTGCAAAAACAACACTGCGCAACACCATACCCACAGTGAAGCGATGGTAGCATCATGCTTTGGGGCTGTTTTTCTTCAGCTGGAACAGGGGCCTTAGTCAAAGTAGAGGGAATTATGAATAGTTCCAAATACCAGTCAAAACCTTCAGGTTTCTGCTAGAAAGCTGAGCATGAAAAGGAACTAAGTCTTTCAGCATGACAACAACCAAAAGAATGCATCCAAATCAACAAAAGGAATGGCTTCACCAGAAGAAGATTAAACTTTTGGAATGGCCCAGCCAGAGCCCAGACCTGAATCTGATTGAAAATCGGTGGGGTGGTTTGAAGAGGGCTGTGCACAGGAGATGCCCTCGCAATTTGACAGATTTGGAGTGTTTTTGCAAAGAAGAGTGGGCAAATATTGCCAAGTCAAGATGTGCCATGCTGATAGACTCTTAGCCAAAAAGACTGAGTGCTGTAATAAAATCAAAAGGTGGTTCAACAAAGTATTAGTTTAAGGGTGTGCACACTTTCCATAATATTCAATTTTTTTATTTTTACTTTCCTCCACCTAAAAGATTTCAGTCTGTTGTTCAACTGAGTTGTACAGTTTATAGGTTACATTAAAAGGTGGAAAAAGTTCTGAAACATTTTTTTTTGTCTCATTTTTTTACATCACATAAACCTGACATTTTAACAGGGGTTGTGTAGACTTTTTATATCCACTATATGCTGTGCATGTGTGTATATATACATATATATATATATATATATATATATATATATGTGTATGTCTTGAAATCTTTCATAAATTATAGCTTCACCCCCCCCCCTACATTTAACTGACTAAAACCTTTGACTATGAGATTTATTCAGAGCTCCATCCAAAATGGGAAGTTCCGCTTTAAGCATTCCAATCCCCCTTTCTATGCCACATTTTGGCATGGTTATTTTTTTTGTTTTGACAGGTACCCGCTCCTACTTCTGTTTGGGCCACCTAGGCAACTCAAGCGGAAGTTTCCCTCTCCCCCTCCCTCCCTGCAATTTTCTGGGACATGTCCCAGGTCCCGGTAGATTGCCCAACCATTGAGGAGGTGCAGAGTGCACCCGGCTGTGAAGCCACAAGCTGTAACAGCTGGGTGCCCACTTGTAATGCTGACACCGGGGAGAGGTGAGGGAGAGAACCCAGGGTTCGGGGGGCCACATTGCTGGATCTTGGGACAGGTGAGTGTGTGTTTTATTAAAAGTCGGCAGCTACACATTTTTGTAGCTGTTGACTTTTAAACACAAAAACGGCTGGAACTCTGCTTTAATATCAGTGTGATTTTTATTTATAGTAAAGCAGAATGGTAAAGTTCAAAGTCAGAGTTCCCCCTTTAGTGTAATTAGTATAATGGTGCAAGTTTGTAATCACAAAAATTGTAAGTGATATAGAACAGGCTTCTGCGAGTGTTTGATGCTAACACAGAAATTATACAAATTATCCAGACCATCCAGGGGGGGCCGGGAGAGTAATGGGGTTATAGTGGTAATGACGATTTTTTAATATTTTACTTTAGTATTTTAAAAATGCATTTTATTATCTTTTTAAAACTTTTTTTCTTCTTTATGGGAGGCTGGGTCAGACCAGGTGGGACCTGATCCAATTGGTGGGAGCGTCTGGCTTCAAGAACACACAAGTCATTGACTACAGTGTATGTAGCCACTGTAATCTGAAATACCTGAACTCCCATTATGTATGCTTGTACCAGGTCAACCCATTAGTGGTTAATGACCTCATTATCAAGTTAAGAGCTCTGCAGCCAGTACTTGTGGAAATATGTCCGCAATTCTCTGAGCTAGTCAACCGTATTATTTTTTATCCTTGGAATGAGAGAACAGAGCAATAACCTCACCAGCTGCTGGTTTTAATTCCATTCACAGGCCAAGTGGTATTACTTAAATGCTGAAAAGAAAAATGAGGTATCTCACTGATCTACATATACTTTCTGGCAGGTGTGCCTGGGTCACAAGCCTGCCTGAAAATACATTTACTTCAAATTTTTTAAAAAGTTGTCATCAGAGAGTTCGGCTCTAAGGCGCAGGTAATGTTATTTGCACTTGAACTCACCTACGCAGGGGATAAGTGAGTCTGTACACTTGGAGTGGGAATCGGTTCAGTCCAGCGATTACATGACATTCATGTCATGTAGATAGAACCAATATGTTATTTTGAATATTCATAAATTCCAAAACATTATCAGAAACTGTGTGGGTGCACAAAGTACATCTACATTATATAATGTGTTAAACCCTGCATCTTTTCATCGGTAAAGTGCTTCTTTCATATGGATGATTTAAGTACTTTAAATATAAAAGGGTATCATTATAGTTTTCTGCAGATTGATATTCTCTTTAAAATACCTAGGTTAAAGAACACTTTATTGGTATACATACATTTAAACAGGCAATGTATGATTATCACATGCTGTCAGAAACCCTTGTGGACCTTTTTTTGCCTTTTTTTAATAGTCAGTATTGAGAAATAAAGCTTTCTTTTGCTTTGTGCAAAAATATTTCCTACACAGTAAATTAGACATGCACCAATATCATTTATACCATTGTGTAGGGCACTTTCCTTGGGCTCCAGCGACCAGTGGTGCTTTATTAACTAGACACATTGAGGTTTGGGCACATTAGGAACAATTTGTTTTTTCTTATGCATTTCTTTCTAAATACGGTTTAGCAGCATGTCTTTGCACTGCTCCTTAAAGTAGACCTAGATCACATGTGTCAAACACAAGGCCTGCGGGCCATTTCATGTGGCCCTTACACCTCTGCTGCAGCTGGGGCACCCCCCTTGTCTTCACACCCACCTTGTCTCAGTAGTCGGCAGCAGAGGAGGACAGAACTCCTCCTACAGATCTTGTGCAGCTGCAGCACCCCCCCCCCCTCTCCGCTTCCCCTGGTCTCAGCATTCAGCAGCCTCAGAAAGGAGATTTCAGCCTTCCCCTGGTCCTCCTCCAGACCATGCACTTTCTGTTTTCCAGCTCCGCCCCTAGCTTCTTCTTGTAGCAGCACATGGTAGGGGGGTGCACTGTGATGTAAGGAAGTGTGGGGGGGCACTTGACATCTGATGTAAGGGGGGGTGGAATTCTCTGGACATCTAGTTTTACATATTCAACATATATTCAAGCGGCCCTTTGAGGGCAACCATAATGCTGATTTAGCCCGCAATGAAACTGAGTTTGACACCCCTGGCCTAGACTAAGACAAGTTTATTCCTCAAACAGTTTAAAACAAGTTAGTTGTGCACTTACAGTACGCATTCTGCAGCTGCTCTTTATTACTCAGGATCACGTTTCCATCCATTGCGTAGTATTCCTATCAAACTTCTGATAGGTTCCTGTAATTCTAGAAGGGTGGGTATACCTGGTCTCTATCTCCTGTACAGAGAAAATATATGGCAAGGTTACATGTATTTGGGAAAGGTCCATTTTTCATAATTACTTTGAAAATAAACCCGTCCCAAAAGTAACCACTTCCCACCCGCCATATAACAGAATGACGGCCGCAAAGTGGTTAAACTATCCTGACTGGCCGACATATGATGTCCAGCAGCAAGAGCAGCTAATCGCGGCGATCGGGGATATAGCATGTCCCTCGGACACAGCCCATCCCTGATCAGGGTAAACAGCCAATGAAATTAGCTATTTACCACGTGATCAGCTGTGTCCAATCAGAGCGGGTCACAAATTTAAAACAGACAGCCATTAGTACTGACCTAATCACCGATCGTGTGAGTGAGTGACTTTTTTTTTACAATTGCTACAAACATTACTGTGCATCACACGCTCCCCCCCCCCCCAAATAAAGAGAACCTGTCACTGTCTAGATCTGTCACAGCACATCTGGATTTGTCACAGCACATCTAGATCTGTCACAGCACATCTGGATCTGTCACACAGGCCCACCATCAGTGACCACATCTGCATCTGTCACATAGCACCACCATCAGTAATAATATACACTAATTTGGACTAATTTTACCAAAGATAAGTAGCAGTATAAAGTTTGGCCCAAATTTATGAAGAAAAATTACTTATTGGCATAATTTTATAATACAAACTAAAAAAAAAGTGTTTTGTTTTTTTTCAAAATGTTCGCTCTTTTTTTTTCCTATATTGCAAAAAATAAAAAATCCAGCGGTGATTAAATACCACCAAAAGAAAGCTCTATTTGTCTAAAAAAAATGATAAAAATTTTCTTTGGGTACAGTGTACCATGAGTAATTGTCAATCAAAGTGTGAGAGCACTAAAAGCTGAAAATCGGTCTGGGCAGGAAGGGGTATAAGTGCCCTGTATTAAAGTGGTTAAGATTATAAGCGGAGGCTTACTTTAACATTGAGGGGCGCAGGTGAAGAAGCAGTTTGATTTCCAAACTTTTGTTAATTATCTTTTGATTTTTCCACGTCTGAATATCTCCTGCCATCTTGCTTTAAATGCATGCACTACCTTTCAAAACAGTGGAGGTTATTTACTAAAACTGGAAAGTGCAAAATCTGGTGCAACTCTACATTGAAACCAATCAGCTTTTAGGTTTTATTGCAAAAGCAATTAATTGAAAAAGCTGAAGTTAGAAGCTGATAGGTTACCGTGCACAGCTGCACCAGATTCTGAGTTCACCAGTTTTAGTAAATCTTCCCCTGTGTGACAGTGCATGGCCCTGCCAATTTGAAAATGCTTGAAAAAGGACACAGGCTTTGCATGTGTGCAAAGTGTGGGACTCCAGAGTATTGATTTTGAGGCAATAAACTGTTATTACAACTTTTTCTGTATTTGGTATTCCCGGAGTCGGCTCTGGTGATTTCAGAGTGCCTTGGGAGGGAAGAAATCCCCAACCCAGTGTCCAGGTTTTGATGAAGACCAGCCTTTGTAATGAATGCCTTAGAATAGTTCAGGGCTCCACCCGAGAGTCAGGAAGTATCACTGTGTGCCGACAGGAGGGATCTGTCAAGGAGACAGGTGTGAGCCAGTATCAATTTGTGCTGCTGCTGTGTGCATTAAAGTGGAGCTGTGTGCATTAAAGGGGAGCTGTGTGCATTAAAGGGGAGCTGTGTGCATTAAAGTGGAGCTGTGTGCATTAATGTGGAGCTGTGTGCATTGAAGAACCCTTGGTCTGGGTGATCAGTGTAAAGAGCAGGGGTACTGCTGAAGGAGAGGCAGGTGGCTTGGTATATCTGTGGACTTTACATTACATTTACATTAATTTGTTTTTAATAAAAGTGGGCTATTAGGCCTTTAAAACACATTTCGAACTGATTTTACAAAAAAGCACAACTACCACTGAGCTAATAAACCCCCATGTCAAAATAGTTACCACATTATCTTTCAGTTCCTCCCTTCCTTTCCTTTGTTCTTATATTGTAGTCTAGATATCCATTTTTACTGTATCATTATGTAATTAGAATGATACTCTCTCCACTAAATGCTCTTAAAGAGTTCAAAATGTTGACTTTTCTACTTTATGTTAATTTTTCATGAGGGTATCTGGTATTTATAATTTACCTTATGTTGGTAACAATATAAAAGAATATCACAAAGTCATACTGTAACTTATCTTGTTTTTGTTTTATTTGCAGGTATCCTTTACAAAGGGAATGGTGAAAACCAGTTTATATCTCAACAGCCTCCTGTCATTAGCAGCATCATGGGAAATGGCAAAAGACGCAGCATTTCCTGTCCTAGTTGCAATGGTCAGGCAGATGGCAACAAGCTACTTGCCCCTGTGGCCTTGGCTTGTGGAATAGATGGAAGTCTGTACGTGGGGGATTTTAACTTCATTCGTCGAGTATTTCCATCGGGGAATGTAACCAGTGTCCTGGAACTTAGGTATGTTGTCCTTTTACTGTAAAATTAAATTACTTCTTTTTTTTTTAATTGTGTTTTATTTCAATATTAATTCAGAAATGTAGTGTTTGATGTTGCCTAAAAGTATAAAGTAAAGGGTTTTCTACTTTCATTTAAAAATGGATCCCTGATTCAGACCTTTCCATGTAGCAGCTTGGATTATACCCTTGCATTGCTGCAATGGAACCTTATTAAAATGATCTGACCTGCAGGTTAAATCTGGTATATATAGATGCTAGACATGAAAGGGATTAATATATGCCAAACTCTGAATCACAGGTCTAAATTTTGTTTCAAGTAAAAAACCCTACCAATTTTTATGAATATCTGCCACCAATAAAAAGTAAAAATAAATCATATCTAAAATATTTAAATTGATTGTACTCTAATTTACTAATAATAATTATTTTAAATTATTTCTGGATAATGATTGGTGCATTTTTTCTTTGATTTCTGCTGCCTAGGAGGTAAATACATGTGTTTTCCCACATTGAAATGACATACTCTGACCTTTGATTGTTCATTGTAAGAGGATTTCTCATACTCAAAACATAATACTCATGTTGGCTATAGATGGGCTGATTCTTCTGCTGATACAATATAGATTCTAGCGTCTTAAGATATAAAATTGTAAATGATTTAAAAACAGGCGGTGAAAGATATTTTCTAGTGTGCTAAAATTTTTCCGACAGGGGATTAAAATAAACCTTTCACTGGAAAGGATAATCTGGAAATTACTATTTATGACACTTTTGTGTAAAAATATGGAGAGGTCCCTCTTTCCCTTGACGATCCAAGCAGGGCCAGACTTTAAGCATGCTGTTCACAATATTTGAATGTCCACACAAATGTACCACCACACAAAAAAGGAACAGTACAGGTAGGTAAACGAAGAGGTAATAAGTCAGATTGTTTCAAATAGTGAACACTAGGTAAAAGGTAATAAAACAGTTACTAAATTGAATATTAAATAAAATCAGAGCACTGAGGATCTAAACTGTGATCCCCTGCTCTTTCCCTTTAGGATCTTTCTTGAGATTTGCTTCTGGAGGAGTCTTGTCTGTACTTGCTATATGGATGTGCAACATAGTATAAGTGAACCAGAAAAGAAGGTTGCCATATTGGCAATGCAATAATTGCAGTTTTGGCAGAACTATACCACGTCTGCAAGAGTTGTCATTTTACCAAAGAAGAGCCTTAGGGTACAAGCATAAGTAGCGTATTAGTAGAAGGGTAACCTAAAGCTAATGGAGCTTTATGTAGTCAAGAGCGAAGGGTGCTATGGTGACAAAAGATGCTTTGCTAACAGAAGCTTTGAGTTGCAGTGTTGTCAAAGGGTTGCCAAATAAACTGAGGCCAGGGTAAAGCTAAATTTCTAAAATGTTAGAAATCTTATGTTGCCATATACTGTATGAGCCATGTTTTCAAAAGAGAGGCACTTTTTTTTGGGCTTCTAATCCTTTATTAATAATTGGCTTTTACTTTACACACCTGGTACACCCAAAGACCCTATTGGTATCCTAGGTGCAGCTTCCCTCTCTTTTTCCTTATATGAAGGGATAGTACAGGCTTAAATTATATAAAAGAATGATGACAGTCTGCCAAGCACTGTAAACAAAAGAAAGATTACGATTGATACTGCTAGCAAGCAGATTATAAGAGGGACCACTCCGTATCACTACACAAAACTCAGTCAGAAAAAAGAGTAACATTTTTTCTCAGAAATTCCAATTGGCATTAGAAAAGTAGCAAGATCTGAAATTTGGGCAGAACATTATGGGATGAAAATGGTGGAATAAAAAATAATGCAACAAGTTGAAAGAAATCTATTTTAGCTATATGTTGGATTTGCCAGCAAATGGCATTTTCCGCCTTTTTTGTATTAGATCTGCCTCTGTGTGACCAACATGTACAGCATGGGAGATACTATGCTCATCTGACTGTTGCCTGACCGTCTAATATAATGATTCTTAAGACCAGTGACATATTAAGTGCATTGAAATGCCTTACAGAAATAATATGCCCATGTACTTGAGAAATGTTCCATAAATAACAATCAAAGTAACCTTACAAAGTGTTTGTTTCTTTTCCCGAAACGGATGAGCCAAACCTCATGTGATGCTGTTTGGGATATAGTATGCAGAATATGTGGCATGCTCATTAGGGGTACCTGTCATTTCCACTTGAAACATTTCCATCTTCATACTCTTCACCTCTTACGACATTTGATTTATTATGAATCTCTTCTTTTCTTGCTTCCACCCAGAAATAAAGATTTTAGGCACAGGTAAGAATGGCAAATGAATTCTCTGAAAAAAAAAATGTCTCATTGTTGTCCAGCTTTATCTGCATAGTCCCTCAGATCACAGTTGTGTTGCGAGCCATCTTTTCACCGTCACATGGAGATGGTTCTTCCTTTGATAGGAGCTTTCTACATGACATAGACGCAGGCACATTCTTATCTGAAAGGCCCAGATATGAATATTACATTAAAACATACTGTTATTTGACCTGTGCTTTGGCTGCAAAACTGGACAGAGACAGGTGTTGTAGTATGATCAAAGAAAAGATTTTTGAATGTACAAGAGAGTGGGAAGACGAGGCTTTGTTCTACATGTGCCCCAGCTGTGCTTCTTTGTTACATAGCCCTCGTGGTCTTCTGATGAGTCAAAATTGTGATCCTAACTAGGAACTTTCTATCAAAGTCTCCCCGAGCAAAGACTGCAGTGAGTATATAGCTGTGTAACACAACAGGGGGCAATTTATTCCCAATCTTAAAGGGAACCCTTCATATGCCCGTTCTATAGTTATGTTTAAACACAGCCTTAGGTAGTGCAGAACACTTTTGTAAAAATGGTCATTTTTGCTCTTCTAGATTTATTATTTATCACTGAAGTTTTCAGCTTTTTTTTTCTGCTTTCAACATTGCTTTGAGAAAGGGCTTTGCTCTCACGTTGTTGGTAACTGCTGATTTTATGGTACAGCAAGTAAAAGTCAGCTAATTGCTGTGCATTTTTAAGTTAAATCTTTCCAATCCATGCATTTAATTAGTGCCTATTACTACTAAAAATAACCAAACAATTGTACAAAGGTGGTTATCAGGATGTGCAGTATGTTTTTGTTACACCAATAAAAATGCTTAAAAATCCTAACCACAGAGCTGCAAATATGTGTGTTGAGCAAGTAGACAATGAGCACTTAGGGACATATTTATAAAGCAATAAATATAACTTTCAGTATACATTTACTGCTGGTAAATCAATCAGTTATTTGTACACATGAACTTAGAAGATTCACCAGTGAATGTTTGGTGAATGTAGTACTTTATTAGTATACCCCTCCAAGTGTATGCAAACCTTAACAATGAACCTCTCTTATTTGCTCTGTTGTGGTCTTTTAAATATACTATTGGAAGCAGTATGTTATATCAGTTCTACAAAATAAGAAAAATTAAAAAAACACATCCTGGCAGAAATTCGGTGAGCTCCTAACTTACTGTAGTGAACTAACAATGATGCCCTGAAATCCCAATCAGTGTCATCAGCCTGCTTGAGGTTTCAGTGCATTGCAGAACACCTCCCCCTATGTTATGGAGATCAAGAGAGGAGAGATGTCCTATAGTCTATAATCCCTTTCTGACTTAGCGTGACAACACATTGTCTCCCTAGGACGAGAAGTGTGTTACTAGTAGGATCACCAGCTATCCCAAAGGAAAACCACGTGCATATGCACTGAAAAGCAGCATCTAGCATGGGGTAGGAGGATGCATTATTAAACTAAATTCTTATCAATACCAAAGAAAGACACCGACACCAGAACATTTCTTTTTCAAAATGGCATAGAAATGGCCGCGGCACTTTATTGGTTTAAAATATCAATATCCAAATCTTTATTAACTGAAATAAAAATCAAATATTAATATTGAATCAAACAGAAATATTGCTTAGTCAAAGGACTCAAGCAAAAATTATAATTCCAAACAATTATAACCAAGTCCCCCCTTGATACAAGGGTGACAAACCACATATAGTGCCTGCGACGGGATGGGGGGAGGGGAGCTCGCCGTCAGACGGTTCAGTGTGAGACCCCTGACTGAAACTCCCCCCTATATAGAGGGGGTCCAGAAATCTCCAGAAGGGCATGTGTACCTTTACCTTTCCCGGGAATTCTACGTCTGACTGGCCAGGTATATTCTTAAAGGGACCACGACCCTTAAAATGCCCGCATTAAAATAAAACATTTTTTTTTATATAATTATTTTAGCCTCCCCTACCCCATGTGCGTGGACCACAATTTTTTGCCCCCTTGCCATTCTCTTAATAGCTTCTCGAAGGATATACAGTATCTCACAAAAGTGAGTACACCCCTCACATTTTTATAAATATTTTATTATACCTTTTCATGTGACAACACTGAAGAAATTACATTTTGCTACAATGTAAAGTACTGAGTGTACAGCTTGTATAACAGTGTAAATTTGCTGTCCCCTCAAAATAACTCAACACACATCCATCAATGTTCAAACCACTAGCAACAAAAGTGAGTACAACCCTTAGTGAAAATGTCCAAATTGGGCCCAAAGTGTCAATATTTTGTATGGCCACTATTATTTTCCAGCACTGCCTTAACTCTCTTTGGCATAGAGTTCACCAGAGCTTCACAGATTGCCACTGGAGTCCTCTTCCACTCCTCCATGATGACATCACGGGGCTGGTGGATGTTAGAGACCTTGTGCTCCTCCACCTTCTGTTTGAGGATGCCCCACAGATGCTCAATAGGGTTTCTGGAGATATGCTTGGCCAGCCCTCAGCTTCTTTAGAAAGGCAGTGGTCATCTTGGAGGTTTGTTTGGGGTCGTTGTCATGTTGGAATACTGCCCTGCGGCCCAGTCTCCAAAGGGAGGGGATCATGCTCTGCTTCAGTATGTCACAGTACATGTTGGCATTCATGGTTCCCTCAATGAACTGAAGCTCCTCAGTGCTGGCAGCACTCATGCAGCCCCAGACCATGACACTCCCACCACCATGTTTGACTGTAGTCGAGACACACTTGTCTTTGTACTGCTCACCTGGTTGCCTTTAAACACGTTTGACACCATCTGAACCAAATACGTTTTTCTTGGTCTCATCAGACCACAGGACATGGTTGCAGTAATCCATGTCCTTAGTCTGCTTGTCTTTGGTAGGGTCTGAGCACTGACAGGCTGACCCCCCCCCCCCCACCCCTTCAACCTCTGCAGCAATGCTGGCAGCACTTCTATTTCCCAAAGACAACCTCTGGATATGACGCTAAGCACATGCATTCAACTTCTTTGGTCAACCATGGCGAGGCCTGTTCTGAGTGGAACCTGTCCTGTTAAACCACTGTATGGTCTTGGCCACCATGCTGCAACTCATTGCCTAGGCCATCTTTATGTAGAGCAATAATTCTTTTTTTTAGATCCTCAGAGAGTTCTTTTCCATGAAGTGCCATGTTGAACTTCCAGTGACCAGTATGAGAAAGTTAGAGAGATAACACCAAAGTTAACACACCTGCTCCCCATTCACACCGGAGACCTTGTAACACCAATGAGTCACATGACACCAGGGAGGGAAAATGGCTAATTGGGCCCAATTTGGACATTTTCACTTAGGGGTGTACTCGCTTTTTATTACCAGTGGTTTAGACATCAATGGCTTTGTGTTGAGTTATTTTGAGGGGACAGCAAATTTACACTGTTATACAAGCTGTACACTCACTACTTTACATTGTAACAAAGTGTAATTTCTTCAGTGTTATCACATGAAAAGATATAATAACATATATACAAAAATGTGAGGGGTGTACTCACTTTTGTGGGATACTGTATATAACAAATTAAGAGTCTGCAGCATGGCCCCATAACCCAGTGATCCAGGTCTTAAAAAATAATTCCAGGTATGCCATTTTTTCACATAGTTACATTGGTCCACCTTGGACCAATGTAACTACATATATGCCACACCTTTGGGGTTTTGCAGTTGCTGGAAATCAGTGTAGTAGACACAACTACTTCAGTGGTCTCCACAGTCTTCCAGGTCCTGTGCCTGAGCGGTTGCCCTGTTGCATTGTGAACACAGGAGGCCGGCTGCTGGGCATGGGCAGCATTCAGAGAGTGAGTTGCATTTTCTCAATGAATGCAAAGTGTTCTCTGATTGGACAAGATAGAGAGTGTGACATCACCGCCCTGTCTCTTCACCTCATCCAATCAGAGAATGTTCTTCATCCATTGAGAATATGCAAGGTCATTTCTGAATGGTGCCCATGCCGAGTGGCTGACCACCTGTGTTCAGAATGCAGCAGAGCAGCCTCTAGACACGGGACCCATAAGACATTAGAGATTATTGGAGTAGCCGTGTCTACTATGGGGATTTCCAGCTTCTAGAGGGATCATATAGGTATGGTATCTGCATAGATACATAAGTCCAAGCAGGACCAATGTAACAATGTAAAGACTGCCATACCTGGAATTCTTGTTTAAAATGCTCTTTAAAAACCATATTCTAAACTGTACTGTACTATTTTCAAAGTAATATATTGTTTTGGATGGAGCAATGGGTTCCAAGAGCTATATGTACTAATAAGCCTCAGGGCAACAACAATAGTTATTGCTGTATCAGTATACAGTACCTAACTCGCATAACTCGCAGAAGTCGCATAACCATGTACTTTTAATAACAAAATCAATTAGAAAGAACCAACTAAAATCCTAGTGATACAGACACCTCAAATCAAAATAAATGGAACAGTACTGGATTTCCACCGTAGTGCATCTTAGAAAGAACATACCTTCTGTGAGTTGTTTTCGAGCCAGCAGAATCAAAAATGATGCTTTTTGCAATGGCACAAAAGGGAGCCAGATCAGATGAAAAATTTCTGCAACTTAATTACCTTTGCTGCTTTGATAGAAAAAAAGTACGATACACTGTGTATTTCTCCATTCATCTGTTGGGCTTAGCAGACTATAGATAGGGATCTGTCATTTTTCTCCCCGTTAATTTCTTACAACACATACTGCCAAATAGTGTTTCAGCAGTGAAAATCGAGAAGGGGATTTGAGTTCTCGCATAATGATTATGGCAGACTTAAATCTGCATGCTGGAGGCGGATAGAACTGTACAGAGATCGTTATCGGTTTGGCACACGGCATCCCGTGCTTAGTGAAACATTCCTGTATTTGTATTTTAGTGAGTGAATTCTGAGATGGAAAGTTAAGAACTCTATTTACATCCAGGACTTCAAAGCGAAGACAAAGTTAATTTTAAAATTCCAATTCGGCGGTGTTCTGTTTGTGCTTCATTCATTTCCTGTTGAATTTTGTGTATTTTTTGTGTCTGTGGAGATGTTTTGCCATTTTTAATTAGTAAAGTCAGTTAATATTTTCATTTATCAATACTAGTAATAGTCGTGTTTGATTCTTTAAACCTTGAATACAAATTTACCTTACCTTCCCTTACCTGTGTAAATTACCTTTTTACACCAATATGGTGCTATATGTAAAATATATATGTGAGACTTGGGATATTTTTCATTGTATATTTGGTTAACATAACATGTCATTAAAGAAACATGTAGGCTGCCATTGCTGATATCTCCTTTTGAAAATACTGTGTGCCTGACTATAATTCTGATGCTTTGGCTTTAATGCTCAACACCCTGAGTCACAGCCAGTGTTCTCCAGTCAACAAGGAGCATGCATATTTCTTAATCATAGTTATAGGTCTGACTCAGTGAACAGCTTGTTGGACCTCTGCTTTTAGACCACTGCTTCCCCTCAAAAAACAAGGGACCCGCTCCACAGCTGCTGGCAGGGCACAGACCTTTCAACTTAGGATGTGGCTGCTTCAGAAAGAAAACCAATTGTAAGACATCTAAAATCTTTTGTTTCGATGCATCTGGAATGTAATTAGCTGATTTAAACTGAAGGTTTAATAGCACTTAAACAGAAACTGTTATGAACTGGCTAAGGTATTTACATAATTTGCAGAAAAGTTGTGGAATTTAAGTACTGAAAGGGTAAAGACCGTCCGGTTAGGAAGGTGAATGTTCACTTAAAAAAGATCACATAGCTTGTTAAATAAGGTGAAGCTGTGTTCACTTTGAATGACCAATTATGTGCAGGAGAAATCATAACAAAATAGATTTTTGCTTGTATATGACTGGATGATCAATACAATTATCAAATCTTTTCTTTATATAATAATACTTAAAAAAAATATTAGATAATTCAATACTATTCAATTATATATCATATTATTATTATATTATATTATTTTATTATATTATTATATATATATATATATATATATATATATATATATATATATATATATATATATATATATATATATATATATTATTTTATATTATATTATCTAAAGGTAGATATTCATAATGTATAAAAAAAAATACTTTCTAGAGTGAAATTATTCCTTTAGTAAATCAATCACTGTATGTTTGATAAAAAAAAAAAACATAAAAGTTGTTGGCTGATGTTGCATTCTGATTTTATTGGACCACTAAGCCCCAAATTGATCTTTGTCTGCACAGCATTGAAGTATATTGTTCGGAGCTACCTTGACAGTCCAAGGCAGATATAGCTTTTTTTGGAGCTGTCATCTCCCTTGGCATTGCCAGTGAATACACTGAAAGTTAATGACAGCGCAGTACACATGATTCTGCTGCTTTACCCAACACCACCTCCTCTATGATTATACTGGCAAGTGTTATAGGATAGTAAAGAACAATGGAAAATAAAAAGCAAATGATTACATAAATTCAACAGAAAACCATGCATTCATGTGTTCCATTTGCAGGGCTAATTAGCTGGCATTGCCCAGTTTCTTGTTGTCTGGCAAATAGATCTTTCATGTGCTGCTATGAATAATGTAGATAGTGCAATCAAGTTCGGATTACAGTTTTACTAAGAGTCATATTAGTATAGTCTAAGTCATTATTAGTTGCTGTGGTTTACTGCACACCTCCCACCTTTCTAAAAAAAATGTGATGCCTCTAAGGGCAAAAATATATATGGAACATGGTCATTTTACATCTCCAAGACCAGAAAGAGTGAAGGACGTAGTATCATGAATTTACGAATGCCTACATTGGTCACTGTAAACAAAAATAACAGTATTAGGAATTCGTATGACTTAAAAAAACTTTATTCACCAATACCTTTTATTTCATAGCTGTGCAATCATTTAAATCTGAGCTCCACCTTTACCTTCAGTATTGCACAGTTGTAGAGTCCTCTCTCCTGTACTAAAGCGCATTGTCTGATATCAATGCACACTGTGTCAGTGGGCATTAGAAGCTGCAGCAAGTTAGGTAAAGCCCACTTCATTTTCTGGCTTAAGCATCATCTAGTTTTTTCTTTTTACAGCCTTACTGTCTTTGTGTAATGTTCCGGTACCTTTGGTACCCTAAATTACACTTTCCACAAGTGTATGCGCCCCACCATTTACTTTTGGAAAGGTGCGCATACACCTTTAAGACTGGAGCTGTCATCACCCAGCGCCGGACTAGATGGCTATTTAAAGCGCCGGTTCTCACTCACATGTGTTTGTTCAAACACCTTTACCTGGATGCTATCCTTGCTTGAAGCTTCCATGCTTGCAAGCTTACCTCGCTGACGGAACCTCGCTGCGCTGATCCCCGTATCCCGCTACTGGATCATCCGCCTCTCCTGAACCACCCTTCGGCTGTATCGCTAATAGTGCTAAGTACCCCGCAGGGGAATTCTCTATAAACTTATACTAAGCTTACACTATCTAGCTCTGCATAGTAAAGACTGTTTATTACATCTGCATAACTAGATTGCTAGCTCTTGAGACTACTGCTACTTTTCTGCACTGGGTTGATCTCTTTTGTATGTCCACCTGCTATTCTGTCATCTGCTACCATACAACATTGCTAAACCTTCCTGCATCCATCTGCTACTGTCTCACCTTCAAGTGTCTATCACCTACCACCTCCACTCAACCTATCCCTCAACCTTCATCATTGTGTTACCACATACATAAAGTCACTCTAGGAACCAGCTTGCTAATTGTGTGTATTTACTGGCTGAAATAAGACCTTCCACACATGATGAGTCATTGAGGTTGGGAATGGTATCTCAGCATATCTCTTACATGACTTCTGACATGGAACTATTTCTGCAGCTGAAAATCCACACCATATAAGAAACGCAGGAGCGTTACACTTTGGACTGTCCGTTTACTCATTAGATTTCAGTTGTTTTGTTCAGACATGAAGGCTCAGCACTACATGTGAGCATTACCTAGGGCAGTCTGCCTAGGAACATTCACATCTATAGACTGACATCTACGCATCAAGGCATTTTAATATTTGCATAACTACTCCAAAGAAACACCCCACTGCTTTCATCAGGATTGAGGGCTCTCAAAAGAAATGCTGAGGCAGGTTGATGTGTACAGCACTCTGCTGTCCCCTCTCATCAACCATTATCTGCCTTTACACAGAGAAGCACAGAGACCCAGTCAAAAATAAGCCATGTGGTAGAATGTGGTGAAAGGTTTAAATAAAAAAAATGTAATTAGCATGTACATTGGGTTGCAGGGAGGAACCAGAGAAGGGGAGACATAAGTACAAACCCAATTCCAAAAAAGTTGGGACACTGTACAAATTGTGAATAAAAACAGAATGCAATGATGTGGAAGTTACAAATTTCAATATTGTATTCAGAATACAACATAGATGATATATCACATGTTTAAACTGAGAAAATGTGTTATTTTAAGGGAAAAATAAGTTAATTTTAATTTTCATGGCATCAACACATCTCAACAATGGCCATGTTTACCACTGTGTAGCGTCTCTTTTTTTTTTTCATAAGAGTCTGCAAACGTCTGGGGACTGAGGAGACAAGTTGCTCAAGTTTAGGAATAGAAATGTTGTCCCATTCTTGTCTAATCCAGGCTATGTGACAAAGAAGACTTAAGACAGTTGAGCAACTAGAAAACCAAACAACACGGACATAGTGTAAAACTGTTATGGACAATTTATTAAGAATACAGAAGTACACTTACAAACTTCCACAGGAATAAAGCAGGCAATGTACAGGATGGCACTTGTGACGTAGCTGACGCATTTCGTTATAACTAACATATTCATAGGAGGTTGCCCTGAGGTTGATTGCTTTATTCCTGTGGAAGTTTGTAAGTGTACTTCTGTATTCTTAATAAATTGTCCATAACAGTTTTACACTATGTCCGTGTTGTTTGGTTTATCCCTCCATATACATCTGTGAACGGGATTTCCTGGCAACATCATTGGAGAAACTTTGTGGATTCCTGCCTTGGTTCATCTGGTGATCCAGTCACGTTGGGGGACATTCATGTTATTCAGCCTGTATGACCCATTTACTATACGGTAACTTGGGTTCATATGTTCTGGTGAGCGCATTCATTTTCTGTTGGTGTGGGGATCTTCTGAAGTCACTATCACCTCATGAATTCTTTGCATATTTCATTTACACCTGGGATTTTGTTTTATATGCACCAATGAGTTATTCACTGGACTCACGTTTTTCCCTTTTTTTTTTATTGGTATAATTTTGTTCGCATTATATCCCTTATTTTGTTATTGTGGCATCTTTGTTGTTTCACGGTTAGCGCTGCACTGTTTTTTCTTTTATTTTTATACAACACATGTCGGTTGTAGTATCAGCTGCTTAGTGTTATTTTATTTCAAGTTAGCGCAGGTTGGATACACATTTCTACATGTGTATATCTATATTATATTGTGAACAAAATATAGGTTTATGAGATTTGTGAATTAATCCATTCCTTTTTTACTCACAATTTGTACAGTGAACCAACTTTTTTGTAATTGGGTTTGTACATTAAACTTCAGCTTTACTAATAATATTTTCTCTAAAAGAGAAAAAAATACATTTATGGATGGATCTTGGGGCAAATATGTAAAACAACTGAAATACACCTATGTGGTCCATTTAGTCTACCAAACAAAAAAGTCTCCAGCTTTAAAACAAACCTATTTCTCTGATACAACTTAGCCCAAATACAATAGCTTTGTTCTTATTACAGACAACTTATTGGTAGGTGACAATATGACATAAAGGGACACATTTAGAGGAAAGCTGCAAACCCAGGTCTGGTCACTGACCTGTACTCTTCTTTAGTGTAGGTACATTCTTGCATTTCTGTTGCAGAGCTTGAGGATTTAATGGAGCTAAAAGTCCCTGAAGGGATATTGCAGTTAGAAATTTTGGTTGGATTAATTGCGTTATTATACAGATTATAATTTTCAAGTTCTTAATACTATTTTTATATTGATTGTATGAATTAAAAAAAAAATACTTACAGATTCCGTTTAATAACACTAGAGAAAAATGATGAATTAGTATCGAATAGCATACGTACTTCTGCTTTATATTCTTTAGAAAACATACCTAAAGCTGACCTCTCCTTCTGAAAAAGCTAGTTGTCTTTGTCATGCCGATTTAGTGGTTCTGATATTTTTTGAGACTCTGACCCAGAAAAGGCATGCTGTTTAGGCACAGAGCTGACTTGGCTTGCTGCATACTTGTTCCAGGTCAACGACTCAGGGGTTAATAAGGACAAATGGGTTGATTTACTAAAGACAAATTGGCTGTTCACTTTGCAAGTGAAATTTCCCCAGAACTTAATAAATGAGTTGAAGCTAACTTCCAATTTTTATCTTTTATTATTCTCGCACCCGTTTAGGTATTGTTTGCAAAGTGAAACTTCACCACATTTACTAAGCAAATTCCCTTGCAAAGTGAATAGTCTATTTGTCTTAGTAAATCAACCAAATGAGAAAATCAGAAAATGAGAATGTTTACAAGAAGGTCTAAAATGGCAGCCTATATATCAGCAAACATTTCCTTTAAAAATTGCATTCCCATCCTAAAGAGTTTTAAAGGAAAAATTGCATTTGCTTTTAGACATCTAGCATCCTTTTTTTGTTTATATATTTAAATTAGCAATTTAATTAAGAAAACAATGACAACAGAATTATAAAATTTTAACCTTAATCTAATAAATATACAAAACTCACATGTAACAGAATTCATTTAAATTTGTTTTTTTGATACTGCAAAGAGAGAGCTAAGCTTTTTTACATAATTTAATTGCATGCATATAGTTTTAACTTTGACCAAAACTGCCCTGTAAAAGATTACAAACAATTGGTTTGACATCACTTAGGCCTGTAATTGGCACCCATAAAAAGATTAAGGCTTTCTTACAGCGATAATAGCATTTCCAGTAATATATCGCCTCCACTCCTCAAAGACAGGGAAGGAGCGTTCTATCTTGCCGGTGGTAAAGGAGAATCTTATCACAATAGGGATTAAATAAAGATTGCATAAACACCTACATCTGGTTACCATAGAAACCATAACGGTTTCAAAAAAGATTTATACCATTCTAATGGGTGTATTACAATAGATGTCAGTCATCTAAACTTTGCTTTTATTCTCTTAAGTGCACATCCATCTTTTAAATGGTTCTTTATCTGCTGAAAGTTTGATGTCTCTTCTCCTTCAGGTAGTTTTACCTTCTGTTGGGTATTATAAACTACATTTTTCATGATTTCCTGTTTTATAAATTTGCGTTTGATATCGGGAACTATTCACAGCTGAGCTTTTCAGAAACACAGGTTAAAGCACCCTTGTGGTTATGATGCTGTTTCTGGCATTCTTCAGAAAATCTCTCTTGTTATACTCTGGGAAACATGCACCAAAGCGTCAGCATTGCTACAAGTTTGACAGTTCATTAATGTGAGCCAGCTTTGTTTAAAAAAATTGGGTGTGATATAATTTATATGTTAAAGGTATTCATTTGCCTATTTAGATTTTTGCAGCTGAAAAATATGTAAGGACAGTGACAGAGCAAGCTACTAACAGACTCCAGAGCATCCCCTAGGGCAGTGATGGGGAACCTTGACACCCCAGATGTTTTGGAACTACATATCCCATGATGCTCATGAACTCTGAAGTGTAGTTGAGCATCATGGGAAATGTAGTTCCAAAACATCTGGTGTGTGCCAAGGTTCGCCATCACTGCCCTAGGGAATGTGAGGTTTTATTTTGTTGATTAAATTGCAGGTCACGCTTCCAGTACCTTCTACCTTACAGATGCTGCCTGGCTATGTGGTTGACCTCTATGAGCATAATGTGAGGAGTGTTTGCACTATCCTCTTCCCTTGACCCTTAGTAACTGCATGAGATGTCGAAGCAAATATCCACTACCAGTTTTAATGTTTTTTTTTAATTATTCTTAAGAAATGAGTAGAAATACCACTCGCTGTTTAACTGGGAGAGGAAACTGAAATTCCCATTTCACATTTAGGCCACACTTATATTGCTTCTATTAGTAAGTTTGATCAGGTTCTATGAGCAGCACCACAGGTGCCCTGTCCCCAGAAACATGTAAAATACACATGTACTTACCCTGCTACTAGTAATGGATATCACCGGAGACATGGTTACATAGTTGTTGTAAGGGGCTATTTTGGACTAAATAACATGCTTAATTGGTTCTGCAGTGTAGGTATGTGGGACTTGTCATTTTTAATGGTAAAGAAGGTATGCTGTGAGGTTGATTTGCTAAAAGCTAATTGGCTTTTAGATTTGGAAGGAAGTTTTTTTTTTATTTTGCAATGGAATTTTCCCTATCCTACTGAATGAGCTGAAGCTCTGCTGACTTCTATAATTCAATCATTCTTTAAAGGGTAACTCCACTTTTGTGGGGAAAAAATCAGCAAACAAAGAAAAAACAATACTGCGTATACAATTTAGACACAAATCAGATTGTATTTGAATGTTTTTAAAATGACCTTTCCTTTTCAATCTGCATCTGTTGTAATTTTCTGAAAATGCAATGCAATATGGCTACATGGAGCTGTTCTGCACACAGAATGTGTGCTGACCACACCCCAGAAACATAATTTCCTGCTTGTGTGATTGGCTTACCAATTTTCCCAGAAGTCTGCCTAAGATACAAGTCAGATTTCAGGCATTCCCTGCAACCGTATTTGGTGAGATACTCCCAATAGGAACATGTCTAAAGGGATGCAGGCACAGCAGCTTTCCTCATTAGAGCCCTGCAGCTGCCACAGCTGATCAATAATTATAAAACCACTCCCATTAGACCCACTTAGCACAGAGGAACAAACAGTGATTTCTTCAGAACAACAAAAGGTAGGAATCTGCAACAACGTTTTGGTAAAATCCTTGTAATGTACAGAGATCACCCAGAGGGGAATGTTTTTTTCTCAACAAAAGTGGAGTAATGCTTTAAGAAGTTCAGCATAATTTTAATACTAATTTAATTTAATGTTTAATAATTTTAATTTTAATACTAAAATTTATAGGTAAAAATTACTGAGGTGGTTAATCCAGAAAACGATTGCCTTGTGATCAGGAAGAGAGTTCTTCCCCTACTGGAACAAAATGGATCATGCGTTAGTGTTTTTTTTTTGCCTTCCTCTGGTTCAACTGTGGGTATAAGATTGTGTATATTATGTAATCATGTGCAAGCTAAAAAAAAATTTTTTTTTCCTTGCACATAATTGGATATTCTTTGTGAACTAAAGTTTTACTACATTTAAAAAGCTAAGGGAAAATTTATTTTCCAGATTGATAATTCTCTTGCAACAGCCTTTGCCTTTATTAAATCAACAACTATAGACCTTGTGATGTTGGTACACAGCTGACAAATAAAGTTTTAATATTCTAAAATACATAGTGCAGGGCTGGCTGTGTAGCTTAATTGTTGTGTGATCAAATGTTAAAATATTATATCATGTTGGGGTACATGGGCCCTGGAAGCACCAGTACAATACAACAGTTTACTGCTTAAAGGAGTTGTAAAGGCAGAAGGTTTTATATCCTAATGCATTCTATGCATTAACATTAAAAACCTTCTGTATGCAGCAGCCCCCTAAACCTTACCCGAGGTCCTTCTCTGTCCAGCGATGTCCACGAGTGTCTCAGCCATCTGAGATTCTCTATACTGATTGGCTGAGACACAGCAGCGTTGCCATTGGCTACCACTGCTGTCAAACAAAGTCAGCTAGCCGATTAGGGGAGAGAGGGGGCAGGGCTGGGTCGGGGGTCCGTGTCTGAATGGACACAGGGAGTTGTGACTCGACTCAGGTAGCCCCCATAGCAAGCTGCTGGCTGTGGGGGCACTGAACAGCAGGGATGGGCCAGAGGCATAGAAGAGAGACCCCAGAAGAGGAGGATTGGGTTGCTCTGTGCAAAACCACTACAACAGAGCAGGTATAACATGTTTGTTATTTTTATAGGAGAAAAAAAAACAAGACTTTACAACCACTTTAAATCCTCAGAGCTGCCTAACACTTAAAACTGATTTTTAGCCAACATGTAAACACTATGTAATCCAGATGGACATTTATTTTTTCAAAAACGTCACCCCCATGTAACTTCTTTAAATTTTACTGGCTTTAATTTTATGTTCCAGAATTGGCCCTTGTCAAGCTGTTTAGATACAGTGGGGAGATTTAGGCATTGGAGTAGGGAAAGGATTCTGGAAATCATATTCCACCCACTCAGTATCTCCCACTACATAGTCTGTACAAGTGATGGGGCTGTGCCAGTAGCTGAACTATTTTACCTTCCAAGGGTGTCCACATGCAGTGGCCTCATGCTTCAAAATGTTACAAAACATTGGAATCCATAGGTTATGTACCTAACTGACTTTTAAAAATAGAAATATTACTTTATTAAGGCAGATACTGCTCAGCTTATGTTGAAGCTCAATATATTACATATGAGAATCCCACAGTTGGGGAAGGATATGGAACTTTTGGTCCCTTTATATGGAAGGGTTCGAAGCAGCAGGTTCCGTTTTAAAATATTATGACAAGTTCAGGTGGTAGGACAGCTTGAAGAAGTAAAATTATAAAATCTTTAGAGAGTTATGGCAAATGGTACAATACAGACTCCAGGAATTATATTTTTGCTATTTAAAAGCACAAAAGATTTTCTCCTAAAATTTTTTTTATCAAGTAGGAGGTACTAGTAATAAATATCCACATGTTAACAGGAACTTTAGATGTGGTGAACTGGCTCTTTTTTTTATAAAGGGTTGTGTACTTTATTAAAGCCAAGAAACCCTGATCTAAGAAAACCTTTTGATAATAAAACTGTCTCACTTGTTTGTTTAGTCAACTCCTTCCCCGTATGGACAGTATAGTAACAACTGCTCAGATATGATTAAAAAATATGATGTTAGAACTTCAGGCACACACACAGACATTGCAAATGTTCTGTTATTAAACTAGATCATTTCCCAGTCAGCGCCGGTAAAAAGCAAAAACACAATACCTGTTAAAGTCATAATCATCTTTCGCAGTGAATATGACACAATTGAAATATTGCATTAACTTCAGCATTCATATATTTCCTTTGTTCAGAAACAATATTTAATTATTTCCTTTTATCTGGCATAATAAAAGAAGTGTGTATTTTGGTTGCACTGACAGTGATAAATGATCGGGAGAAGATTTCAACAAAATCCTACTTCTGAAATAAATCTACAAGAATAATATACGGATTCATCTCAAATGATAGTGTTACTTACACTCTATTTTCAAGTGTACCTGTTCCACTCATTTTACAGATTGTAGCACTATTCAGTTGGCACTAGAGAAATCAGGGCTGCATGGAGTAGTTTGCACCCTATAACCTAGCAACTTAGCTAGTACCTATGAAATTATTAAATCACATTTATTAAAACATGGTCTTGCTCTCAAAATTGTTGCTGCTATTGTGCGAGCATGAGAAATATAAGATAGTACAGGCGGTCCCTGGGTTACAAACAAGATCGGGACTGTAGGTTTATTCATAAGTGGAATTTGTAAGTCGGAACAGGTACATTTTTTAAGTGTAGCTCCAGCCAAAAGAATAATTTTTAAGCTTTTTTAATAGCATAGGGAAGGGTTAACAACCCTGTAACATTTGTTTTGCTGTCTCTACTCCTGTTCAGAAGATTTCACCTCACTTTCTGTCCCTATAACAACTAGATTTTTAATATGTTAGGTTTTTGTGGAAACAAGGATTGGTGATAACGCTTCAGTGGAGACACCTTTTTCCCATGAGAACTCTTACAGGAGTGAATTTCTCTTCCTATGGGGAGATTTCTCCTCACTTCCTGTTGTCTCCCTCAATTTGTAAGTAGGAGTTGTTTGTAAGTCGGATGTTTGTAACCCAGGGACCGCCTATACCCTTCTCTCCTAAAGTAAATGTTAAGGCAAAAAAAGCAGTAAATTTGGGCAATACAGAGACCCTGAAAAGACCTTTAAAGACCCTTCAAGTATAAAAAAAAAAGCCTGCTGTTCTGCCAGAAACTCAATCCGTACCTAATTTCTGGCTGTGGGCTGAAAACAAAAGCCTTTTCTGGACTGAAATCACAAACAATGGTGGCAGCCCTTACCATATGTCTTCTGCTAAATCACTTAACCACTCTCCTTTCCTCATCTCCATACTATAGAGACTAATTGTTTTGTAGTCCAAGATAAGAATTGTGAGCAAGGATAATACAGC
Organism: Pelophylax lessonae; assembly: GCF_965119305.1. Lineage (NCBI taxonomy): Eukaryota > Metazoa > Chordata > Amphibia > Anura > Ranidae > Pelophylax > Pelophylax lessonae. The sequence continues at coordinate 713,041,359 of NC_138768.1, forward strand.
TTATGACATCACAGAAAGTATGCACAAGGGTCACTAGGTATTTATTTCTGCACTTATGAACCATACGAAAATGCTTTCAAGATTTTGACAGAACAGAAGGGAGCAACTAAAGGATATTAAATTAGTAGTAAAGCCTAGTTCTAGTCTTAAAATTGTTCCCTCCCCCTGCTGCATCACGTGACTGAACCGGATTAAAAATAGCAAGTACAGAGATCTTTTTCATACAGGATGTGCAGGATAGGGAGGAAGGGAATGTTTAGAGAATAGATAGAGTAAGGCTTTTCTTCCACTTTAATTGTTGGGGTTTGATTATACTTTAAATATATGTTTTGGTAGGGTGGCCCTCCTTCCATAGGCATACCTATATAGGTTTGGTTTGGTTGTGATTGGATCTGGTAGGGAAAAATATAAGGATTTTTTAATTGGAATAAAAGAATATGTGGATGTTAACAATAATGATTCATGGTTTATTTAATAATGTTGTTTAATGATGTGATGTGTTAATTACAGTAACACATTGCAACCTGATTCTGATTCAGTGGGATGTCACCTTTTGCAAGTATCCTGAAGTCAGAGCAGTAAAAGATGTTTGCTGATTGGTTGCTCTGAAATTATTGCTTTTGCACATTATTTTTATGCTTATATAAAAAAAAGCTTAATAGTCACCAACAGTGGCTTATTACTGGAGTCAGAAGTTGCTTTTCACTTATACAAATCTCTGTGAACTGAGTGAGAGCCTTGCTAGAGGTGACAATAAGTGACACCATTTCTTATCATTTACGGCCAGTTAAACAAATTGAGGTAGTGTGGTGGTTGAATTATCAGCTGTGTTATCTATTGCTATTTAATTGTTATATGACACTGACAAGCTATGCAAGAGTTCACAGTAAAATTTACTCACAAAATCAATAAAGGAATACAAAGTTGTTACAGATACTGCAATTTAAAGGCTGGAATGAGATGTTAAAAAAAAAAGCTTGATGTCTGGATAGCAATGGAATATTTGGCTATATAAATTAAACATACAAGGGAGTACAATAAACTTCAGTGCCTGCTTGCTATTTCTTATGGCTCACATGATATGTTTATTAAGGGGGGCCCCAGAGGAGAAGATACTGAATTCTGAATGTATTCCTTTACGGTAGAATGTTAGAGCACTGCTAACTTTTATGCTGTTACCTGTATGCTCTAGTATTTTAAGAAATCATTATTCTGTATTATAGAGCCTCTTTGTTTTAAATATTTGGTTTTTGCTCTACTTTTGCAGCTGTGAAATCTTAAAGTGAAACCCACGGACAAACCTTTCTTTAAATTTGGTCTTCATTGGAATGGAACAAACTTAGAGCCTCTGTCAAGTTTATTTTGCTGTCTGTTTCTTTGTAAGGGATGTTTCCCATACCACTGAATACAAAATACAAAGAGAAACATGGCAAAAATAATCTGACAGAGGTTCAAATAAATGCCCACTCTACTTTTTTTGTCTGTATTAAAGGAATAGCCCCTTAATTTGTATTCAAACTGCACTCATACATTACACTGTATACAAGTAAAAGCTGTGTACTTCATTAGCCATAAAGGCTCTGAATATGGACTGTTAGTGCCTGCATCCCGGGTTCTATTTCTCGTAAAAAAAAAAAAATATGTGGGCCAGTGCCTACGGCACCATGGTAAAGTGGGGCAGCACAGTGCCAAACCTTAAAATATACAAATTGTGGTAATCGTGTTTCCCTCTACTAACCATTTATCTCAGAGTTCATGAAACTATCTCTGTTTTTTCAGGTTTGTTGATCTGCAGATAGCAATGCTCCCAGTGGTGCATTCTAGTTTGTTTTTACTAATATATGTTCATGTGTAGAAGTATACTCAAATATATATCGTCCCTTGGAACATATACAATGGTATAAGTAGCGCAGGTATAATTGAGGAGAAATGACGTAGTTAAAACCAGTCACATCTTATTATAGTCCTTAAACGTCCATCAGTGGCAAAATTTCAAAACAAGGGGTTAATTCCTCCAGCAATAGTCCAATCCACCAAGTGAGAAACACCACCAAGTGTTGGGGTCTTAAAGTAGCTGTGGTATTGTCTGTTTAAGACTTGTTTTGAGGTCACTTGTGCGCAGGGGATATATTTGTATCACCAGTAGAGGGCAGATTTGTGCTACACATATATATTTTTTCTAATATATGTTCATGTTGCAAGGACCAGAGTAGAACAAAGCACATTATTTCCTGTCATGGCCGTAAACTGCCCAACTCCAGTAGTACCAGTCAGTGGTGAAGCTACTGCAATATTGGCAACAAATAGGCCCATAAATGAAGAACGTTTCCACCATTTACCCCCCTCCCCAACTCTGTTTGGTGTGATCTTGAAAACATGCAAGAATCCTGTTTTAAATGCATATTAAAAAAATTATATTAAAGTATATGCAAAGTTTATGGATAATATTTTATTAAAAATATAGTTGTCCACTGTCCTCTAGTTTTCCTTTACAAACATTTTGGGGGAAAAAATGTCTATTAAGTTTACCAAAATCAATTAATAAAATAAATGTAAAACTTGCATTCTCTAGCCTTTATAAATCTACAGTTGACATAACATTTTTGGATCATGGCAAAAAGCACCTTAATGAAATCCATGCACACATTAAGAGGACAAATGGGGCCCGTAGACTAAATTCAAACCTAAGCACAACAAGACTATTAATAAGCTCTAAAGGATGAAAAACCAAGAGATTATTAATGGATTAAATATTTCTCTGTCTTTATGGGATCATTTGGTATTGGTCATTTAAAAATAGAACATTTTCTGGCATAAATATCTTTAGGCACACTTCTTCAAAACCAGCCATGGTCTATGAAAATTAAAAGCCACTGACAGTTATGCTGGGATAATATTGGGTAAGTTTTCCTTTTAAGAAAACTATACATTTGTGATATTATAAGATCTTCTTTCCTATGAGCTTGAGCTCTAAGCTAGGCACAGGATTTAATTATTTGAGTTTTGTAATTTTTTTTGTCTTTGAAAAACAAGACAAAGCATCTTGATTTAGACTAATAATAGATGGACTTCCACTTTCCAATGATTATTCTCGTATTAATTTAATGCTAAAAAATGTGCTTGTTTTGCTAATTGTTTTAAATAAAGCCCCATGTTGTTTTTGCCTATTAATGAACAATTTTAATAAGCATTTGCGGCATGCCGGCTCCTGGCGGGGAACTGAGTGCCTGTGTAAAGATTTTTTAATAATAATGTTGCACTTAAGTATCCCAGTAAACGAGGGAATATCAAAGCACTTTGCATCTTTATGCAGTTTCATATAGCATGATTAGTAACCAGATATAATTGGTAATTTTTATGTCCATTAGAGGCACCGAACTTTAAACCTGCTGCGCCAGGCTTTGAACCTTTGACCTTTTTTGTTTTGCTGAGGTTTTAAGGGCGGCCATTTTAAGCTGTTAAGCTAGCGTTGCTTAGTCAACAAAGTAAAAGCTGATTTTTTTTTTTCTTTCTACCAATATTTAGTCTGTTGTGAGTGGCTTTTAAAGTACAAATTTATCTATCATAAAAATATTAATATGAATCCCAAAATGCAACATTTAATTAACAAAGATGCTTTTAGATTCTTTGGTAAATAGTGACTCACGCCTTTGTAAAGCTGTGGTCTGAAAGCTGGATGCACATTTTTTAAAGCAGTTGTACCAAATTATCGGCTTGTGTTTTCTGTTTTTCTTTGAATGACACTTGCAGAAACCTCTAGGCACATTCTTAGATGTAGAGGAAAAGGCTGGACATCTTTTACATTAAAAATGTAATTTAGAAGGAGACCATATTATTTATGTCATGAATGTTATGCTTTTTTTCTTGGAGCACAACTTAATTCTTTATTGTAGCGCAAATGTAAAAGTTGAAGACCTCAGGTGAAGAGAAACCTTCGCCAATTTTTTTTTTATTCTGTTATATAGTGTAGCACAGGATAGGGGAAGTTGTTTAATAAATTGTAACCTTCTGTTGAATACTTCAAATATTTGTAAACCTAATCACAAGATATTTTTTCATTTTAAAGCTTTACAATATCAGTGTAATTTCAGAAGTAATTTTAATACTATAAAATCTTCAACTTTTATTAAAAGAGTATCTCTATGATCCTGCCATGAAGGTCTCTTTTCAGGTACCTACTGTCTGTCCCTGTCACCCAACTGTGCTCTTGTGTTGTCACTCTGTCACTCAGCCTTCCAATGGAGACTACAAGCACCAATTTAAATACATGTGACACTGGCATGATCCGTTGTGGAGACATGCCCTGAGAAATGCCATAAGGTCATTGGGGGATCACATGTAGACAGGAAATTGTTGAAAAGAGGCTTTAAAAGATCAGCAGCACAAATGCAAAAAGGATGAAAAACAAACAAACACATATTTGTATTTTTTAAAAAGTGCATTTTTTCATATACATATTGCTTTAGCAAACAAAATGTCATTCATTTAGAGTTTGCATGTACTTAACTATGAAAAGAGCTGTCACACACTTGTACAGAATCAACACTACAGGCCTCAACACCTTCACTTCTCTGACAATGGCTGCAGGCTTCCAATGGTTGCCGGCCATGACATAAAGTCCACTTCCATTGTCCATTCAACACCTTGCATTTGTTTATTAAAGTACTCTAAGGCTCCATTCACACCTGGGCGTTTTTGAGTGTTTTTCAGCTCCAAAAACGCTAAAAAAAAACGTTCCAAAACGCCCAACAAGTAAAACCCCATTCATTTAAATGGCCCCTGTTCACATCTGAGCGTTTTGCAAAACGCCTGTAGCTGAAAAAAGTACATGAGCTTCTTTTTGGGCTGATTACCAGCGTTTTTGATAGATGTCAATGCCTGCCTCCAAAAATCCCTGAAAATAACACCTGAAAATCGCGGTAAAAAACGCGGTAAAACGCTACGCTCAAGTGTGAATGCAGCCTAAGCACAAGCCAATCTACCTGTCCTACAGCCCTTAAGCATTTTTACTCCATCTGAAGCTTATTCAAAGAGACTCTATGAAAAAGCTCTGGATGGAATGAAACACAATAGAGTAGTGGGACAGGTGGATCAGCGTGTGTTTAGAGTTATTTAATAAACACATGCAAGGTTTCTATTGAAGAGTTGCTTTCCTTTTTCCTTACTTGGAAGTGGCCTTTGCCAAACTCCTTGTAAAGAAGATTGTGGCTTTTGTCCTGTCTACCTTTGGTTCAATATAATCTATATACAGTAATTACATAATATGTTTGACTTGGTGATATCAACATGTAGTGCTACAATAAGGAAGTGTGATACCTTGATTCCTCTTTACCCCTACATAGACACTACTACACACACATCTCTGAGTCAGTAGATATATTTTAAAAAAGTAGGAATTCCCTTAAAATCTTTGAATACTTATCTGCATGCCAAGCGTGGCACTGCCTGTGATTTCAGATTTTTCCATCCAGGTGGATATACTGTAAATAATCTTAGTATTCGCACCAACCTTCAAATCATTCTCTTTTCACCGTGCTCATCCAGCATCTCCAACATAAGCCACACACTCTTGATTGATTGTGATTGGTCAAATGCTTCTCAGTGTCATGGTTCATCTCTTTGTATTTGAAATATAGTGGAATTGGCAGAGAATTTTCCTGCAGACACTTTTCATGAGTGGTTTGTGTGACAGTCTCTATACGCTGCATTTCAGATTTTAGCTTGGCTGTGCTAAGCTATAGCAGTAATGGTAGATGTTTGTTTTTTAATTTTAAATGAAAGGGCTACTTTAATGGGATCTTGACAGATAAACATGTAACAGAACGTGGCTGCTCTCCTGAATTAGTTACAACTTTCACAGTATGCAACAGCAAGCTGCTATCCATACCAATTACTTTTTCAATGCATTTCTTGCCTAAGGCTTGCCGTGCATTATGGGACTGGTAGAAAAGACATCTGTATTTATCAACAAGAACAGTCAGCTAAACCTGCCTATATACATTGTAATTATTTGCAAGTATGATTAATTATAGCCATGGATGTACTACAACATAAATCCTTGCTATTGTATCTGGCAATCAGATATTTGAATGGATGCTTCATGGTGTTTAAAAATCAAATTACAGCGTATCAGCCAAATCCCAAGTTTATTGAATTTAAGTGTAATAAATACCCCTCCAGATTAAAAAAAAAAACATTGGGGAAGTTAAACCACCATTGCTGGGCAGCTTAGGGCAATTAAATCTGTTTGAGCCAAGTACTTAGAAATCAACAACATAAAGCACAAAATAGTTTACATAGCCTTCTACAATTTTACTAAAGTATATATAAAAGTAACAATAAAAGATCACAGCCTTATTCCATAATGGATTAAATTCATTATTTTTCTCAACAGTCTACAAACAATACACCATAATGACAATGTAAAATAAGTTTTTTTGAAATCTTTGCAAATTTATTAAAATTAAAAAACTAAAAAAATCACATGTACATAAGTATTCACAGCCTTGGCCATGACACTCAAAATTGAGCCCAGGTGCATCCTGATTCCACTGATCATCTTTGAGATGTTTTTACAACTTGATTGGAGTCCCCCTGTGGTAAACTCAGTTGATTGAACATTATTTGGAAAGGCACACACCTGTCTATATAAGGTCCCACAGTTAACAGGGCTTTTCAGAGATAAAATCAAGCCATGAAGTCCAAAGAATTGTTTGTAGACCTCCGGGGGAGGATTATATAGAGGCACAGATCTGGGGAAGGGTACAGAAAAAAATTTGAAGCATTGAAGTTTCCAATGAGCACAGTGGCCTCCATCACCCTTAAATGGGAGAAGTTTGGAACCACCAGGACTCTTTCTAGAGTGGGCCGCCCGGCCAAACTAAGTGTTCAGAGGAGAAAGGCCTGAGTCAGGGAGATGACCAAGAAAGCAATGGTCACTCTGACAGAGCTGCAATGTTTTTCTCTGGAGAGAGGAGAACATTCCAGAAGAACAACCATCTCTGCAGCACTCCACCAATCAGGCCTGTATGATAGAGTGGCCAGGCGGAAGCCACTTCTCAGTAAAAGGCACATGCCAGCTCATCTGGAGTCTGCCACCTGAAGGATTCTTAGACCACGCGAAACAAGATTTTCTGATCTGATAAAACAAAGATTGAACCTTTTGGCCTTAATGGCAAGTGACATGTCTGGAGAAAGCCAGGCACCGCTCATCACCTGGCCCATACATCCTTACAGTGAAGCATGGCGGTGGCAGCATCATGCTGTGGGGATGTTTTTCAGCGGCAGGAACTGGGAGACTATTCAGGATAGAGGGAAAGATAAATGCAGCAATGTACAGAGACATCCTTGACGAAAACCTGCTCCAGAGCGCTTTGAACCTCAGACTAGGGTTGAAGGTTCATCTTCCAACAGGACAATGACCCTAAGCACACAGCCAAGATAACAAAGGAGTAGCTACAGGACAACTCTGTGAATGTCCTTGAGTGGCCCAGCCAAAGCCCAGACTTAAAATGATTGAATATCTCTGGAGAGATCTGATAATGGCTGTATATCGATGCTCCCCATCCAACCTGATGGAGCTTGAGAGGTCCCGCAAAGTAGAATGAGAGAAACTACCCAAAAATAGGTGTGCCATGCTTGTAGCATCATAATCCAAAAGACTTGAGGCTGTAACTGGTGCCAAAGGTGCTTCAACAAAGTATTGGGCAAAGGCTGTGAATACTTATGTACATGGGATTTTGTTTCCTTTTTATTTGTAATAAATTTGCAAAGATTTCAAACAAACTTCTTTCACATTGTCATTATAAGGTATTGTTTGTAGAATTTTGAGGAAAATAATAAATTTAATCCATTTTGGAATAAAGCTGTAACATTACAAAATGTGGAAAAAGTGAAGCGCTGTGAATACTTTCTGGATTCACTGTAAGTATAACATGTTCGGTATTTTTGTAGAAAAAGAAAAAGACATTACAATCACTTGAAGGATGTGCAGTTAGGGGTTGCTAAAATGTGGCTCAATTATGTGTTCTTAAAACCCCTCATCCGCAAGTCTAAATGAGCCCTAACTCTAGCTAACACGTTTTAGGCAGGTAAAGAAACATTTTTTTTTTCCTTTTGGGATAAAGATTTTACCTATGTGAATACAAGCTAATCATTGTAGGCAGCCCTGTAGGTAACAAATTGTTTATCTCAAAACTCTTACGCCCACTTTTTCATTTTTTGAATTTGCCTTTCTTACCACTATTAGGCCTCATGCACACTGCAGTGAAAAATTGCCTGTTTTACAGAGGTTTTTTTTTTTTTTCTTCTCTGCCTCCAAATGCCCCCCTATGTTAGTCTATAGTATGTGTCCATGTACACATAGGCGTTTACACACTCTGTATGTAATAATATGCTGGCCATATTCTAATATTCTGTCAATTAGGATGCATTAACGCCAAATGTGCAAAAACGCATGTAAAAATGCAGCTTTTACTGCATTTTTGTAGGTGCTTTTCTCTTAGGCGTTCTTTAGATTACAGTGTACATGGAACCTAATCTCTTTCAATGTTGACTGCTCTTATGCTGCTATCCATCATAGGCTTATACTCTATAGAGTAGTTTCTTGAGCATAACTAGCATGTACATGCTTAACCCCTTAAAGCCCCCGCCTACCGGCCCTATAAGAAGTTTTTGATGCCAGGAGGCGGGGCGGGGTTTCTGATCATGTGACCGCCGTGATTTGCTGTCATGATTGGAAAGCTCCCGATCGCAATTAGAGATTTGGGAGCTTTGTTAGCTGCCAGTAACTGTGCCACTCTTGGCACAGCTCTGTTTACATCTGGTACACATATATGCGATCGCTCAGCATTAAGACCTACCGGCAAAGAGGCCGCATATATGTGTACTTCTTTTGCAAAGAGGTTAAAAACAACTCTACTTAGAAGCATCAGGATCTCTGTTTACTCAGTGCTAGTCAAATGAATGAGGAATGTTTCAAAGGCAAATAATGAACTCCTGGAGCCTGCTTAGATTGTTTAAATTCTGTTTTAAAAAATGAAAGCATATTAATATTCCACAGCTTTAAAGCACTATTGCTTCATGTAGTGTAGGACAGTTTTGTTACAGCCACTGGTGTTTAGTCTGGAGCTCTTCATAAAGCAACCAGCTTTATGAAGAAGAACAAGGTCATCACTTTACCCTCCTTAAACTGGAATGGTTTTTATTGGGTTTGGTTCTACTTAAAAGAATGTTTTTATAAGTATCTCATAGAATCTGAATTTTCACTTAAAGCTTGTTCTTTATCACCCAACATATGCTCTTAGCTTGCACTCCATTTTTCATTCTATCTTTCCTTGCTAATAGCGGGATTATTGCTTCCTGCTTTTGGTATCAGGAACGTGTTAAGTTATTATAAATGTATTTATTTTTTACTAAATCACATGTACTGCGTGAGCAGATGTTTAAAGTTCGCCGAGAGATGCAGATTTATTTTCGTTTCATATTTGTAAACTCATCAGAAATAGAACTAATTGTTCCGGTGTCCTTAGCACAACTTCAACTTTTATTTATTGTATAGAATGTACAGTAAACTTAACATCTTATCTTTCTACTTTATTGCTATATGTCTTTTTATGGCACCTTCTTGTGTTATTATTATACAGTGCAAATTATGAAATGGTTAGAAAACTACAGTCAATTAGTTTAAATGAATTCAACCATTGCATTTCTTTTGTATGGTGTTCCCCAGCAGGATCTGAATGCTGCATATTGACCTCTTTTTCATTTTTTTTTTTTTAAAACAAAAGGTATTCACATTCACCAGCTAAAGGATTATGTTGTCTCCTCCAAATATTGAATAAAACCATATGAGGAATTGTGAGTTTAGCTTTCAATTTTTAATAGCAGTGAAACCATAAAATTCCATCTCTGGGCTTTATTTAAGACTTTAAAACAAAGTCCTGGATCCTTTGGCAGTATGCTTAAAACTTGTAACTGAGAAATACTTTTCCTTCTTTCATTACTCTGAACCTGAAAAATATAAGTAGGATGTCATTCGAAAAAGTATATTTGTAGCAGCAGGCCTTGGCCACTGAAATCACAGTACTGATGATCATCCATCAGATGTCTCTATCAGGAGACGATACAGTGTACATAAGCTCAACATTTTTTTCTTTTTGTTTAGGATAGGGAGGGATTCAAACTTTTGTCCCATTGGGGAGAATGCCCTACTTTCCACTTTCTGTGCTGGAAGGAGGAAAAAAGAGGAAACCTCTTTAAAGTTAATGGAATTTCCATTTTACAGATTATTCTATTCACTGAATATGTATCCTCATTGGTGGATTTTTCCTCCCATCTGGTGCTAATAACAAATCAAAGTATTTGGATTTGAAACTCCAGTTTTTTGGGGTGAATCACCTAAGCAGGGGACACAGACAGCAATATAAATGTGACTAGGATATAACTATTCTCTTCCCCAACCCACTAAACAAAAACATGTTTGAACTTTATTATTTACTAGAGCAGGGATTCCCAAACTACGGCCCTCCAGTTTTTCAGGAACTACAATTCCCATCATGCCTAGTCATGTATGTGAATGTCAGAGTTTTACAATGCCTCATGGGATGTGTAGTTCTGCAACAGCTGGAGGGCCGTAGTTTGGGAATCCCTGTACTAGAGGGTATTAGGCTTTTTATGCAATAATGTAGAGAATACTTTCACAATCTGTGCTTTCAATTCACATATAGGTAAAGTCATAATTTGATTGAAGGGGTTTGCTACTACCTAACGTTTTGCAGTACATCTTTTTTTTTATGTGTAGCTTTTGGATAGAGTGTGGAAGGATTAGACCCTCTGTTAGGTCTTTATTGTCTGAGTCCCTGTTAGGAAGATTCACTCTCTTTTGGTTCATGACCTTTGTCACTGGGATTGAAAGTGAGGGAAGATCTAAATGTTCAACTTGTCATCAGTACAGCAATAGAGGAATATAGAAAAATCTATGAGTGGGGACATTTTTCTGATGACAATGATCTAAAAGGAATTTCACTCTTTAGAGAGATTTATTTACGCTTTGTTTTGCCTCTACAGGGCAGTAAATAAAGGGTTATCTCCGTATCCTACTCCAGCCCTTTTCAACCAGAGTGCCTTCAGTTTTCTTCAGGGGTGCCTTGGTAAAATGCTTAAAAATTGGCAAAAAAAATTGTATACAAGGAAGAGTAGGGGATCAAGCTAGGTTTTGCACAGCATCTTTGTTTGCCCCTCCCTGCCCTTCTCTGTCATCACTGGGGTCACATTAGCTGAGTGAGGGAGAGAAGCTGAGGCAGAAGAGAAACATTAGAATACTAGTCATTACCCGTGTTTAAAGGACTATTTACATTGCAATCAGAAATCTTTTCTAGCATTGGATGTCCTGTGTCTGTGCATGTTGTTGCATTATGTAAAACTATCAACTCATTTTTTTACATTTTAGAATGAGATGCCTCGAGATTGTGCATAATTTTAAATGCCTTGACTGTAAAAAAGTTAAGGAACACAGTCCTACTCTATCCAAAATGAAAAGAGGAAAAAAAAATATTCTTATATATCACTTTTTGTGCTTCAGATTTTGGTGTTCTGAGCAGAACATTTAATAATTCACAACCTAATAATTCCTTCATCGAAGTACTTCCCAGACAACAAATCCAATTTAGCTCATTTGGTATCTTTTTTATTATGTTTTGCTCCTTTTAAAAATAACACTTACATACTGCATTTGCATTATGCACATCAATTCCTTACATTCATAAACTTTTTTTTTTTAATTTTAACTTTCTAGTAGCTGCCTCCCTGGGTATTTGTCCTAGTTGCCATCCCAGCGCATACAGACAAGCTTTGTGGTTTACAAAAGTATAGGCATAAACATAATAAAATGTTCTATTTACACTCATTTAGACATAACTGTGTACTGCCCTATTACTTGCTAGAGAAAACCATTTTGTTGACTTTGTTAATAAATGTGTTAAAACAGTAGCATCAGTCACCCAAATGAGCATAATTTAAAGATAACGAAGCATAACTTATTTTAGGAAGAGTAATTATCCCTTTTGAATGGCATAGTGTATTTGTTAATGCAGAGCCTGATGGTAACACTTTGTACCTTATAGCAGAGACTACAGGCTGTTCTGTCTGCTTCTTCCTCACTTGATTTTTTTTGCACTTTTTGACTTCTTCACTTTCAATCAGATTTTAATTGTCAGTGTTTTTTTTTCTTTCAACTTCCATTATGCAAATATAAAACAGAGACCACCATACTGACACAAGGGTTATTATGCCCACAGCTGGCACCTGAAGAAAACAGCATGATTACATTTGCCCAAGACTTCATATAGAGTCCTGTGCAAGCTGTGCCTAGATAGTGTCCTGATTGGTTTGACCAATCATAGCTATCCTTTAAAAAAAAAAAAAGAATTGCTACAGTATGTGCTGATTATTCGCAACTAATGGCATGTGTGGCTGGGGCAGCATGAATAAAGATGCGTGTTTTAATGAAAATTGCACACCGGGAATAAATGCAAAGCAGAAGAAAGAACAACGTTAAATTGCTCATACAAAATTACTCACTTGAATGTGTGTTCTAGCAAATTAGTGACACTGATGTTTACTAAAAGGGCAATTTGAGAGCTGTCTATCTGTTCCCTATGCAGGTTGTCTGCACCCAGTGTTCACGCAGCTCCCTGGTACAATGAATGAAAGCTTGCTCTGCTCCCAGGAATAGCTCTAAGATGTAAATGAAACATATCATTTTGTTTTAATACCCTTTAATATCTGGGAGCTAGTAAAAATCACAGGTATATGCTGGTGCTAATTAAGAAAAGGAATAAAATTGCCACCTTACAATTAGTGTAGTAAAAGCCGTGAAAGTGTGAAATTATATACTCATTCTTTCTTATAATTGAAATGTTTCAGTGTTTCTAGTCAAGCGTACATGTAACAGATACAGGAGTTTTAATTTAATTGTTACCAAGAATCTATAACAGACTGTAGATCTTTCTGTCGATTTAGCGATCTCTCGAGTAATTAAAATAGCTTTTGTGACCAGATCAGATGGCCTTTAAATGGAATGTTTGTAATAAAGCCTCCACTGTCAATTATAAGGATATGATAATTCAATTAAGATTTCAATGGCCATATAAAGGTACAGGGCTGGCATTATCATAAAAAAAAACAACAAAAAAAAACCAAAACTATAAACCAACTATATATTCTACCAAGCTGCACAATACATGTACTTTGTAGAGTCTCTGGACTGAACAGCCCCTGTATTCCCCGGATATACTAAAATGAATGAAACAATAAAACAAGAAAATAATCTAAGGCTCCTTTCACACGGTCCGTTTTAGTTTTTTTCTCCGTTCAGTCACTTTTTTTTTTTAAATGGACACGGATGCACTTTTGTAGGGTCCATTATGTATGTCGGTTTTTCATACATCCGTTTGCGGATGAAAAACGAACATAATGTATGTCTATGGGATTGCGGACGTTAGCAGATGACATCCACTGACATCCGATTTTGCGTCCGTTCCATTTTTTAAATGGAAGAAAAATAGGGTTCTCTTCCATCTCAAAAAACAGAACTGAACGGAATGGACGCAAAATGGATGTCAGCGGATGGTCCTCTGCTAACGTCCGCAATCCCATAGACATACATTATGTTAGTTTTTCATCCGCAAATGGATGGGAGGAAAAACGGACATACGGAACACCCATGTGAAAGATAGTATATTTATGGGTTGGTGTTTTCCCTTCCAATGGTGCATGTGCCTTGTGGTAAATATGGCCCGGATTAGAAATCATCTTAAGGGCTCATACACACTGCAGCTCAAATAAGCTGCTTCTACAGGTATTTGAGCTTTTTTAAGCTCTCATTTTTCTCTGCCTGGAAACTCCCCTCCATGTCAACCAATGTGTTCATGAACACTATAGGCATTTACAGGTATATGGACTTACAGGTAGAAAAAAAACCCTCACCAAACTTATGTTTTTGGGAAGAGCTTTCAAGCAGAAAAGACGCATAAGTGTGCAAAAGCGCTCAAAAACATGCATAAGCGTGCAAAAATGCACAAAAACTTTTTTTATGAGTGTTCCAGCTTCTTTTTTATTCATATACCATAGTAAAGAAAATACTTTACTTTATTTTCATTGGAAGCCTTGGGAGGTACAGGAAGTTCCCAGTGCTTTGGAAATGCTGTGGAAATCCCACTGGAAATGCTGTGGTCAATTGTTCTACTTTTTTTTTCTGGCCAAATTTTCTGGCCAAATGTTGTTTCTTACCTTGGCCACAAGAATTGGCCAAAGGAAGAAACAACAGTTGGCCACAAAAACTGGCCAAGGTAACATCAATTGCTGTGGCGAATTTTGTGGGAAGAATAATAAACTACATTTTTAGAATAAGAAAAACAAATATATTTATATACACTTTATACTAAAAAAAAAAAAATCCATAATTAATAATGTGGTCATCAAAGGTCCGCAATGGACATCCTTGTGAAATTTAAAACATTTTCAGGATATTTTCTCAGCTCACCATATATGTTTCCAAAATATCTAGAAGAAATTTGGTTTGAAAGTAAAGGACGTGTCCAGTAGTGATGATGATGAATTGGCCTGAGTTGCAGCTGCACACTCATTAATAGCAGCATCCACAACTTAGGCAGTAGCACTTTTTCATGAATCATTAAAGTAAGCGGATTCATGATGATTGCAGTAAAAAATAAAAAATTCTCTTTACAATGCATTGTGGTTATTTGAGAGTGAAAAATTCGTTAAAGGGAGTGTTTGTGAAATAAAATCGCTCTTGCTCAAAAATACACAATAAAAACGTGCAAGTGCGCAAAAAAAAACAAAAAAAACATTAATGCTTTTAGGCAGAGAAAAAAGAACTCAAACTCCTGTAAAAGCAGCTTTTTTTTTTTTTAACTGCATTATGCTAAGTTATAGTTTATTAGCAGTCTTGAAAATGTCCAATGCCTTTTTGATTGACTCTTTTACCTTTGCTATTTGTGTATATATATACCTTTGTTTTGCACACCACATTTTCGTTTTTATTTGCTGTTATATTGCATATGCTTTTACTGATGTACTAATTTTATCTAAAATAATGCACTAGTTATGTTATATTCCTTACAAAGGTAAATATTTTATTATATTTGGCCTTGTTACTTAGTGATATTGTCCTCATTCAGTGACAACTTATTGATGAGAAATCATAAAATGCACACATTTTACAGTTGTGCCATTTCCATTTATTTTTGTGTTACTTGTGGTAGACCTTTTCTGTTTTTTTTCATAATTTGTAACTTTAGCATGCTGTCTGTTTCTGCAGTAGTAACTTGGCCCACCGCTACTACCTGGCTACAGATCCAGTAACTGGGGATCTTTATGTTTCGGATGCAAGCACTCGCAAAATATATCGCCCTAAATCGCTGACAGGAGCAAAGGATTTGATCAAGAATGCAGAAGTCATCGCTGGCACAGGAGAACAGTGTACACCATTTGATGAAGCAAGGTGTGGAGAAGGTGGAAAAGCGGGAGAAGCAACGCTAACAACCCCAAAAGGTAATTCACATAAAATAACTTGTTCTGGCCTCTCCTCTCTCTCTCCAAACACTGGAGATTAGAACCTTTTTTTTGTTTTTGTGTTTGGACCTTACTTCTCGGGATGTCCACATATATTTCTGACGAGCACCACAGGATTCTGTGCAGATATGGCACAGGCCTTTGGGTCTCTTATGTGGGACCAAGCAGGGTCACACATAGGAGGCTTCCAGCTCATGCTGTTAGACATGACAGTGTGTAAGGGATATGCATGGGAAAACCCAGATGTGCTGCAGGTCTCTGCGAGGTTCCAAGCACTGGGCAGAGATCTTTGGCACATCGGCACATGCTACAAATATTCAAAGGTGGTAGCATGGCAAAGCAGGTGGAGATTTAGTATATCAAGGGAACTGAAGTTCATCTTTAAAGTGTATGTAACTTTTTTAGCTTTGGATTGAGAAGGCATTTGTTACCTAGCTAGAAAGGATAAGGAAAGCCAAAAATCAGTGCAAGATATGAAGGAAGTGTGTGTGTGTGTGTGTGGGGGGGGTGTTTTTTATATATATAGAGGCAGTGCTGGATGTAAACAAAACAAACAGCCATGGTTGTCACTTGAGGTAGGTATGCAGATATGAAGAGGGTTGGGCTAGGTTAGTTTAGAGGAAGGGACTAAAAGATGATTGCACGTATCCCTTAAAACTCAACATCTGATTTTAAGATTAAGATTGACAATTTTTTTTTGCTTTCTCTACTTGTGTATTAATTGTTAGCTAACAAAGTGTGTAACCTTTTTCATTTTCTTGCTTGCTAGCTACTTCCACTTAGCAACTGCTGATTATCAAATGAATGTTTCAACTTAGAACGTATATTCCCTCAGCACTACCTATATACTACGAATGCCAAACTTCTGATTTTTGGATCACATATTGGTTGATGTATAAAAATTGTTGACCATTCAGAATTATTGTATCTTTTTTTTTTTCTTTAAATTTACAATTAATCACTTCCAATATTTGATCCTCCATTATTTGACATTATTGGTCCTTGGCCAATTTACCAGGCCTTTTTCTGACATTTGTTGTTTACAAGTTAAAATCTCAATTTTTTTCTAGAAAATTACATAGAACCGCCAAACATTATATATAAATATTTTTTTTTAGCAGAGACCCTAGAGAATAAAATGGGAAAAGTGTATTTTGAGAAAAAATACACTTTAATTAAAAAAAAAAAAAAAGCAGTAAAGTTAGTCCATTTTTTTTCTATAATGTGAAAGATAATGTTATGCTGAGTAAATAGAAACTTAACATGTCATGCTTTAAAATGGCACACACTCATTGTATGGTGACAAACTACGCCACTTAAAAATATCAATAGGCGATTCTTTAAAAATGTACACGTTACCTGTTTCGAGATACAGAGGATGTCCTGTAACTCCAACAATCGCGGCGATACCTCACGTGTGGTATGAACACCATTTACATATGCAGGCGTGACTTACATATGCGTTCTCTTCTGCACGTGATCATGGAGGGATTCTGAAAAAAGAAAAAACAACAATTTGTTTTTATTTATTTTACTTTTTATTTTATTTTTTTACACTGTCCTTTTATTTATTTATTTTTTGTATCACTTTTATTCTTATTACAAAGAATGTAAACATCCCTTGTAATAGAAATAAGCATGACATGTCCACTTTATTGAGAGAAATTAGGTTAAAAAGACCCCAGGTCTCTCTATTACCTTTAAAAGCAAAAGAAAAAAAAAAACACTTTTTTGACATTTTGACTTTAAGAAAAAAAAATAGTGGATGGCCAAGAATTGCAAGTGACATCGGAGGTCGCTCTGGTTCTCCAAGAACATAGAGCCAAGTGAGGGTGATCCTGCCCAGCCATTGGGAGGACTGGATTGCTTCTGGGTTTACCGATGGCTCCGGTAAACACGGACACAACCTGGAAGCGGTGGATATGACAGCTAGCTGCTGCCATAGCACCAGCATTTAATATAAAAAAAAATGACATACATTTACAGATGGGCAGTCAGCAATTGGTTAAGAACTTCAGTTGAATGGGGTCACAGGCTGTTTTAAAGTTTAAAAACCTTACTTATTTTATATTGCAGCTTAACACACAAGTAACCTTTTTTGATACAACCCCTTATGGATTTGGTCTACTCAATGTAAGCCCCATACTTCATTCATTCAAATTTGATGTGTCTACTTTGAACAGACTTTTTCCTTTTTTTTTTTTTTTTTTTTTACAGTTTTGTGATTATCCTTGAAATCAGTGCACTAGTCCCAGTGACTCAAACATCAAATGTTTTCTTTGTCACAGTGATCGGCATTAGCTGGTTTTGATTTAGTGCCATCCCAGAAACTTGTTTTACGTCAGCATGTTGTAAAAATACTTGTCTTCTAGGATAATTCTGAAAATTCTAAGTATAAATGTGATTCACCCAAAAACAAAATGCAAAAAGGGTAGCGTGATGGTTATAGTGTATTTCTGTTAAAAACAAGAAACGTAATTTCATCAGGTTTTAGACTTTAGAAAGTAAGTTTTATCCAACTATCTACGCATAGTTTTCAATCTCATTCGTTTATTACTGCCCATGATACTTTTTTGCACTAACAGTTACATTTTTAGGACAAGCTTTCGGGGTTCTACCCTCTTCTTCTAAGCGCCAATCAGTATTGGCACACAAAGATTTAGCAATATGCTAAGTCAAAATCTGTAAAAAGACACACACACACAGTAAAAGTAAGAAAGTTAGCATATAAGTAGTAATGAGGCTGATGTCCTCATTCATCCTGGTATCTCTTAAGTAAAACATCATTTTTTATCAGTAGCAGTTCAAAGTGTTTATTTTCTGAGTAATCTTAACATTTCCAAATTATTCATGTTTTCCATACAGTGGTTTTCTTGTAGGAATGATGCCCCACCAGAGTGCAGTAATCACCTACCTTGTGTTCTTCATGGAGTGTCTATGTTATTTTATTATTTTTGTAATGCCTGTCCTGGCATACTATTGTCATATCCCCCAGAATTAAACTCTGCTATATATTTTATTGTAAATGGGCCCTCAGGAGGTTTATGCCATAATGTGCTAGTCTGCAATGCATATTCGCACACTATGGCAGACAAGCCCTTCAGTGCTGTGCTGTCAGCACTCCAGCTGGTCCTAGGCTCCATCTTTTTCCTTGTCCTTCTTCCAGGTTCCTCTTTTTTGCCACTTGAATAACTGAGCTGGTAAAGACGTCACACCTGCGCATGGTCATGGGAGCCACTTCATCATAGTGACGTAAATGCACTGTGCATGTTCAGATCAGCGTACATTACTGCTTACAGGCTGAGAGAAGCATTTATGACTTTTTTGCCATTAACCACTTTACCACCGGAGGATTTTGCTGTCTTACGTCCAGGCCACTTTTTGCGATTCTGACAATTGCGCGGTCGTGCGACACCATACCCAAACAAAATGTACGTCCTTTTTTTACCACAAACAGAGCTTTCTTTTGGTGGTATTTAATCACCAGTGCGATTTTTACTTTTTGCGCTATAAACAAAAAAAGAGCGTTTATTTTGAAAAAATAACAATATTTTTAACATTTTTTTATATGAAATTCCCCCCCAAAAAAATGTAGAAATCAAATTTTTTTTTAATTTTTGGCCAATTTGTTTTCTGCTACCTATGTTTGGTAAAAAAAATCATGATAAGCATATATTTTGATTGGTTTGCGCAAAAGTTATTGCGTTTACTATCTAAGGGAAAGATTTATGTCATTTTTGGTGGGTTTTTTTAACGAGTAATGGCGGCGATCTGCGATTTTTTTTGCGGGACTGCGACATTGCGGCGGACAAATCAGACCCTTGACTGACATTTTTGACACTTTTGGGGGTACCAGTGACATTACTACAGTAATCAGTGCTATATATATGCACTGTTACTGTAAAAATTACACTGGCAGGGAAGGGGTTAATTTTATTGGAGAGGGAGGGGTTAATGTATGCCTGGTGCTTACTAACGTGTGGGGGGGGGGAGGTGACTGAGTGACACAAGGACAGATCAGATGTTCAGCTATGCTGAACACTGCGATCTGTCCCTGCCTGTCACTTAGGAGATCCGCCCGCTCTGTTTACATAAGCGGGCGGATCTTCCCACTCGATTCCCAGACGATCGGGGAAGAGCAGCCTCCCCTGGCCCGGCTCCCGTTGTGACTGAAAACAGCGGGAGCGCACCTCCGGCGGCGCATGAGCGCCGCCTACAGGGGGAGGACAGGGGGATAACGAGCCACATTGCTGCAGTAGCAGCAATGTGAGTGGTGGGAAAGTGGTTAAAAACACTGCTTGTCAGCAGTTTAAAAAAATGTAGTTTAATTCCGCTATAAAAAAGGTACACCACATTACTGGACGTGCAGCTGTATGATCCAATAGTACTAAAGATCCCTTTTGTGTGTGTGGAACTTTTTAATTGTTTGGCTGCACAGTTTGTACCATTTATTGTTGCAAGGTTTTGTTCAGTTGTTTGTATCCCTGTCCTCAGAATAAAGTGTCCTGCTCATTAATTTATCTGAGGTTGGGTGATTGCCTAAAGGTCAGCACTGGAGGTTGTTGGAAGATTTCTTCCAACGTTTTATCCCCTGTTATGATAGGTTGCAGGCCTTTGATTATCTTTTTTCATCCCCTCTAATGCTGAATAGCATGTGGTTACTAGAGGTACACTGCTATTTGTTTTTATTTTTCTTTGTATTGTAGGTGATTCTTTGTGTTTTGAAGGCAGCAGTAATGCTTGTACAGATGGTTTTGTTGCTGTAAGCTGTCTAATGAAAGGTTGCTAGTATGCTAGTACTCTAAAACAATTATTTATGTCTTTTGGGGCAAGAGCATATGCTGTGTTATTGAGTGCAAAAAAGCAGAGTTTTTATCAGTACTGCATTTTTATGATGGATCTTAACACAGATCTATTGTTTTCTATGGTCCCATGCACATAAAGCTTAAAGATCAGCAAACATACATTGTGTTTAGATCTGTAAAATCGATACAGAAAAGCCTGCATCCAAGATCAGTAATTTAAGTGTGCGTACCTGTAAGCTCATGTGAATGCATGCATATGTGTACACATGCACATTTAATGGGAAGGAAGCAGAATTCTATGCATTCTAAACACTGTACCGACATTTACAAGTCTATTCACTTTTTTTTTTATACACCATTTCATGCATTTTTTAAAATAGACTTTCTTCCAAGTAGATCCCGCGTAGATGATCATTACAGCCATGTGCATGTGCCCTAATATGACAGAAGTAAATATGTATTAGGCTATAATTATCACAATAGTTAGGGCAGGGTATTCTATTTTGAATTCAAACTGCTGATTTACAACATAGATCCAAAAATTTATGAAATTTAGGAAAGTAACTGCTCCTTCCATTAATAACTTTCTTACATGGAATGCTTTGGTTAAACGTATCCACTGGAATACACTCGGAGTATAGGTTCTTCCAGCAAATAGCAGTGGCCTTATAGGCCATCAATAATGCTTTCCTACATAATATTCTTATGTAATAGAGCCAACGTTCTTCATCTTGTAAACCAAGTTAGGGAGATGTAGTAAGTAAGTAAAAGAATGAACACTTGCCTCCAGAACTCAGTTATATCCAGGAAATGCAAAATAAGGTATAAAGATTCTGTCTGGATTGGGTACATTGTATGCAGTTAGAGGTGGACATACATCCTATTTTGTGAAGTTTTAAAGTAGATAAGTACATTTGGTGTACAATATACCAATGAATCAGATGATTTTTGATTGCTGAAGATATGAACATGTGAGAAGAACACATCGTTCCATTCTTCTGCATTCGTAATGTACTTTAAAACATTGAAATATTTTCTAAACCTGATCCCATCCACACAAGCCTTGCCTATATTTATATAACATATCTGTTCATGCAAAGACCTAAAGAGACACTGTATTTGTACAATGAATATAGTTGACCGGTGTGAATAAATCTGACTTAATAATCATAAGCAAATAGCTCTTATTTTAAAGTAAAATGTGACCAATAAATACACTTTAAAACAAGCCCTCGACCCCTGTAGCTGCAGCCACTCTGAAATAATTCATCCTCAAAGACTCCAACAGAAGATTTAATATCACTTTCTTTTTTGTTACTCAGCTCCCCTTTTCCAGCAGAAATTTGACAGCCTTTTTAATCTCTAATGTACCCTAAACAAAGAGCAGGTGTAAAGAAATGGGGGGGGGGGGTGGGGGTTGAGTGCTGAGACCAGACTTGGAAGTCTTCACTGCTTCTGCATTGCTCTACCATTTCTACAGCTACAGTGAGGGGTTATTTTAAAGTTAATTTACTGAATGGTAAGAATTTTTTAATATTTTAGTTTCCATAGCCTGACAACGGTTTTATTTTAAAGTGTATGTAAACTCAAACAATGAACGTCTCTAATTTCCTTCCATTTTTTAATATGTTATATCTATTTGATAAATGCAAAAAAAAAAAGAAAAAAAAAACATTGATCTGCCAAAAATTTTGTGAACTAATAACTGCTTTTTGCCTGTGCTGCACTTTATAATCAGTTAGCATTGCTTCCAATGTGTATTACATTTTTGTTCTGGAGCTTAGATATTAAGCATCACCTGCATCAGTCAGACCATTTCTGTTCTTTTTGAAAGCAATAAATATGGCTATGGTGAGCAGAGACAGAGAGCCGTTATTGGTCAGGCAGATACTTCAGGAGATAGCTGCTGTCTATGGCCACCTTAATGATGTGTTCATACTTTAGGCTACAAAAAAAATTGCCAGAGAGAAAACGCTATTTTTATTTTTTACTGTTGTAGGTCTTGGAAGTAGATAAGAAAAGTGTAAATTGTCACTTGGGATCTGTGCTGTGTTTTAGTAGTTCTGACCTATTCTGCTCTTTCGTAAAGGCATTGCTGTGGATAAGAATGGATTAATCTACTTTGTGGATGGAAAGGTTATCAGAAGAGTGGATCAAAATGGAATAATATCAACACTGCTTGGATCCAATGACCTGACCTCTGCACGGCCTTTGACCTGTGACACAAGCATGCATATCAGCGAGGTATTACCATGAACAATAATGATAGATGCTTGGTCTTCTAATCACGGTTTAAATAGCTTACCGTGAGACTGAAAATTGCTTACCTGGCACATGCATATAGCTCATTTGGCTTTGACAATATTGTAAAATCAATAGTTGAATGTTTTAGTAAAATAATCACATTATCTTATGTGCAAAGTCTGCCTTGAATGATGAGATGAAGCTTGTTTGACCAAGGGCTGAATCCACCTTACATTACACGCACATATTTAAAATAAAATTTAAAATTTAAAATAATTTACAGCATATACAGTGTATATATATATATATATATATATATATATATATATATATATATATATATCACATGCAAAGCCATCAACAAGAAAACAACAAAAAGTCCACTTATCTTCAGCTCAGATGAGATGAAACATACAAGGTATCAGCCACAGAGACATGCAAAAATCCGGAATATTGCTGCACTCCTTGGTAACTTTATTGAAGTATTAAAATCACATCACAGCTATGACAGGAACATAAAAGGTAATGCGTCGGTAACATAAAAGGTAATGCTCCTTGATGGAGCTGGGTTTGTGTTGGGAAAATTTATAGAATATCTTAATAGCAATGAATTAAACCTAAGATTCACTGGACAACAAAACGATCATACTATACCATTTTTGGATGTGGCATTATCACATAGTGGGGGCAAAGTGAGAACCAATCTATACAGAAAACCATTGTCAGGTAATACCATTCTCAGAGCTGGCTCTGGACACCCCAGACATACCATCAGAGGTATTCCAGTGGGTCAGATGCTGAGGATTCGCCGCATTTGCTCTGAGGAAGTGGATTATCAGTATGAGTCTGAACAAATATGTCAGCGCTTCACTCAGCGCGGTTAATCTACTTTGATTTGAGCAGAGTGCTGGACATCGCTAGGGCCACACCCAAGGATAACCTCTTGAGGGGTAAGAGAAAAGGGCTGGCAATTGCAGTGCACCAGTATTTTCCACAGATTCTAGCATGGAATTTTGCAAGGTGAGGAAAATTGTAGAAAAGTACATTCCAGTGTTATATCAGAATGAGGTCTGCATCAAAGTTCTTAAAAATGGGATTAAAGCAGTGTCACAACGAGCCCCTACTATGGGACAGTCTTTATCCCCTAGTTACTTTTCATCAAAGAGACACATTGGTTAAGCTTCCGAGGCAACTTCAAATGTGGTGCAAATGATTGTCCATGTTGTCCGAAAATTATTGAGGGGGACAAATTTAGATCTAGCAAGAGAAAGAGAGTATGGTGTAAAATTTTTCATTAATTGTAATACAAAAAATGTGATATACCTCATCAATTGTGCTATATGTAATGTCCAGTATGTCGTGAGAACAACCAGGCGGTTACGCAACAACCTGAGAGACCATGTATATGACACCGTCAAGCATGATGATACGAGTGTGCCACGTCACTTCAACGAACATCATATGGGGAACACAATGGCTATCAATGGCCATGCTGTAGATAAGGTGGATACTTTCAGACGTGGTGGTGACAGGTTTAGGTCGCCCATCCGTAAACGTGAGGTTTATTGAATCTTTCATTTGTGCACCAGAGTTCCACAGGGATTAAACTAGGAATGGCACCTTACACATTTTTATGAATAAAGAAGGGGGCCACATCTGGAGGGTGTGTTGGTCTGTATCCTTGTATGGTGGTGTGATCTATCTATCTATCGATCGATCGATCGATCGATCGATAGATAGATAGATAGATAGATAGATAGATAGATAGATAGATAGATAGATATATGAACACAGTGGCATTTGAATAATTTTATGTACAGCCATTATAAAACTGATGTTCATTTACATCACACCACATTTAACACATTATATTGAGACACTAAGTACGTTTGGTATTATACCTGTGTTTGATTCATACAAGGACCATTACTTTTTTGTCCAACTCTACCGTTTGTGTATGGGGTTCCCAGGGGTTGGTTTTTTGTTGGATTTTTTTGATCTTTGTTTGATCTTTTATCCATATTTTGTTTTTTGATTCCTTTGTGCATTTTTGAATATTTTGACACTCTATTTCATCTAACATATATTGTTGTTTTCCAAACCGTTGCAATAAGTGGTTATAGGTCATCATTGTCTGTCTGGCGTGCTGTGAATGGCTTGTTAGCCACACAGCCTGCCAGGGGAGGAAACAACATGTGTATCCCTCACATTGTGGCATTATGTGCACTAAATTTGTGAGGGTGTCCTGCTGTAATTGGCTCACTATCTCCTGCACAGTCATCCAGCAGTGGCTGCTGGATCTATGTTGGTGGGCGATGGGTTGGAGAAGATTTCTGTGGCTTGTTTTGTTTGTGATTTTTTATTTTTTTTTTTGATTTATGTGTTATATGACATGTTAGTATGAGAAGGCAGTCTAGTGGGAGTGCATCTTTAATTGATGTATTGGTTAATTGTTCAACTGCTTAATTGCTATACCATGCTTACTTCTATCATACATATATATATATATTTCATGCAATGTATGTGTATATGAGGTTTGAGTAAGCGCTGACTTTAGCGCGAAACGCGTTACCTTTTATGTTCCTGTCATAGCTGTGATGTGATTTTAATACTTCAATAAAGTTACCAAGGAGTGAAGCAATTTTCATGATTTTTGCATGTCTCTCAATCTTACAGAGGAGCTGTGCAGCATCCTGGGTTCCTGTTCACAACGTATGAGTGTTGGCCACTCACCTAGAGCGGCATTTCTTTGGCTTTACTAACCAAGGTATCAGCCACATTGGGGATTTACCCAATGGCAGCAAAGCCCTGACTAACCTGTTTTTAGCAGCTTTCAGCTAACATGTAGCACTCTGACAAGTGCCTCCTCTCCAAACTCCTACTATTTAACCCCTGCACTAGGAGCTTCCTGTTTTTTTAGGTGCTGATTCCTGCAGGTAAGCCTAACCCTTTCAGGACCAGGGTCCCTGTAATCATGGTGAAGGTTCTTTCCCACCCGTATATCTCTCTGAACTTCCACAATTCAGGGTCCCAAATAGGGAATTATTAATGTGGAAAGAACTGTAAGTCAGTCCTCTCCTTTATGATTGTCCAGAAACATCTCACCCTGCAATGGTGAGGGCCCCTGAGTACACCAAAACCATCTCCCTTAAAGGGACCACAACCCAAATATGGGCAAAACACCTGTCCAAGAGCCATCCTCTGCATCCTGTACAAAATAAATGTATGTATATATATATATATATATATATATATATATATATATATATATATAAAGTGATATATGGTATATAGTCTGTATGTATGTATGTATGTTTACTGTATGGCTTCGGAATTCAGCATGCAGGGAAAAGTTACAAGTTTACCTAACCTCTGCTAGTTTTGTAGTACAGGTAGTACAGTTTCTAAATACACCAAAATGCTTGATATAAAAATAGGGTATCATTAAGTTACACTGAGAGCCACCAGTTACAGTCAACTCTTGCTTATTGGTGACACATCGGAAACAGGGATAGGACGTGAATCATTAGACTAAGTGTTTGTAACCCTAAATTTATTTTTCAGCATATTTGTCATCATGCCTCACTGTATACAGTTTTTTTAGGGAAATCATTTTTGTGACTTTGCTGTAAAGTTTCCTACCTGGGAATTGTGCCATTAACAGCACATTCTGTTGCAGGCTGACCATGCTAAACCATTATTTGTCAATTAATTGCAGCATTGTCAAACTGTGCAATCACCTTTAGTTGGCCATTGGGCTGTCTGTCAGGTCTGTTTATGCCTTCTTCAGATTTTTTGCATTAAAATTAGTTTAGTAAAACCTTTAATGTGTCTCTAACATCCTTGGACAGTACTAGCAGCCCTCTGGTACATTTCACTTGTTTCTTGCCATCTTCTGCTTTTTTAAACACATTCCTATAACACTTGCACAATCATTTGTAGTGTTCATTGCCCAGTGTGATTTGTTTACATTATTATTTCTGCCATAGGGCTAAAATACACAGCTGCCTGTTGTTATAATGGGGAATTAATTATTATCAGTATTTTCTATAAGATCATTGCCTCCTATAGGGCTGCGTAGGGTAATTCTTCCAAACAAGTATAAATAACCAAAGATTCGTAAAAACAAGCTGAAAAAAACAGTTATGAGATATTAGTAGTTTATATTTTGTTAGGCAGCAGAGAAGGAAGTGGTAGACCAGAAACTGAAGAGAGTATCTTTTTAAACAGGTGAAACATTTTCCATCATGTACATGGAATCCTTGAGAACTTTGTCACTTTTTTTTCCAAGCATGAAAATACGAAAATGATCCAAGCAATTTATTGAGAAATTTCTCATTTTTAGCTACTAACGTATAAGTTCAATAAGCTAAATTTTCACAGCCGTTGCCATTTTATTTTCTTTAGGTAAGGCTTGAATGGCCCACAGACTTGGCTATCAATCCAATGGATAATTCTATATATGTTCTGGACAACAACGTAGTTTTGCAGATCACTGAAAACAGACAGGTCCGCATTGCTGCAGGAAGACCCATGTATTGCCAAGTACCCGGTGTTGAATATTCCATAGGAAAATATGCAGTCCAAGCAATATTAGAATCTGCTACCGCTATAGCAGTGTCCTATAATGGAGTTCTTTATATCACAGAAACAGATGAGAAGAAAGTCAATCGTATTCGACAGGTAACCACAGATGGAGAAATTTCATTGGTTGCTGGCATACCATCAGATTGTGATTGTAAATCTGATATCAACTGTGACTGCTACCAGAATGGAGATGGCTATGCAAAGGATGCTAAACTGAGTGCACCATCCTCTTTAGCTGCTTCACCTGATGGCACCTTGTACATCGCAGACTTGGGGAATATTAGAATTCGGGCTGTCTCCAAAAACAAACCTTTCCTTAATTCAATGAATTATTATGAAGTTGCCTCACCCACTGATCAAGAGCTCTATATTTTTGATGTCAATGGTACTCACCAATACACCATGAGTTTGATTACGGGAGACTATTTATATAACTTCAGCTACAGCAATGAGAATGATATAACTGCAGTTACTGACAGTAATGGAAACACTCTCCGTATCAGGAGGGATCCAAACCGCATGCCAGTGAGAGTTGTTGCACCTGACAATCAAGTGATCTGGTTGACCATAGGTACAAATGGATGTCTGAAGAGCATGACTGCCCAGGGACAGGAATTGGTGTTGTTTACCTATCATGGTAACAGTGGACTCCTAGCCACTAAGAGTGATGAAACTGGATGGACAACATTCTTTGAGTAAGTACTACTCTAGTGGTGTTATTTACTGTTTATTACAGGGTTGAACCATTTTTCATTGAGTATCCATAGTTCTACTGAATCCTGGTTCCCAAATTATGGAATGCAAAAGCTGGGAATTTTTAACCCACATACCTCTCTATTGATGTAGAGGCAAGGAACATAGTTGTTGCAGCAGTGACTAGTGGCAAAGAAGACAGGGGGCCATGCTGTGGCAATACTTCCATAAAAAACATTTTGTTTCTTGCCCCAGTTCTCTTTTACAGTTGCAATACAATAGTCAAAAATACATTTGTTTTATGGCAGAAGGCGAGCAGAAGACATACACTGTGACAAAGGAGTGTGTTTGAGCAAGGGGAGAGAAGCTAGGGCCCACAGTTCTAGTTTTTTGTGCTTGCTTTCGTCCATTGACACTGCTCAGATACTCTTAACTATGACCATATTTGTGCTTGACCACATGGTAAGCCTATCCAAATCCAATAATTGTTTAGTCAAAATCAGTTGGCTGGCACAAGTTCTAAACTTTGCTTTGTAGGAACATGAGCTGTGTCGTCTTGTACCATAAAACTGGGTTTTAGTGCTGCGCAGTTGCCTTGTTTCTTTGTCATGGTCCTTTACCTGTAGCTTAAAGGGCAAAATTTATTTTTAGCAAAAAATAAAAAAGGGAACTTAATATAAATATCCTGACCCTCCCTCCTGACCCCACTGTACATAATGGCCATTATATTCTGTGCTGCTAGTGTAGTTATTTACACACTGCAATACACAGCCCCACAGTGAGTATCCCCTATAATGCTCACAAATGGCAACCGAACGGTTGGTGTGCACAGCCATGTAAACTTGATGACCAATGAGAAGTGCATGTGATGCTTCCTATGATAAGATGTCCCGGAAGAAAAAAATGCTTCTCTTCTGGTCACACTGACCAATGAGCAATTGCCACTGTGAGCATCATGATGGATACTCACTCTGGGCATGTGTATGGCAGTGCACGGTATATGGACCCCTACACTGGCACTGGCACTGGCATCACAGCTACTATGTGCAATGGGGTTTGGAGGGGTGGTCTGGATTTCTGGAGTTAGTTCACCTTTTCATTTATTCATTAAAAAGGAATGTTACCTTTTAATAATGAAACCAGGCTGAAATAAATTAGCTTTGTTTAAAGTTCAATCATTGACATTATGATTTTGCACTATTGCTTTTAAGATATAATTTCAGATGCATGTATTAAAAATACTTTTTTCCTAGCTAATTAGACACATAAAAATGATTCCCTTTCTAGCGTGACAGTATTTAATCAATAAAATAATGACTCGATAATCACATCAAACAGCTAGATGTGAGAAATCAGAGGCACCTTTTTAAATGATAATTTACTACTTTATCTCTATGGGATCCAGAAAAGATTTTGTGCAAAAGAACAAGTCATTCCAGCCATGAAAATGACATAATTGGAAATAGCAGGGGGTTGGGTAAACACATATGGCATTATAAACTGGAGTGGAATTGATTTTCTTGATTCAGTGCCTTCTTAGTTTAATATCAATAATAAAGTTGATGGAATTCCTCCATGTCTAATTCCTGTAGGTAAGTAATATGTGTTTTATTATTTTGCATTGATAATATGGTCATTATTAAATCACGTTTAATGGGAACCTGGGAGCATAGGGACATAGAAGCTGTCCTTGCTGACTTATTTAAAAGTGCAGTATCACGTTCAATTGTACAGCTCTTGGCTTTACTACCTAATCAGTTGCTGACTTGGAACAAGCATGTAGCCAGTGATGTCTAAAACATTTTAACTCCCACCTTAAAAGCTTTTTCCAGGTCAGTGATTTACCAGGTGGTGAAGCCATGATCCCAAACAGCACCAAAGCCTGCAATATTAAAAAGCAAGACCCAAATGTTAACCTTCATATTTCCTGATTAAGAAAGAAAAAAGCTACCATTGTGAGATGACTAAAAAGCCAATTTTGGAAAAAAAAAACCCAATAGAGAAAGCCAGTTGCTTTGCTTAATGGTATTACTATTGGTATTATTGCCAAGTCAAAGTCCAAACTAAAGTAACTCATAGCTGTTTTCCCAAATCTGTAGGGAGACAGTAAGATATTGGACTTAGTGTAGGGCTGCACTATAATACATCTCTGTTACTAAAAGATGCAACTGCTTACAGATTGAATAGATTGAGTGTTGCAAATGAGATGAATGCCAACAAGTGGTTAAATCCCTTAGTAGAAAAGATATGTAATTGCTTGTGCATGAAAAATACATACTGTGTAGCAATGCTGGCATTTGGTCAAAGTATGCACTGTACTTCCCAAGATGTTGGGTCTGGAGGCTTTGTGTTCAAGTTTCCAAAATTCCATATAGAATGTATATCTCACAACTATAAAAGTACTTTGCAATGACAAACTGTACACCGCTGTTGTATACCCTCACTTGTCCTACCACTAAGGAATGTGCTCTAGCAGCCATGTACATAAGTGTTTAATCCGTCTATTGGACTTACATAATAATAAGGTTTTTACTATAAGTAAACAACCAGAGTGTATTTTTCACAGATTAGAGAAATTTGATTGGCTGTTACAGCATACTCCTTTGCTTCATTGACTTATTAGGTGAGCACTTCTGTTGAGTTTAACACGTTTATGCCTGAGAGCACTCTATGATGACATTTCTAGCTTCTGTTCACCGGCATGAGACTATCGAACAAAGTATGATATCCCTTACAAGTGCACATATCTCCTGAGTGATAAGTACATTGCAGAAGAAATAACAGTTAAAATAACTTTCATTTAAATGGATGAAATTATATGCATGTAATCTCTTCCTTCAATAATTCCTCTATTACCAAGGGTTTTATTGTTCATTTTGAGAGTGGGTGGACTTGCCAAAGGGCTTGTCAGTCCTTCCTCAGTGCCAATGTAGCCAACTTTCCATCCAGAACCACTGGTTTATAGCCCAAACGAGACTTGCATACAGCAAGGGTAACTCCACCTTCTTGAGAAAAAAAAAATGGCAAATAAAGAAAAAATAATATAGCGTATACAATTGCGACACTGTTCGTATTAAATGTTATTAAAAATCACCTTTCCTTTTCAATCTCTGTGGTTTTCTATGAAATGCAATGTAATATGGCTACCTGGAGCTGTTCTGTATACAGAATGTATACTGACCACACCCCAGAAACATAATTTCCTGCTTGTGTGATTGGCTTACCAATTTTCCCAGAAGTCTGCCTAAGATACAAGGCAGATTTAGGCATCCCCTGCAACAAAAATATAATTTTTAGTAAGGTACTCTAAATAGGAAAACAGCTAAAAGGATGCAGGCCCAACATATTTCCTCATTGGTGCTTTGCAGCTGCACAGTTGATTGATAACTTTGAAACCACTCTCATTAGATCCACTCAGCACAGAGGAACAAACAGGGATTTCTTCAGAATAACAAAAGGTTGGAATCTGCAACAAAGGTTGTTATAACCCTTGCAATGTACATAGATCACCCAGAAGGGAATGCTTTTTTCTCAACAAAATTGGAGTTATGCTTTAAACTTGTAAGATGAATATGTAGGCTGCCATTGCTGATATTTCTATCTGAAATCGTGATTTGCCAGTTGGCACCCTGCCTGTGCCTTCAACATTTTACAGTTCACTGACTTGAAACCCTTGTGTAGATCAGTGGCTGTGTGCTTGTTCCATATGAGTGACTCAGAATCCGCTCAATGCCAGAGATAGCCAGGCAACTTGAATTCTCAGAAAGGGGTTAGCAATGGCCATCACTTTCTGTACTTCTGTCAATACAGGTTTTCTTTAGTGGACTATCTGACTTTAACACACTTACAATGTGTCCTGGATAGCAGCTCTTGTCACCTGGAGTTGTCCTTTAAGTACTTGCCGACCACCTGCCATACTTATACTGCGACAGGTTGGCTCTGTCCTGTGAAACGATTGTACATGTACGTAGTTTCGTGGGGCAGATAGTGGGGGCGCCGATTGGCCACAGGGGGAGCCAGTGAGCAGGTCCAGTGGCCACGATGACCGCCGGGCACCCACGATCGCTCCCCGTGGAGACAGAACGGTGGTCTGCCGATGTAAACATCATAGACTGCTGTTCTGTCGGTAATGAACACAGGGATTCTGTGTTCCTCTTATTTAGGAACACAGGTCTCTGTGTTCATCCTGCAAGCCCATCCCCCACACAGTTAAAAAGCACCCTCTAGGGACACATTTAACCCTTTGATCGCCCCTTGTGTTAACCCCTTCCCTGCCAGTGTCATTAGTACAGTAACAGTGCATATTTTTAGCACTGATTACTGTAGTAATGTCACTGGTCCCCCCAAAAATTTCAGTTAGGTGTCCGATCGGTCCGCCGCAATGTCGCAGTCCCGCTAAAAATCGCTGATCGCCGCTATTAATAGTAAAAATAAATAAATAAAAATTAAGTAAATCTTTCCCCTAGTTTGTGGACGCAATAACTTTTGCGCAAACCAATCAGTATACACTAATTAAGATTGTTTTTTACCAAAAATATGTAGCAGAATACATATTGGCCTAAACTGAAGAAGAAATTATGAAAGTAGGGAAACCTATGCGCTTGACTATATACCAGATGTAATAAATAAATAAATAAATAAATAGTAGATGTAGGGTGTGGATAGGGACTGGGGATTAGCAGCCAATTCTTAGTATTGTCACCACATACATAAAAGCAAATTAAAAAATCAATAAAATCAGCGCTTGATCAACCACAATAAAAGTAATAAAATGCAAGAATAAATAAACATATAAATGCAAGATAATGATCGGTCTGACCAAAAATAAGTGATGGTAATACACAGTAAAAGACAAATAAAACTGTGTAATAGGTGGATGGTGACTGGAAATGATAAAATGATAAATAATATAAGGAAGGATACCCAAAAAGCAAAAAAGCAGGGGTATATTGAACCATATAAAGAAAAAACGCTTTATAAGGAAGAAGATGATCATAAACAGTTCATGAGTTCATGGAGAATCAAAAAAAAGCTCATAAAGAAAGTGCTGCTGTGAAAAATGCAGGATGTGCGGGAAACTGTAGACATTTAATAAAAGTCACGCTGCGCTGCGCTGTGACGCAACTATTACACAGTTTTATTTGTCTTTTACTGTGTATTACCATCACTTATTTTTGGTCAGACCGTATTGCTTTTCTATACTTGGATCTGATCAGTTACCATCACTTTGCACCTATAGTTCACTGTCACTTCCTTCTTTATAGTGACTATGTTAATACTGCTCTTTTATTGTTGAAAATTATTGTGGTTCATTTTATTTGCACTTTTTGCACTGTGCACTTTACCACATCACTATTTATATATATCTATTTGATGTCATTTGTGAACATTATCTTTATATGTTTATTTTTGCATTTTATTACTTTTATTGGGGTTGATCAAGCGCCGATTTTATTGATTTTTTCGATGAAGAAATTATATTTTTTATTTTTATTTTTTGGGAATGTTTTATAGCAGAAAGTAAAAAATATTGTGTTTTTTCAGAGTTGTCGCTCTTTTTTTGTTTATAGTGCAAAAAAATAAAAACCACCAAGGTGATCAAATACCACCAAAAGAAGAAAGCTCTATTTGTGGAAAAAAAAAGAAATTTTTTTTTTTTTTTTTGGGCGTACAGTGTTGCACGACTGCGCAATTGTCAGTTAAAGTAATGCAGTGCCATATCGCAAAAAAATGGTCTGGTCATTAAGTAGGTAAAACCTTCCGGTGCAGAAGTAGTTAAAGAACAAGATGTTTACATGATAGCAACGTTTTACATTCAACAACATGAAAGAATGCCAGACCAAGAGGAAATCAATTCTAGATCAGAGATGTTTCAAAGCCTACACAGTATTATGTGTATAGACTTGATCATTAGCAATTTTTTATCATGTTGCCATCTATACCATGTTAGTATGGCCAGTTTGTAATTATTGGTAATGCTGCCCATTGGTAATACTAAGTGTATGGCCACATGATAGGCCACACTTTTATTAAACTCAACAACTAGACTGTCATGCTATTAATTATTTTAGATTGAAATAAAAGCCGTGGTGTATTTAGTGTTTCTTTTTAAGTTGTAACATATACAGTGGTGATCGAAAGTTTGGGCACCCCAGGTAAAAATTTGTATTAATGTGCATAAAGAAGCCAAGGAAAGATGGAAAAATCTCCAAAAGGCATCAAATTACAGATTAGACATTCTTATAATATGTCAACAAAAGTTAGATTTTATTTCCATCATTTACACTTTCAAAATAACAGAAAACAAAAAAATGGTATCGCAAAAGTTTGAGCACCCTGCAGAGTTAATATCTTGTACTGCCCCCTTTGCCAAGTATCACAGCTTGTAAACGCTTTTTGTAGCCAACCAATAGTCTTTCAATTCTTGTTTGAGGTATCTTTCCTCATTCTTCCTTACAAAAGTCTTCCAGTTCTTTGAGATTTCTGGGCTGTCTGTCACGCACTGCTCTTTTAAGGTCTATCAGTAGATTTTCAATTATGTTGAGGTCAGGAGATTGTGAAGGCCATGGCAAATCTTCGGTTTACGCCTCTTGATGTAATCCCCCGTGGATTTCGAGGTGTGTTTAGGATCATTATCCATTTGTAGAAGCCATCCTCTCTTTAACTTCAGCTTTTTCACAGATGCCATCAAGTTACCATCCAAAATTTGCTGAAATTTTATTGAATCCATTTTTTCTTCTACTCATGAGATGTTCCCTGTGCCACTGGCTGCAATACAACCCCAAAGCATGATTGATCCACCCCATGCTTAACAGTTGGACAGAGGTTCTTTTTATTCAATTCTGTGCCCCTTCTTCTCCAAACGTACCTTTGCTCATTCCGGCCAAAAAGTTCAATTTTAACCTCAGAACTTATTTCCAAAATGCACCAGGCTTGTCTATATGTTCATTTGCAAAGTTCAAACGCTGATTTTTGTGGTGAGGACGTAGAAGAGGTTTTCTTCTGATGACTCTTCCATGAAGACCATATTTGTACAAGTATCTCTTTATAGTGGAATAGTGTACCACAAATCCAGTCTCTGCCTGATCTTTCTGGAGGGATCGTGCAGTCAAACGTGGGTTTTGAATTGTTTTTCTCACAAACCTGCGAGCTGTTCTGTCTATTTTTCTTGGTCTTCCAGATCTTGCTTTAACTTCCACTGTTCCTGATGACTGCCATTTCTTAATTACATTCCGAACAGAGGATATTGACATCTGAAAACGCTTTGCTATCTTCTTATAGCCTTCTCCAGCTTTGTGAGCGTCAACTATTTTCAGTTTCAGTTTTCTAGACAACTGCTTAGAAGATCCCATGGTGCTGATTGTTGGGGCAAGGTCAGATGAGTCTGGGCATTTAAAACCTTTGAGATTGACATCACCTAGTCTTCCCAGACGATGATTGAGAACAATCCATGACACTGGCATGTTTCAGCCTTGCTAAGGGGGCAGTGCATGCTATAAATTCTTCAGGGTGCCCAAACTTTTGCAGACACCATTTTTTTGTTTTCTGTAATTTTGAAAGTGTCAATGATGGAAATAAAATCTAACTTTTGTTGACATATTATAAGAACGTCTAATCGGTAATTTTATGCCTTTTGGAGATTTTTCCATCTTTCCTTAGCTTCTTTATGTACATTAATACAAATTTTTACCTGGGGTGCCCAAACTTTCGATCACCACTGTACAGGAAAATATTTATTATTATTTTATTTTCTTCAACTTTCCTCTGACAGGCAGAAAATATCTTTTTAATTTGAACGTCAGGGGTGGACCTACGCGTTTACTGGGAAATCATTACATTTCCTTTCACTTTGAAATATACGTAAATGTGTAGTTGAAGTCCATCGTGAATCAACAGAACTTCAGCTTTAGACTATTAGAGTTAAAAGAAATGCAATGTTTGTAAATAACCTTCATGAGAAAATCATTAAATGGTATAGTTAAACAGTAAAGAACATTTTTATGTGCCCTTTATGTGTATCCTCAGCAAGGCCATGCTGGTCATGAAGTGTAGTGTCATGAGTATTGGATTGGCATTAAAAAAACACCATTTCCAGAAATAAGAGGAAAGAGGATAAGTTCATCAGTGATTGCAGAGCTATGGCTAGTATAGGAAGTTATATAAATTGCCTGCAGTTTACAATGTGCAAGATTGAGTTGCTCTTCCTTTCCTAATTAGAGGTACAACTATTCTAGTCATAGGGGTTGCAGCAACATCTAAATTCAATGGAAAGATGCTAGCTGCCTGTAACCCCAGTATGATTGTCCTCAAAAGTGAGATCACTTAATGCCTTTCTATGTACATTGCATTCTGCACAAGTTCCTGGTGTGCATGTTTCATATTATTCTCACAATGTGGACCTAATGACCAAATTGGTCCGGCAAGGCCCAGATGGATAACAGTTGGGCTTGTATCCTGATATGCCAAGTATCCAAGAAAGTATCTGATACAAGAAATGTAATTGTTGTCCACAGATAATCAGTTTCTGAAGCCAGCTCATCTCAATTATAAAAAATCAATCCTCCTATTGAAATTAGAGGATTTTTATCAATTATGGAATGGGATAGTTGACAAGGTATTTTACTTGTTTCTAGAAATGAGAAATTGGCCCGGTTGAAAATTAAAAATAGCACATTTATAATATAAAGGTTTATATGTAATGTATTTTTAAAAGTTAAAAAAAAAAATGAACAAAATATCTAGGGCACAAAGTCCCTTTTATAAAATAAATTGTGCCATGTCCACACTTAACCTTTGGCATTCCGAGACATAAAATTATATAATTGTTATGCTTTGTCAAGTAGATATGGTAGGATCAACTTCTGTGACCTTGACCTCCTTTCTTAATAATTGAAGCTATGTAATAACTGAATATAACTTGGTCATAAAGCAACCATGAACTCACTTTCCTACTTGTAAAGCTGTCAAACCACTGGAATGGAATAAAGTAGCTGAGGAAATATTTTAACACATTGCCTTAATAATGTTTCAATTGGTAGTACATTTTTCATTTCTATAACTTATCATTTCACCCAACGAGAACTTTTTATTAAAAAACAGTTTTAGTCATTTTTGCTTTTAAAAGAAAGTTTCAATTCATAATTTATTTTAAAAAACTTCACTAATAATGAAAAATGTGTATAATAAAACTGTATGAAGTCATTATACAGTATCTCACAAAAAGTGAGTACACCCCTCACATTTTTGTAAATATTTTATTATATCTTTTTATGTGGCAACACTGAAGAAATGACACTTTGCTACAATGTAAAGTAGTAAGTGTACAGCTTGTAAAACAGTGTAAATTTACTGTGAATTCTAAATAACTCAATACACAGCCATTAATGTCTAAACCGCTGGCAACAAAAGTGAGTACACCCCTAAGTGATATTGTCCAAATTGGGACCAAAATGTCAATATTTTGTGTGGCCATCATTATTTTCCAGCATTGCCTTAAAGCGGAAGTAACGTCGCTTTTTTACCTTTTACCCTTATTATAAGCTTACCTGTAGGTAAAATTAACATTTCCTAAACCTGCAAGGTTTAGGAGATAATCGTCCTGCATGCAGCCGCTGCGCTCTGAAGGTCCAGCGGACTTTCAGAGCTCTTTGCCGACTCCTTACCGGAAAGTGACTCCCGCGCATGCGCGGGAGTGACGTCATCGCGGCTTCGGCCACTCACAGCGCCAGAGCTGCCGAACCCGGAAGAGACACCGAGGGAACATGACAGCTCCCTCAGCGGTGTCCGGGCGACCGTGTCGAGGCTTTGTTTTAAGGTAAATATTTCATAATGAGCTAGTATGCAAGGCATACTAGCTCATTATGCCTTTGTCCTGCAGGGTTTTTTGTTTTTTTTTCGGTGAGAATACAAGCGCTTTAACCCTCTTGGGCATGGAGTTCACCAGAGCTTCACAGGTTGCCACTGAAGTCCTCTTCCACTCCTCCATGACGACATCACGGAGCTGGTGGCTATTAGAGACTTTCCACCTTCTCCACCTTCCGTTTGAGGATGCCCCACAGATGCTCAATAGGGTTTAGGTCTGGAGACATGCCTGGCCAATCCATCAGCTTGACCCTCAGCTTCTTTAGCAATGCCGTGGTCATCTTGGAGGTATTTTTGGGGTCGTTATCATGTTGGAATACAGGCTTGTGGCCCAGTCTCCGAAGGCAGGGGATCATGCTCTGCTTTAGTATATCACAGTACATGTTGGCATTCATGGTTCCCTTAATGAACTGTAGTTCCCCAGTGCCGCCAGCGCTCATGCAGCACCAGACCTTGACATTCCCACCACCATGCTTGACTGTAGGCAAGACACACTTGTATTTGTACTCCTTACCTGGTTGCCACCACACACACTTGACATCACTTATCCTTTTTTAACTCTGTGTGAAAACTAAAAACTAAACCTTGAAATGGACAGTGAGAGACTAATTTAAAAGTATGTATCCGTAAATAATAATTCGCTCTGGTTACTATGCAAGAAATTAAAGACTGAAAATGTATCAATATACAGTCAAACAGTGAATTGAATAGTCCATAAGATGCAATATGCAAAAAAGTCTGTGTGCCAAAAGCAATGAAAGCATATAGTGGAATGAAGGTGTATCTAATTCTTCTCCAAATAATGATATATACCACCGAGTGGCAAATTCTGTGAATTGTTAAGGAATTCCACCATACACACATGCCCTCAACCATATTTCAGATGATGATTTATCCAAATGGGTGGTAAGCCACGTGAATTGTTAAGAAATTCCACCATACACTTATGTCCTCAACCATAGTCAAGCCTCTTACCAGATAGTTGTGATCCCCAATTACAGAGATCAAACACACATGAGAAATAATGGACCCTCTGGGTGTCTCTAAATAGGATCAGTATGGTCCACTGGGTTTCAACATATTATATTTCCCAATAGAAATGCCACAACTTCGGATCCAACTCAGACCGCTGCTATAGAGGAAAAGAAGTATAGGCTACACATAGCGTGAATATTGCTAGTACATGTTTATTGTTAAAAACTCCACAAGGTACTCACATGATTCAGGACAATATAAAGCATTCAAACTGCATGGAACCTTGCTGACAGCCGCCATTAGCAGGCGCGAAAGACGTCACAC
Source organism: Pelophylax lessonae (assembly GCF_965119305.1). Classification (NCBI taxonomy): domain Eukaryota; kingdom Metazoa; phylum Chordata; class Amphibia; order Anura; family Ranidae; genus Pelophylax; species Pelophylax lessonae. The sequence continues at coordinate 713,080,442 of NC_138768.1, forward strand.
GTTCGTGGCCCTGCATTATGCTCCTGTTCCCCTGATGATGCCCTGTGATGCAAAACTATTTGGGTAGGGCCACGACTTTGTAACCTCTTTCATGCCCACTGATGCCAGCTGTTAGTGAGGCTCCATGCAGTTTGAATGCTTTATTTGGTCCTGAATCACATGAGTACCTTGTGGCGTTTTTAACAATAAACATGTGCTAGCAGTATTCATGCCATGTGTGGCCTTTTCCTCTATGGCAACAGTCTGAGTTGGATCCAAAGTTGTGGCATTGCTATTGGGGAATATCATATGTTGAAACGCAGTGCACCATACTGATCCCATTTAGAGACACCCTGAGGGGTCCATTTTTTCTTAGGTGGGTTTGATCTCTGTAATTGGGGATTACAACCATCTGGTAAGAGGCTTGACTATGGTTGAGGACATAAGTGTATGGTGGAATTTCTTAACAATTCACGTGGTTTGCCACCCATTTGGATAAATCATCATCTGAAATAGAATTCCATACACCTTCCTTCCACTATATGCTTTCATTGCCTATTGCATGTAGACTTATTTTCATATTGAACCTTATGGACTATTTAATTCACTGTTTGAATGTATGATACATTTTCAGTATTTCATTTCTTGCATAGTAGCCAGAAGTGCACTATTATTTATGTATATACACTGCTTAACAATTAAAGGAACACTTTTTAATCAGAGTATAGCATCAAGTCAATTACACTCCTGGGATATTGATCTGATCTGTTAAGTAGCAGAGGGGGTTGTTGATCAGTTTCAGCTGCTTTGTTGGTAATGAAATGAACAGGTGCACTAGATGGGCAACAATGAAATGATCCCCAAAAAAGGAATTGCTTTACAGGTGAAGACCACTGACATTTTTTCCCTACTCCTCTTTTCTGACTGGTTTTCACTAGTTTTGCATTTGGCTACGGTCAGTGTCACAAATGGTAGCATGAGGCGATAACTGGACCCTATAGAGGTTGCACAGGCAGCACATCAATACGCTTCATTGCCAGAAGGTTTTCTGTATCTCCCAGCACAGTCTCAAGGCATGGAGGTGATTTCAGGAGACAGGCAGTTACTCTAGGAGAGCTGGACAAGGCCGTAGAAGGTCCCTAATCCATCAGCAGGAACAAGATCTGCTCCTTTGTGCAAGGAGGAACAGGATGAGCACTGCCAGAGCCCTACAAAATAACCCCCCAGGCTACTGGTGTGAATGTCTCTGACCAAAGAATCAGAAACAGACTTTATGAGGGTGGCTTGAGGGCCCCACATCCCCTAGTGGGCCCTGTGCTCAATGCCCGGCACTATGGAGCTCAATTGGCATTTGCCATTGAACACCAGAATTGGCAGGTCCACCACTTGCTCCCTGTGCTTTTCACAGATTAAAGCAGGTTCACCCTGAGCACATGTGAAAGACGTGAAAGGGTCTGGAGAAATCATGGAGAATGTTATGCTGCCAATATCATTCACCATGACTGGTTTGGTGGTGGGTCAGTGATGGTCTGGGTAGGCATATTCATGGAGGGATGCACAGACTTCTACAGGCTAGACAATGGCACCCTTTCTGCCATTAGGTATCGGGGTGAAATCCTTGGACCCATTCTTAGATCCTACACTGGTGCAGTGGGTCCTGGGTTTCTCTTGGTGCATGACAATGCCTGGCCTCATGTGACAAGAGTATGCAGCCAGTTCTTGAGAGTATGAAGGAATTGATACCATTGAAAGGCCCCACACTCGTCTGACCTAAATCCAAAAGAACACTTCTGGGACATTATGTTTCGGTCCTTTCGACGCCGCCAGGTTGCACCTCAGTCTATTCAGGAGCTCAGTGAAGCCCTGGTCCAGATCTGGGTGGAAATACCCCAGGACATTATCAGTCGTCTCATTAGGAGCATGCCCCGATGTTGCCAGACATGCATACAAGCACGTAGGGGCCATACAAACTACCATTTTGAGTTGCTGCAATGGAATTTCTGCAAAATGGACTAGCCTGCTGCATCATTTTTTTACTTAGATTTTCAGGGTCTTTGAATTCAGCACTCTGTAGGTTGATCATTTTCATTTCCATCAAACGATGTGGCATCCTTTCATTTCTAACACATTACCCAGTCCATATCAGTATAGATATTCAGCATAATAGTTTCCCCATTGAGATCTGATGTGTTTTCCAAGTGTTACTTTAATTTTTTTGAGCAGTGTATATATGTTTTCACATCACTTTTGGTATTTGAGTGATATATAGATGCAGCTCTTTGTTAACTCATTACAATTCAGCGCAGAAACACACTTTAAAAAAAAAAAACATCTTATAAGTAGTTCAGTTTTCCATTTAGGTATTTCTATACTGCACCAGTCCGCCACTCTCCCTTTTCTGTGCAATCCAATGAACTTGGAATGCATCTGCAGTGAGGCTAGAACACACTCCTTACCACCTCTTCACAGAGCTAAAAACTGCCAAAGAACCAATAATAGAATTTAAACATGCCTCAGAAGATGAATGTGGTTGGTGATACAGATAGAGAGAGTAGGTTACACAGCACAGGCTTTAAAAAGTACACGCCTTCTGGATTCCTGTTAATCCATTATAGAACTAAGTTTGAGATAAACAAAATCAACATTTTGACTTCCACAAAGTTGCATTGCTTAGAGGATAACCCTAGGAGTGAAGTGAATATTTTCAGTTGTTGCATGAAATTGTTCTTTAAGGCTGGAGTCACACTTAAATTGGGTGCGGCCCACAGCAGGGGTCAGGTGCATCCATGTTTTTCGTTTCAATGACGAATCCTGTTCGAATGTTTGCCTGAATTCGGACCTGAAAAGATGCACCGGAACCCTTTTTCAATCTGCTCTGCAGCCGCCACAGAGCTGTGTGAACAGGCTCCATTGAGCACTGGGCACACTCTCCTATCATGAGAAGTGGATGTGGGGAAACCTGCATCCAATTCGCACTAGTGTGAACCCAGCCTAATGTAGATATAAATCCTATAATTAATTAATAATTAATTTTTCTCAAAAAAATTCATCCTTTTTTTATCTATTTTGGTGTGTCAGACTGCAGCTTTTGATCTCCTGCAGCTTTTTCAGCTATATCCTGTCTTTAGGTGCTTGCTTCAGTGTTGGCTGCAGATCTTTGTTTTCCGTGTCAAAAGTGAACCATTTATGTGTAGTGGGTATTGGCATTTCTACTTGTAGTCTTGACCAGGGTAACATATGGGAGGGTGAAAATACAGGAGCCCAATTGAGAGAGAGTAATTAACCCATAATAGGAAGTGTTTGAACAAGGTCCTTCTTGGCATTTAATGAAAGCTGTTTACCAAAAAGATTTAAAAAAAATAATTTTAGCAATTATATTAACATGTTAAAGTGCATATATAATTTTAGCGTTTCAGTTTAGATCTGTTTTGAAATGAATATTTTTTTTGGGGTGAATCTGTTGTAAAGTTTCATGGAGATCTTTCCAATGACAACACTTCCTGTTGCATGTTGACAGTAGTAAGCCACTGTCTCCCAATTGGTAGCATTCTAAGCCTGTTGTGTACATTCCTATAGTTGGCCATTGGGCTGCTATCTGATTGGTTGAAAAAGCAGACCAACGGCTAACTGAAGGGGCGCACATAACAAGTCAACAACACTGCTGCTAATTGGCTAATTGGGGGGGAAGTAACTTTACATTGTCAGCCTGCAAAAGGAAATGCTGTTACCTGTTGCCTTCAGGGAAGAAACTTTACAAGAGATATACAAAAAGGTCTTGTTTAAGAAAGCTATGTGCATCGATGCCAAACATCCTTAAAAAAGATTTGGGGTTTACCTCTAATTTAAAAGTATTCTCAAAATTAAGTGTCAGCTTTAAAGCATTAGCACAAGGTTGGCAAAAGGGTTATTGTGTCATCTTCTGGACAGTATATACTGTAGGTCTGTGTTGGAATAGAAAACCCACCTGTGAATGGATCAGTTACTAGTACTTGGGAACATATTACTGCAAGTGGTATAAAATATAATATAAAATGTTAAACATGAGTTAATATTGAAATGAGCAGTAAACCAATAGTTATAATTTTAATACAGGCTTTTTGAAGGCATTTGTCGTTCGAGAAATAAGCATATGAATTGTTTTTAAATAATTGTAGGCCTCATAGCTGGAAGGCTGTCATTATATTTTTGTCTCGTTGGCTCACAAGCTTTGATTAATTTGCTTGGCTAGATTGACGTTTCTTACCATGTAATTTGTGTTCATCTCATTACTTTCTTGTGTTTTGTTCCTTTTTTTTCCACCTAGAATGTTGGCATAGTTTCAGTATAAGGTGAACAGGTGGCAGTAGTTAATACTCTGTAGATTAGATCAATTTGATGAAATTTCGAGGCCTAACTGAAAGTCAGGCAAAGGAAACTAGAACTTGAGGCATACTGAAGGTTTCTGAGGACTGATTTGGGAGTAATTACAAACCAGATGTACCTCTCCACAGAATAAATTGGATAATCATTAAAATACATAGATGTAAAGCATGTGTTTTCCTGTTTGCATAATAAAAGCAAGCAGTGTAATAAAACAGTAAAACAGGTGGGTATATGGAAGGGAAAAGATGGTTGTTAGCAGAGGAAGATGGAAGGTCATAAAGAAAGATTTAAGAAGTCTCAGATTCTAAAAAGTAAATATAAGCTTGTTTCTACACCAGTATATGCAGCAATTGTGCTTCACGCATTCAGCAAAGAAAAATAGAGCTTCATGAAAGTTTGACCAGATTTCCCATAAAGCAATTGTAGGCACTTTTTGGAGGGCTCACAAGGGTTTGGGGAGCCACAAAGGACTCCTTATAGTTCACTACAGATATCCACTGCCACAGTTGCAACCAAGGAAAGCACTGTGCTGCAGTGAAATGGAGGCTTTGCCTTTCGTAACATGTTACACCCATATTCAGAGTGTAACAAGTAACATGTGATGAACAGACTGGCCCCTGCTCCCCCCTGATCCTCCGCTCTGACAGCTAGAAGGGATCTTCTCTCTAACTATGATAGCTGTCACAATTTTAAAAAAACATGGCCGAGCAGAGCTTCGCTCGCCTAGCCACGTTACGCATTCCCAGTCCTCTGTGAATGGAAAACTACAAGTCCCGACAGCCTTTGGGGCTGTCAGGTTGTATTTTTTAATGAACTATCACGGCGCTGTGAAGCACTGTTGTAGTTCATAGAGTCTTCCTATCAGATTGGATCGTATGATATACAGGCACACAGATACACTGACAGGTCTGTAGGAGATCCGCATGGCACCAGTGATCTTCTGATCACTCGTACGATACTTTAGAGACTCCATAAACAAATAATAAATGCACATTTTTTTTTTACCTGGAAACTGTATTCAACATGTGAGCGATTGCATTTATTAGGTCAGCTGAAATGTTATTTTCCTAAAAAAAAAAAATGTAAAAAAAAAAAATGCTTTACACATTATATTCAATTTCGCATGTACAACTAGACGTGACAATCTTTCTTTTCTTTCAATATCATTAATTAATTCTTTGTAGACTATATTTATCTCTCACACCATTCTGTTATTTTGAGTTTCCAGCTTATTAACCATCACTTTACACTTAAACATAGTGATACAAAAAGTGAAACAATGTTTCAGTGATTTTACATGAGCTATATTCTGGCACTTTTTTATTTAGAGTTTTAGTTAAAGAGGAAGTAAACCCTCCTCTGTAACTTGTACCTATAGGTAAGCCCATGATAAGGCTTACCTATAGGTACTGTAAGTATCTCCAAAACATGTACCGTTTAGAAGATATTTACCTTACATGCAGCCAGTGACGTCACTGGCGCATGCGCTCTGAAGGAACGGCCGCTCGTGCCGTTCCTTCAGAGCTCCGTGCCGTGACCGCCAGCTCCCGCGCGCGTGAGCGGGAGTGACGTCACTGCGGCTCCGGCCAATCAGATGGCCGGATGCTGCGATCCAGGAAGACGGGCGACTGGACATGTCGCCCATCATACAGGTAAGAAAGGTAAGTATTTCATAATGAGCTAGTATGCTATGCATACTAGCTCATTATGTGTTTCTCTTGCAGGTTGCAAAAAAAAAATAAAACATTTTTTTGGAGGTTTACAACCTCTTTAATGACTTGCATTAGACAACGTTGCAGTTTACAAATCAACAGATGAATTTTGTTTTACTCCCTACCTCCTTTTTTGAATGCAGATGACTGGAGATCCGTAAAGAGTTTGGGAGCATGCGAAAACGCGGCAATCAGTAATGCGGTGTGTCACCCCGACACACCGCATCTCCAATCATGGTAAAGAGCCTATGACATAGGCTCTTTACCATGTGATCAGCTGTGTCCAATCACAGCTGATCACAGCATAACTAGGGCATGAAGGGAGGAGAGCTGATAAGCAGCTTTCCTGACAAGGAGGATCTGCACTGATAATCATCAATCAGTGATGCCTTTTAGTGCCCATCAGTGATGCCTGTTAGTGCCTCCTCATAAGTGTGGCATATCATTGCCCATCAGTTCAGCATATCAGTGCCCATTAGTGCGGCATATGAGTGCCCATCATTGCTTCCTATCAGTGCCCATAAAGGCTGCCCATCAGTGCCCACCCATGCCATCTATCAGTGCCCATAAAGGCTGCCTATCAGTGCTGCATATTAGGGCCTCCTCATCAGTGTCCATCAGTGCTGCCTCATCAGTGCCCAATAGTGCAGCCTCATCAGTGCGCATCAGCAAAGGAGAAAATGTACTTATTTACAAAATTTTATAACAGAAACAAAGAAAAAAAGTTTTTTTTTCATTAATTTTTGGTGTTTTTTCATTTGTTTAGCAAAAAATAGAAAAACAGTGGTGATTAAATACTACCAAAAGAAAGCTCTATCTGTCTCAAAAATTTTTTAAAAAATTTAATTTTGGTACAGCGTTGCATGACAGCGCAATTGCTATTTAAATTGCAACAGTGCTGAAAGCTGCAAATTGGCCTGGGCAGGAAGGGGTTGATAGTGCCCGATATTGAAGTGGTTAAAATACCCCCAAGGCAACAACTTTTACCTTAGAGACACTAAAAGCAGAACTTTACCATTGTTAGGGTGGGCTCTTATATATGGCACACATACCTCAAGGAATGAGGCAGGGTTGTACACTGCCTTGAGCATTTACTGCAGGTAGTTTACATTAACCGCTTGCCGACCACCCACCGCATATATACTGCAGCAGGATGGCTCGGCTGCGCGAATTGGTGTAAGTTGATCTATGTACATTGAGCAGTGCTGGGGGCGAGCTTCTGCCCCCACTAGGCAGCTGAGAGAGGAAGGTCAGCTGTTGTAAACACAGCTGACCGTTGTTCTCTCTGAAATGATCATAGAGCGCCTGTGATCCTTCTATATAGCAACACAGGTCTCTATGGTCATTTCACAAGTCCCTTTCCCATACAGTTAGAAAACAACCCCCTAGGCTCACATTTAACTCTTTGATCACCCTTCCCTGCCAATGTCATTATTACAGTAATCGTGCACATTTTTAACCACTGACTACGGTAGTATAGTCACTGGTCCCCCCAAAAGTGTCAAACATGTCAGTTAGGGGTCTGATCTCTCTGCCGCAATGTCGCAGCCCTGCTAAAAATCGCAGATCGCCGCCAATACTAATAAAAGGAAGAAAAAAGAAAAATGACATAAATCTTTCCCCTAGTTTGTAGACGCGATAACTTTTGCGCAAACCAATCAAAATATGCTTATTGTAATTTTTTTTTTTTTTTTACCAAAAATATGTAGAAGAATACAAATTGGTCTAAAAGGATGAAAAATTTTGATTTTGAAATTTTTTTTGGAATGTTATAAAGCTAAATGTGAAAAATATTGTTTTTTTTTTTCAGAATTGTCGCTCTTTTTTTATTTATAGCGCAAAAAATAAAAATTGCACAGGTGATCAAATACCCCCAAAAGAAAGTTCTATTTGTGGGGGGAAAAAGGACATCAATTTTATTTGGGTACAGCATCGCACGACCAATTATCTGCTAAAATAACGCAGTGCTGAATCGCAAAAAAATGTCCTAGTCATTAAGGGGGCAAATCCTTCCTGTCCAGAAGTGGTTAAATATGCAAGTTTTAGGAGTATTTTACCCCAAAACTCTACCTCCTATCAAATGTTTTCTTAGGCTTTAGTTTCCCTTCAAGGTCTCATTCACACTAATGTCCATGGTATACCACAGCCACTGGAGTGCACGGTGATGGGACTGGTACCAATGTATTGTAATGACATATCACATTGTTTACTTTTTTCAACTTTATTGAAATGTCACAAAATTACATTTCATTCATGTAGTGGACTGCAACATGCCGACTGCATAAAAACACAGCATGTCCCTCTTTTTTCTTTGTAGACCACTGCAGCCTAGTTGTGTGTACTGAATTCAAGGCAAATTGTCTTTTCTGTGCATTGGAACATGTTCATTGGGCACAGTTACCCAGTGTTTACCAATATATATGATGTGAATAGGTACCCACAGATATTAGGTAATCATTCCCCTAGTCTCACTATAGCTTTCGAAATTAGGCAGCATTGTCCATAAACCTCATCAGACATTATTGATAGGCAGACCTTGAAGGAGTATGCAATGAGTGGATATTTTTTTTCTTTCTGTCGGACGACTCTTTCTCCTGCAAAATAAGTATGGAACCAGGGGTGTATTCTTTGCATATAGACTTGCACAATCTTATATGCCAGCATGCACCCCTATGTGAAATCATTTGGGAGTAAGACATTTCAGCAGGTGGTAAGACATCTGCATACTGACTGTGTCTCAAATTAAAGATCCAGTAGAACTGTGAGAGAAAAATGAATAATACATTACTGTGTTTACTATTTTATTGTTCTTCCTAATCATACAAATACAGAGATGCAGAACTTCTATAATGCATTTTCTCTAAATATGAAGATAAACAACAAATCAAATGCATGCTGTAAATTCATGCGAAAAAAAATGTTTAAACCTTCATACATTTCAGTAAAATTTTGTGTAAGAATGAATTCAAATGTTTTGTTTTAGAATGAAAGAGCATATTTCATTTACAACCTTTGCATCTTAGAATATTTGCCAAATGTAAACAATGACTGGGTAAATTTGTGTGTTCCAGCTACAACAGTGAAGGTCGTCTCACCAATGTAACATTCCCAACGGGTGTTGTCACAAATCTCCATGGAGAAATGGACAAGGCCATCACAGTGGATATAGAGTCATCTAGCAGAGAGGAAGATGTCAGCATTACTTCCAATTTATCTTCTATTGATTCTTTTTATACCATGGTTCAAGGTAAGTGCATGTCATACTTTAAAAGAGAAAGTGACTTTACAATTACTTAGCGTTAGGACTGTGACTACATTAGTGATGCACTTGGGTACTTAAAGAGCTAGGAAGTGAAAGACTAATGAAGGCAAAGATTGCTTAAGAACCTGGATTTTGAATTGGGGCTTTGAAAAAACTGGTTCATTATTTTCTTATTAGCTAACAAGTACGCTGCTTGAACTTAACTGTGCCCTAAAGTGGAAAATTTCTCAAAATTGGCTTTGCTGTTTGCCCTTTTGTGTAGGTCAGTGATATCCTGATGTACACTTACCAATGTTGAAAACTTAAGGAAGTACTCTGCTTTAATACTTTCTTTATCATAATCTCTATGCTTTTCAGAAATATAGGCTACATTCACCAGGACGTCTAAATTTCAGAGTTTTCTAAAAGCAGCTGGACTCACAATGCAAAGTAATCATCTTATTAATACATAATGATTAGCAACATTTAGTTGCAGATAGTTTAGCTGCGTTTAGGAAAAGAAAGAAAGTCCTGCATCCAGGGTCAACTATCTGCAGTTACAGGCAGTCCCCGAGTTACGAACACCCGAGTTACGAGCGACTCCTACTTACGAACGGATGTCAATTTCGGTCACTTGTGCTCCACGCTGGTCACAGTTACCGCTGATCAGCCATCTTGCACCGCCAGACACATTACACACTGCAGTAGTGTATGCATTGCATGGCCACAAGAGCCCCAGATAACACGACTGCACGCCCAGAAGCACCCGAAACATCCCACATCCCTACACACAGGCTGAAGTTGCACTTAAAAATGCACTGTTTCAACTTACAAACAAATTTGACTTAAGAACAAACCTACAGTCCCTATTGTGTTCGTAACCCGGGGACCACCTGTATCTTCAACTAAATGCGCATTGCGTTTAGCTCCAGATATCTGCAGTGCATTTAGCAACCTAAAATGACACACTTCCCCTTTTTCTTCCTTAAATTCTGGTATTCCTTCCCATGTTGGTTATCATACATCTTCATTTTGGTATTTATTCTTTGCAGATATGGTCTAACTATAGTTAGGAAGCTATCAAAGGTGGACAGGGACATTCTGGTAAAGTTATAAATGGTTCTTATTTCCTTATTCATCAGGACAAAATATCCCCCAGTTAGGTGCTGGAATGTTAGAGGTTGTACCGATCTTCCCTTAATTTGCGTGTTCTTCTGCCTCAGGGCCAGATCACACCAGAACGCAATGTGGGAAAGGTACATTTGATCCGCATTTCCAGCACTGCAAGTGACCATAGTGCCCTTGTGATCCGCATGCAGGTGCCGATTAATTATTAACAGCACCCCAAATGCAGATCATAATGCAGTGCTTTTGGGGGCGCCTAATCACATGGTACGGTAGTACTATGCAGTTTGGTGTGATGTGTATTTTTAAAGTAGTGCCCTGCATATGAACCAGTCCTCGTTCTTCAGTCCAAGCAGGCACACAATGGTAAGCACCAGCTTTGCTCTGCACTCCATTTTAATCACACAGGTCTATCTCCTTGCTCAGAAAATTACCAGAAAGTGGAAAAGGAAACGTCTATCATCCCCCCAAGACTGTGTTATTGAGAAAAAAAAAAACGCCTGGAAACGCTGATTCACCTAAACATAGCTAAACCCAGCTGTCTGTAGGTAAATGCAGCTAAACTCATTTGCAGACTACAACTATCTGCAGGAAATACCGCATTTATCGGTGTATAACACGCACCGGCGTATAATACGCACCTAAATTTTAGGAGAGACATTTCAGGAAAAAAGCGGAAATTTAAAATAAACAGCTTTGAACTCAGAACATTTTTTTTAATCAAATGCAGTCTTACCAGTAACCACGAATGCAGCCTCATCAGCGCAGTGCCCACAAATGCAGCCTCATCAATGCAGTGGCCATGAATGCGGCCTCGCCAGCGCAGTGCCCATGAATGCAGCCTCGCCAGCGCAGTGCGCCCATTAATGTAGCCTTGCCAGCGCAGTGTCTATCAATGCAGCCTCGCCAGTGCAGTGCCCATGAATGCAGCCTCGCCAGCGCAGTGTCCTTAAATGCAGCCTCGCCAGCGCAAGTTACACTATCCAAATCAATTTGAAAAAAGGCCAGAAAGCAGCGCCGAGAGGTATAAGGGGGCGGGCCGGGCCGAGGAGAAGGGAGGACAAGCCATCACTGTCATTGAAAATCCCGATGCCTATGATAGACGTCACACGTCTCGTCATAGGAGGCGGGACTTCCGATGACAGCTCGTCCTTCCTTCTCCTTGGCCAGGCCCGTCCCCTTCTACCTCTCGTCGCTGCTTCCTGGCCTTTTTTTTTAAATCGGCCTATAACACGCACTGTTGCTTTTTCCTTCATTTTTAGGAGGAAAAAATGCGTGTTATATGCCGATAAATACGGTATTTCAACTTTTACAAGTGCAGATTGCTTGGGTTTACCTTCAGATACAAATGTCCATGTGAATCTAGCCTTAATGTAAGAGTTTCCTATTTTGTTTGGTGATGTTTTTCAAGCCATGGCAATCGTTTGAAAACTCAGTTCCCACATGCTTTTCATCTGTTACTGTAACACATGTAACTGTTCACATACACAGTAACAGTTAAAGTGTTTATAAACCCTAATAATAAACTTCTTGTATTTGCATGGTCTGTTAAATATACAATTGAAAGTGTTTTGTAGTATCAGTTTGATAAGGTGCCAAAGATATCTGTTGTTCTTAAAAAGAAAACTTGTCATCTAATAATTACCTGTCTGTTGTGTTGATACATTAGAGTACATGAGTTACTAGAACCAGACTACTTGCAGAATAATTAGGTGAAAATGAAGGAAAAATGTAATGAAAACTAATGCAACCACCACCTACAGTGTAAGCTGCAATACATTACCTTTTTGTTTTTGGGTTTAGATATGCTATAAGAGACAAGCAGTGTTTTATTAGTGAAGGAAACCAAGAGAAATTAGGATTTTTCTTCAAAAGGCTAAAGGCCTACTATAGGAAGGTTATATTTGATTCAGGGATCTGGAGGTCATGTTCTGCATATAGAGGTGTATTGTAGAAATGTACTTTACCACTTGCCTTCCCTGGTGGAGAGAAAATTGTGTATTTATTTGTACTATGTGTGCAATTTTTCAGCTTTGTGTTGACCCTTTGCATGTAACATGGGAGACATTTCTACATATAGTCTTTACATTTCTGTAGATACTGCAGTTGCTCCCCTGTAGGTCCAAATGTCTTCATCCCTAGACTTGTACTTTAAAGAGTAACTCCACTTTTCAGAATAAAAAATTCCCCTCTGGGTGATCTATGTAGAGTATAAGGATTTTCACAAACTTTGTTGCAGATTCCTGCCTCTTGTTCTGCTGAAATAGGGGTTTGTGTGTTTGTGTCCATGTGTAAAAAGAATGTAAATGGGAGTGATTTCATAATTTTCAATCAGCTACTAGACTTGCAGGGTCTGCATCCCTTTAGACGTGGTTTTCCTTTGGGAGTATCCGACCAGGGGATCCCCAAAATCTGACTTGTATCTAAGTGCAGTCTTCTGGGAAAATCCATAAACCAATCACACAAGCAGCAAATGGCATTACTGGGGGGCGTTCTGTACACCATCTGACGTTCTGTACACAAAAACCATAGCGCCGCAAATTGAAAAGGAAGGTAATTTGTAATAACATTCATTTAGTAATGAAATAATTGTATAAGTAATTGTATAAGCTATGTTATTATTGTTTTTAATTGGCTATTTTTTTCCCACGAAAGGGGAGTTACCCTTTAAAGCTAAGCTTTGATTAGGATACCAGAGAAATGGCCACACACCAATCGATGGCTCACGATGAAAGGCTTTATTGAACAAGGATGCAAGGTACAGCAAAATGGATGGTAGACATGTTTCACACGAGTGAACAAGCACGCTGTGAGTCGTGTGAAACATTTCTACCATCCATTTTGCTGTACCTTGCATCCTTGTTCAATAAAGCCTTTCATCGTGAGCCATCGCTTGGTGTGCTGCCATTTTTCTTGTATCCTGTTAGCTGTGGCGATCCGAGGTCCTGCACCCATGGTTGGCTGTGAAGTTCCAACTGCCTGAGCAGTGTACATCTCTTTCTCTATGTCTAAGCTTTGATTAGGTTATGCATGATGAATGTTGACAATGTCATTATGTGGCACTTAACCATTTTCTCTTTTTTTCTGGCTTGCAGATCAGCTGCGAAATAGCTATCAAGTTGGCTATGATGGTTCGATCAGAATTATCTATGGTAACGGGCTGGATTTGCACTTCCAGACAGAGCCTCATATTCTAGCTGGACCAGCTAATCCAACGGTGACAAAGAGAAACATGACACTTCCTGGAGAAAATGGGCATAATCTGGTGGAGTGGAGGTTCAGGAAAGAACAACTTCAGGGAAAAATAAATGTGTTTGGACGGAAGCTCAGAGTAAGAATCAAATTTACGCACACAATTTATGTCTTATTATGCTTTGCCTGTTCTGATGCAGGAATTATTTTTAATTCACTAAAATACAGGAAAACCTGAAAAATGTTTGTCCCGTAATTTACATAGACGTACAAACAATAGAGAACTGCATCTACAACTTTGGATATAATTTGTGCATTTAATTTACCAGGGTATTTTGTATTTTTCCCCCTTGTCTTCTATAGAATTTGGGAGAAGCTCTCTATATGCCAGGTGCAGAAGTACTGCCTATAGAGAGCTTCTCCCAAATTCTAAATCTGTGCTTGCCACGACCAGGTCAAACATTGCAGCTGATATAGTTGAAAGCCAGCTGTGGCAATAGGCTTCTTGTAAGGTATGAGATTGCCACACCTCCAATATTACCTAAATCATATCAGAGGGTTTAAATTTTTGCGAAACTATAAATCTTAAAAATATTTTTGTACCCATATTCGTGCACTTGCAACAAAAACAATTAAGTACTGTCTGTGATACGTTTTGAAAATTTGCACTAACATCCAAATTTTCAGGACAAGGTTTCGAGTATACTCCTCCTTCTAGTACAGTTTGGATATTGAAGAAGTGGGTACACCGTGAAAGCTTGTCCTAAAAAGGTGGATGTTAGTGCAAACAAAAATTAAAGTATCACAGACCATACTCAATTGTTTATTTTCAAATCACAGATTAAAATTTTAAGTGTTATGCAAAAAAAAAAAAAAAATACATTGTACTGATAGTGCTTGTAAGACTAAAATACAAAAGGAAGTACAGTTTACAACAAGAAAATGGTTGTGGGGATGTTGTGCATATACTGTAAATATGTCACAAGTTTGAGGTGGGGGAATACATAATAAAAAGAAAATGTATATTCATTTAACCTAAAATTAATTGTTGTGGCAATAAAACATGAGCAAAAAGCATAGATGTTTTAGCTATAGCTACCTCTAAAGTGTTACTAAGTTCACAACAGTAAAATCAATCTGTATATGCAGTAAAGCATATTTATTTTACGCCCTGTGGAACCAAAGTGGTTAATCCTTCGCATGTGTAGAAAAGGGCTGTTTGTTTCTGCCTTATCTGATCCTCTTTTTCTTTTACTGTCCCCAAACAATTTGCTGATAGAACAGAGCCCTACGAGGCACTCTGCACATGCTCAGTTTGGTGTGTATCGTTAGAGATTTTTTTTTTTTGGGGGGGGGGGGAGGGTGTATGTGATTGGCATAGGGCCAATCAGCACTGTCCAGACAGAAAGTCAGGGGTCATGCATCCTCAAAGGACAGTCAGAGGAGAATGAAAACTCTTTCTACAAGCTTTAACCAGTGCTTGGCCAGACACTGATAGAAGTTACAAGACTGGTATATACTGCTGATGAGAAAAGGTATTTAGAGGCTTATATTTACTAAAATAATTGCATGTCCATGTTCTGCTAACTGTGGGAGACCAGATATACTGAATGCAGGGTCCTGGGTTTTAGTAACACTTTAAGCAGTTAGTGACATGCTAGGAAATATGAACATTATCACAAAATATATCTCCATATTTCTTGTTGATATTTGTAAAAATTGTCCTTTCATCATAAAAAGCTAAAAGTTAGCCAATGGTAGACTCCTAATTGCTTGTGTGTAGGTTAAAATTCCTTCTACTATAGTAATTGGCAATGCCTAAATTTCATACTTCAACCCAGGTTAGTTTTTAGTCTGTGCTTGAGTTAATCATTTCATCAGGAATCATGTTTTCTGTATTCCTTAACTCATTACTATTATATTACAAATAGATATAATTTGTTGTTTAGACATGTTATTTTTTTTTTTAAAGAAAGGAGACTTTGAAGGGTTTCGAGTGAGAGAGGATTTATCTACTTTCAGAGATCTTAGATTAAATAAATAGAACTGTCAGTCCATTTACTTTTAGTTAACCTAGATTTGTTAAGGCTGCTGCAGTGTGACACTCATTTGTTTGCAAGCCTCATACATAAAATAGCTGAACTCTGAAAATATTATGCCAAACAATCCACCCAAGCATAAGAAAAAGAAAAAATAAACAGCTTTTACGGCAATTTGGATACTGTAAAATAAACCCGTTGCACTGTTTTTTGACAAGTGAATGATTGCAATTATAATATGCTTTATGACTCTTTTGACCTTGAAAAAGGAATATAGCTATTAAAGCCCTTCTCCTGCAGAAAACAATGACAAATAAACCTACGCATTATATGTTTAGAGTGCTTTTCAAAGAAAAACAAATTGCTTATGCATTTAATTGTAAATCACAATATTTGAGTAATATCACAGCATCAATAATATGTGACAAGTTATTTTTCATTCTACACAGTTCTAGAGTATAAGATAGTTTGTCTCTGTCTGCTGTCATTGCTGACAATAAAGTTTGATACACAGAGCTGCTGCAGCTTCTAGTTGTCTTGGTGCTTTTTTTCTGGCTGGGTGGGTAATGAACATTCTGGCTGCTAGTAAAAAAAAAAAAAAGCTCTCTCCAATACCTAGGTACCTAGATGTGTCCTTATGAAACTTTTCAATTAATACATGTTAGTCTTTTTTAACAGATGACTACAATTCAAAGACCTCAATTTAGAAGAGGTTGAATAAATGCCAGGCTGTCTCTGTGTTTAATGAAACCTTTTAAAACAGCAGTTAGTCTAATGCCTTACACTTATACCAAGTAGTTGCTAAATTAATTTACTGGCAAAGGAAATCAATCATCTTTAATGGTGTCTAAACAAAAAGCTGGTAGTTTGTGAAGTAATAAAGGCTTGATTCCTCAGCATTTTGATTTATTGAACCTTCTTGTTTGCTTTATAAAAAGGTAAATGGCAGAAACCTTCTCTCAGTTGACTATGATCGAACCATTAAGACAGAAAAGATCTATGATGACCATCGAAAGTTCACCTTGAAGATAACCTATGATAGTGCTGGCCATCCCACGCTGTGGCTCCCTGGTACCAACTTCATGGCTGTCAATGTCACCTACTCGTCAACTGGACAGATTGCAAGCATTCAGCGTGGGGCAACTAGTGAAAGAGTGGAATATGATGGACAGGGTAGGATTGTGTCAAGGTCATTTGCAGATGGCAAGATGTGGAGCTATACATACCTGGAAAAGGTGGGTTCTGGAACAATAAAAAATAAATCACAGCAGCCAATTTTACAGCCTAATTTTTAAAAATGAAACTTAGGGGTTGACCTACTAAAGGCAAATAGGCTATTCACCTTCCAAGGGAATGTTCCCTTAGCTCAGTGAATGAGGTGAAAATGCACTTTGCAAAGAAATACCCAAATAAAAAAAAAATATATATTTCTGTTTGCATATGAATAAATGATGAAAATCAGCAGAGCTTCACCTCATTCACTAACTAAAGGGAAATTTCCCTATGCAAAATGAACAGCCTATTTGTGTTTAGTAATAAAACTCCTTAGGCAGGCCCCATCAACACAGACAGTTATGAAAGGGGAATCAGCTAGTGTCTTCTCCTGGTGGGAGGGCAGACAGAAGAAGCGGTCCCTGCCGGGAGAAGACAGTGAAAATTTCGAGTAGGTAGAGCAGCCGCCAGTGATAATCACAAGAGAACCTGGCAGGCTGGTTGCACCCAAGTTGATCGATCAACTTAGTAAATTTAGCCTGTCCATTAATAGTTCAAATCTCAGCCGGTTCAGCAGATTTGAACCGTGTATGGTTGCCTTTAGGCTTCATTCATACCTCTGGGCTGAAAAAACATGTTAATTAAAAAGATTCATAATATTCAAAGTGCAATTTTGGTGTGTTGTTAGGACTTCCAAGGAGGAATGTCTGTCAGTGTACTTTATGTAAAATGCAGGAAAACAGTTACATGCAAGGGTTGTGCTTACTGTAGCATTGCCTATAATGGTACAGAACACTGTAGAAATTCATACTGCAATGCACAAGTCTGAGCAAACCCTAAAAATACTTTTCTGCCTTTACCTTTGTTCTGTTACTGCACCTTTTACAAAACGTTGTCTTCTTAAATAAGACTATCTAATCACATTATTTGTTTGGTTATCCAAAGAATAAAAGATGAACTATGATTGGCCATGATGCACAAACTTTTTTTCATATATTTCTCCCTTTTTTATTTTAAATAATCCCTAGGTATTGTAAACTATGCATGGAAGTGGCAAATTTTCTGGCCGATCAATACTGATTTAGTTAATCTCGTTTTTTCTCAGAGTGATAGTTAGAGACTTTTAATTACAGCTTTTTAAATTATTAAACACAGCATCAGCAATGTCTTAGAAAACATCACAAAGAGTGTTGGATTCGCTGCTTCCTTCCTTATAGGTTAAAATTAGAATGAACAATGCAGGGGTGCCTCTGTCCATCTGTTGTTGTTTCCCCCCCCCCCCCAGTTAAATAAAATAAAAACTTGCCAAATGTATGTGTGAGTATGAATATCCATATTATTAAACTTTTACTTCATGCATACTTTATGCTGAGATTGTAGAACACCCAAAGCAATTTTACATTGTTCTTGTTTTATATATCAAAATTATACAGCCTTGTTCTTGAAGGGCTTCTTTTATGTAGCACGGCAACGAAAAATATGCCAGGCTAAGTGGAAAAAATGAAATTATGTATCCCCGTTTGCCATGCTAATAGTATTTGACTTTAAATAGACTTTTGCAAAGCCATTTAGGGAATATCACTATTGAAGTGGCAACAGAGTAAACAGCAAACTGTATCTTTTTTTTTTTTCAAGCAGAAAATAACATAAAGTATTGCAAAATATAAAAGATTGCTTTAGCTGTACAGGGTGTTCTGTGTATCCAGCTTTCCTAGTCTATATCTACAACCATTAACATACACAATATTCATCCGCATGGTTCCAAAACCCTGCAATCTGTCACAATTTAGCATAATTCCCCATGCTGAGGAAAATGCACAAAATTATAATAACTAAGCATGCCAAACACACCCGTTGGTGGAAGAGAATGAACTGACCTGCTCCAAATGGCACAAAAATGCAGCAGCACATGTCAGTAGGTATCTCTGTGATGGCACCAAAAGTCACAAAACTGTATTTGAAAGTGAAAGAATGACGACTGTATGAACAGAGGGAATATAGTTATGACTCTGCCTCTTGTCAGCGTGAAAGGCAGTTTAGGATTTAAAAAACAGCTGCAACCTGCTTCTGGTCAAGAGACATCATTATGGAAAATGGCCTGAGCTCTATGGCAGAGGGAGGGAGGGTGAGGACACAGTCAGTAAAATGATTCTGAATGGTACTCATTGTCAATGTATAAGGCAGCATCTTCAGTAAATGATAACTTTATGGGTGAGAGATTTTCCTTTCCTAGCACAGGCTCACTGGAAAGACTTATTGAAGGAATGGCTAGTAAGTCAACCCCCTATTATGAAAATATATGCGAACATAGTTAGGTCTAATTAACCAGTCACGGCACCCTCTGCATCCTGTTGAAATACTGGCACCATCGGCAGAATCACTTCTGTCTCAGTTATTACATATGACTTGCCCATAACCATTGACAATCTGCTTCTTGGCTGTTTGTGCTTGACAAAAGAATGGCACAATCAAAACAAGCAACACATTATAAATCTCTTGCTACTAATTGCAGGAAATGATACAATAAAACATCCACTAAATTAAGCAGAGAATTGCAAACAACATGTAGGGTCAAGGATGATTCAATTAAAAGAGAGAATTATTTTCTCGAGTGAAAAGCCTAATGGTATTATGCACAAAATCAGCACTTATTTATTCTGTATGTTTATTTTATTCATCATGGATATTATTATTTGGTTTCCTTTTTTTCCTGCAGACTATGGTGTTGCTGCTCCACAGTCAACGGCAGTACATTTTTGAATACGACTTATTGGACCGGTTATCTGCCATTACAATGCCTAGTGTTGCCAGACATACGATGCAGACAATTCGTTCCATTGGATATTACAGAAACATTTATAATCCCCCAGAAGGTAACGCTTCTGTCATAATGGATTACAATGAGGAAGGCCAGCTATTACAAACTGCCTTCCTTGGGACAGGTCGCCGTGTTCTCTATAAATATAAAAGGCAAACAAAAGTTTCAGAAGTTCTTTATGACAGCACCCGAGTTAGCTTTACATATGACGAGACTGCGGGAGTACTGAAAACAGTAAACCTACAAGGTGATGGATTCATTTGCACTATTCGATACCGACAAATTGGCCCCTTGATTGATCGACAGATATTCCGCTTTAGTGAAGATGGTATGGTTAATGCAAGATTTGACTACAGCTATGATAACAACTTCAGAATCACAAGCATGCAGGGTGTGATCAACGAAACTCCTTTGCCTATTGAATTATATCAGTTTGATGACATATCAGGAAAAATGGACCAGTTTGGAAAATTTGGTGTTCTCCATTATGAGGTCATCAAGGTAATTTCCACAGCTGTGATGACATACACCAAGCACTTTGATGCCCACGGGCGAGTTAGGGAGGTTCGATATGATGTCCTGAGGTCAGAAATGTATAGACTCACTGTACAGTATGACAGTATGGGGAGAGTTACTAAGCGGGAAATTAAAATTGGACCTTTTGCTAATACGACTAAATATGCTTATGAATATGACGGCGATGGTCAACTTCAGACTGTTCTCCTGAATGAAAAGATTATGTGGAGATACAATTATGATTTAAATGGTAATGTTCATTTATTGACCCCAAGTAACAGTGGAAGGTTGATTCCTCTTCGTTATGATCTGAGAGACAGGATAACAAGACTAGGCGATGTCCAGTACAGAATGGATGAAGATGGCTTTCTGCGTCAGAGAGGAACTGAGATCTTTGAATATAGCTCTAAGGGCCTTCTCACCAGAGTTTACAGCAAAGGCAGCGGGTGGACTGTAATATACCGATATGATGGCCTTGGTCGTAGAATATCCAGTAAAACAAGTCTTGGAAAACATCTTCAATTTTTTTATGCTGATCTCAATTATCCATCAAGAATAACCCATGTATATAACCATTCCAGCTCTGAGATAACATGTCTTTATTATGACCTCCAAGGACATCTTTTTGCCATGGAGATTAGCAGTGGGGAAGAGTTTTACATTGCATCAGACAACAATGGCACACCTCTGGCTGTTTTCAGTAGCAATGGTCTTATGCTCAAACATATCCAGTATACTGCTTTTGGAGAAATTTATTTTGACTCTAATCCTGACTTCCAGTTGGTAATAGGATTTCATGGAGGCCTGTATGATCCACTCACAAAGCTTGTCCATTTTGGGCAAAGGGACTATGATATTCTGGCTGGGCGCTGGACTACGCCTGATATTGAGATATGGAAGAGGATTGGCAAGGACCCAGCACCTTTCAGTTTATACATGTTTAAAAACAACAACCCTGTCAGTAGACTTTATGAAATCAAGGATTACACAGGTAATACTAATTTATATTTAATATAAAATAGCCAAAAACCTGAGCACTTTAGACTGTGCATGTGATGTAAAAATGCATAAACAGAGGTTGCCTTCATAAACCTACAGCAAAATGATCAGTGTATCCAGATGTAGGCAGGTATTATACGATCTTTTCCTGTTAAAGTCAGACTTGGTTCCACCCTCTGCTACCCAAGCCTTCCTGTTGGTCATGTAATATGTTTTGCATTTTCTTTGACCGCTAATGATGCTTGGGTGAGGGCATTGTCAAACTTTACCTTTGCAGGAATAGTCAAGATTTTCATTATATTTGATTAAATGTCAGATTTCTATATCTCTGGATCTGTTGCTCATTCTGAGATGCAGTTCTTCACTGAAGGAAATCGTTAATTATGTATGTATTTATCATATACTTGAACTGTATACAATCAGCGCTACCCTTCACTATCCAAATACTATGTCAATATTTCAGTATACTCTTAATTATATTAAATTGCTGCTGTACACTCCTAGTGATTCAACCACACTACAAATAACATATAAATATTGTTACAGTGCAGCGCAACCAAAAAACACCATAAAAAGAAATAGAATAAAAATATAATAAATAATAAAAATGTCTGTGTCTTCATTTAAAGTCATTTTAAATCAACAACACATAAAACTACCACCCAAAAACAAAGTCCGTGTGTAAAAAAAAAAATGCAAAAAAAAAAAAAGGTGATCCACTGGAGTGGTCTTCAAACACTTAATGACACCAAAAAGTGCACACCACCACTGGCTGGAAAAAACCTGCTCACCTCACAGATTAAATCAATCAGCTTTGTATATAGACACTCCTGCAATCTTCTGCTACGGTCTCTTCTCCTGTCATCCAGCTCTGCAAGCTCCTCTTACTGCTCTACGAACCTCATACAAGTACAAAGGCACACTACATAGTGCTCTCCATTTGAACAAAGTTTATTAAAAGTAGGTCTACTGAAGAAGTCCAATGAGTAGACGACACGCGTATAGAAGGGAGGGGCCGAACCCATGATGTCACACAGCCACTGAGATCTGCGCGGAGTGGTGAGCAGACAAATGTGATTACAAGCGCTTTTGAGTTTACATTTTGCAAGTGTTTTTTATATGGGAGATTTAAATAAACTTTGTTCAAATGGAGAGCACTATGTATACTTGTATGAGGTTCGCAGAGCAGTAAGAGGAGCTTGCAGAGCAGGATGTCAGGAGAGGAGACCATAGCAGAAGATTGCAGGAGTGTCTATATACAAAGCTGATTGATCTCATTTTCGAGGTGAGCAGATTTTCCAGCCGGTGGTGGTGTGCATTTTTGGTGTCATTAAGTAATTGAAGAACACTGCGGTGGATCACTCATTACTGCTTTTTTTTTTTTTTTTTTTTTACACTGTACTTTGTTTTTTAGGGGGTAGTTTCATGTATTGTTGTTTTTAAAAGGACTTTGGTTGAAGACACACAAATTTTTATTATATTTTCATTCTATTAATTTTTAATGGTAATTTTTGGTTGTGCTTCACTGTAAGAATATGTATATACTTGAACTTCCCAGGTTTATTATAGGCTTACATTAAAAAGATTAACACTGCCCATTTATTATGGTAGCATAAAGATAAAATTATTGATATTTGTGGGGAAAAATAAGCATGAAATGTGATAATGTGAAAAAGTTGAAAATTAAACTGAATCAAAGGAAGAATTATTTATACGTAAAGCTCAGGCTCCAGCCACATATAATAAAAAGCCTGAAAAAAAAGCATTCCTTAACCTTCCTGGCGGTCTGATTATGTCAGGATTTCTGTGCTAAAAGCGGTACATGCTTTTGCATTGAAAATCTGTTGTTTTAAATTTAAAAACTCCCCTTCCCCTGAGATTCCCCGCCATCCTCCCGCTGTCCTCCCAGCCGATACCGACACCTGTTTTCCGGTTCCCTTCCCTGTGAGTGTTGCGACGCAGGGGGGTGAAACCGGCAGCAATTTCAAAAATCGAAATACACTAAATGATATGATACAAAGTTGTGATCCTAACGGATTACATTGTATCATGCCATTTCAGCACAGGATTGCACCATGTGACTTTCCCAGTGCCCTGCTTGTGCTTTTCTAGTTCTTTGTGCCTGTAAAATTGAGAACAACCATGGCGTCCAAAAAGCGTTCTTTTTGCGCAAAAGCAATTTTAGCTGTCGCTGTTTTCCAGCTCGTCTAAAAGCGCTTTTGCGCAAAAGAACGTTTTTTGGACGCCATGATCGTTCAAAATTTTCCAGCCACAAAGCACTGGAAAAGCACTGGCAGGGAAGTCACCAGGTGCAATCCAGTGCTGAAATGGCATGATACAGTGTGATCCATTAGGATCACAGCTTTGTATCATGTCATTTGTGTATTTACACTTTTGAATTTGCCGCCGGTTCAACCCCCCCCGCGTTGCAATATTCGCAGGGAGGGAACCGGAAGGCAAGTGCCGGCAATCGGCCGTGAACAGAGTCGGGGGAGAGCCTTAGGACACCGGGGAGGATGGTGGGGGAGTGCAGGGAAGGTGATTAACATTGCGGGGTAATCCTGAGTGTAGCTCAAGGTTACCACTTTTGGTACTGAAAGTTAACCCGGAGCCAAACTCTGGAATACCGCTAAGGAGGTTAATCACCTGCATTTCATATTGTAAGAGGGAGAACCAATACTGTGCACCAGTGAATCTGGCACTGGTTTTCAGATACTGGATAGATTGATAAGAACAGAGCAGAGTACAAGAAAGTAGGGGGCTGACCTCATAGAAGTGGTTATGATTCTTCATTGTCCAGTAAAGCCCTGTACTCTTAAGAACTGCTAATAGGGAAAAAATAACTTTTGAAGCTGTATATATCTTTTTGTCTGAAGGCTATATAAAGACTTTTCTTTAAATTCCAAGCATATACTGGCTTTAAGCCTGCAAAAATAATTGAATCAATAAAATATGATTTCTTATTGGTTGCTTTGAAATACTGCAATTTAAATTGTTCGTAAAGTCTATTCTAAATAAATTAAATGTTTTGCTCCGTTGTATGGGGGCAGACATGCAGGCTCAATTCCGATTCTTGCTGTGTGCTTCCATAGACACAGCATGAGTTGGCCCCACCCCTTGCTCCCTCCTCACAAGGTTTGATTGACAGCAGCAGGAACCAATGGCTTCCACTGCTGCCCCTGTGTCCTGTGACGAGAGAAACACAGACCAGAGCCGCTGAAAACGGACATATCGCTGTATTGAGATGGGTAAGTATTTGGAGGGGTGGGGGGGGGGGTAATATTACTACTGAGACTTTTTTTTACCCTATTGTAGAAAATGCATTAAGGTAAAAAATGCTCTGCCAATAGAACCACTTTAATGTTTAAAATAGACCTAAAGCTAAATTATTTTTGGTATTGCAGAATAACAAATAGATAAACCTCCTGTCACTTTTTTATTTCTTATGCTGTCTGTATCCTATTGGGGGAGATTTAATTTCACTTTGTATGACTAAGTCACAGCAGAACATGAGAGTAAATTTCCCCAGAACAAGTGACCATGTTGAAAGAATTCCTCTCACTGCCTGTTCTGTTGACATCTGTAAATGTTTAATTCCCATCAGTTTTTGTCCTAGTGAGAGTGGTCACAAGGACTAACAGAGAAGGGTGAACCTCCCTAGGAGGAACACAGACAGCAATAACTGAAAATCTGAATAGGGCTTTATCACTTCCACATTCACAAAAAAAAGGGCCAAAGTAAACTTTTAAAGGCTTGCTAAAACCTTTTCTTAGTGTAAAACCGATTTAAAGTAGCTTTAGAACTCTAAGAAAAAACTAAAAAAAATGTTTTGGGTTGAGAGTTACAATTTAAATTAAGATTCACATGAATTTTTAGGCAAATGTTAGCATCACCAAATCACATTACAGGCGGTCCCCGGGTTACGAACAAGATAGGGAATGTAGGTTTGTTCTTAAGTCGAATTTGTTTGTAAGTCGGAACAGGTGCATTTTGTAAGTGTAGCTCCAGCCAAAAGAATACTTTTTACGTTTTTTGGATAGCATAGGGAAGGGTTAACACCCCTGTACCATTTGTTTTGCTGTCTCTACCCCTGTTTAGAAGACTTTCCCTCACTTTCTGTCCCTACGACAATTGGATTTTGAAAATTTTGGGCTGTTTTGGAAACAAGGATTAGTGATAAAGCTTCAGTGGAGACACCTTTTTCCCATGAGAACTCTTACAAGAGTGAATTTCCCTTCCTAGGGGTAGATTTATCCTCAATTCCTGTTGTCTCCCTCCATTTGTAAGTAGGAGTTTATAACCCAGGGACCGCCTGTAATATTATTTTAAGTAGAAAAGCCACCTCTATGGCACTGCTGGACAGTAGGCATCCTGGTCTCTGACTACCAACCATTACCATACAGTTTGTTGTTTTCAATCAGCAGTGACATAAAAGGATCAATTTGGTTGTAATTACATTTTAGTCCAATTCCATTTTTCCCCCGTTTTGGATAGGGGGAGAATGTCAAGAACTTCTATCTGGGGTTTAGAAATCACAGATATTTGACCCCACATATATTTACTTTAAAGTTCAAATTTTTCAACTGATTTTTATACCAAGCCAATAGCCTTTTGTTGGATAGAGTACTAAGATTCTTAGCCATGATCCCTGCTTTTGCTGTAAATTATACTACTTTATCCAAATTAAAACTGCAGATAGACTGTTCTTTTTTTATGAAAACTATTAGAGATTACACATGATGTACAGGTTGCATAAAGAGATGTTGTCACCACAGTGCTCCACGACCCTTGTCTTTAAACCCAACCACATTGCTGCTCCCTGGCCACAGCAGGTGCGTGTCAAATATCTGCTTTTGCCACTGCATGGTTTGTATTTATTTTATTTCAGGTACATAAATAGCACTTTTTTACATATACATTGTACATTCACATCAGTCCCTGCCCTCAAGGAGCTTATAATCTAAGGTCCCTTAGATATATACTAGGGCCAATTTTTTTTTTTTTTTTTTTTTGAGAGGCACAAATTTATCTACCAGCATGTCTTTAGAGTGTGGGAAGAAATCAGAGTACCTGGAGGAAACCCACACAGGCACAGGGGGAACATGTAAACTCCAGGCAGGTAGTGTCGTGGTCAGGATTTGAACCAACAACCCTTTTGCTGTGAGGCGAAAGTGCTAACCACTACACCACTGTGCTGTATTTCCTTCATCTTGCTTAGATGTCACTACAGGATGTAAAAGTTGGCAAGAGAAGCTACAGCATATGGCGGGGGAGAATTTACTCAACACATTTCGAAGTGTGAAATACTGCAGCAGCTAGGGAGCAGCAAATCAGTAGAGTTTGAAAAACCCTGATCACTGAAAAGTTGAGTAGTGTTGACAGGTTAGTTTTAACTTCATGCTCCTGTTGCAGTATAGATTCAAAGTGTTTCAGGTGACACTAAACAGTATCCTTATTCCCCAAAACAAATCCACACACATCCACTACTTAAAGTGATTGTAAAGTCTTGTTTTTTTTTTAATAACAAACATTTTATACTTACCTGCTCTGTGCAGTTGGTTTTGCTCAGAGTGGCCCGGATCCTCCTCTTTCGGTCCCTCTTCGGCACTCCTGGCCCCTCCCTCCTGCATAGCCAAGTCACAGCTGTCAGTGTTGATTCAGGCATGGAGCTGTGACCCACTTCTGCCCCTGCCCCCTCTCTCTCCTGATTGGCTGACTGACTTTGATGGACAGCAGCGGGAGCCAATAAGGCCACACTGCTGCCTCAGCCAATAAGGAGGGGAGTCCCAGGCAACTGAGAAATTTGTGCAACATCGCTGGATAAAGATGGGCTCAAGTAAGTATTAGGGGGGCTGCTGCACACAGAAGGTCTTTTTATCTTAATGCATAGAATGCATTAAGATAAAAAAAAGACCTTCTATCTTTGCAATCCCTTTATTGGCCCTGTAACCTATTTCTCATTAATTTTTTTCTTAGTGTTTTTCTTCCTCCTTAAAATGTCCATCATGAGCTCCTGAAACCCTACTTCCCTTCTTACTTCTGATTGTTTGCAATGCACATTAGTTGTGGTCATGTTCACCGCTCTATGCACACTACAAATCCAACAGTCCAAAATCCATCTTGGAAGCGAGCAAGAAAGGGTGGCTATGTTCCTACATACAGTGAAACCATGGAGAATGGCCATAGCTACCCTCTAACAGAAAGTCGAATCACCGCAGCAAAAAAAAAAAAAAACAGGAATTTTGGATTTGTAGGAGGCTGAGAGCAATAAAAGGTACTTTTCTGAGTTAGGAATACATAGACGAAAAGATTATTTTTAAACCAGAGTTTCGGGTCACGTTAAGGATTATATAAAACTAGGTAAACAGATTCTTGGAGGGAGTGCAAGCCTGGAGCACTGAGCCTCACTTTTATTCATTGTGAACTCATTTTGTTTTATAGCAAGTGGCTCCTTTACATCAGGACATTTGCCTCGCTGGATGTCATTTCTTCTAATGAGATATATAAATCCAGGGGAATTAAATAATTGATTTTAGGGGATGACATAATTCACTGGTAATAGATCTGCAGCTGCTTCAGTATTTCTTGTGGTATTCTGAAAATATCACTTGGGTACAGTCGGCCAATGGCTTGAATGGTCCTCTTGTACACTTGTGCTGTAGTAGATGCCCCCAATGAAACAAGGCTCCCAGCTTGGTAAATTAATGCAGAAACTTTAATTAGCACCTGTATATTTCCCCCAGACTAATAACGCTGCCTTGTCCTCCAGATTAATGACTCCTAGTTTGATGGCATTTGATTGCACAAATCTAACCCTGCAGACAGTTTGCCCCAGG
The DNA here is from genome assembly GCF_965119305.1 of Pelophylax lessonae. Classification (NCBI taxonomy): domain Eukaryota; kingdom Metazoa; phylum Chordata; class Amphibia; order Anura; family Ranidae; genus Pelophylax; species Pelophylax lessonae. The sequence continues at coordinate 713,108,473 of NC_138768.1, forward strand.
CAACTATTTAAATGATGTATGAGGTTTCTAGTCTAGATTTCTGGGGAATGGCTGAAATGTGTCTGTAGATAATTGTCTGAAATGTTAAATAAAAATTTAACTTTGTGTTCTCCATTATTGGCCTGCTGTATGAATACTAAGATTTAGTTGCTCTTAATCTCCCAAATGCGTCCATGTCAGCTCCCTCTAGTGGAATTAAATGTCTCACATTGAGGGAATTGTATAAGCTGCCATTGCTGATCTCCTTTAGAAAATGTGGCTTGGCTCACTGGTTCCAGTATTTTCAGTTAGTGACCTTTAACCCCTTAACTCCTGAACTCAATTTTTCAATGTTGACACATCTTAGGAAAACTGTACAAAATATTGCTGCTAACTTATTGTATCCAGGTAAATTATATGATACATTTTAAAAGCTCCTAATTTTTTATTTTCTTTTTTGCAACTATCAAAGGAAAACTGGTCCAAAATACTAAAAAAATATATTTTTTTGTATTAAGTTGGATATTTCCTACTATTATCATGATCTAACACCATAAAGACACAAATTAAATAGTAGGCCCAAGGAACAATAGTATGTATTTTTATCTAATCGTACCTGAAACAAATCGACCCTGATCTTGACTAACCTAGATCAAGCCCCGATCTAGCTTTTTTAACGTTATTTTTTTTTTACAAACCGTTTTTCTTTGTTTACAGAAATGAATAATAAAAAGTACAGGGGCAAGTTTTACAGAGTGATCACTGAGATAGCCAATCACAGGCTATCACAGCAATCGTGTGATCAGGAACCTGTCTTCCCAGCTTCCAATCGTACAAGACCAAGGGTTGACAGTGACAGTTTGCTCTTTGTGCTTAGAGCACTATAGAGCGTGTGTCCAGCATATATGGCGGTGTTTTTAGTATATGTTTTATAGGGCAAAACAGCAATTGCAGTGTTAGCATCAAGTATAATTCTTATAAGCAAACAGCATTGAAATGCTGTAATTGCCTTTTTACACTGTTTGTAAAAATAATTTCCTACAAAGCCTGATTTCCAGTTTTCACTGCTTTAACTTGAATGAATTTGGGCCTTGCCATAGCCACTCTTGAGTACCTGACATACAAGCCTTATCCCTAAACTCCTGTCATTCTTTCAGCTGTAGGTACCACAGTTTGTATGTGATTTCTATTACACAGCTTTAGCAAGTCCTGAAAGTAGTATCTCTTATTCAATAATTAACATATGTTAAATTAATTAATTAAAACTATAAGCTAACCTTTAATTTGCATAGCTACTAGATACAGATAAAAAGAAATGGACACTTATTTTGCCTTCACAAGTTGGACAGCACTGTGTTACTTCCTAAAGTGATTTTCACCTTTACTGTGCATTGCTGTGAAGGGCAGATAATTGAATAAAATGCTATGTAGAGATGAGAATTTCTCAGCGACTTTGGCAGTCAGCTCTTGCCACGTGTTTCCTTGCTGAAGAATTTCTTTAATTCACACGACAGTGGGGAGAATGCTCTCTATTAACCATAGAAATGAGATGCCCTCCTCTTGACAAAGGTGTATTGGAAACAAGCAGCTTCCCATTCCTTTGACTAGAGGTTTATCACAAATTATTTAACCTTAGGTGGATAGGAAATGCAGAGAAGAGCTATCGGCCACCTGAGCCTCCGCTTGTAGCCTGCCTGTAGGAAATGCCAATTTACAATTCCCTTTGATGAGTCCAAGAGTAGATTGTCTTGTCAAAGAAATGACACGGCTATGTGTGTGTTCCTAATGGCGTGTACGAAGAAAGTGACATGTATGTGATCACACATGATAAATAATTAGCAATTTGCCCAAGATGCTTTATTTTAATATTGTGATTAGAAAAAAAAAACACTGGAACGTTAGTTCTGGTTAAATTAAAAGCAGTATCTAAAAAAATACTGCTTCTGTAAATCTATAAGGATAGCCGTTATAGCCGTTTTCTGTTTTTAGCTTCTTTTCTTGCAATGGCAGGATGACTTCTTCTCAAACTATGTGTCTTTGCACATGCCCTCCACTACAGCATGCTGATTAAAAAGCAGAGGCCTTGTAGGCTAAGAGCAAGCACAGGGGTCCTTTAACTCCCCCCTTCATCACTCTAGCAACATGTGCTACTCTTTCCTTCACTCACTTAACAATCTATTTAGAGTAAATTAAAAATCCGGGTATAAAGGAGTATACCATTCACTCCCCCCCCCCCCCCCCCCGTCTCATATGACCCACCACTGTCACATGAGGATGGGGAAGTTTATAGCCCTGTGCGAGCTCCACCAAGTTGCCTTGGAGACTTTTTTCACACAAGACTTTTTTCCCTAGTCTCATTGGGGGATATTTACTAAAACTGGTGCACACAGAATTGGGTGCAGCTGTGCATAGTAACCAATCAGCTTCTAGGTTTTTTTTCGTCAAAGCTTAACTGAAAAAGCTGAAGTTAGAAGCTGGTTGGTTACTATGCACAGCTGCACCAGATTCTGTGTGCACCAGTTTTAGTAAATCTTCCCCATAGTCTGAACAGAGCAATACCAGGGACAAGAAAAGGAGAGTAACTGCTGGAGTAAAGTAACCCTTTTACTTTGCTCTGCTTGGCAAAGAAAAGGGTCATTTTAAATGTTTGCACCTAGGTTTGGAATTTAGAAAGATGTATTTACTTTATTTTAGTTCCAAACATATTTTTTGTTACAGATGCTGATCCTAAAAGTGTATTGTTGTAAATTTTTAACACGATTCATTATGTCTCAACATATGTGCATGTTGTTTTCTTGAAAAGTGATACTATTTATATGCTCTTTTAGATGTTAACAGCTGGCTGATGACATTTGGGTTCTATCTACACAATTCAATTCCTGGCTTTCCAGCTCCCAAACTTGATTTAAATGAGCCGTCCTATGAACTTCTGAAGAGTCAGCAATGGGATGATGTTCCTGTAAGTTATAATTTTGTTATTGTTGTTACTAATATTATTATTATCATAACTTATATTACCAGGAGACTAAGCACCTTACTTTTAGTTCTTTTGTTCCTGCCACCCTTTCATGGGGAATGGACGTTTGACATGTTTGTCATTTTACCTAGCCTGCTATGGGGAAGCATTTCAAAAACCTGAAGGACCTCCCTTTGAACAAGTGTTTACTGGAATGAATATTAAAGCTCTAGCAATGGACTGATGAATGGTGGTATGAGGGTTAATTCCTAGAAGGGCTAATTGCTTACTGGGATGGATGTTAAAGGATAAGTTCACCTTTGTAAAAAAAAAAAAAAAAATATATATATATATATATATTAAATGCACATCTTTTTTGCAGCTAAAAAATTAGCATGTATTATTGTTTTTTTATTAGGAGCCAGTAAGACATTGCACCTGTGATCAGCAGACTGTAGGCACCTTCAGACTATCAGTGTTGCTCTCTGCCCATACCTCATACAGGCAGGCAGTTACTAAATGACAGGAACCATCAGTGAACTACCTAGAGCGCTCATAAGCTCCCTGGTGGTTCATTGAGAACTACAAGCCATCAGCCGCAATGGTAGTTGTAGTTGTAGTTCTCCCATTCACAGAACTCTGTGAATGAATGAAGCAGTAGGTGGGCAGAGCCCAACATGGCCACGTATCTTTTAAATTATCACAGCAGGTGCAAGGAGAAGATCACAAGAAGAACTTAAGGGGCTGCTGCATCAGTAACATGTTACATTGGGTCTCAGTCCTGGTAAGGGGGAAGGGCTGACTGGGTTGGATGTTGAATTGCATTAGACTGATATATTGGCGAGTGGTTTTTCTGTCCTGGGGCAGATGTTGAAGCTCTGTTTTTGGACTGATGACCGCTGGGGTGTTTTTTTTGTCCATGGAAGGGGGCAGGGCTAAGTGCTAACTGGGATGGATGTTGAAGCTCTGTCACTAGACTGATGAATGGTGGTGTGAGACTCATTTCTGGGAAGGAGGCAGGGCTAAGAGCTGTCTTGGACAGATGTTGAAGCTAGCTCTGCCATTGGACTGATGAATGATGATGCAGGACTCAGGTCTGGGAGGGAAGCAGGGCATAATGCTGATTGTTATGGATTTTGAAGCTCTGGCATTAGACTAATAGTGGTGTGAATCTCTGTAAGGTCTGACGGATACACACACAATTAATTAAAAAATCATCTTCGGTTGTACATATGTTTAATTGTACGTTTCCCCTGCCTGCTTTATATGGTATGTATATTCTCATGATATATGTGGTTAACATTAGTAGAGGCATTTTTTTCTGTGCAATAATGCAATAAAAAGCCTAAGGTCCAGCTATTGAGTGATCATATCACAAATCCACAACAGTGTGTACAAACTGTCATTCCTTCCTTTTCCTTGGGATGCTCGCTGCTGTACAAATCGCCTAGTGTGTAATTGAAAGCCATTCAAGCCAGCTAACAAATGCCCAGAGTATCTATTAAAAAGATTTATTGTCCTCTTATCATGTGTTTAAAAGAAATACATAGTGGAAATGGATCTGCATGGTTTAAAAGCTTTGTGCAGATGCAAATAAATAGGGATATGCTTTGCATATTGCTGGGACTTTACAGCAGATAACCCTTTTTCAATAGATGTTTCACAAGGGACAGCATGAGGAGCGGACCTAATTCCCGCAAAGTCTAAATGAATTTTCCGTATTACATTCTGGTCACTGCATAAGTCAGTCCATTTCCCATCTCTTTTGGCAGGTGAACTCAGAAAATACTTCACTTTATATGTACTGTGACAGTGATCCAGGCTGACTGACAAAGTCTTTGCAGTCAGTTTACAAATTTCTGTCTTCGAGATGCAACTGACAGGAATGCTTACAAATACTAGTTTGTTTTCTTCCCGCACTTCTTTTACTATTCTAAGATTTGTGTGTGTAATGCCAGTCCTTCATAATGACAGCTCAATCTGCCTATGGAATAGTGTAGTACTTGCTGTGCAGAAGAATTGAGCTCTACTTGGTTGCACCTTTTAGACTTGAGCTACACAGGAACAATCTACAACCCTCTATGTCCTGCTAAGTCATTGGAGGTTTTCTGTTTTGAGGCAAAAGAGTAGTGAATTTCCTGAGTATATCATTTCTTCACCTCTTCTGCACTGAGCACTTCCAAGGTCTTCTGCCCCACAGCCCCTGTTGCCTATATATCTGCCTATAGATCTATGTGTTTAAGTCACACAGCAAAAATTCCAGGAAGTCATGACCTAAAAACACTCGGCGTATGACTATATAATACTGAACCAGGTTTAAGAAGCTGATATATACACAAGCTTCACTCTTTTCTTCTACTAAGTGCCATAAAATATAGTTATATTTTAATTAAAAATTGAACCCCCTTTTTCAACTCTACTGTGATTTCTCCACTTCTAGTTTACATTGTCATGGCAGAGAGCCAATTCTGATAAATGACACTTGAAGGAACACCGTAATGATTGGGGTGACAATACCAAGCTGAAATTGCAGTTCTTGTGAACAGTAAAAGGAAGCAATTCAGGACTTTGTGTCCCCTATAATTTGCCATAGTGAACAGCCTCAGGAAGTGCTCACTTTTCAATTAAAGTGGAAAACCCCTTTCAAACAGTTTAAGAATATTTTTCATCTTTCCTTTAGCATTAGACCAGCCTGTACCCTCTTCATTAAAGATCCTAGTAATATCATGGTAATAAAAAGTTAATTTGCAACCATAAGAAATACATGTATTATGCATAAAAAAAATGGATATATGAAGTTGCAGTCATCTACACGGAGCAAAATGACTTCTGGGATCAGAAAAAATCTTTGTATTTACACACACTCCAATGTCTTTTTAATGTAACCATTTGCTGAAATGTTGGAAAATGGCATATTGGCTAGTATAAAAGTAAAGTGCCAGTGGGGAACAGTGGCAGCTTTAATTTCACTTGTCGGAAAAATGAAATATCAGTGTTAAATTTAATTGCAGATTTCCAGATGACAGTCAGTTTAATTGGTGAACAGATACATGTATTATGTGCTAATGACTAAGAAAAAAGTGACTGGCGTTAATACTTTGCAGGGCTTTTCATTAGCTCCAGGCTACTAGCACCAGGGACAGAGGGAACTATCCATCAAACTTTGACAATAAAACAAATGTGAACAGTCCCCCGGAACCATGCATTAATTCCAAGTCCTTTAACTCCACAAGCACTGAACAGATCCCCACTCACACACAGCATGAGACTTTTTGTAAAATATTATTCATGAAAGTGTCTAAAGGTAGACTTATTCTTATAGACATAGTAACCAGTGAGATTCCCCCTTTGATGCTCCTCATTTATTGTGAAAAAGTACAGGGAAGAATCTAATGGCTACAAGATAAGCTCCTCTTTTGGACTCTTTATTACATAGAGGGCATTGATTTTGACATATTTTGGAAGCTGTTTGCACTCTTCCCAGCAGACTTTAATTGTGACTTGATTAAGAGTAACCAATGCCGCTGCTGTTCACAGCTTCTATGAACTCGTCAACTCTTGTAGCACTATATACACATCATTTTGTGGTGCAGTTGAAATAGTCATTTTAGATTCATTTTGTTATATTACTATGAACAGTTCAGTACATGTAACCACACCAACAAAGCAGGAAACAGAATTGGATATTTATTTCTCGTTCAAAATTTTTCATTATGAATTATAAACAAAAGTGTATACCAAGTCAGCCAATATACATATAGTCAAAGAAGGATAGTACATTACAGGGTACATAGGCATGAATAAAAAAAGAAAAGGCAGAGAGGACATCAGCCCACAGAACCAGAGTACAATATAAACAAGATATCAAACAAATCCATCCAGACTTAAATTGCATCGGCTACATCTACATCAATCATCATAATAGGGGGTACCCTATATGCGCAGGGGTGCTGGCAGAAGTATAAATTTGTAATAGGATTCAATTAAATCAGGAGAGATAGAGCTCAAGGAAGATCACCAGCAAGAAATCAAAGAGAGAAAAGGAAAAGAAAAGAAGAAAGAGAGAAAAGGGAGACCTTGGGCTCACAACAGATACCACACTCCTAAATGTGTCATGGTGTGGGAGACTCAAGTACTTTCCCATACGTTGCCCACGATTCCCAAGTTTGTATAAGGAAGGCCTGTTTGTCATTTATCACACTAGCTATCTTCTCATGAATTATGATGCAGGACATTTTATGCTTCATACGTTGTACAGATACAGAGGGTATTTTCCATGCCCCTGCAATGGTGGTCCTCGCCACCAGTAGTATAGAATAGACCAATTGCTTCATAGGGTGTGGCATACCCCCGAGAGATCATTCAGTAAAGCAATAAAGTTCAATAGTAATACCCATTAATTAACGAACTATAGAGAAGACTCGACTCCAGTTGGATAATTTTGTTATAGAAAGGTGTGAATGCACCTTAATAACCATCACTTAGAGTTAGGGTATTAGAAACAGACAAGGTTCTAACACACGATGTGTAAATATTAACAGTGGATGGATAATTTAACAGGTGTTCTTAAATTACACACCCCCTATATGGTGGGCGATGTCATTTTGCTCAGTCTCAATTTTTAGCAAAATTCTGCCTAAAAAGCTGACTACTGCTATGCCATCTGTTTAGCTAACCCATTGTACTATAGGAATCTTTTCTTATGTATTAAGTGTTTTTTAAACAAAAACAAAATCTCTATATAAAGCAGATATAAAAATGACTTTTAAAAAATGTATAATGCTTAAAATAAAATGGATAATAAACTTGACTTAAAGTCAACATAGTTTACTTTAAGTGCAATGTTTTTTATATCATAATTGTGGTTTATGCAGATCCTGATTTCATTTCTGTAGTATAAGATTTACAGGAATATGGGACAGGAATTCCAAGACAGGAAGTAACCGATCACATAGAGTCTTACTCATTATTAACCTTATTTATATAAGTCAGATACAAGTAAAAAAAAAACAGTACAGATAGAAAATTGACAGAGCACTGTTCGCATAATGTATACCAATGCAGAGTTCATTGTTTGGTATGAGGTGTTAACATACTCCAGGGTTAGACTGATGCTGAATCAATCCAGGGCTCCTTAGTAAAAGTACATACAATCTGTAAGGTGTCACCTGCTTTTTGCTTAGTGGAGTTAGTGAATTTCAATATCCTGATTACCAGAGTATGTTATTTCTGGATTAGGCACATTGTGGTATGCTGTGGGTTTGTCAAATAATCATATTGGTTGTCACTACAACTGCAAAAAAAAAAAAAAACACATTTTATTTGCTCATTGATTGCTGACGTAGATTTAATCAAGCTAATCCTGCAAAGATCGAGGCTCTGTAATTAACAAGCTATATTGAAGAATGATATATGTTGCAACTGATATGAGTAAAGGTTTTGGTCTCGTGGTTTTCTCTTGGATGTGGACTTTGAAGGCAGATATGCATCTGCCCAGGCTTATGCAGACCATTGTTTACTCTTTGCTATAACATTTGTTGTAGAGTAAAACACTTTGGTAATATAAGCACAGGAAAAGGGATCTAGGATTTGAAATGTCAAATCACTCAATCGTATTGACTATAAATACAAGTAAAGTCTACAGGGAAGTGACAGCTTATTGTGACTTAAGAAACGCAAGAAACCATTTTGTCCAAAATGCAATGCATATATATTACTTTGTTGATTTTGAATGTAAATTATTAACAAGTAAATTGTTTTCTTTTCCAGCCAATTTCTGGAGTGCAGCAACAAGTGTCAAGACAGTCAAAGGCTTTCTTAGCTTTGGGGAAAATCCCAGAAATTCAAATAAGCAGAAATAAGGCCCGAGAGGAGAAGTCCTGGCTGTGGTTTGCCACAGTGAAGTCACTAATCGGGAAAGGGGTCATGCTGGCCGTTAATGAAGGGAAAGTCATTACTAATGTGCTCAACATTGCTAATGAGGACTGCATCAAGGTTGCAGCAGTTTTAAATAATGCCTTTTACCTAGAGAACCTCCATTTCACCATTGAAGGAAGGGATACCCACTACTTCATCAAAGCCACCACTCCTGAAAGTGATCTTGGGACCCTGAGGTTGACCAGTGGACGCAAAGCCTTAGAGAATGGCATCAATGTAACAGTGTCTCAGTCTACCACGGTAGTGAATGGGAGAACTCGCAGATTTGCAGATGTGGAAATGCAGTATGGTGCTCTTGCCTTGCATGTACGTTATGGCATGACACTTGATGAGGAGAAAGCACGGATCCTGGAGCAAGCAAGACAAAGAGCTCTCTCCCATGCCTGGGCCAGGGAACAGCAGAGGGTGAGAGATGGAGAAGAGGGTGCTAGGTTGTGGTCTGAAGGAGAGAAAAGACAGCTGCTCAGTGCTGGGAAAGTACAAGGATATGATGGGTACTATGTACTCTCTGTGGAGCAATACCCTGAGTTAGCAGACAGCTCTTACAATATACAGTTTCTCAGACAAAGCGAGATTGGAAAAAGGTAACACACTGGCCTTGCAGAGGCTGCCAAAGAGACAAAACACATGTGCTTCCTCTGAAAGGGAGATGGAAACTGTTTTTGCTGCATAGCGATTTGAGTCTACGCTACACTCCGGCTCAAATATCCTCTCTGTAGCACAATCTGTACTGGACTCTGTGAAGAAAAGAGCCTTCCTGGGGAATGAAAACCTGCTGTTGGCAAACCCCCTTTGTTTTTATGAATGACCTTAAAGGTGATCTGCTTTAAGATAATATGTTTACATATGCATATCACTGCACTCGGACTGGAAAGTAAAAGCCTATAGATTTTGCAGTAGGCTCTATGTACGTTCATCCAGACACTGTATTTAAAACTCAAACTATGTGTACAGTGTTTCCGAATAATATTGAAATGTTGACCTTTGCTTACAAAGAGTAGTTTCTCGATTCTCTCTCTCTCTCTTTCTCTCTGCATAGGATGTGCTATATATCATTGTTAATTTTGAAACGTGGAGCAAAATTACTGTTTATAGACAATTCAACCGCTTTTAACGTGCTGCTTTCTACAAAAACAAAAAAAAACAAGGACATTAATTGGCACAAGTGACTTACGCTACCATGTGACTTTACATACAGATTTTACAATGCTAACATGGTCTGCCTTGAAAAAAACTATTGCAAGTAGAATTATCTTCAAGTTTGAGCGAAGGAATCTGTTTTTCCTTTTTTTTTTCTTTTTGTAAATTATGTGAAACAAGTTGTTTATGGATTTTTATAGGAATTACAATTTACTGTACATCAAATATTAGTCTCAGAGGAGTTAATTTATGTAAAAGTGTTTCAGAAAGTTTATATATAAAATAAAATGATAAAAAATATGAATGTAAATGACTTATTTTCTATGCAAAGTTTTGCCTTGGAGGATTTTCAACATCAACTAGAGATGCGATAGCTACATGTAGGGCTTTTTTCAGCAGGAGCGCAGAGGAACACAGTTCTGGGGCCTCTAGCACTGACTGTATGCAATGGCAAGGAGTGGTGGGGTGTGCTGGAGGGTCTATTGTTGTTGACTGCTGGGGGATCAATTGTTGCTGCTTGCTGAAGGGTCTATTGATGCTGACTGCTGGGAGATCTGTTGCTGCTGGGGGGGTCTATTGTTGCTGGGGTAGATCTATTGTTACTGGGGAGATATTTTGTTGTGGGGGGTCTATTGTTACTGGGATAATCTATTGCTGGCTGCAGGGGATCTATTTTACTGTGTTTCTTGTTATCATTACCAAATTCCATACAAATGACTTAACCCTACAAAATGAATGGTTCTGTATTTTCTAAAATGGGCAGTACTGGGAGGTGGGTAGGGGGCGGGGACAAGGAGCGACCTGCACCTATTCTCTGGGGAAAAAAAGTCCTGGCTACATGTACCTACAGCAGGAATAGGCAACTTCAACACTTTAGCTATATTAAAAATACAATTCTCGCCACACCTCTGCCTTTGAGTGTCACAATATGTCACCTTGTATGCAATACTCTAGGTCAGAGGTAGACAACCTCAGCACTGCAGCTGTGGTGAATGAATAATGAAATATATTGTGTGTGTGTGTGTATATATATATATATATATATATATATATATATATATATACACTATATGGTCAAAATTATTGTGACACCTGCCTTTCCACACACACAAACTTTATTGGCATTCTAGTCTTAGTCTGTAGGGTTCAATATTGAGTTGGCCCACCCTTTGCAGCTATAAAAGCTTCAATTCTTCTGGGAAGGCTGTCCACAAGGTTTGGGAATTTTTGACTATTCTTCCAGAAGCACATTGGTGAGGTCAGAAACTGATGTTGGATGCAGTCTCTGCTCTAATTGACCCCAAAGGTGTTCTATCAGGTTGAGGTCAGGACTCTTTTGCTTTGTGCACTGGTGCGCAGTCCTGTTGGAACAGGAAGGGGCCATCTCCAAATGGTTCCCACAAAGTTGGAAGCTTGAAATTGTCCAAAATGTCTGGTTATGCTGATGCCCTAAGAGTTCCCTTCACTGGAACTAATGGCCATGCCCAACCCCTGAAAATTAACCACACACCATAATCCCCCCTCCACCAAATGATTTGGACCAGTGCACAAAGCAAGGTCCATAAAGACATGGATGCGCGAGTTATGGGTGGAGAAACTTGACTGGCCTGCACAGAGCCCTGACCTCAACCTTACAGAACACCTTTGGGATTAATTAGAGCAGAGACTGCGAGCCAGACCTTCTCAGCCAACATCAGTGCCTGACCTCACAAATATGCTTCTGGAAGAATGGTCAAGCATTCCCAAAGACACACTCCTAAACCTTGTGGACAGCCTTCCCAGAACAGTTGAAGCTTTTATAGCTGCAATGGGTGGGCCAACTCAATAATAAACCCTATGGACTGAGACTGGGATGCCATTAAAGTTCATGTGCATGTAAAGGTATGTATCCCAATACGTTTGACAATATAGTGTATATGTACAGTATAACATATTTTCAACTAAAAGGAAGACGACTCTTATATTGGGATGCATTGAGGCATGATCTTCTATTGGCTTTGTAAACCCACTACCCCCATTGCTGTTATCATTTTGTGAATTTGTTCTCAAGTTGTCTAAAAAGTCTTTGATTGACACACCATTCTCCAATGCCAATCCCATGCTAGGTTTAGGGTGCTATGTCCATTGTGAATGGTTGCCCACTGCTTTTTCAGGCTTTTGTTCATTTCAGAATTGCTTGTCTCTACTTACAGGTCAATAGGAATGCAACAGCAGCTTTAGGCAGGTTGATGCAGATTAGACAGTTAAGTGCAGGACAAATGCCCCTGTAAGTTAAGTGTGGATGATCCTAGAAGTATTTCAAGCTGATATCAAATGAAGGCTAAAAGCAAATGCATTTGCCGATCAGGCCCTTAAGATGGTTACTGCTGCATTTAGGACTTCTCATACAGATATGTAGTGTGATTATCACTAGAGTTGAGCGGACACCTGGATGTCCGTGTTCGGCGGGTTCGGCCGAACTTGAAAAAAAAGTCCGGGTCCGTGTCCCGGACTTTTTCCGAACTTTACCCGGACACCAAACCCCATTGAAGTCAATGGGGACCCGAACTTTCAGGCACTAAAATGGCTCTAAAACACCAATGGAAAGGGCTAGAGTGCTGCAAATGGCAGCAAAATGTAGTTAAGAGCATGGCAAGTGCTCTTAAAAAAATTCCCCTTTAAATTAATTTTTTAATAGCAGATTAGAACAGCAATCTGTAGTGAAATATAGATGAACGCTGCACACAACCGACTGATAAAAATATATTTTTTTCTCCCTCCTCCTCAGTGGGCTCAAGTGAGGGCAAAAAGATTGTTCACTGCACCACCCCCCACACAGCAAAATCGATGTAGACTGTCCCTGCCTAATCTCCAGCCTGTCCCTAATATGCTCAATAAGATCATTCACTGCACCACCCCCCACACAGCAAAATCGATGTAGAAGACTGACCCTGCCTAATCTCTCCAGCCTGGCCCTAAAATGCTCTAATAACTTTCCCTGCCTGCACTCCGACCTGTCCCTGCATTCTTTTCGGACACAATTTTTCACAGAATCACTGTCTGTCCCTAATCAGCAGCCAGCACGTATGATGTGTGCTCTGTCCCTAAACTACAGCAGAATGACGCGGCGTGCTGGGGCTCTTATAAAGACATGGTCACATGCTTCAGATGGCCAATCACAGCTACTAATACATTAGTAGGCATGGCTGTGATGGCGCACACCAGTTAAACGCTTGTTGATTGGCTGTTGAAAGCCCGCCATTAAATCGCGCCATTACATACAAAACAGAAAATAAAATGACCTAACACGGATTTTAAACCCGAACATACAGTAAAGTTTTCGGGTCCGTTGTTCAGGTAACAAAAATCCAATTATTTGGTACGAACACGAATAATACAGTCCGTGTTCGCTCAACACTAATTATCACTTTGAGGGACACTGTCCAGATCATGCAACTAAACTGACCAGGAACAATATTATTTAAAGGGGCAAAGGAGCACCACCTACCGAATGATAGCATGCTTATTAAAATTGATCTAGATAAAAAATTCAGTGCATCGGGATTTTTTGTATTCTCTACCTCAAGGCTATAGTGACAGCTGAGAAAACCCCACAATCCCCATGGGGAAACAACATATAAGTAAAAACAGCGCTCACCAAAAATAAACAAAATGTACTCTTAAAGTCTCAGTTCAAAAAGTGTCCTTCCAAAGGATTTATAACATTCCCAAGTCCAAAATGGGTCAAGAACATCCAGTGATGTCCTCTCTGATGAAGCTTCTTTTGATGTTTCCCTCCTGCCTGTGAGAAGTTTTGAAAGAAAAAATACTATATATGGTGCAGTATGTCTGATACCATCAATAAATAAAATGCATTTATATTGTACGTCCTAAAGTCGTTCATCTTTTAGCCACAATATTAACAGTATTATGAATCTAAAGGCTGCAGAATCATAGGCTTTTTTATGGTACAAATAGTCAGTAGGGAATACAGATGATTCCAAATGGTGAGGGGGTAAATCAATAACTTTTAAATAGACACTTCTCATATAAACCTCAACACAATGATGATATTAATTTACGTCCAGTCAAAACAGTTTTACTTAGTTTTATATACGGTAGCCGAGCGTTAGAACTCTTGTTTTTACTGCTGTCTAGTAGTGGGGGATGGGTAGGCTGGAACCCCCTTCAGATTTTTATTTCTATCTCTCCCCTTACAGATCTTTCCTCATTTTATGTCTGGTGAAAGTGTTGTCAGCAGTACAGGAGGTGATGGTAAATCTCTATAACGTAGCCCAGGATAGCGGTAAAAAACAAGACAGGAGTTATAAATCTTCCTTCCTATTTTTTGCATATGCCTGTACCCTGTATTCACATTTTTGATCGCACCGCCATATACAAGAGTATGGCTGCGCACAGTCGTTCATTTCAATGTGAGGTTGTAGATTATCCACTTCCCGACCACCCACCGCCTATTTACTGCGGCAGGGTGGCTCTCCTGCGCAAACCGACGTATGTCTACGTCGGTTGAGCGCGGGAAGCTAGGGGGCGAGGAAGCCGATGCACGGGTCAGGCGGTTTCGATTGTCGTCTGACACCCGCGATCACTGCCCGCTGCGGGAGAAGGACGGTCGGCTGTTGTAAACACAGCTGAATGCTCTTTTCCCTGAAATGATCACAGAGCTCATGTGATGCTTCTTTATAGAATCACATGTCTCTTTGGTAATTTAATAAGCCACGCCCCTCCACAGTTAGAATCACTCCCCTAGGCTCACATTTAACCCATTGACCACCCATAGGGTTAATCCCTTCCCTGCCAGTGTCATTATTACAGTAGCAGTGCATATTTTTAGCACTGATTACTGTAGTAATATAACTGGTCCCCCAAAAGTGTCAAAAATGTCAGTTAGGGGTCCGATCTGTCCGCCGCAATGTCACAGTCACACAAAAAAACGCAGATCGCTGCCATTACTAGTAAAAAAAGACCAATAAAAATTACATACATCTTTCCCGTAGTTAGTAGTCGCAATAACTTTTGTGCAAAC
The DNA here is from genome assembly GCF_965119305.1 of Pelophylax lessonae. Classification (NCBI taxonomy): domain Eukaryota; kingdom Metazoa; phylum Chordata; class Amphibia; order Anura; family Ranidae; genus Pelophylax; species Pelophylax lessonae. The sequence goes on from NC_138768.1 coordinate 713,123,508, forward strand.
CAATCAAAATACGCTTATTGCGATGTATTTTTTTTTTTTTACCAAAAACATGTAGCAACAAATTGGCCTAAAATGTTAAAAAATTTAGATTTTTAATTTTTTTTTTTTGAGAATGTCATATTTTTAGCAGAATGTGAAAAATATTGTTTTTTTTTTTTTTTTTCAAAATTGTCGCTATTTTTTTGTTTATAGCGCAAAAAATAAAAATCACACAGATGATCAAATACCACCAAAAGAAAGCTCGATTTGTGAGAAAAAAAGGACATTTTATTTGGGTACAGCGTCGCACGTCCGCGCAATTGTCCGTTAAAGTAACGCAGTGCCGAATCGCAAAATAGCGCCTGGTCATTAAGGGGGCAAATCCTTCAAGCCTTATAGTGGTTATACCTGGGTAAGGAAAATACATCTGTAATTATGTTGAACGGGCTCAGCCAACCATATGCAAGTGCCCTTTTTTGTAGATTTAAAAATGTTGATCTGGAGAAGTGTCACAACCCAGTGACGTAGCTGGTTGCTTTTAACCTATATCTCCAAGAAGATTTTATACCGGAAACATTTTCAAGGAAGTGGGTGGGAATATTGATTATAGATAAGCGGTTTGATCTACTATAGGCAGATACACAAATGTGCTGAACCCTCACTTTGCAAAAAATGACCCAATCACAGGGAAGGGAAAAAAAAAAACAGCATTTTTGCTTGGCTATGATTGGATGATGGAAGTCAGCAGAGCTTCACCTCATTCACTAAGCTCTGGGAATAATTGCCTTGCAGAGTGCAACTGCACTTGGAAAGTGAAGAGTCTATTTGGCTATAGTAGGTCAACCCTAAGGTCTCATACAATATCCATAAGATAGGGGTATGGCTACAAGAGTAAGCTGCATTATTCCGAGCTAAGGAATGTATGACTTGATGTGACTGAGCCATCTACTTACACTGTACAATAGAATAAGGCATTACAGAGATCAGTCAGGGAGGGTCTGGGAGAGCTCAAGTGGCTTTCAGTGGAGACAGGCCTCAGGTATAAGAGGATGTGGGTAAGTGCCGGTTCACACTAGGGCGACCTGTGAGGCGACCTGGTCGCCTCACAGGTCGCCGCAGGTCGCCTCCCATAGGGAAGCTGCGGACCCGTTCTAATAGGAGCGACACAAGTCGCTCCGACCTAGAAAAAGGGTCCGGAGCTTCTTTGGGGCGACCCGGAGGCGACCGCCATAGACTTCAATATTATGAAGTCCGTGGCGGCCGCTCCGAGGTCGCGGGCGTGCTGCTCGCACCGTGACCACGGAGGTCTTGGTGCGAAGTAGCATCGCTGCAATGTGAACCGGCGCTAAGGGGATTGTTATGGTAATAAAAGATTAAAATATACAATAAATAGTATAACACTATAAACAAGAGGACTGTCATTTCTCATTTTTAACTCCTTGGTGGTGTTTAGTTGTACTCTGAATTCATGTTAGAAAGCAGAAAATAACACCTTTGTTTGGCTAAAAAAGCCAATAACGACAATCACTGCAGCAGCAGGACAGAATAAGCAGTTATTGATTCTCGTTCTGATGTGTAAATTATAATCAAGAGATTACCAACACAGTATTACTATTGTAGCTCACATGCTCCTTTGCAAGTAGTTGTAGTAGTCTGTGTTTTTCTACTGCATGTTGTTTATCGTAGATTTCTAGGACAGAAGCCTGGTATCTATGGGAGATAATACCTCACTATGCCATACCCTTATAATTCCTTTAGCACTGCGTGTTTCTGGAACATTTATAATGGCTGCTTTATAACGCAGCTTGTAGCTTTTTTTTTTTTCATTTTGTACAGTGTTTTAAATTTGGAGAACCTGACATTTTCCAAACCAGTAATTATTTTAATGATTCTTTTCAAATTTGTACAAAACATATATTCATAAATGATATTCTCAAGTGAAGATATTTAATAAGAATCTCTAAAAATTAATGTGAAGTACAAGCCTGCTCAAAAGGGAATGTACTGTATGCTTTAAGGAATATGGGGCTAATCCTTTAAAGCTGGTGAGATTAAATAATGGCCCCTGGCAACAAATAAGAATTCTTGTTTAAATTCTCCCTAAATTGAAAGTTGAAATCTCCAAAAGCGCACCTCTCCAATTTGGTGCTCTTTGTTCTTTATTTCTTTTTTTTATGTAGCACCCTCCTAGGTAGGTTTTCCTGCTTACCAGGGGAACTGTCAGGCAAATTTAAAGCGGAGTTCCGGGCACAAAATCGATCTTTTTTTTTTTGTGCCCGTCCGCTAGTTCTCCTTCACCTGAAAAGGAATTGGATAGTTAGGTTTTTTTTTTTTTTTTTTACTCACCTTGTAATTGAAGATCGAAAATACTCACCTCAGTGTACTTCCTCCCTCAGCGCCGCGGCTCCGCCGTCACTTCCTGTCTTGCGATGATTCCTGGGAGCTGAACGTCATCGCTCCCAGGAATCAATGCGACAGCACTGGCCCCGCTCGTCACTTCCGGGGCGACGCCGCATTCCCCTACTAAACAGCTTCTGGGCATGCCCAGAAGCTGTGGAGGAATGTGGCGCCGCACCGGAAGTGACGAGAGGGGCCGGTGCAGGTGCATTCTGGGAGAAGAGGACGCGGAAGAAGACGCAGAAGAGGACCGCGCCGGCTTCAGCTGCCCACAAGAGAGATGGCAACGCTGTGGAAGAAATTTTATAAGTGAGTATTTCATCTTGCAGGTAAGTGCGAACCGGGACAGATCAGAGGCTAGCCATTGTGGAATGTACTAGCCCTGACTGTCCTGGGGGTATGTTCACTGAAAAATGTTTTCTGTGCCCGGAACTCCGCTTTAAGTACGCTCTTCCTAACAGGGAGCAGTGATCCATTGATGGGGTCTGCTCAGTGTGATCAGATGCTGCTCATGTTGTCTGCCTGTTTCACACTGGTCCAATAGGACAGGGCATATTGGACAGTGGGAGGAAACCTGCCAAGTGGGAGTATGGGTGTAGATTCAGCCCTGGCCATTGGCAGAGGAAAGTGCCTCAAGGCATGCTGGGTGACTGTAATTATACCAAGAGAACACATGTGCAACGGGACTTCGGCTGGAGAGTGGGGTCCCGGAGGGAGGGGGCTGTTGCCCCTCCTCTGTACAGGCTGCCATGTGGCCTCAGGTGCACAACCTGAGGGCCGGAGTTATAAAGGCTGCCACCCAGATGTCCTGCGGAGCTGACTGAGAGAGGGATATACCTGGAAGGATCTGTTCCTGGTTACTATAAGTACAGATCCACGTCTAAAGGCCTGTTCAGTGAGGGCTACCCCTTCAAGATAGTGAAGTCAGTGGATAGGTGCCAGCTAAAGAGAGTACTGGTTAGTTTCCTGAAGAGTCTGTGTTCATTGAGTCTGCTGCCAGAACGAGTAAAGGAATTTTTCTTCCAAATGCAGTATGGTTCAGCAGAGGGTCTGCTACTCCTATGTTGTGCTCTAAAACACATTGGTAGGTAAAATAATATCATCCATGTCAAATTATGTTTAGTAAGTTTTGAAACCTATTTTCTTTTTCAAAAGCATGATATAAAGGAATTTAGAAATCTTGGTATTTTGTTTTTTTCTTGACTGTGATATCTGCACTGTGGATCTTGGAATTCAATACTTCTGTGGAAATTTTAAAAAGATACTTGCTCTGTACTTGGGGTGAAATTATTATGCCAAACAGGTAAATCAGTTTCTGGGCATATTTTAGGCTGGTCTAAGTCATTTTTCAAGCAGAAGTTATTGTTGAGGTAGATGGCATAGAACTGTGTTGATTAAAGTATAATGGAATGCAAAACCTTTTTTTTTTTTTTAATTTTGGTACAGAACGATTTAAACATGTGCCAAGGGAGATTAATTCGCTCTGTGTCCTAGTGACCATTATCACCGAAAGTGAAAGAAAATCCTAAATTTTGAGTGGTCACCAGAATAGTAATAGAAGGGAACTCTTCCAATATGGACAGTAGTTCTGGTGACCCTGGTGACTACCACAGATTTCCCTTACTTTTGAAGAGATTTTTTTTCTCACTTCCTATTATGACTATGAGACAGGAAGTGAGGGGAAATCCCCCCAATGAGACAGGAAGTGAGGGGAAATTTCCCCAATCAGACACATATGGCAAACATTTTTTACAGAGGTAATAACCCTACCTTACTCTATCCAGCATAAAAAAAGGCCTTCAGTTCAACTGCAACAACAGCATATTTTCTTTGAAGTATAGTGAGCTAGAGCTTCAGCTGAGAGGTCTATGCAGCAAAATTGTACTGTGTATTTTTTATAAAGGAGGCGATATGAATCCTTCCCCCACTGTAAATGATGCAGCAGTTTTATTAAATGACGCAACATCTCTAAAATATTATTATAGAACATTGTGTGCCTGCTAGAGAATATATGCTAGTTCGTATTGAGAAAAAAATGTGGATGTTTATATTGAAGCAGCATCATTCAAATATGGATATCTCTGCTGAAGAGTAGGTAAAAAACCTAGAGGGAGATTTACTAACATCGAAGCATGCAAAATGCAGCTCTGCATAGAAACCAATTTGCTTCTAGGTTTTAAAGTGGTTGTAAATGCACAGTGTGTTTTACCCTCACATTCTATGCATGAACGTAAAAACTTTCTGTGTGCAGCAGCCCCTCCAATACTTACCTGAGCTCCCTCTCGATCCAGCAATGTCCACGAGAGCCTTGCCTCTCTGGAGACTCACACTCCTGATTGGCTTTTGGCAGTAGTGGGAGCCACTTGATATGGGGGCAGCAAGCAGGAGGGAGGAGCGCCGGCGTGGGACCCGAGAAGAGAAGGGTCTGGGCTGCTCTGCGCAAAACAATTGCACAGAGCAGGTAAGTATAACATTTAAAAATTAAATAAAAAAGGCTTTAATATCACTTTAAGTCAAAGCTTAATTGAACAAGCTGACTTCAGAATTGGATTGGCTACCATGCACAGCTACAAAAGCTTCTGAGTGCTCTAGTTTTACTAAATCTCCTCCACTGTTATCTTCTTTCAGAATATGTTTTCCAATGAGTATAAAAAGTGATTAAAAACAGTGCTGTGTTGTCTGTGAGGGGTTTAGTCTGTTAACTGGAAACCAGGAGCCTTTTGAAACCTCCTACGAGCAATGCAGACTTATGGTTCACTTTTGTGTATTCCCTATGCCTGCACATATTGTCTCTTAATGAAGTTCCCTAATTTCAAGCATCTTATCTTAAATATCCTAAATTATATTTACAAATTAGTATTTTTTGCTTCCATGCTGACATGTCCTCATTAAATTGTTTAGTGGACCTCTTTACAGTCATAGTAGGAAAAGTTCTTTAATTATGTCAGTAAATTGTATTAATAACAAACTTCAGCAGCTATCCACTTTATTCATTTTAGTTTACAGAACAATCTGATTAAAGGAACCCTGTACTGAGCAAGTATGGAGGTTGTGATTGCTGACCTCTCTTTCTAAAAGTCGTGTTCTGACTGTCATGCTCATTCAGGGGCTTCAGTACATTCTTATTTACATCACTTATTTACTGACATGGAAGAGGTATGCAGATGAAGTGGTGAATGCAAATGTCTCCAGGAAACTCGCATTTTCATAAGGAGTTTATTGTTTTTTTATTGAACATTATAAGAGTGTAAAAACTCATATATAACAAACATTTGCTATAGTCTGAATAGCAGGGTTGTCAACAGACTGTTAAATTCCAAACTGTTTGTAAAAGTCAGTAATTTGTGCTCCTCTTCATAAATGTCCATGGATGGAAGCAGGTGGCCGTTAAAATATCCCCTTCTGCAGCCGTTGGTCTTACAACACATACGCAGCCTCAACCAACTTCAGGCACTACATTCTGGCTACTGTGAGGAGGGAGGTAGAACTGGGAAGCAAGTGCTACACCTCCAAGTACTACACCTCCAAGTGCTACACCTCCAAGTGCTACCCCTCCAAGTGCTACACCTCCAAGTACTACACCTCCAAGTGCTACACCTCCAAGTGCTACCCCTCCAAGTGCTACCCCTCCAAGTACTACACCTCCAAGTGCTACCCCTCCAAGTGCTACACCTCCAAGTACTACACCTCCAAGTGCTACCCTTCCAAGTGCTACACCTCCAAGTGCTACACCTCCAAATACTACACCTCCAAGTGCTACACCTCCAAGTACTACACCTCCAAGTAATACACCTCCAAGTACTACACCTCCAAGTACTACACCTTCAAGTGCTACACCTTCAAGTGCTACACCTCCAAGTGCTACACCTCCAAGTGCTACCCCTCCAAGTGCTACCCCTCCAAGTGCTACATCTCCAAGTGCTACCCCTCCAAGTGCTACACCTCCAAGTGCTACACCTCCAAATACTACACCTCCAAGTGCTACACCTCCAAGTGCTACACCTCCAAGTACTACACCAAGTAGTACACCTCCAAGTGCTACACCTCCAAGTGCTACACCTCCAAGTGCTACACCTCCAAGTACTACACCTCCAAGTACTACACCTCCAAGTACTACACCTCCAAGTACTACACCTACAAGTGCTACACCTCCAAGTGCTACACCTCCAAGTGCTACACCTCCAAGTGCTACACCTCCAAGTGCTACACCTCCAAGTACTACACCTCCAAGTGCTACACCTCCAAGTGCTACCCCTTCAAGTGCTACACCTTCAAGTGCTACACCTCCAAGTGCTACACCTCCAATTGCTACACCTCCAAGTACTACACCTCCAAGTACTACACCTCCAAGTAGTACACCTCCAAGTAGTACACCTCCAAGTACTACACCTCCAAGTGCTACACCTCCAAGTGCTACACCTCCAAGTACTACACCTCCAAGTGCTACACCTCCAAGTACTACACCTCCAAGTGCTACACCTCCAAGTGCTACCCCTTCAAGTGCTACACCTTCAAGTGCTACACCTCCAAGTGCTACACCTCCAAGTACTACACCTTCAAGTTCTACACCTCCAAGTGCTACACCTCCAAGTGCTACACCTCCAAGTGCTACACCTCCAAGTGCTACACCTCCAAGTGCTACACCTCCAAGTACTACACCTCCAATTGCTACACCTCCAAGTGCTACACCTCCAAGTGCTACACCTCCAAGTACTACACCTTCAAGTGCTACACCTCCAAGTGCTACACCTCCAAGTGCTACACCTCCAAGTGCTACACCTCCAAGTACTACACCTCCAAGTGCTACACCTCCAAGTGCTACACCTCCAAGTACTACACCTCCAAGTGCTACACCTCCAAGTACTACACCTCCAAGTACTACACCTCCAAGTACTACACCTCCAATTGCTACACCTCCAAGTGCTACACCTCCGAATGCTACACCTCCAAGTGCTACCCCTTCAAGTGCTACACCTTCAAGTGCTACACCTCCAAGTGCTACACCTCCAAGTACTACACCTCCAAGTACTACACCTCCAAGTAGTACACCTCCAAGTAGTACACCTCCAAGTACTACACCTTCAAGTTCTACACCTCCAAGTGCTACACCTCCAAGTGCTACACCTCCAAGTACTACCCCTCCAAGTGCTACACCTCCAAGTGCTACACCTCCAAATACTACACCTCCAAGTGCTACACCTCCAAGTGCTACACCTCCAAGTACTACACCTCCAAGTACTACACCTCCAAGTGCTACACCTCCAAGTGCTACACCTCCAAGTGCTACACCTCCAAGTACTACACCTCCAAGTACTACACCTCCAAGTACTACACCTCCAAGTAGTACACCTCCAAGTAGTACACCTCCAAGTACTACACCTCCAAGTACTACACCTTCAAGTTCTACACCTCCAAGTGCTACACCTCCAAGTGCTACACCTCCAAGTACTACACCTCCAAGTGCTACACCTCCAAGTACTACACCTCCAAGTGCTACACCTCCAAGTGCTACACCTCCAAGTACTACACCTCCAAGTACTACACCTCCAATTGCTACACCTCCAAGTGCTACACCTCCAAGTGCTACACCTCCAAGTACTACACCTTCAAGTGCTACACCTCCAAGTGCTACACCTCCAAATGCTACACCTCCAAGTAACCTTCAACCAATGTAGCACAAACACCGTGCTGTAACCCTGCCTTCCTTCTTCCCAGTCACATTTGACTGGTGACTGGCACGGCAGCAGAAGTTTCTTCTGAACCTCAGACTCTGCTCTGGCACCTGTCATATCGCCTCTCCCAAACACCTAAACTCAGATGTAATTGTGTATTAAAAATTAGGGAGGGTGGGGAGATAACCAGCAATGGGGACTAATGAGTTCTACATGAGTGCCTTTTAGTTAGCAGAGATGTGAAGGGTCCATGGTTCTCGTATTTTGAAATGTCCTGAATCCTTGGTGATAAATATGCTATTGATTTAACACCATGTACATTAATATGCTATTACTGAGTTCCTGAGTACAGATCTATTTTAATGAAAAGGCTTGTATATTGTACCCACTATTCCAGATTGTCCAGCCAAACAGCTTAAATTTTAAAGGAATTTACAGAATGTCACAAGTACAATTGGTCTTCTAGTTGTAAACAGTTAATTAACACAGCCGTGCGTCTATTCAAAAGCCTCAAAAATATTGCTCTTTGGTGACTTCTATGGCTGAGAGCCAAGAAACACCACTGTACAGCCAAAATGAATTACAGCAAGTTTATTTGAGAAGAGTGTCATTGGAGCAGTCCTTGGTCACACAAGCAAATGGCTTGGCACTTGCAAAATATGAAAGCTCAGTGTACTTTAGGCTCATCATGGCACAACACAAATGCACCATGTGGTATTTTACTGTGCTAGTCAAACCATTGGGCTAGTTGTGCCTTAGGGGGGCATTTATATTAAAAAATATGCCTTTATACATTGATGGTCTCCATTTTGCTTCCCAGCCACAGGACTTATTATGTTTTGAATTATGTGCTTGTTTAGAACAGGGAGTACTGGCTTTTGTTTAGGTTACAGTTGAGCTATATGCAAGTACTATAATGTTTTACATGCAGAGGCTTTGCTTCCATATGGCTTTACATGATTCAAAGTGGCAAAGAAGTGTTTGTGGCAGAGGATGCCATAAAACACACATCACTTTTACAAATAGACTTGCAGAGCAAACACATGGCACGTCACATCTGGAAAGGAATGATAGCACTGAAATGAGAAAGTGAGCAATCTGACAGCATTATAAATACAATTAAGTAGAAGAGAAGTCAAGAAAAGTAGAAAGTCACTGGTGATAAGTAGACAAGTGCTTTATACATTTGTAAATATTCCCCTTTGTGTATTGTTTAACAGAACCTGGGAATATGTATCTGTAGAGTGGATATTTTTGTGCAGATGGGTGGATTTGGCTGCCAGAAATACCATTCTTAACAATCTTACAGTTACAGAGAACTGAAGCAGCTGTATGGTACCATTAGGCCCTATACACAAGATTTGAAATTGCGGGTGGAATTGGCACTATTCCAAATCACGTGGCAGTTGGTGCAAAATGTGTAGTGCACACTTGGGTGCCATTCATTCTATATTCGCAGAATGCGATTCTGCAGTTTACAGAACTAGCAATTGCTAATATTGGAAGAATATATTCTAGTTTTTTTTTTATTTAAAAATATATCAGCTTTTTGACAAAAATATTTTTGTTTTTATTTAAGGCTCCTACTGGCAACTCTGGCTGTTACCCAAAGGGCTTATGTGTGCGAGTGTATACAGTATTTTTGTAGTATAAGTTTCTGTAAGCTTATCTACATTAATTGGATTTATTAAAAAAAACAAAGAAGTCAACTGCAGTCATACATGCACTTTTAAGCCTGGTACACACTACTAGTTTTTTTTCGTTCAACCCAGTGGGCTGATTAATAAAAAAATTGACAGCTCAGGAGGAGCCTTTGTACTAACTATCCAATGTTAGTACAGCAGGCTCCTCTGCTGAACTATTGTGTTCTGACGGGGGATGCCCCAAACCCCTCCCCCCCCCCTGCAAGAACACTCCGGTCAATGCTGTCAAAGAGCTGATCAGCAGATCTTTTTCGGTCTTGCTCCTTCAACAGAAGGTGGCCGACTTCTGTCGGGTCGACTGCAGGCTCTAGACAAATATACTGCTGTCTGGTACACCTCAAATGCCATCGCCTATGTATATCTAGCTCCATCATTTGCTCTCATTCACCTACGTCTTTTCCTATGGGGGATTGATTTACTGTAGATAAATAGACTGTTCTTTTTACAAGGGAATTTTCTTTTAGCTTTGAATTTGGTAAAAAGTCACACTTGCAATAAAAAAAAAAAACTATTTGCTTGCACACGATTGGATTATGGAATTAGGAGAGCTTCTCTACATTCACTACTAGGCTAAGGGAAAATATAATAACTATATATATAAAATTTCAACACAGATTGGACCTAAGGAACTGTCTCTTTCAATCTTTTTGGGACTCTTTATTTCTTATGCCATTATTTACAGGATTTGCGCTGCATCATTTTGTCTGTCATATCTCTCTGGGATTTTTTGCTGTGTATCCTGGGTCGGTGTTCAGCTGGCATTTCCATCTAGTTTAGCTACACTTACCTGTCTGCGATGATTGTTTTTTCATTTACTCACCTATATATATAAAATGCAATACCCCCACACGAGACACATAGCTGCAGACATTAAGTGGGCTGCACCGGGCTCCACTAACATGGCTGTTAAATTGTTTACATGTTGTCGCCAGGCAACCACATTGTATTTAAACAGATAACGCCGATCCTAATGATGTCACTCTGGCGAAACGTGTAGGGAAGCATTTGGCACATTGTTGCTTCACTTCCGGTCTAGGATCTTCAGTCTGTGGAACACAGGGTGTCGAAAACGTAGCATTCTGTATATGCCTGTTCATCCTGTACATTGTAAGTATGTCTTTTGGCTTCATGGTGAATAAATTCACCACACGGATTTACACTATGAGGAGTCTCTTTTGTTCACCTGTTTCCCGGTATGAGTTAATCCACTGACTGCACAGAATAAGGAGGAGAAGGAGAGACCAGACATTTTCTTCCCCAAGGAACCACTCACATATGGTACCTTTTGCCCTGGACTTAAAAGGGGGGAACACGAGTGTTTTCACCCTTTCAATGGCTGGATACAGTTGCATAGATTTTATTGCAGAAGTTACTTTGGATTTAGACAGTTCAGTTTGGACTTATATTTATTTTCATATGTATTTTAGTACTTTCTTATTATATTGAATATGTTAAGGTCACATCAGCGGCTTATGAGAACGTTTTTTAAGAGTCATATGTAATTTTCTACAAAGCAGTACTTTCTTAAAGGGATAGTGTACATGTATTATTTTTTACACATTTGTTGTTTTTTATATATGTATTGTCTTTATAAAATGTTTTTTTAATTCTGTTTTATGCTTCACTGTCTTTTTACACTTTTTTCTTGGGCACTATTGCACTTTAAAGTCCATTGGATGGTCTCCAGGTTAAACATGTGGACAAGAAATATGATTCACTGTTTTGATATATACAGTATCTCACAAAAGTAAGTACACCCCTAACATTTTTGTAAATATTTTAGTATATCTTTTCATGTGACAACACTGAAGAAATGACTCTACAATGTAGTAGTGAGTGTACAGTTTGTATAACAGTGGGAACTTGCTGTCCCCTCAAAATAACTCAGCACACAGCCATTAATGTGTAAACTGCTGGCAACAAAAGTGACTACACCCCTAACTGAAAATGTGCAAATTGAGCCCAACTAGCCATTTACCCTACAAGATTAATGTATTTGGTTCAGATGGTGTTAAGCGTGTCTTGCCTATAGTCAAGCATGGTGGTGGGAGTGTCATGGCCTGGGGCTGCAAGAGTGCTACTGGCACTGGGGAGCTACAGTTCATTGAGGGAACCATGAATGCCAGCATGTACTGTGACATACTAAAGCAGAGCATAATCCCCCCTTCGGAGACTGGGCCGCAGGGCAGTATTCCAACATGATAATGACCCCAAACACACCTCCAAGATGACCACTGCCTTGCTAAAGAAGCTGAGGGTAAAGTTGATGGCCTGGCCAAGCATCTCTCGAGACCTAAACCCTATTGTGCATCTGTTGGGCACCATCAAACAAAAGGTGGAGGAGCACAAGGTCTCTAACATCCACCAGCTTTGTGATGTCATCATGGAGAAGTCAAGGAGGACTCCCGTGGCAACCTGTGAAGCTCTAGTGAACTCCATGCCCAAGAGGGTTAAGGCAGTGCTGGAAAAAAATGGTGGCTGCACAAAGTATCGACACTTTGGGCCCAATTTGGACATGTTCGTTTAGGGGTGTACTCACTTTTGTTGCCATCAGTTTAGACATTATTGGCTTTGTGTTGTTATTTTGAGGGGACAGCAAATTTACACTGTTATACAAGCTGTACATTCACTACTTTATATTGTAGCAAAATGTCATTTCTTCAGTGTTGTCACATGAAAAGATATAATAAAATATTTACAAAAATGTTAGGGGTGTACTCACTTTTGTGAGATACTGTATATCTAGTGTGTATTGCCCATATGGAAACATTATCTATTAGACCACAAACTACTTAAAGGGGTAGCGTATGAGATCTAGTACTACTTTAAACACTTCTACTGTGGCAGCGCCATTCATACCTTTTTCTATCTATATCCTAAGGGAAAATTCCCTTTCAAAGGGAATAGCCTACTTACCTTTAGTAAATCCACCCCCACATTTTCAGAAAACACCACATTAGTGTGGCAATGGGAGTGCATATTCCTGTATCCGCTACTTACATTGTGATGTCATGACGGGTGTAAAGTAATAGACAAAAGCTTTGTATAAGCCCTGCTACCATTCTGAGCTGCACTAGAAGCTGTAATATAGTCCTTTAACTGAGCACAAAGATACAATCCCTCCTACTAGATGCCATGTTGAGATGCTGCCAAGATTAATGTTAGAAAATTCATGAGTCAAATTTAGGGTATTTAGAAAAATATTGCACGTGTTTAATGTGACATTAATCTGCAGTGGAGGTTATTCCGTCAGATGGATTATATATGAGCATGGAGTTCACTTCAATTAGTGACCCTTGCCAATAGAAGCACCATTTACTAAATATGCAGACACCACCAAAAGAGAAATTGCTTTTGCAATCAGCAAATGCTGGATATACTGCTTAGACATTTTGACCCACCATAATGCAGGTATGGCTACTTCTCAACCCTGGTTGAATGCTTAAAACCTCAGTTTAGACAAAACATTAAGAAAAAAAAGAAAAGCACAACTGAGGGTATATGCAGTCAGTTGCAAAGTGCTCCTGAGTTACTGGTTGTGGATTTAATTGAAATCTTTAGTTCTCTGATCTCTCCCCCACCCCTGCACTTATCACAATTGCCAACTGTTTCTGCCATTCTCCCCTACCTCCTTCGTTCATGGAAGTCATACTATAGCTTCCATGAAGAAAGAGTGCTCTATGAATTGAAGATGAGCGGATAAATGAAAGTCCACCTCCTCTATTCATAGATTGCTTTTCATTGATGGAAGCTATGGTGCAACCTCTATGAATAGAGGAGTGTGTGGGCATAGTAGGCAGCCTTGATAAGTGCATATGGCAGGTCCCTCTGCTTTATTAACCCCCCCTGCAGCAAAAATAGATTACTATCAGAGGACTGAATATTTCAAGTAAATCTGTAGCCAGCAGCACAAGGGATACTTCACATTGATTGTAAGTACTGTCCCTTGTGCTGATTAAAAAACAGTTTAAGCTAAAGTTAGGCTTAATTATTACCCTGCTTGAATTTTTCAGGCTCTGTGCCTAACAGAATCAGCCATTGGGTTATCTGCACCTTATCAACCAAATAGCAAGTCTAATATGCGTGTCACTGAATAAAGTGGACCTTTCAGTAACTTTACAAGTCTGCATACATTTCTAACATGTAACAACAAACCACAACTGTATAAGAAATGCTCATTATAAAGCTATTCTTGAGCTCCAGTGCAATGACTTTGCCTAGCCTGAGATGATGCCACAAAGCATTTTATAAGTCTTTTCTGCCCCAATGACTGCAACACTATATCTTTGTAAGCAAGTCACAGAGTGAAAAGCTGCAGCAGGGAATGTACTATGTCAGATGTTTGTGAACACAACCAAGATCTGCACAGGTACCAGCATTTACATGACTGTGTCATCTCTGAGCCAGTATATCGGTCCAAGAAGTGGAATGGTGACCCCGGATAATGTCTGAACAAAGATGGCTTCACCTGGAGATAAAAAAAAGATTAAGGCATTGTCAGGGGGAGTACTGTGATCTCTGTAAGACATGAATGCTCAACTTGTGGCCCTCCAGCTGTTGTGGAACTACAAGTGCAATGAGGCATTGCAAGGCTGCCAGTTACAAGCATGACTCCCAAAGATAGAGGCATGATGGGACTTGTAGTTTTGCAATAGCTGGAGAGCCACAAATTGAGCACCCATGCTGTCAGAGGTAAAAAATACCTGGAAGTCTTACACTAACACATTACTTACGATGTGCACAATTAACGTAATCTTTATGTGATGACAAGTCCACTTTAACCAGTTCTGGACCGGAAGGATTTACCCCCTTAATGACCAGGCCATTTTTGCAATACGGCACTGCGTTACTTTAACGGACAATTGCGCAGTCGTGTGACGCTGTACCCTAATAGATCTGATGTCCTTATTTTACCACAAATAGAGCTTTCTTTTGCTGGTATTTGATCACCTGTGCATTTTTTTTAATTTTTGTGCTATAAACAAAAAAAGAGCGTCAATTCTGAAAAAAAAAACAAACAATATTTTTTTCCTTCTGCTATATAACATTCCCAATAAAAAAAAAATGTAAAATAAAATGTTTTCTTCATTTCAGGCCAATATGTATTCTTCTGAATATTTTTGGTCAAAAAAATCCCAATAAGTGTGTATTGATTGGTTTGCGCAAAAGTTATCGCATCTACAAACTAGGGGAAAGATTTATGCCATTAGTCACTAGTAATTGCGTCGTTCAGCGATTTTTTTGTGGGACTGTGACATTGCGGCAGACAGATCGGACACCTAACTGACATTTTTTACACTTTTTGGGGGCCAGTGACATAACTACAGTAATTAGTGCTAAAAATATGCACTTTTACTGTACAAATGACACTAGCAGGGAAGGGGTTAACACCAAGGGCAATCAAAGGGTTAAACGTGTCCTAGTGGGTGCTTTCTAAATGTGGGGGGATGGGCTTGCTGCATGAACACAGAGGCCTGTGTTCCAAAATAAGAGGATCCCTGTGTTCATAACTGAGAGAACAGCGGTCTGCCGTGTTTACAACGACAGCCCGCTGTTCTGTCTCCATGGAGAGCAATCGCGGGTGCCCGGCAGCAATTGCGGCCACCGGCCCTGATGATTAGCTTCCCCTGTGGCAAATGGGCGCACGCGTGACCCCCGCTAGTGGTCCCGCTACGTGACGGACAGGTACGTATTATTCCTGGGACAGAGCCGACCTGCTGCAGTAAAACTATGGCAGCTGGTCGGAAAGCGGTTAAAGTTATTGTTTTTTCCCTATAAAAATAACAAACGTGTTATACTTACCTGCTCTATGCAGTTGATTTTGCACAGGGCTGCCTGGATCCTCCTCTTCTTCGGTCCCTCTTATGCCCTGGCCCCTCCCTCCTGTTCAGTGTCCCCACAGCAAGCAGCTTGCTATGAGGGGCATCCGAGTCAAGTCACAGCTCCCTGTGTCCATTCAGAAACAGAGCCCTGACCCTGGCTCTGGCCCCTCTCTCCACTGATTGGCTAGCTGACTTTGATTGACAGCAGTGACAGCCAATGGAGTTGCTGCTGTGTCTCAGCCAATCAGGAGGGAGAATCTCGAAAGGCTTAGACACTCATGGACATTGCTGGATTGGGAGGGACCTCAGGTAAGTGTTAGAGGGGCTGCTGCACACAGAAGGCTTTTTATCTTAATGCATAGAATGCCTTTACAACTCCTTTAAAGAAGACTTGGCAGTTGGCAACCTTATCTCAACTTTTGCAAACTTCATTCCCTAAGCTGACTGGAAAGAGTATGTAACAGACAGATTGCAGATAAATAATTATAAACTCAGTAGACCAACATATCTACTATGATCATTTTTTTACTTCAGTTTTGTGTCACAACTGTTTCCACTATTACATTTATGTCAGGAAGAAAGCCATTTAATTAATGGCAAGTGCTGATTAATGTAGCATGGAGAGAAACCGCCTCCTCTCACTGGCCAGGTTACAAGACTTCACCTAATGCTCATTCAGGAAGTTCTATAGCTGAAAGCTAGTCCACCAACTGTTTGTGACTCATTTGTTTATTAGAAGTTCTTGGCCATGCTCTCAGTTTACCGGTATGAGCCATTTGCATATGTGCAACCTTGGACAAGAATGATGTGTGGTGCGACCCCATTCTCTTATTTTGTATTTATTTGTTTATATATATATATATATATATATATATATATATAATTTATTTATTTATTGATTTATTTATTTTGATAACTTGTTTTGTTATCTGGCTTTTGGAAAACTTCCTGGAACCATGAAATTGCTACACTGCTTTTATGATTTAATGGAAACGTAAGAGAGGCGAGAGAAAAGCCTTGTCTTTTTCAATGCCATGCTCTGGTATCACATTTGTTGAGGAGCAATGCACCATGTCGCCTGAAAATAGCACAGCAAATGCTTCCTTCGTGTGCCATAAAATCCTAAGATTTCCCTGTGTTCTCCAGTGTTATTGTCATTATATTCAGCACACAATACTGGTACAGCCGCTACAGCAATGCTAAGCGGATTAACTGCTTCAATACTGGCACAAACCTTAATGCAAGGCATTATGCCTTTCTACAGATCAGGGGGCCTGGTAAGTGAAAACAGATCCTTTTACCCTTTAATCATATTGGTCATTTATGTGAAGAAACAGCTTTTGTTATAATATATTGTCTCTAGAGAAACATTTCATCTCAGAATCACTCTACACGTGTGAGGTATATAGCAGGGGTGGCCAATTAATTTCCTCATGGGGCCACTTGGGAGTCCGGGACTCTTGTGGAGAGCTAAATCAATATAGGCTGAACTTAATTCTGTCTTAAGCCTAAAGCTGGCCGTACATGGATCAAAATATGGCTGGTTCAGCAGGGGCTGACTGAATTTCAATCCATGTATAGGCAGGCTGGTTGTACAGAAGTTGATCTACGAATTGAGTTCTGTACAACCAGCCTGTTGGTTTTTCCCCACTCGTTCAGTGCTATAGCCAGCAGTGCTGATCAGTGTGTTCTGATGGTGGGGAAATCTCTCCGCTGTCAGTGTCAGAATACATTCGTTCAGTGGGGAGGCTTCCCCCATCCACCTTAAGTTTGATCAGAATGCAAATTATTCTTCAATGACCAACCCTAATGTGCAGCTGCAAACAGACTGTGTTGGATTCCTACTGTAGCAGGAGGAGGAGTATGTCAATAACTAGCAGCTATGGCAGACATTCTCACTGCTGTCCTGGGGGATTGGAACACACACTATGCCTGGCATGTGGCAAACTTTGTAACTGCTGCCCTGGGGGGTAGGAACACACACTATGACTGGCATGTGGCAGACTTTGTGACTGCTGCCCTGGGAGATAGGAACACACACTATGACTGGCATGTGGCAGACTTTTGACTGCTGCCCTGGGGGGTAGGAACACACACTATGACTAGCATGTGGCAGACTTTGTGACTGCTGCCCTGGGGGGTAGGAACACACATTATGACTGGCATGAAGCAGACTTTGTGACTGCTGCTCTGGGAAATAGGAACACACACTATGACTGGCATGTGGCAGACTTTTGACTGCTGCCCTGGGGGGTAGGAACACACGCTATGACTGGCATGTGGCAGACTTTGTAACTGCTGCCCTGGGGGGTAGGAACACACACTATGACTGGCATGTGGCAGACTTTGGGACTGCTGCCCTGGGAGATAGGAACACACTCTATGACTGGCATGTGGCAGACTTTGTGACTGCTGCCCTGGTGGGGTAGGAACACACACTATGTCTGGCATGTGGGAGACATTGTGACTGCTGCCCTGGGGGGTAGGAACACACACTATGACTGGCATGTGGCAGACTTTGTGACTGCTGCCTTGAAGGGTAGAAACACACACTATGACTGGCATGTGGCAGACTTTGTGACTGCTGCCCTGGGGGGTAGGAACACACACTATGACTGGCATGTGGCAGACTTTGTGACTGCTGCCCTGGGGGGTAGGAACACACATTATGACTGGCATGTGGCAGACTTTGTGACTGCTGCCCTGGGGGGTAGAAACACACTATGACTGGCATGTGGCAGACTTTGTGACTGCTGCCCTGGGGGGTAGGAACACACACTATGACTGGCATGTGGCAGACTTTGTAACTGCTGCCCTGGGGGTTAGAAACACACTATGACTGGCATGTGGCAGACTTTGTGACTGCTGCCCTGGGGGGTAGGAACACACACTATGACTGGCATGTGGCAGACTTTGTGACTGCTGCCCTGGGGGCTGGGGGATAGGAACACACATTATGACTGGCATTTGGCAGACTTTGTGACTGCTTCCCTGGGGGGGTAGGAACACACATTATAACTGACATGTGGCAGACTTTGGGACTGCTGCCCTGGGGAGTAGGAACACACACTATGACTGGCATGTGGCGGAGGGAGACTGGGGAGAAACAGTATGCAGCAGCAGGATGTAGCAGTGCTTTCTGAGTGCTGACAGGCTCAGTAAGATCACCACAGAGGGATTAAAGCTGGATGTTCCCCTGTCTATAGTACACTGGAGAAGAACCAGCTCTGCTCTGCCAATCAGCATCTCTGCCTCTCTTCCTGCATTCCTACCTGCTCTACACAGCATGAACACAGACATCTGTCGGCATTTCTCTCTGTTCCCGTCAGCTTCCAAGCTGTTGGGTGCAGAGTGGCATGCTTATACTTGAGGCTTAGCGGGCCAAACAGGGAGAGGCAAATTGCCAAATGTGAAAAGCAGGCCACTATTTTCCTGAGTTCTGGTGTGGTCTATAGTAATTCTGGAAATCTCAGGGACAATCTCTATAGTCCCATATTATGTAGGTCTGGAATTGTGGGCAGTCCACATCAGCCAATACTTAAACTCATAAAACTGACTGTTGCATATAAACATGATTCTTATGTTGTTCTCTAATGCTTATGAGACTGCTTGTTTCATACCCTCTGATCTTGAGTTGAAGTGTATGTAAACCTTAGCAATGACATTCTCTTAATTGCTCCATTTTCGTATACTAAATATTCCATCAAAAGGGTTTTGTTATATCTTTTTGATAAATGCAAACAAATACTGCTTGATTCTGCCAGAATCATGTGACCTGAAGACTTCCTTTGCGCAAGGAGGGGGTCATGGAGATAAGGAGGATGGAGGAAGAAAGGCCTATCTCTTTTTTAGTCCATCAGAAAATAAGTAGGCAGGGCTGACACCATGCACTTAGGATTTTAGAGATGAAAAGTCAGTTCAAATAGGATAGTAGGGGCACAATATATTTCTGGCACATTAACATTTTTTTTTTCCGTACTTGCAGAATGCTTAAATGGATAAAGAATAGATAGTTGTTCATGTCTTGCAAAGGTGTACAAAAAATTTGTTTTGCTTTGAAATACCCTTTAAGTTACTGGCCTTCAGGAGTTTCAAGGAGAAGAAGCCTATGCACTGCTGGGATCCTATCATTACCCCCTCTTGTTCCTACTCTGCCCTATTCATGATTGCAAACTGGTAATGACTAATGCTAATGCTTTTTCAAAAATTACTCTGGTCAACAAAGCTGGCAGAAAACATTTAGAAGCCCCATGATAAGAATGAAGGGCAAATTATGGGGTTTCCCTGGAAAAAACACCACCACGGGGGAAAATTAGTGCATACTTTATAGTTTCTGAAATAGCATAAAGGCCTGGTCTGCCACTGCTTTCCCCTTATAACTTTAATATCTGAAAGCTTTAGGCATGGGCTCCCTTTCTCTCCCCCTTGATACCCCGGGTGCTTTTTCAGTTAAGGAACTCATGGGAAATCAGACATTTCCGCTTTTTTTATGGCACAAATCGGAGGTTTCTGGCGGCGCTTGGAAAGGAGTGGATACTTTCCCTTTTAGATGCCTAAAAACATACACCATTATCTAACTTCCTTTGCAAGCCTAGGGGGTCAAGTCAGGTCTTATGGTACCCTTTATTATTAAATTTTTTTCCACAGCATATAAACTGCTCTTTAAAAGGAAATCCCAATCCAAACCCTACTATAGAAAAGAATGGGAGAAGGAAATAAAAAAAAAAGGACATTCCCAGCTACACTGATATTCAAAATTACCAAATTGGCTCACACCTCTTCAATACATTCTAAATACAGAAAACATGCTATGAATTACTTTCAAAGTGGTACAAATAGCCTGAAAGGCTATGTATAGTGATAGGGAGATAGGAAGTGACAAATCCATAAAGACCTACAGTGCATCTGGAAAGTATTCACAGCTCTTTACTTTTTCCACATTTTGTTATGTTACAGCCTTATTCCAAAATTGATTAAATTCATTATTTTTCTCAAAATTCTACAAACAATACCCCATAATGACAATGTGAAAGAAGTTTTTAGAAATCTTTACAAGTTTATTAAAAATAAAAAATCACATGCACATAAGTTTTCACAGTCTTTGCCATGACACTCAATATTGAGCTCAGGTGCATCCTTTTTCTACTGATCTTCCTCTAGATGTTTCTTCAACTTGATTGGAGTCCATCTGTGGTAAATTCAGTTGTTTTGACATATTTTGGAAAGACACACACCTGTCTATATAAGGTCCCATAGTTAACAGTGCATATCAGAGCGCAAACCAAGCCATAAAGTACAAGGAATTGTCTGTAGACCTTTGACACTGGATTGTATTGAAGCACAGATCTGGGGAAGGGTACAGAAAGAATTCTGCAGCATTGAAGGTCCCAATGAGCACAGTGACCTCCATCATCTGTAAATGGAAGATGTTTGGAACCATCAGGACTCTTCCTAGAGAGGACCGCACAGCCAAACTGAGCGATCGGGGGGTGAAGGGCCTTAGTCAGGGCGGTGACCAAGAACCCAATGGTCACTCTGACAGAGCTCCAGCATTCCTCTGTGGATTGAGGAGAACCTTCCAAAAGAACAACCATCTCTGCCCCACTTCCCCAATCAGGTCTGTATAGTAGAGTGGCCATAATGGAAGCCACTCCTCAGTAAAAGACACGACAACCCATCTGGAGTTTGCCAAAGGTAAATGAAGGACTCTCAGACCATGAGAAACAAAATTCTCTGGTCTGATGAATCAAAGGTTGAACTCTTTGGCCTGAATGGCAAGCATCATGTTTGGAGGAAACCAGGCACGGCTCATCACCTGGCCAATACCATCCCTACAGTGAAGCATGGTGGTGGCAGCATCATGCTGCGTGGATGTTTTTAAGCGGCAGGAACTGGGAGACTAGTCAGGATTAAGGGAAAGATGAATGCAACAATGTACAGAGACATCCTTGATATAAACCTGCTCCAGAGTGCTCTGAACCTCAGACTGGGGTGAAGGTTCATTCTCCAACAGGACAGAAACCCTAAGCACACAGCCAAGATAACAAAGGAGTGGCTACAGGACAACTCTGTGAATGTCCTTGAGTGGCCCAGCCAGAGCCCAGACTTGAATCTGATTGAACATCTCTAGAAAGATCAGAAAATGGCTGTGCACCGGCGCTCCCCATCCAACCTGATGGAGCTTGAGAGGTCCTGCAAAGAAGAGAGATAAACTTCCACAAAATTGGTGTGCCAAGCTTGTAGCATCATATTCAAAAATACTTGAGGCTGTAGTTGGTGCCAAAGGTGCTTCAACAAAGTATTTAGCTAAGGCTTTGAATACTTATATACATGGGATATTTTTTGTTTTTTATTTTTAATAAATTTGAAAAGTTTTCAAAGAAACCTCTTTCACTTTGTCATTATAGGGTATTGTTTGTAGAATTTTGAGGAAAATAATGAATTTAATACATTTTGGAAGAAGGCTGTAACATAACAAAATGTGCAAAAACTGAAGCTCTGTGAATACTTTCTGGATGCACTGCAGTTGTAGCTCTGTTCCATGCAGCTTCTAACTCTATTGTTTCAAGTAATAGATCTATAATAGTGCACCTGGTAATTACAGGGAAAAGCCTCATCCCCATGCTGTGGAAATCACAGAGACCACCCACCATGGTAGAATGGCTGACCAAGGTGAATCAAATAATGGAACCAGAACAGTGGACACACAAACTCAAAGACAAATATGATAACTTTTACAAAATCTGGGCGATTAGGATAGCATGTACTATTTCACAGAATTATAAACACGTATTACATGTGCATGCAGCTTGAACACCATCATAAATACTTGGTTTCTTTAACCAACTATTGTCAAGATTTAATGGCAGTAGACATTGGGCAAGTGACGTTTATACATCCTCATTTCCCCCCTTCCCCTCATACCATTTCCCCCTTCCTACCCTAGTTCATTGCATGGTAATTGTTGACCCTTGCTTACCTTCTTAGTTATAACAGCTTTGTAGAAATCTTATTGTTCTATGACATTACTCATGAATGTTCTAAAGCCTGTGGAATGTATCTGTGTTGCTATCCCTGTTCCCCTTATTCCCGATTTGTACATCGTATATGTTATGTATAGGCAATGCAAAAATGTTGTTGAACATAAAGAAGTCCCATGACACAGAGAATATATCATAAACAATGCAGCAGTGAAGTACTTTCACAGGATAAATAGATTTTTAATATGTATGTTTCCACAAGACAATCTTGTATTATAAACGAAACAATATCATATTCTTACATTTACTGCGGGATCATATGACAGGCAATTGATAGTATGAGCCCCAGTTCTTTTTTCTTCTTGTCTCTAGTATGGGAGGGTCCTTCTTGCCCACGTTGCTAATGGTGATGTCGATGCTGCCTATTGACTGCCCTTTTAAAGGGTCCACTCCTCATGGGATATGCTACAGTCCTTTTACCCACAAAATATAGTTTACTAACTGTGCCACAAGTGAGCATGTAACACACATGCACAAAACTCAGCTCACTCATTATAAAAAAAATGAAACTCCTACATTACATTCCATACATACATATTTATACTCTTTGTGATATGCACTCCTGAACCCTGCACTCTCTGCAATATTTAACACTGTGGGATTCACTCTCTGTTACACACTTATGGCCCCTTAACTCTCTGCCCTGCATTATAGAAACTATGTTGTATTGTTTATACTCCTGACTACTGTATTCTGTTTGCTGGGCTGTATATGACATGCTCCTGACCACTGCATTCTAAGTACATTATATTCTTCTAAAGTTCTTCTTTAGGGTAGGCTGTGTATAGAAAAGCATGTGCCACAAGTGAGAGAGAGAGTAACAGATGTGTGCAAACCTCAGCACACTCTTCCATTGCATATGCTTTTCTACAAACAGCCTACCTTAACCACTTCAATGCCGAGTCATTGTAAAATGACGTCGGCAACATGGCTTTAGCGGTCCGGGCCGCCGTCATATGACGGCGCCCGGATCTCCCTGCTACTGCGCGCCGATCGGGGGTGAGGCTCGTCCCTCGGACTGAGCCCAACCCCGATGAAGGTAAACAGCCAATAAAATTGTCTGTTTACCACATGATCGGCTGTGTCAATCACAGCCGATCACATGAGCGGCTCCAGCGCGAGCCACTCGTTCCTTTCTTAATGCGCACCCCCCGGGGGCGCGCAGCGCGGCGATCAGGGACGAGGCTCGTCCCTCGGACAGAGCCCAGCCCCGATCTAGGTAAAGAGCCAATGAAATTGGCTCTTTACCACGTGACCGGCTGTGTCCAATCACAGCCAGTCACAAATGTCATCAGAGAACACGGTAACTAGCTGTCACTGTGTTCTCCTCCTCACACACTGATCCTGTGTGAGGAGGAGATTGTGGTAACAGCTAGTTACCAAGTACAGTGCACCCCAACCACACTGATTGCCCCCCCCAATAAAAAGCACCTGTCACTAGCCCATCAAAGTACCCGAGTACCTGTCACCAGCCTATCAGGTACTCTGATGACAGGTACTCGGGTACTCTGATGGGCTGATGACAGGTACTCTGATGGGCTGGTGACAGGTACTCGGGTACTCTGATGATGGGTACTCGGGTACTCTGATGAAAGGTACTCGGGTACTCTGATGACAGGTACTCGGGTACTCTGATGACAGGTACTCAGGTACTCTGATGACAGGTACTCGGGTACTCTGATGACAGGTACTTGGGTACTCTGATGACGGGTACTCGGGTACTCTGATGACGGGTACTCGGGTACTCTGATGACGGGTACTCAGGGTACTCTGATGACAGGTACTCGGGTACTCTGATGACAGGTACTCGGGTACTCTGATGACAGGTACTCTGGTACTTTGAGTACCCGTCACCGGAGTACCCGAGTACCCGTCATCGGAGTACCCGAGTACCTGTCACCTACCCATCAGAGTACCCGAGTACCTGTCACCTACCCATCAGAGTACCCGAGTACCTTCCACCTGCTCATCAGAGTACCTGACACCTGAAGTACCCGAGTACTTGCCACCTGCTCATCAGTACCCATCACTACTCATCAGTACTCATCAGTACCCATCAGTACCTATCACCTATCAGTATCAGTGCTGATCATCCGTACCCATCAGTACAGTATCAGTATCGCCTATCAGTATCAGTACTACTCATCAGTACCTATCACCTGCCTGTCACCTGCCCATAAGAGTACCCGAGTACCTGTCACCTGCCTATCGGAGTACTCGAGTACCTGCCACTTGCTCATCAGTACCAGAGTACCTGTCACCTGCCCAGCAAAGTACCCGAGTACCTGTCACCCTTCATACAGCCACCATGTCTAAGTCCAAAAAGGTTTATATACGTCCTCCGTTTAAACCTAAATACCGGTGTTATGGCAGCAGATAGCTGCCATAACCCTGGTATTTTTTTAAACGGTGGACGGTTGGCTTTCCGATAAGGGTGGTCCCCCCGCGGGATCACCCTTCCGGGGTGGCAGAAGAGGATCCCCCCCCCCTCCCGCCGCATTCTGGTACTTTTCCCCGCTTACCGGACCCGCCGGCAGCGGGGAAAACGATCCAGTCCCAGATCCTCACAGACAGGATGTCGAGTGAGGGCAAGCTTGCCCTCACTCGACTCTATGGTCTTGGAGGACCGGAGCTACGGCAAACGCCGTTGCCTAGCAACCAGTTTAAAGGTCCCTTTTTTTTTTCATTTTATTTAATTTTTTTTTATTTTTTCTATCTTTTAGTGTACTTGTGAGATCTGAGGACTTTTTGACCCCAGATCTCACAAAAAAGAGGTCCTGTCGTGCCTTTTTCTATTACAAGTAATGTTTACATTTCTTGTAATAGAAATAAAAATGATCAATTTTTTTTTTTAAAAAACAGTGTAAAAATAAAAAATAATAAATAAAATAAATAGTAAAAAAAAAAAAAAAAAAAATTAAAGCGCCCTGTCCCTGCGAGCTCGCGCACAGAAGCGAACGCATATGGAAACCCCGCCCACATATGTAAACAGTGTTCAAACTACACATGTGAGGTATCGTCGCGATCGTTAGAGCAAGAGCAATAATTTGAGCCCTAGACCTCCTCTATAACTCTAAGATAGCAACCTGTAGACATTTTTAAAATGTCGCCTATGGGGATTTTTAAGTACCAAAGTTTGTCACCATTCTGTGAGCGTGCACAATTTTGAAGCATGACATGTTGGGTATCTATTTACTCGGCGTAACATTATCTTTCACATTATGGAAAACAATTGGGCTAACTTTACTGGTTTCTTATTTTTTAATTAAAAAAAGTGAATTTTTTCCCAAAAAATTGCGTTTGGAAGACCGCTGCGCAAATACGGTGTGAATAAAAATATTGCAATAATCTCCATTTTATTCTCTAGGGTCTCTGCTAAAAAAAATATATAATGTTTTGGGGTTCTACGTAGTTTTCTAGCAAAAACAACTGGTTTTAGCTTGTAAACACCAAATGTCAAAAATAGGCCTAGGCAAGTGGCTAGGATGCATGATGATGCTCCTTGGATGTTGGGCCCCTCTATATGGCTAGGCTGTGAAAAAGTCTCACACATGTGGTATTGCCATACTCAGGAGGAGTGGCAGAATGTATTTTGGGGTGTCATTTTTGCTACGTACATGCTATGTGTTAGGAATATCCTATAAATTGACAACTTTGTGTAAAAAAAAAAGTTTTTAACTTTTTCCCACATTTTCCAAAAACTTGTGGAAAAAAATGACACGTTCAAACGACCCATAATGCCTCATAGAATATACGTTGGAGTGTTTGCTTTCCAAAATGGGGTCATTTTGTGGACTTTTCCATTGTATTGGTGCTCTAGGGCCTTGAAAAGTGTGATAGGTAGTAAGAAAGTTTTATGGTATTTATGCTCCTAAAACGCCTTATGGTGCTACTTGGACGTGGAGTCTCTTTTTGTGGCCAGGCTGTGTAAAAGTCTCACACATGTGGTATCACCATACTCAGAAGGAGTAGCAGAATGAATTTTGGGGTGTCATTTTTGCTGTGTACATGCTATGTGTTAGAAATAGCTTATAAATTGACAACGTTTTTGGAAATTCTTTCTTCATTTTCCCAGGAATTGTGGGAAAAAATTATAACTTCAAAAAACTCACCATGCCTCTTACTAAATACCTTGGACTGTCTACTTTACAAAAAGGGGTCATTTGGGGGGTATTTGTACTGTCCTGACATTTCAGGGCCTCAAGAAAGGAGATAGGCCATCAGTACATCTGGTGTGATCAATTTTCAGTAATTGGTACCATAGCTTCTAGACTCAATAACTTTCACACAGACTAAATAATATACACTAATTTGGGTTAATTTTACCAGAGATATGTAGCAGTATAAATTTTGGCCCAAATGTATGAAGAAAAATTAATTTTTTGCAAAATTTTATAATAGAAACTAAAAAAAAGTGTTTTTTTGCAAAATGTTTGCTCTTTTTTTGCTTATATCACGAAAAAAAAAACCCCCAGTTGTGATCAAATACCACCAAAAGAAAGCTCTATTTGTGTGAAAAAAAATGATAAAAATTTTGTTTGGTTACAGTGTAGCATGACTGAGCAATTGTCATTCAAAGTGTGAGAGTGCTGAAAGCTGAAAATTGGTCTGGGCAGGAAGGGGGTCTAACTGCTCTGTATGGAAGCGGTTAAGGAAGAACTGCAGGGGTATATAATGTACATAGATCGCAGTGGTCAAGAATACATTTTGCACAGCCCATGGTACAGACTGCAATAGTCAGGAGAATGAATTGTACAACATAGTATCTATAATGTAGGGCTCAGA
Organism: Pelophylax lessonae; assembly: GCF_965119305.1. NCBI lineage: Eukaryota > Metazoa > Chordata > Amphibia > Anura > Ranidae > Pelophylax > Pelophylax lessonae. The sequence continues at coordinate 713,150,906 of NC_138768.1, forward strand.
AGTGCATAATGACCCAGGTTGTGGATAATGCAGCGATGCAAGGCTCAGTAGTGCTTATTGTAGAGATTGCAGGACTCATTGTTAAAAAGTGCATATCGCAGAGAGTGCAGAGCTCTTTCCAGCACAAATCACCCCCGAGGTCATACCTCCCACAGTACAGATCTCCCCTAAATTCCCCCTCTCATACTAATCCCTTTATTTCTGACCCTTCCAATACAAACCCCTCAGTAAAGATCCCCCTACACCCCAAGCACAGTTCCCTCGGAACAGACACCCCCACCCCAGCATGATCCTCTTAGTACAGACTGACCCCCCCAGCACAAACCTTCAGTTAAGACAACATTCCATTAAGAACAAACCTCTCAGTACAGACCACCCATCTCCAGCAAAGACAGTACAGATCCTCTCCCACCAGACCCTTCAGTACAGATAGCCCCCTTCCCACAACACAGATTTCTCAGTACTGACACCCCTCCCCCAGCACAGACCTCTTGGTACTGACACCCCTCCAGTATAGACCCCTCAGTAAAGATTCCCCACCAAAAGGACAGACCTCTTAGTAGAGGCCCCTCCCCCCAGCACAGACTCAGTACAGACACCCCCACCAATTTCAGACCCCTCAATATAGGTGTTCCCTAAACTCACCGGACCAGATGCAGCAGTAGTTCAAAGTAAGGGGAAGTCCTCTCTTCGGGTGTAGTATCATTTGACCTGAGAAGGGAAGAAGGCTTCCTCCATGAGTGAATAGCTGTTAGTGTCTACGCAGCCAGTGCTGTGGTCTGGGGATTTAAAATCCCCATTCTTCTCTCTCTTCTCTTAGTGGTCCTGGCACAGATCACAATGATTCTGATTGGTCAGCACCAGAACAGAGCATCACTGTGATTCATCTTGGAAACACTGCAGAAAAAAGGGGGGAGAACATCAGGAATTTCAAATTGATGTTTCTTGCATTGGGTGCAAGGAGACTGGTGGTTTACCACCCATGGTGAAGTACAGTGGGAACCAGGGGGCTGGGAGGATGTATGGTGTCAGTTTACCTTTTAATTTTTCTCCAAAGGTTAACTGACCCTTCTAAAAACAGCAGCAAAAAATAGGGATTTTTAAAACAGATAACCCAGGAAAGTATTGCTGTAAGACTCTTTGTACATATACATAAAATTATTAACTACATGTTTATTACAAATATTAAAAAGTTCAATTGCTGTACAAAAAAATCATAAAAGGTGCCTACTGTATCCTAACTTAAGAGTTAGTCTATGTGTTACACGAACACTGCTTCTAGACCGCTAGTATGTTAGGATATGGCTTGATTATCATTAGCAGGTTTCTAATGACAATCAATTTCATATATAGGTTGAAACACAGTCATTAACTAAAATAGACGAAGCTGTGTAGGAGCAGAGGCTTAAAACTAGGTGAGCAACAACAAAACTCTGCTACTAAGGTGAGGTTGTGGAAGACAGTTGTATGTCACAGTTAGTACACGATGGCAAGACTGAGCGCAGCAACAAGACACAAGGTAGTTATACAGTTTTTGATCTCTCCCAGGCAAAGATTTCAAAGCAGACTAGGGTTTCAAGAAGTTCTGTTCAAGCTCTTTTGAAGAAGCACAAATAAATGAGCAATGTTGAGGACCATAGATGCAGTGGCCAGCCAAGGAACTTTAATGCAGTGGATGGACACATTATGCTTGAAGTACAGCAGTGCCATCATCACAGAACTAGCAGAAACTAGTGGGACCCAAGTACACCCATCTGCTGACTGGAGAAGTCTGGCCAGAAGTGGTCTTCATGGAAGAATTGTGTACAAAAAGCCATACCTGCAATGTGGAAACAAAGCTAAGAAACTCAGCTATGAATGAAAACATAGGAACTAGAGTGCAGAACAATGGCAGCAAGTGCTCAGGACTAATAAGTCAAAATTTGAAATATTTGACTGTAGCAGGAGGCAGTTTATTCACCGAAGGGCTGGCGAGAGATACAATGATGAGTGAGGGCAGGCAACAGGGAAGCATGGTGGAGGTTCTTTGCAAGTTTGGGGCTGCATTTCTGCAAGTGGAGTTGGAGATTTGGTCAGGATCAATAGTGTCCTCAATGCTGAGAAATACACGCAGATACTTATCTGTCATGCCATACCATCAGAGAGGCGTGTGATTGGCCCCAGATTTATTCTGCAGCAGGACAACATCCCCCATCTTAGAAGTGATGGCCAGGACCTGAAGGAGGCCACGCCTCTGAAATGCGTAGTCATAGCAACCCCTTTGTGTTGAAGTGACATCAGGAGGCTGTTTCTCTGAAGCCTCTCTGTAGCTTCTCTGGTCGTTGCTTTGACGGCTCTCCTTTCCGTCTTTGGGCACATGCGCGGTACTGGCTGGACCGGGCGCATGCGCACTCTGAGCGGCTGACCCTGAGACAGAAGTCTCCATCTCTGCGAGTCTTGGCACACAGGAGGGACAGTGCACTCAGACTGTGAACAGGAGCGCGGTCTCACACTACAGGAAGCTGCTGACGTCCTGGGGCCAATTGATGTGCCTTTATTTCATATATTTCATGTGAGTGTATCATTTATCGTGTCTACTTTTATCCAAATAAACGGTGTTATGCTAGAGCGGTCGTGCGCTCTTTTTCTTCAATTTCTTTCAAGATGTTACTAGCCGTCCTAAAGAAACGGTATGTTAATGAAATGTGTAGACAAGCAGTTACGTCAGACAATAGGCATCTTGTTGTGATTTTATTAAACTCAGTACAAAGATAAGATAAGATAGTTAACTAACCCTTCAAAAATATGACTTTTTATATTTTGTATGATCATATAATTGCTATAGTGTCCTTGGATTTCATATTTTCTATCATAATGTAGTGCTGTCACAAAACAGCAATACCTACCATGGCTGGTTGTTAATGGATGCTGTCAATGATTACGCTAAATAAAAAAAAAATAAAAAGTAAAAATTAAGGTGTCCTGGCACTGTTTCCATCAGAATATTATCTTCATTAGAAAACTGACCAATGCCGAGTGTTTATAAGCAGATCCGACAATGGTACAGGCTAGTTAGGACATGTTGGTCAGAGGTTGACATGAGTACCTTGAACCTATGGGGTCCTTCAATAGAATTTCAGAGACCACCAGAATAAGAAGGAGCTTAAGAAAACCAATGACAAAGGTAATACTGCAACAGAGGAGAACAGTGCTGTGTGATTATGTATGCAAGTGTGGTTAAAATAGATCTTTTTATTAGCTTACTGTTACAGTTTGTACTGAATACAAAAGATAAAGCAATTTGAAACCCTGCTTTGCTAAGTGCTGCATACAGCAGTATTACAAGGCTCTGTGACCAAAGCAAAAATCTACAACAAAGCAAACAATATAATAAATTAATTATTGATGCTGCAAAATCAAGAAGTGAAACTTTGTTTGGAATTCTCTTTAACACCAAAGATCAACGTGTAAATCAGCACATTAAAGAGGGCATTTTCATGCATGCATTTTTTAAAATTCTTTGCTTAATATAGTTTCATTACATGGGAATGTAGCTGGTGCTGAAACAATTACACATACACTGCATGTAAGGGGATCTCAAATTCTTCCATCATACGTACTTGAGTAGACAAGCACACCTACCTTGGTACAGTTAATTATTCAGCTTAAAGTGTATGTAAAGCCAGACTTTTTAGTATGAAGTTTTATTTTATTTTTTGCTGCCTGTATCTTGTGGGGGGTGATTTTTCATAATTTTCAGTGCTGAAGATGCAACAGGAAATAAAAAGAAATTTCTACACGTAACGCTCATCTTTAAGTGTTGTCACATGAACAGGTGTCCCTGCTGGAGGATATTTTTCTTGCCACCTGCTTTGGTGACAATTTAGAACAAGAATGGGCAAACTACGGCCCGGCGGACCTTTTAATCCGGCCCGCAGAGCGCTAGCTAGTTTATTCATTTACAGTGGCAGCCAGTCCTAGGCTTCAGCAAAGGGTGGACCCGGGGTGCAGAATGAAAATTCGCTATTGTCACACGGATCCTCCTCCTGGCCAATCTAATACCCGCTTCCTGATTGGCTGCAAGGCAAACCCCATGCCAATGCCCGAGGAGGAGGTGGGAGGACTCAAGGAGATGCGGGAGGACTGAGGAGAAGCCGCCGCCGCCGCTGCTGCTGCAGGTAAGTGCACTGGTCTCGGGGGGGGGGGTGGGTTTGCCACACTGCATTGAAGGGGGCACGCATGCTGGTCTCTGCATTGAAGGGGGCGCGCACGCTGGTCTCTGCCTTGAAGGGGGCACGCACACTGGTCTCTGCATTGAAGGGGGCACGCATGATGGTCTCTGCATTAAAGGGGGCACTCACGCTGGCCTCTGCATTGAAGGGGGCATGCATGCTGGTCTCTGCATTGAAGGGGGCACGCACGCTGGTCTCTGCATTGAAGGGGGCACGCTGGTCTCTGCATTGAAAGGGGGCATGCACGATGGTCTCTGCATTGAAAGGGGGTATGCACGATGGTCTTTTGCATTGAAAGGGAGCACACACGCTGGTCTCTGCATTGAAAGGGGGCACACACGATGGTCTCTGCATTGAAGGGGGCACGCTGGTCTCTGCATTGACGGGGGAACGCTGGTCTCTGCATTGACGGGGGAACGCTGGTCACTGCATTGAAAGGGGGCACGCTGGTCACTGCATTGAAGGGGGCACGCTGGTCACTGTTTTGAAGGGGGCACACTGGTCACTGTGCATTGAAAGGGGGCACACTGGTCACTGTGCATTGAAAGGGGGCACGCTGGTCACTGTGCATTGAAAGGGGGAATGCTGGACACTGCATTGATGGGGGCACGCTGGACACTGCATTGAAGGGGGCACGCTGGTCACTGTGCATTGAAAGGGGGCACGCTGGTCACTGTGCTTTGAAAGGGGGCACGCTGGTCAATGCATTGAAGGGGGCAGGCTGGTCACTGTGCTTTGAAAGGGGGCACGCTGGTCAATGCATTGAAGGGGGCAGGATGGTCACTGTGCATTGAAAGGGGGCACGCTGGTCACTGTGCATTGAAAGGGGGCACGCTGGTCTCTCTGCATTGAAAGGGGGCGCGCTGGTCTCTCTGCATTAAAAGGGGGCGCGCTAGTCACTGCATTGAAAGGGGGCACGCTGGTCACTCTGCATTGAAAGAGGGCACACTATACCTTAATTACTGAAGGCCCCTTTCACACTTTTGTGACCTCAAAGTCACGTAATTTTTTACAGCGTTTTTGCCATCTACTGTTGGTCCAGCCCCCGGATCCAATATATGAACCCATTGCGGCCCTCGAGTCAAAAAGTTTGCCCACCCCTGATTTAGAATGTTTGAGCTTCCAATCACCCTGATTTTGTAGCAATGATCACCAGGACATATAGGGGGTTTAAAGCAGTTGCAAAATCATTTTTTTTTTTAAAACTAAAATTAAAAAGATGTTATACTTACCTGCTTTGTGCAAGGGTGTTTCACAGAGCGGCCCCAAACCTACTCTTCTGGGGTCGCATGGTGGTGCTCTCTACTCCACTGCTTCCTATGAGGGTACACGTGCAGGCTGCACTCCTAAGCCAAGCTGTGTGCACCCATGAACTCCACTGCTCTCAGCCAAGCGTGTGAGAGCGGGGAGAGAGGACAAACAGCCTACAAACAGGCACAGGGCTGGATCAATGTAGGACTCAGTTAAAGAGGAGTTATGCCCCCCAGGAAAAAAATTAAAAGTCAGTGAGATGGACTCCGGACACCCTGACTGGGTATCTCCGCCAAGAAGCTGCTTCCTAAACTCTGGAACATGAGATCAGTGAATCTGGCTATAGTTACCCCAAGTACTTGACAGTACAAGTTTTGGAGTCAACCAGAATGAACTGTTTTATTCACACAGGCACAAAGAGAAATACACTGTGGGACAACCCCTCCCCCTTAGCAGCCAATCCACATACACATATATATCCCATAATAGGTTGATCTTAAGGCGGACAGAATCAATAGAACAATGGGATACAGGCACTTAACAATAACAAACCCCACCCCACCTCACTATCTAGCAAGGATCTTTGAGACACTCCTGCAATATTCTAGCAATCTGAGAAGTAAAATTGTCTATCTCTATATATCTCTTGAGGGACATTGTCCAGAAATATTATTGTCCCAAGTGAAAGAGCCCCTCACTCTTTCAAAACAAACCACACATATAGAACCCAGGATAACCGGGGTAACACAAAAGGCTGAGTCCAGTGTGGTTGTACAGTGAGTCTGATTAGTGCAGACCCAACTGGAGTTCTTGGTCACCCTGTGCCCCTAATAGACACAGGCTGACTTACACATAAGAAGGGCCAGGAAAGCTGGACAAGGAGTTTCCCAACCTCTCTAAAGTAATCTGGGTTCCACAAGCCTCCCAGCCAAAGTGACTCCTGTCACAGTCAGTAGCTACAAATACTTTAGCTGCTGACTTTTAAATATTAGAACTAGTGATCGCCTGATATCGTTTTTTAATGCCGATACCAATATTTTGGTCATCGGATATCGGTATCGGCCGATATTTTCAGACATGTAAAAAAAATATTTTTTTTTTCTAAAGGTACTCCTTGTGGAGGGATCTGGGGTGTAAAAGATTTGGCGCCGAATACCCGGAAATTATGTCATGACATCACTTCCGGGTTTTTTACATGGAGACCGGCGCATGCGCATTTGCGGCAGGGATACCGGCTTTCACGGGGACACATCTTCATGCTACACCGGGTCTTCTCTTCAGGGGCGGCGGTCGAGGTAGGATGCCCAGGTCTCCCGGTGGGATGGGAGACCCAGGTGAGCCGAGGAAGACGAAACCAGCGCAGATTGGCTGGTGAAACGCATCATTCTGACGGCACCCATCCGGGTTTACAGTAGGAACATGCCCACTAGCCAACGGTAACTGCAAGCCGAGGTTCACGCTAGAGTAAAGGCTTGCGTCGAACCCGCCCCCTCCCCTATACGCTCGAGGAAGCGTCGGGGACGGCGAGGACACACCAGGCTGGGCAGCCTACACTATTACCCGCAAACAGGACAACCCGGACTCCCCAACAAGCGATACCGGATGAAACATCACAAGCCCACCTAGGAGGTATTGTGTTATTTTCCTGCACACAGAGACACTGAGCTTTTTATAACAATCACCCAATACAGCCTCCATTACACCGGACTGTTAAAACCTTTCAGCTCTCTGAATCGCTGGTCTAGGGATACTTCTGTCTAACAGCCCCAACATATTTGCAAATTCCATAGAGACTGTTACTCTACTTTACAACTCTGGGCTGACCAATTTTTGCATGAAGGATCCAGGGTTTTCTTCAACTGTAGGGAATCTATGCAATATTCAAAGAGATATATGGTTTCTTTCTTTTTCAGTGGAGGATTGTTCTTCCCTATCCAAGCCATTTCAAATTATCTTTTTGTCTTTTACATTCCCACACACCTGTTTGCTGCAGTAACCCGTTGTATTTTAATTATATGTGTTTTTTATGTAAGATGTGATCTTCACTGTTAGTCACGTGGGTATATTGTGTAATTTCAATAACGTTTATATATATTTTTCAATACTTTGTGTCCCTAGTTGACCTTTTTTGAGGACAACTCTTTCTCTCCTCTGCTTTTTGGCCCTTAAGTTAATACTTTGTAGCGCTACCTTTTGCTGCAATTACAGCTGTAAGTCGCTTGGGGTATGTCTCTATCAGTTTTGCACATCGAGAGACTGAAATTTTTGCCCATTCCTCCTTGCAAAACAGCTTGAGCTCAGTGAGCTTGGATGGAGAGCGTTTGTGAACAGCAGTTTTCAGTTCTTTCCACAGATTCTTGATTGGATTCAGGTCTGGACTTTGACTTGACCATTCTAACACCTGGATAAGTTTATTTGTGAACCATTCCATTGTAGTTTTTGCTTTATGTTTTGGATCATTGTCTTGTTGGAAGACAAATCTGCGTCCCAGTTTCAGGTCTTTTGCAGACTCCATCAGGCTTTCTTCCAGAATGGTCCTGTATTTGGCTCCATCCATCTTCCCATCAATTTTAACCATCTTCCCTGTCCCTGCTGAAGAAAAGCAGGCCCAAACCATGATGCTGCCACCACCATGTTTGACAGTGGGGATGGTGTGTTCAGGGTGATGAGCTGTGTTGCTTTTACGCCAAACATAACGTTTTGCATTGTTGCCAAAAAGTTCGATTTTTGTTTCATCTGACCAGAGCACCTTCTTCCACATGTTTGGTGTGTCTCCCAGGTGGCTTGTGGCAAATTTTAAACGACACTTTTTATGGATATCTTTAAGAAATGGCTTTCTTCTTGCCACTCTTCCATAAAGGCCAGATTTGTGCAGTATACAACTGATTGTTGTCCTATGGACAGAGTCTTCCACCTTAGCTGTAGATCTCTGCAGTTCATCAAGAGTGATCATGGGCCTCTTGGCTGCATCTCTGATCAGTCTTCTCCTTGTATGAGCTGAAAGTTTAGAGGGACGACCAGGTCTTCGTAGAATTGCAGTGGTCTGATTCTCCTTCCATTTCAATATTATCGCTTGCACAGTGCTCCTGGGGATGTTTAAAGCTTGGGAAATCTTTTTGTATCCAAATCCGGCTTTAAACTTCTCCACAACAGTATCCCGGACATGCCTGGTGTGTTCCTTGTTTTTTATGATGCTCTCTGCGCTTTAAACGGACCTCTGAGACTATCACAGTGCAGGTGCATTTATACAGAGACTTGATTACACACAGGTGGATTCTATTTATCATCATTAGTCATTTAGGTCAACATTGGATCATTCAGAGATCCTCACTGAACTTCTGAAGAGAGTTTGCTCCACTGAAAGTAAAGGGGCTGAATAATTTTGCACGCCCAATTTTTCAGTTTTTTATTTGTTAACAAAGTTTGAAATATCCAATAAATTCTATTCATGATTGTGTCCCACTTGTTGATTCTTCACAAAACATTACAGTTTTATATCTTTATGTTTGAAGCCTGAAATGTGGCAAAAGGTTGCAAAGTTCAAGGGGGCCGAATACTTTCGCAAGGCACTGTATACGGCCTGGGGGGTCCCCTTATTCTGCCAGTAAAGTGGCGCATCTGTACCGTGTATAAAACCTGCTGCAGCAAAACTGACATATATAAAGAAAAAAATGACATTTAAATAGATTTTCCCAGCTGCAATCTTTCAAACCATTGTCAGCAATTCAAAAATGTGAAAAAAAAAAAAAAAAAACGGCATCAGGGTCCCCCAGCCCCTTGGGTCTGGTGTGGATTTTAGGGTAAATCCCATGCTAAAATAAAAAAAAAAAACCGTCAAGGCCCTCCCAATGCCGTGGGGTCCCCCCAAAATCCATACCAGATCCTTATCCAAGCATGCAGCCTGACAGGCCAGAAAAGGGGAGTTGAGGGAGTGGCTCCCACTCCTGAACCATACCAGGCCACATGCCCTCAACATGGGGGAGGGCTTTAAGGCAGAGGGGCTCTGCCCCCCACCCCAGGCTTTAAGGCAATGGGGCTCCGCCCCCCCCACCCCAAAGCACCTTATCCCTATGTTGATGGGGAGAAGGGTCTCTTCCCTACAACCCTGGGGGGTGGTTGTGGGGGTCAGCAGGCAGGGGGCTTATCAGAATTTTGCCCCCCTATGTGAAGTGAATGAGTATGGGGTACATTGTACCCCAACTCATTTACCAAAAAAAAAAATGTAAAAAAAAAATAACAACATGCACACAGTTTTTGACAATTCCTTTATTAAAAGCAATGTCCCCCAATGTAGATCCATTGTCAATCACGACGCCCGCCGTCTGCCTGCTTCACCCTGTGACAGTTCTTAAATAGGTAGGGGGTGGGGACACCTGGCTATGGCACCAGGTGGCTCTGCCCCTTACCTATTTAAGAACTGTCAAATGATGAAGCAGGCATACAGCGGGGAGCCTTCGTCGAGTGTGGACCGTTTTTTTTTTTCATTTTCTCGGATCCGGTGGTGCGGCGAGCGCCATTGACAATGGATCTACATCGGGGGACAATTTTTTTTTAATAAAGGAATTGTCAAAAACTGTGTTTTTATTTCTTTTTGACACCCCACACTCATTCACATGCGGCGGTGGGATCTGGGGGCCCCCTTGTTAAAGGGGGCTTCCAGATTCCGATAAGCCCCCCCATCCGCAGACCCCCATAAGCACCATCCAGGGTTGTGCGGAAATGGCTTATGTCCCCATCAACATGGATGCTTGGATAAGGGTCTGGTATTGATTTGGGGGGGGGGGACCACACACTGTCTTTTTTTTACATTTCTTTTTTAAATTCATACCAGACCCAAATGACCTGGTATGGATTGAAGGGAACCCCCAAGCCCCCTTTTTTTTTTTTTAATTTTGTTGTGGAGAACTCAAAATCCATACTAGACCAAAAAATGCAGCAACCAAAAAAAATGTTTATACAGCACTAAATGTAATGCTGTTAAACACTGCACTACACGATACTCACACTACACTATAATCACACTACAGTGAAATTGTGCACTCATCACAATAACACTAACTAGCTATCACAGAGCCCTGCTCTATCTCCAACAACACACTGCAAAAGGTTCCGGTGCAAAGGACCTTGTCCAATCAGGGCTCTGATAGTGCTCTTGTGCCCTGATTGGTGAAAGCCTTGCACTTGACCAGCGAGCAGGTGCATTGATTCAGCCAAACAGGGCCCTAGAATGCACTGTGTGGCACGCAGTGCATTGTGGGGCACTCGATGGGTGAACATGCCGCCGGGCACCCCACAATTGTTTATCGAACGGGTGAACATGTGATGTTTGGGCTGAACATTTGCTCAGCTTGAAATTCGTCCAACTCTACCCATGAGAAGTTCCATTTAAGGCTGGCTGGACAACGGTTCAAGGATCCGCCCGTGGCCACTGATCTTGTTTTCAAGTCTCCAAAACAAAGACAGATGCTGCATCATTCTCTGCATTCATCTGAAGGTTTCTACTGTACACAATTCCACCAGGACTCCTATTTGCTGATAAGGCCTGTTTGTACATTGGATGTATGTACTGTTTTTAATCTCTTATATAAAATTTGCATCATTTATTTACTGCTGTGCATATATATGCTTATGGTTAAATGAGAATGAGGGCAAAAGCTCTTTTGGCACTACATCTCCTTAGAATCATAGGAGTGCACTCAGCCAGTCCAGACTCTGGAGAGATCCTAACTTTAATGTAGGGATCCACCCAGATGCCTGAACCAGCGGCTGAGAGCCTGAGCCAGCCCCTCCCTTCACAGCCCTGTGCTCTATTGAGCTCTGGAGGGGCAGAGCACAGAGCTAGTGACTGACAATCTTACTTGTGCATTCACCTAGGTGAGTATAAATGTTTTTTGTTTTTTTTAATCCCAAACATTTCTTTTATTGTGATATGCTGGTAGCAATAAAGTTGATCCAAAAAAATGTAAGTTACAGTGTAAAAAAATATAAATAAAATTAATATTAAAGTAAAAAAATAAAAATGAAAGCACCCACGTCCCCCTATGCTCACATGCAAATGTAAAAATGCATTTCGGTCTCGCTTGCATATGTAAATTGCCATCACACCTCACATGTGAGGTATCGCCACAAGCATGAAAGTGAGAGCAATAATTCTAGCACCAGACCTCTTGCCTAACTTTAAACTGGTAACCTGTAAAGACTTTTAAAGCGTTGCCTATGAATAATGTATTTGTTGTACCAAAAATTGGGCATTGTATTAATGTGGTTGTAAATCCTCACATATACGAAGTGAAGTAAATAACCTCAGATGACATACAGAAATAAAACAAATCCACCTCCATATTTTTTTTTGTTTAATTGCAGTCTTCTCTTGTTTACAACCCTTCAATGTGCTGATTTGTGAAAAAAAATCCTTCTGCATTTGTGATGGAGCAGAGAGGAGGGGGTGGAGAACTGCAGTTACACTGTATGAGAGCTGATTGGAGGAAAGGGACACACCCCCTCCACATAGGCTGAGGAATGAAGGAACATGCAGAGCTGTATTCTGAATAAACAAGCTGTGTACTTATCTCCCTCTTCAAAGCAAATTTTAGCTCATGTTATCTCATGTGTCGGGAAGACTTTTCAGGAGTGACTCATGCTTATAACAGAGGAACAGAGGACCAGAGGGAAACCACACTTAGAGCTTTGGAGTAAGTAAACACTACAGATATATGTGCTTAGTTCAAATTTCATGACTAGGGTTTTCAACCACTTTTAGATTGTGTTCACTAAAATTCATTAAAAATTGATAAACAGCTATGCAAATATCATGTGACAGAAAACATTGCAACAACTATTTTATGCTCCAAAGCCTTTATTTAAAAATTTATAATGTTGAGTTCTAAGAAATGTTTTAGCCAAAAAATAAATATTTTGACTTGTTTAGTTTTAGTTTTAAACTAAGTTGTAAACTAAATTATTTTTTATATTTTTTTTTCTTCTCTTGAAACTAGTTGTTTTGTGATTATCTACTACTGAATGATTACATCTTTTATTTTTTACTTTTTTTTTTTTTTTTTACATGTTCGAAGAAAACTAAAACTAACAAAGATTTTTACTTGTAAGTGAGAAATGTCAGAATTGGCCCAGTGTTGAAGTAGTTATTACCACTTCAATTCCTATCCTATATACTGATGCTGAATTCATCTGAGGGCACATTGCAGAGCATCATAGAGTGACAGGGAGGGTACTGCTAAAGTATTCTAGTCCCTACTTAGCAGACTCTTCTTAGCTACCCTTTTCCCCGATCCAAACGCATATTATCTATGGATTAAGTGCCTAACTGTCCAAACAAAATTTTTAAATGATAAAAGCCATGGATGTACATTAATCGTATGAATAGATGCATATTTTAATGAAATCTATATCCATGTAATTTTAATGTTCATGCTGAGCATGGTGTGAAATTTTATTTATATACTGTTTCCTTGAAGAGAATGGAAGCCCCCAACACGTGTTGGCTTTTATCATATGAGAAAATACATATTTTATTTAGAATCTTAATAAGCAGCACAGTGCTCCACTATTCTTCTTCGTGAATTTTATCTGAAGTGCATCCTAGTGACCTCTTCGGTTATCTGGAGCTGCCATACTTATCATAAACTTTCTACTTTAATCTGAAATCCAACAGGGTGTTCAGATCCAACGCCTTCCACCTAAATTTATAGAAAAAAAAAACACACATATATTGGTAGCTTGAGGTTTTTGGATGGGGTGGAGTGCCCATCTGTTCTTGCTAATTTCCTGCTAAAAGGAATTTGGGTTAATTAAAACGCCTGCCAATGTCACAACAAACGCATAAGAGCTAAGAAACAATGGAACAGTCCTATGTTGAACATGCTACCATATATCCTTGGTCTTTCTTTCTAATTACAAGCAGCAACCATGTGGAAAGTATTTAGAGGTACAATTGATGCTGCGTCCTGGAGCTCAATGCCGGCCACTGTCATCTTTGGCTGAATTTGCTTCTGGGTACCAATCTTTGGCCATTTACATTGGCCCAGCAGGGATGACATCACTCCCTTGAGTTGTGCATGTGCAGCTCAGTATACATTGTGCACAGGCAGATAAGGAACTTTAATGGAGAAGAGACATAGTATGCATTAACAATCCTACCTGCTTGCCAATTGTTATTTTCTCTCCGGTAAAGTTAATTATTTAAAACACCAATGTTTTACATTCACATTTGAATGTTTTTTTTATTCTTTTGATTACCTTTGTTTTTTGTTGTTTCTCAGGTTCTCCAAATTTTTAGTCTAGATTTAAGTCTATAAATTATTTATTAATTCTACACAGTTTCAATAACATTGAAGTACTATTAAAATGAACATTTATAAGAATATTATGGGTAGAAGAACATTAATCCTTTGTTTTAAGTCTAAAGCAAATCTGCTTCCATATGTACCATTTACCATGTCTCCATACATCCCAAAAATATGGGAATGGCCATGGCAGCAAAGGGTTAAATGGCGTTTGGATATCTCTATAGTGGGAGAAATAAGACTCAGTGGCCATGACAGAAAACTATGGCTAACCTGTAAAAACCATTTGATAAACTAGCATGCTACTACTAATATTATTAAAAGAAAAAATATTCTATTCTAAAGGAGTGCTTTCAATTATAAATGAGAATATGTACACTTTGGCTTACAATAAACTGCCGGTGTAATGTATTTCCTAATAATACAAAATAACACATGAGGTTACAGTGATTTATATGTAGTTTGGGATTTCTGGTTAAATTTACATTTACATTTTTTTTTCTGTAGCAGTATAAAGCATTCAAAACAGCTACACAATAAATGGAATTGAAATGGGTTAGTCTTCTACACAATGGGTAAAAATAATTTTCCTTTTTTTTGGTCAATCATAGTGCCAGCTTGTAATTCTCAGTGGGGAATATTCTGCCCTACTTTTCAGATTTAAGTTAAATTCACAGGAAACCTTTCTCTATATAAAGAGTACTGGCAGTAAATATGGAACAGGATCCGAGTGCCATACCACCTGGAGTTAAAATAAAGAGTCCTAATCAGAGATTCTGATTTAGATTAATTAGTTTGGCACTGCTAGAAGACTGTACTCCTGTTTTGGCCTACTTTTACATTAAAATGTTGTCTACCTAGTGGAAAACCACACACAGTCCACACAGCAGGGATTGGTTGCTTTTTTCAATTACGTACTTAGAAGAATAGAGTCGCAGTCACTGTACAGTGACATGTTCATCCCTGGTGAAAAAAAAAAAAACAAACAAAAAAAAAACGGATTTTCTATATCTCTTTCTAAGCCTACCCACAAGGGCTTTTATTTACCAAAACAAAACTGTTTACAGGCTTTTCAGATGAAGCTGGTATAATCAGGGCCGTCTTTACCAAGGGGCAAACCGGGGCAACTGCCCAGGGCCCAATCTTTATCGAGGGGCCCAAAGCAAGCCAGGTCCACTATCACGCTATTTTCTGTCACTTGTAGCACAGAAGCACAAGTGACAGGGCGCTGCTCAGTGGCGTCGGCAGGAGGGGGCTGACAGGGGCTATAGCCCAGAGCGTTCCTCCAAAAAGCCCCGGGTCTCCTTTTCATGTTGTATAACTATTAGCCCCGACTCTGTTACTCTCCTTCCCTTCTCCGATGGCCGCCCGTCCTCTGCTCTGTGTATACAGTGCAGGTGACGGCTCGGGAGGTGTAGCTGTGTCCTATCTATGCCCCGCCCACACTGCTCCGTCCACTCCAGCATGTCTGCAGCCCGACCTCATACCCTGAGCTTCACACACTCCTTCTCCCCCTCCCCCTCCTGTCTGCTCCGTCTGTGAGGGAAAGGTGGGCGGGAAGATTAAAAAGAAGCAGCCGAGCCACAGCCTGGAACTGCTGAATGAATGAGAAAGTGAGCCCCCAGGATTATTCCAAGTGAGTGATCACTTTCACTGACCATACCTTGCTCTCCCCTCTCTCCAGTTGCCCTCTCTGTCCCTCTGATCCCCCCCTCTCTGTCCCTCTGATCCCCCCCTCTCTGTCTCTCTGATCCCCCCCTCTCTGTCTCTCTGATCCCCCCCCTCTCTGTCTCTCTGATCCCCCCCCTCTCTGTCTCTCTGATCCCCCCCCCTCTGTCTCTCTGATCCCCCCCTCTCTGTCTCTCTGATCCCCCCCTCTCTGTCTCTCTGATCCCCCCCTCTCTGTCTCTCTGATCCCCCCCCTCTCTGTCTCTCTGATCCCCCCTCTCTGTCTCTCTGATCCCCCCCTCTCTGTCTCTCTGACCCCCCCCTCTCTGTCTCTCTGATCCCCCCCCTCTCTGTCCCTCTGATCCCCCCCTCTCTGTCTCTCTGATCCCCCCCTCTCTGTCTCTCTGATCCCTCCCCCTCTCTGTCTCTCTGATCCCCCCCTCTCTGTCTCTCTGATCCCCCCCCTCTCTGTCTCTCTGATCCCCCCTCTCTGTCCCTCTGATCCCCCCCTCTCTGTCTCTCTGATCCCCCCTCTCTGTCCCTCTGATCCCCCCTCTCTGTCCCTCTGACCCCCCCCCTCTCTGTCTCTCTGATCCCCCTCCTCTCTGTCTCTCCGATACCCCCCTCTGTCTCTCTGATCCCCCCCCTCTCTGTTTTTGCCACTTTCTGTTAATAAACTCCTTCCTTCCCATCATCTCCCCAGACATTGATGTACTGTATCACAGAATTACTTTATAACCTTTATCCATTTAGTCCCTATTCATACTAGTGTGATGCAGGAGACCCTGTGATTCAGTGTCGGTTCTCATATCACACCAGAATTGCAAAATGGTTCACACTGAGATCTGCAAATCACTGGGGGTGTCAATGTAAAGTTAATGACACCCCCAGATTGGTTCAAAGATCACAGTGCGAACACCCATGCGATACAATTCCAATGAAAACCAAAAATAGGGACCTGCACCATTTTGGTGCGAATGCGATGCGATTTGTATGGCTGAAATCACATTGCACAGACATGCTATTTTTATGTATGTCCCAAGAACGGAGGTGGGGGGGGGGGGCCCAAGAAAATGTTTGCCCAGGGCCCAATCAGTATTAAAGACGGCCCTGGGTATAATGCAAGTTGTTGATGGCAGATTTATATATATATATATAAATATGTGTGTGTGTGTGTGATATATATATATATATATATATATATATATATATATATATATATAGATACACATTATATTGTCTAAAGTATTGGGATACCTGCCTTTAAAAGCACATGAATTTTATTGGCATCACAGTCTTATTCCGAGTTTGCCCACTCTTTGCAGCTATAACAGTTTCAACTCTTCTAGGAGTGTGTAGTGGAATGTTTGACTATTCTTCCAGAAGCACATTTGTGAGGTCAGGCACTGATGTTGGACGAGAAGGCCTGGCTCACAGTCTTTGCTCTAATTTATCCCACATGTGTTCTGTCGGGTTGAGGTTAGGACTCCGTGCAGGCCAGTCAAGTTCCTCCACCCCAAACTCATCCATGTCTTTATGGGCCTTGCTTTGTGCACTGGTGCACAGTCATGTTGGAACAGGAAGGGGCCGTCCCCAAACTGTTCCCACAAAGTTGGGAGCATAAAATTGTCCAAAATGTCTTGGTATGAGGAAGCCTTAACAGTTCCCTTCACTGGAACTAAGGGGCCAAGCTCAACCCCTGAAAATCAACCCCACACCGTAATCCCTCCCCACCAAATGATTTGTACCAGCAAAGTTTGGGGTGGAGGAACCCAACTGGCCCGGACATGGGCCTGACCTCAACCTGATAGAACACCTTTGGTAGGAATTAGAGCGGAGATTGTGAGCCAGGCCTTCTCATCACATGAGTGCCTGACCTCACAAATATGCTTCTGGAAGAATGGTCAAACATTCCCATAGACGCACTCCTAAACCATGTGGACAGCCTTCTCAAAAGAGTTAAAGCTGTTACAGCTGCAAAGGGTGGGCCAACTCAATATTGAACTCTACGGACTAAGACTGGGATGCCATTAAAAGTTCCGTGTGTAAAGGCAGGAGTCCCAATACTTTTGACAATATACAGTGGTGATCGAAAGTTTGGGCACCCCAGGTAAAAATTTGTATTAATGTGCATAAAGAAGCCAAGGAAAGATGGAAAAATCTCCAAAAGGCATCAAATTACAGATTAGACATTCTTATAATATGTCAACAAAAGTTAGATTTTTATTTCCATCATTTACACTTTCAAAATAACAGAAAACAAAAAAATGGCGTCTGCAAAAGTTTGGGCACCCTGCAGAGTTAATATCTTGTACTGCCCCCTTTGGCAAGTATCACAGCTTGTAAACGCTTTTTGTAGCCAGCCAAGAATCTTTCAATTCTTGTTTGAGGTATCTTTGCCCATTCTTCCTTACAAAAGTCTTCCAGTTCTTTGAGATTTCTGGGCTGTCTGTCACGCACTGCTCTTTTAAGGTCTATCCATAGATTTTCAATTATGTTGAGGTCAGGAGATTGTGAAGGCCATGCCAAAATTTGCTGAATCCATTTTTCCTTCTACTCGTACGATGTTCCCTGTGCCACTGGCTGCAATACAACCCCAAAGCATGATTGATCCACCCCTATGCTTAACAGTTGGGCAGAGGTTCTTTTCATTAAATTCTGTGCCCCTTCTTCTCCAAACGTACCTTTGCTCATTCCGGCCAAAAAGTTAAATTTTAACCTTATCAGTCCACAGAACTTGTTTCCAAAATGCATCAGGCTTGTCTATATGTTCATTTGCAAAGTTCAAACACTGATTTTTGTGGTGAGGACGTAGAAGAGATTTTCTTCTGATGACTCTTCCATGAAGACCATATTTGTACAAGTATCTCTTTATAGTGGAATAGTGTACCACAACTCCAGTGTCTGCCAGATCTTTCTGGAGGGATCGTGCAGTCAAAGGTGGGTTTTGAATTGTTTTTCTCACAATCCTGCGAGCTGTTCTGTCTGATATTTTTCTTGGTCTTCCACATCTTGCTTTAACTTCCACTGTTCCTGATGACTGCCATTTCTTAATTACATTCCGAACAGAGGATATTGACATCGGAAAACGCGTTGCCATCTTCTTATAGCCTTCTCCAGCTTTGTGAGCCTCAACTATTTTCAGTTTCAGTTTTCTAGACAACTCCTTAGAAGATCCCATGGTGCTGATTGTTGGGGCAAGGTCAGATAAGTCTGGGCATTTAAAATTTTGGAGATTGACATCTCCGGGTCTTCCCAGATAATGATTGAGAACAATCCATGACACTGGCAGGTCTCAGCCTTGCAAAGGGGGCAGTGCATGCTATAAATTCTGCAGGGTGCCCAAACGTTTGCAGACGCCATTTTTTTATTTAGTTTTCTGTAATTTTGAAAGTGTCAATGATGGAAATAAAATCTAACTTTTGTTGACATATTATAAGAATGTCTAATCTGTAATGTGATGCCTTTGGAGATTTTTTCCATCTTTCCTTGGCTTCTTTATGCACATTAATACAAATGTTTACCTGGAGTGCCCAAACTTTCGATCACCACGGTAATATACAGTGCCTTGCGAAAGTATTCGGCCCCTTGAACTTTGCGACCTTTTGCCACATTTCAAGCTTCAAACATAAAGATATAAAACTGTATTTTTTTGTGAAGAATCAACAATAAGTGGGACACAATCATGAAGTGGAATTAAATTTATTGGATATTTTAAACTTTGTTAACAAATAAAAAACTGAAAAATTGGGCTGCAAAATTATTCAGCCACTTTACTTTCAGTGCAGCAAACTCTCTCCAGAAGTTCAGTGAGGATCTCTGAATGATCCAATGTTGACCTAAATGACTAATGATGATAAATAGAATCCACCTGTGTGTAATCAAGTCTCCGTATAAATGCACCTGCACCGTTATAGTCTCAGAGGTCCGTTTAAAGTGCAGAGACATAATAATCATAGTTTGGGACTTTATATGAGATGTGTGACCCTATGTGACTAATAATTGTGCAACCATCAAATAACAAAACAAGTATGATAAGTCATGTTTTTATTCTACTCAAAGATGAGGTAAAAAATATTGGATGATAATGGTGTACATAAAGAACAACATAGGGAGCATGGATCATACATGAATATGATAGTATAGATGACAACAATGACATATGAATAAAATAGTACCATGAGTACATGCATGTTGTCTGGCAACATGGATGTCACCCATATGTACAGGTAGTATACCAATAGCTTAAAATACATAATGATGCAAATGTTAACATTGGATTTCTTTCATGGAAAGCTTGACGCGTTTCGTGTAAAAAACACTCATCAGGAGCGGGTAAAATCCAAGTATATAGAAAAAATAAAACACATATATAGCAAAATAGTCATGTATGTCGCTGTATAACAGCCTGTTATCCCTAGCCCTTGTAGATTTGGAACTCACAATTATGTTCCAGGATGGGTTGCAGGATGTGTAGAAATGCGCCATTAGAGGGTACGTCTGACCCGGGAGCTGAGGGAGCAACGCCTGCGCACATGAGTAGATGTGATGATAGATCTATGGATGCAGAGAGCATCATGAAGAACAAGGAACACACCAGGCAGGTCCGAGATACTGCTGTGGAGAAGTTAAAAGCTGTATTTGGATACAAAAAGATTTCCCAAGCTTTAAACATCCCAAGGAGCACTGTGCAAGCGATAATATTGAAATGGAAGGAGTATCAGACCACTGCAAATCTACGAAGACCTGGCCGTCCCTCTAAACTTTCAGCTCATACAAGGAGAAGACTGATCAGAGATGCAGCCAAGAGGCCCATTATCACTCTGGATGGCTGCAGAGGTCTACAGCTAAGGTGGGAGACTCTGTCCAACAATCAGTCGTATACTGCACAAATCTGGCCTTTATGGAAGAGTGGCAAGAAGAAAGCCATTTCTTAAAGATATCCATAAAAAGTGTTGTTTAAAGTTTGCCACAAGCCACCTGGGAGACACACCAAACATGTGGAAGAAGGTGCTCTGGTCAGATGAAACCAAAATCGAACTTTTTGGCAACAATGCAAAACGTTATGTTTGGCGTAAAAGCAACACAGCTCATCACCCTGAACACACCATCCCCACTGTCAAACATGGTGGTGGCAGCATCATGGTTTGGGCCTGCTTTTCTTCAGCAGGGACAGGGAAGATGGTTAAAATTGATGAGAAGATGGATGGAGCCAAATACAGGACCATTCTGGAAGAAAACCTGATGGAGTCTGCAAAAGACCTGAGACTGGGACGGAGATTTGTCTTCCAACAAGACAATGATCCAAAACATAAAGCAAAATCTACAATGGAATGGTTCACAAATAAACATATCCAGGTGTTAGAATTGCCAAGTTAAAGTCCAGACCTGAATCCAATCGAGTAAATGTGGAAAGAACTGAAAACTGCTGTTCACAAACGCTCTCCATCCAACCTCACTGAGCTCGTGCTGTTTTGCAAGGAGGAATGGGCAAAAATTTCAGTCTCTCGATGTGCAAAACTGATAGAGACATACCCCAAGCGACTTACAGCTGTAATCGCAGCAAAAGGTGGCGCTACAAAGTATTAACTTAACCACTTAAGCCCCGGAAGATTTTACCCCCATTCCGACCAGGGGGTATTTTGCGATTCGGCACTGCGTGAATTTAACGGACAATTGCGCGGTCGTGCGACGCTGTACCTAAACGAATTTGGCGTCCTTTTTTTCCCACAAACAGAGCTTTCTTTTGGTGGCATTTGATCACCTGTGCGATTTTTTGATTGGTTTGCGCAAAAGTTATCGCGTTTACTAACAAAGGGAAAGATTTCTGTCATTTTTGTTGTTTTTTTTTTTAACGTGTAATGGCGGCGATCTGCGATTTTTTTTGCGGTACTGCGACATTGGGGCGGACAGATCGGACCCTTGACTGACATTTTTGACACTTTTGGGGTTACCAGTGACATTTCTACAGTAATCAGTGCTATATATATGCACTGTTACTGTAAAAATACACTGGTAGTGAAGGGGTTAACTTTATTTGGGAGGGAGGGGCTGTGTGTATCCCTAGGGGCGTGCTTTCTACTGTGATTGGCTGGGGCTTGAGCTGTATGGACACTGATCAACAGATCTACATACTAGATCCGAGTGATCAGTATCCTAACAGCAAGGAGAATGACAGGCAGCTTGTTTACACAAGCTGCCTGACATTCTCCCTCTCCCCCGCCGATCGCCGAGTGACCGGCGGACATCGGGTCCGCCGGTCACACGCGCGGGGGGGTCCGTGACCACGCGGGAGCGGGAGCGTGCCTCCGGGGGCGCGCGCTCGCTCCCTAGACCCTCACAAGCTAGTGACGTAGCCCTACGTCACTTTGCCTGTGAGGGGCTGACTGCCGACGTAGATCGGCGTTAGGCAGTCGGCAAGTGGTTAAGGGGGCTGAATAATTTTGCACGCCCAATTTTTCAGTTTTTTATTTGTTAAAAAAGTTTGAGATATACAATAAATTTCGTTCCACTTCATGATTGTGTCCCCCTTGTTGATTCTTCACAACAAATTACAGTTTTATTTCTTTATGTTTGAAGCCTCAAATGTGGCAAAAGGTCGCAAAGTTCAAGGGGGCCGAATACTTTCGCAAAACACTGTATATGAAAAAAAAATTACTTAATAACCGCGCTCCCTCTAACATAAATTAACCATCAAATATAACCGGTGTCCCTGCTATTTTTACCAGGCTCTCTTTGATCTACAATACTGTAAGTGTTATTCTAAAGTGTGTGATCAATAAATTGTTTCATGCTACACTATGAGAAGCATTCTGTCTTCTTCTTGGTTGCATGTGGCATACATATTTGGAGATGGCTCCTCCTGGCTGGATTGGCTCCTCCTGGCTGGACGTCATCTGTGACATAAGGGGGCGGGGGTCTCCCGGTGACGTCACCGGGAGGCCCCTTCCCTAATGGCTATATAATAAGCTGCATGGACCGGAGCCGGCATAATCACCGGAGACATCGGCGGAGGAGGACCAGAGGAAGAAGAAGACCAGAGGGGAGAAGACAAGAGGAAGAAGAAGACCAGAGGGGAGAAGAGCGGAGGGGAGAAGACCAGAGCGGAGGGCAAAAGAGCGGAGAAGACCAGATGAAGATTTTTAATAAACTTCTTAAAACGTCTCCTGTCATTATTTACATACACTGCCTTTTATGGGGTGAATGGGTAGGGGTACAATGTACCCCTACCCATTCAAATAGGGAGGGGGTCTGGGATCTGGGGGGCCCCCTTGTTAAAGGGGGCTTCCAGATTCCGATAAGCCCCCTGCCCGCAGACCCCCACAACCACTGCCCAGGGTTATCGGGAAGAGGCCCTTGTCCTCATCAACATGGGGGCAAGGTGCTTTGGGGTGGGCGTGCAGAGCTCCGCTCGCTCGTCCCCTTTCCTGACCTGCCGGGCTGCATGCTCGGGTAAGGGTCTGGTATGGATCTTAGGGGGAACCCACGCCGTTTTTTCGGCATGGGGCTCCCCTCAAAATCTATACCAGACCTGAAGGGCCTGGTTTGGAACCTGGGGGGGACCCCCACCATGCCATTTTTTTGCCATTTTGGCATGGAGTTCCCCTCACGTTTCTCAGAACGCAAGTTGCATCACAAGTCGGATCAGGTCCATTCAAATCAATGGCCCGAAAGCCATATCAATGACAGCTCTTAGGCAATCATTGATTTTGAATGGAGGCAGAAAAAAAATGCTGCTAAAAGCCGACGTGGCCAAACGAGCCAATGGAAAAAGCTACTAAAAGCAAGTTTTTACAGCTGCTTTTTCCTGGCGTTAGAAGTGGCTCTGCAACTTGTTTTTTCTGACGCCCTGTGTGCATGGGGCCTAACTCTTTCCTAGCTTTACTCCCCCACTAGTCAAATGAGTTACTTGAACTGTTACCTCTAACTTCCGAGATTCTATGCCTACCATTAAGATGTCAGGGCTTTGGAATCCAGTGGACACACTAGTCCACTCAAAGAGCCATATATTTTGCTTCTGTTCCAGTTTTAGATGATTGACTCTCAAAGCTCTGGAACCTTACTCTGAGGGTTGTTTTTTCCCCTTTTTTTTCCACGGATGTCCATACTTCACCATGATGCTTTTCTGGTCTGTTGTAGATAATTTTCTAATCCCAGGGTACATGTTCTTTTCTAAATTTTTTGTTTTTCTGAAGTAAAATATTGAAACATTAAAAATTATGGTGGCAGTATTTCACCTTACCCTGCGACACAGTGTGCTCCCAGATGGGGTGTCTAGGTAAGGAGTAAATACGGTTCTAGCAAGGCTATTCCCATTACTGTGGATTCAGTACACGCTCAAGCGAGACCTCTGTTGTGTTAATGTAACCACTTGCTTAACCCTTTGTGATATGTTTGTATACATGACATAATGTGACATGACTTTCATACACTTTTGTACTTTTTCTTTGTGAAAACATCAATAAAAAAATTATTGAAATTGATTATGTTTCCATGGCTATTTATGGAACTGTGAACTATCACAAAAAAAGGGCTGTTTAGGACAATTTAAAACAATGTTGCACAGGCAAGCCAACAGGTGGAGTTTAAGTCAAGTTAAGCAGTGCCTCTAGGCAGGCAGCTACAGCTGAGCTGTCTCTATGGCTAAACCTTCGTTTAGCTGTTTAATAACAAAGATTGTTACTTATAGCAAAAAAGAAACATTTGAAACATCAGTTAAAAAACTTTACATATTCTACTCCTATACAATCTACCCTCCTCTCCCAGTGCATTTACTAAAAAGCAATGCTGTAGTTCCCTATGTACCCTCCGTCTGCAGAGAAATGGGAAAACTGCTGCCTTGTTTTGAATACTGAACCTCCAGATTGCACTGTAGGGCTCAGTGAGCATAGTCTATGAGAAGGACATTGCTCAGTACACAATGTATGGTGATAGTGGGGTACTGCACAGTAAGGAGGGATGTGGACAATGAAAAGTGAAGAAAGTCTGTACTTAGATGGAGCATGCTCTTCTGTACAGTTATACTCATTAAGGGAGGGCCAGGATCACCCAGGACCAAAACAGGAAAGTTGCAATCTGGTACCACCTTTGAGGCTTACCATATAAACCTAGTGAAATTGCTGTAACTATGAAACCAGGGAATTAAACATTGTTTTTATCGATGTAACAATCCAGGAATCAGAACTAGAATGATTGTTTAGATTCCGAATATGCGGATATCTCTGATGATTAACACTGCAGCTTAAGCAGCAGTTGGCATCTCTCTAGCCAGTCATTCCCTTTCACCTTGTCTTTCTCACTACAAGAAACATCTTGCTAATTGCACCGATTACACTTGATACAAATCTGTTTACCATACCAAGTTTCTACCTGACCTATCTGCATGGCATCTACAGCTGAAATTGCTGGCCTCCATTAAATTATGTTTGCTCATAATTGGCACCATTCTTAACAGTTGAATTGAGTAAGATTAATAGAAAATCAAGTGTAAATGTTCATGGCTATATTTTTACCTATCTTTTATTATTGCAATATTTTAATAGTTTGCAAAGAGAAAAAGCAGCTATTATCAGTTTTTTATTATCAGTTTTGATTTAGATCTTCTTGGGCAATAAATTGGGCTTTATTTATCAAAAATTCTAGGGCTGTGTGTGGATTATAAATCAGCTCCTGGTTTTTAAGCATATCCGCCTACATTTGTCAGGAGAACAGTGAAATGTATATAATGACATTTACTGTAGTATTGAATAGCAGAAACAAACTTGAGGGGCAAATTTATAAAGAAATACATCTAACATTAACCAAACATTGACTGCAGGTAAATCATCCGGGTGCATGGGTTTAAAACAACATTGATGAGTTTACCAGCAATGAATATTAACTGGAATTTACTTTCACTGCTTTATAAATATGCTTCTTATTATAGACTACAGAGAAATTACATGAATGATGAAAGCATGGAGTATATTCAGTAATACCTGGTGGTGGAATTATTTGCAAATCATTTTTGCAGGCTATTCTTATTGATTAGGCTTTGATGATACTCTTATCCTACTGCAAATAATGTGGTTTGGTATTGATGATATGTGCCGTATTGGTTAATTAAATGAAATGGAATATTAGGTCCACTTTTATTATTTTTAAAGTAAAAAGAAGAAAAAAATGGACTGGGCAGTCCCGTATTTTTCCTAGAGAGGCCAATCCCATAGAAACTTCTAGGCTCTGACAAAGATTTGTGAATTCATACCTAATATTAATTCATACCTAATACCCAATACCTCATTCTGATCACTCATTGAACCCTTTGTATATTCAGTTTCATTTACTAGTTGGACATGTTTAAACTATGTAGATTGATGAACCGTTACCTTTGTACTATTGTTTTGATGACATTAAACTGCCTTTTTTGGTGAAAATAAAATATTTAAAAATAAAATAATAGGTCCACTTTAACAGGGGCCTACTGTAACTACAGGATGCAAAAATCACTGGGGTTTGGGGCACACTATCTGACACACCTAGAGGTGACAGATAACGGGATAATGACAGCAACTGGAGCTCTTGAAGACACGCTGGTGAGATAACTATTCAGCTTCTACTATTGATTGAGAGGGCTGTATTTACTTAGGAATATGAGAGTGCCACTTTAAAAGTTATGAAAAACTGAATTTTTGTAAAATCTTACCTGTAAAATTCCTTTCTCTGAGTCCTCCGACAGTCGCCGCCTCTTCATATTCGTCACTAATGGGGTTATTGACCTTTGCTCCGTAGGAGTGCTAGGCAACAGAATACATTAATATCAAAGCTTTTAGCATATCCCACCCCCAGGGGGTGGTCCCCTCAGTCAATACCTCCTTGCTTCCTGCATACCAACTCAGTTTCAGTAGAATAGCAGTAGAGTATACAAACCAACCCCAAAAGAGGGGCGGGAGCGGCGACTGTCGGAGGACTCAGAGAAAGGAATTTTACAGGTAAGATTTTACAAAAATTCAGTTTTCTCTTACGTCCTCCGACAGTCGCCGCCTCTTCATATTCGTCACTAATGGGGACGTCCCAAAGCAGTGTAGACATGAGGAGTAGGAAAAAAAGCCGCCTAAAGCAACGCAGTACCCACATCAGAGAAAGGAACCTTACCAAAGTAAGAGAACCAACTGGGCAACAGGAAAAACGTGCTCAACAGGAGCAACAACCCAGGAAAAAACAAGTAACCTAGGGGTAAAAACACCCCAACAGCCAAGGACCCAAACAAGGGACCCTAAGGCACTGCCGCACTAAGAACTTTGCGGTCAAAAGAAGCATCTGCCGATGCCTGAACATCCACCTTGTAAAATTTGAAGAAGGTGTGAACGGATGACCAAGTCGCCGCCTTACACACCTGGGCCACAGAAGCCCGATGATGACAGGCCCAAGACGTACTCAGAGATCTGGTAGAGTGCGCCTTCACAGGCACGGGAGGAACCTTCCCCCTCAAAGCATAGGCCTGTTCAATGGTCTGTCTGATCCATTTGGCGATGGTAGAAGCCGACGCCGCCATGCCCTTCCGAGGTCCCTCAGGAAGGACAAAGAGAGAATCCGACTTGCGAAAGGATTTAGTCGATGACAGGTAAACCCTGATCACCCTAACAACATCCAGGGAATGGAAAGCCACCTCCTTCGGATGCTTAGGCTGCGCGCAAAGAGAAGGCAAGACAATGTCCTCATTGAGGTGAAATTCAGAAATTCTCTTCAGAAGAAAAGATGGGTTAGGTCGCAAGACCACCTTATCCAAGTGAATCACCAAATACGGAGACTTGCAGGACAAGGCCGCCAGCTCCGACACCCTGCGAGCCGAAGTAATCGCCACTAAGAAGGCAACCTTCTTGGACAACAAAGACAACGGACGACCAAATGTCGCACCCCTTGAACAAAGGTGCTAACCAAAGAGTTAGACGCCACAGGACGTTGAAAAAGAACGGCCAGCGCAGAAATCTGACCCTTAATCATGGCCAACGCCAAACACTGATCCACGCCTGCTTGAAGGAAAGCCAACACTCTCGACACCGAGTATGAGCGAGGGGAATACCCCCTGGACTCACACCAGGCAAAATACGCCTTCCAAGTACGGTAGTAAATCTTCCCTGAAGAGGCCTTCCTGGCCTTGATCAAAGTAGGAATGACCTCAGGGGAGAGACCCCTATCCTTCAAGACCTTGCTTTCAACAGCCAGGCCGTTAAAGCCAGCGACTGTAAAGCAGAATGGAATATCGGTCCTTGAGACAAAAGGTCTGCTCGAAGAGGCAGACGACACGGAGCGTCGACAGCCAGATTCACGAGGTCTGCGTACCAAGACCGGCGAAGCCAGTCTGGCACCACCAGAATCACCGTTTTCGGTTCCGAGGCCAACCTGCGAAGGAACCTGGACAGCAGCTGAATCGGTGGAAAGGCATACATAAGGCGATACTGATGCCAGGGCGTCACTAACGCGTCCGAGGCGTCTGCCCGAGGATCGCGCGTCCTTGCCACGAACCTTTCCACCTTGTGATTTAGACGAGACGCGAACAGGTCCACATCTGGGGACCCCCACTTCGCACACAACATCTGGAAGACATCCGGGTGAAGGGACCATTCCCCCTGGTCCAGGGTCTGGCGGCTCAGATAATCCGCCTGCCAGTTCTCCACCCCCGGAATGTGAACTGCACAGATCGCCGGGACGTGCGTCTCGGCCCAAGACAGAATGTCGGCTACTTCCCGAGCCGCCCGGGCACTCCTGGTGCCCCCTTGGTGGTTGATGTAGGCCACCGCCATTGTCCGTCTGCACCCGAACTGGATGGCCCTGAAGCCTGTCCGTCCAACGCAGAAGACAGAGATTTATCGCTCGCAATTCCAGAATGTTGATCGGAAGGGAGGCTTCCTCCTCCGACCAAGTTCCCTTGGTCGGAGAACACCACCCCAGCCCGACAGGCTGGCATCCGTGGTGATCACCGTCCACGACAAGGGACGAAAGGACTTGCCCCCCGACACCGCCGGGGACTGGAGCCACCACAAAAGACCCCTTCGGTTGTGGCGGCTCAACGAAATCCGCAGATCCAGAGATTGGGGACGCCTGTCCCCCACGGCCAGGACCTCCGCCTGAAGCTCCCGTGTGTGAAATTGGGCGAAGGGAATCGCCTCGAAAGCCGAAACCATCAATCCCAGACACCTCATACACGTCCGGAGGGACGAGCACTGATTGTCCCTGAGGGACCTGACTTCGCACTGAAGTGTCCAAAGCTTGTCTTCCGGCAGGAAGACCTTCGCCTGAACAGAGTCCAGAATCATCCCCAGGTAGGGAAGACGAACTGACGGACACAACGTCGATTTTGGAAAATTTATCGTCCAGCCGAATTCCTGCAGAGTCTGCACCGTGATGGACAGGTCGTTCACCAGACCCTGATTGGTTGCGGACCGAATCAAGATATCGTCCAGATACCCCAGGACAGAAATGCCCTGGGCCCTCAGTAAAGCCAGAACCGGCGCAAGCACCTTGGTGAAAACCCGAGGAGCCGAAGCGAGACCGAAGGGTAACGCCACGAATTGATAATGATCCTCCGCAATGGCAAATCGAAGGTACCTCTGGTGACCCTCGAAAATGGGGATGTGTAGGTACGCATCCTTCAAGTTGATGGAGGCCATGAATTCCCCCGGAACCAGGGCAGCCACCACCGAGCGCAGGGATTCCATGCGAAACTTGCGAACCCGCACAAAGCGGTTCAGAGCTTTTAAGTCCAGAATCGGACGTACTTTGCCCTCCTTTCTGGGCACAGTGAACAGATTGGAATAGAACCCCCGAAATCTGTCCCGATGAGGCACCGGAACCACCACTCCCTGGGCCCGCAGATCCCACACCGCCAGGTGCAGATCCTGCAAACGCTCCGGAGTCAGCTGAAGGTTTGAGGGGAAAAATCTGCCCGCCGGCCGAGAGAGAAACTCGAACTTGTATCCAGATCGAACGATTTCCTGAACCCACCTGTCCCGAACGCGGTCCAGCCAGGGTTGAAGAAAACTGAGCAAACGTCCCCCCACCCCAGAAACGGGTGAGGGCGCCCCTTCAGGCCACATTGTTATGGGCAGCGGTTCCGGACTGGCCGGACTTCTGCTTACCCGCCCACGGCTTCTTCTGGGAGCCTTGGCCTTTGAAGGGCTTGCCCTTATAGTGCGACCGAAAGGCACGAAAGGACCCCTGAGAGGGCCTAAACGAAGCATTCTTCTTACCACGAACAAACTTATTCTTGTGAGATTGGGGCAAGAGAGTGCTCTTACCTCCAGAAATACCCTTTATCAGAGTATCCAAAGATTCGCCAAAAAGGCGGGATCCCGCATAGGGCAAATTTGCCAGAGTCTTGCGAGAAGATTGGTCAACCGACCAACATTTCAACCATATCAGGCGACGGTTCAAGACCGCCACACTAGAAAGGCGCGCCGCCAAAGGGACTAAATCCAAGTCCGCATCACACAAATAAATGACACCCTGATGAATCTGATCCACCATAGCCATTGTTGTCGGCGGGGCAGAGTCAGCCACCAGAGTGCGCTTGAGCACCTGCGTCCAATCCGCAATAGCCTGGGCTGCCATAATGGAAGCAAAAATAGGCTTCAGCATAGAGCCAGCAACCGTATAAGCATGACGGGCCAGAGATTCCAATCTCCTGTCCGTCGGGTCCCGGAACACCAGGGTATCCTCAGCAGGGATAGCAGTTGATTTATTCAAAATCGCCACCGCGTGATCCACCTGAGGCGGTACACACCAACGCTCATCAGTAGCCGGTGTAAAGGGATAACGCAGCTTGAACCTACTCGGCACAGCAAAAGGCTTTTTTAAATTGCGCCATTGCTCATCAACCGCGCGCTGAAATTCCGTAGAGCAAGGAAAAACCTGCGATGTTTTGCGTTTCCTCTGCGTCCCATAAGAGGACATCAAAGCAGGAGGACATGGTTCATCCTGCAAATGCAGCGTTTGCTTGATAGAAGCAACCAACTCATCCATGAGTGCAAGCTCTTCAGACGAGCCAGGGGGAGAATTATCAACCCCTTCCACCTCAGCCTCCCCGTCAGACCCCACAAGGTCAAGGGATGAGTGAGACCCTGAGAAGGGCACTCCAGCCATAGCAGCCCCATCGCCCTCTGAATCAGAGGAAATAGACACCCTGGGCCGTTTAGTGGATCGATCAGCCACCAGCATCTGCACCTGAGCAGCTAAGTTTGCCACAATAGTGGCCAGATCAGCCCCCTCGGGGGAAGCAGCAGCCTCTTGGCCCCCCACCAGGGTGGGAGGAAACTTGCAATCCTGAGAATCCATGCCCCAGCAAAATAAGTAATAAAGGGTACTGCCCCTTTAAGATCGCGGCGAGCGCTGCCCACCGCACCCACTGAACACACTGACCCCCACAGGGATAAGAAACTGGGCAAGGAATACAGGAAAAAAGGAGACATAAAACCTGGAGAGCTCACACAGGCTGCTGCACCGATCGCTGTCCCAGAGGAAAAGGAAGTGATGCAAGACTGACCACCCCTATGAAGCCTATGCAAGGCTACACAAACATGGCCGCTGGCTGAGGACAAAACCATGGGCAAAGAGAACATGGCGCTGACATGTGGGATCGATCGCCGCTCAAAATGGCGGCGTTTGGCGCCAAAAACGTGTGCAGTACCTCACAGGACCTGCCACCATAAGTTTTGCCCCAGAAAAATCCCTGATCGCCGCACAGCATGTCTTAAATCTTACTGCTTCATATGACACCCAGCAGAGCGGGAGAGCCCCCCCCCCCTCACAGCCCACACACAGGCAGCAAGCTCACACAGGCGCTTACAGGGAGCACAGCAGCCACACAGACATGCAGGGTCACACAGTCCCAGACTGACACCCAAAAAAGACAGGTCCCCACACAGAGATACACTTACCAGTCCGGATGGTGTGGGGAGCCTGCTCCAGCGACCAAACCGCAGTACTGAGGACAGGGAGTGTCGCAAGCATGACGCAGTGGAGTTGCGGTGCGAAACCGCAATGGCGTCCAGTGAGGTAGCCACCTCACCGATAGCATCCCTGCAGCGAACAGGGATGGGTCGTTCAATGTGCCAGGGCAAAACCTAAGCTGAACGCTCGATGGCAGGCTGGGAAGCCCCAGGCCCTGAGCCCTGGGATCCAGGGTGGCCAGACTGAGAGCCAGCTCCGCACGATCATCTTCATCAGAAGAACTAACTAACACTGGAAATAAACAGCTAAGTAAAAGAAAGAAAAAAAAAACTTCAAATAAAATCAAAAAAGAGAAAAGTGGCTGAGACTAAGAGCCCCAGCACAGGAACAGCCTGCACTCCTGAGCTAGGCATATGAAACTGAGTTGGTATGCAGGAAGCAAGGAGGTATTGACTGAGGGGACCACCCCCTGGGGATGGAATATGCTAAAAGCTTTGATATTAATATATTCTGTTGCCTAGCACTCCTACGGAGCAAAGGTCAATAACCCCATTAGTGACGAATATGAAGAGGCGGCGACTGTCGGAGGACGTAAGAGAAATGTTGATTGCTTAACCACCATGCTGATCCAAATTGCTTCACAACTTTCTAAGGTTACTGACCTGCAACAAACATGCAGCCAATAAAGTCAGAATAAAATTAGAACTTGATACATGTACAAATCTGTTGGACAGCCAGGCAAATAGATCAAAAAAGATAAGTGCTGGACAGCACCCCCTTTCCTGCGCTCGGAACCTGGTCCTCAGGCTGTCTCAATCCTGGAACTCGTACTGGTATTAGGCATCCATGATGGCTAGGCTTTGCTGCCCCTTACGACCAGGGTGGTCGACCAGACACTGAAAATACAAAGCAAAAGAAGGGCGCACCAGCCTAGCGCATTATCCTCAGCAAGTTTATTTGGATAAAATTGTTTAAAATCAAATACTCACAAACAAACAAGAAGTTCAGGCACATCAATTCCATACACCTGCCTCCTACCAGAGGATCAACGTCTTTACTGGAAGCAGGGGGCTGACGCGTTTCGAGGCTGTGCCTCTTCCTCAGAGCCTGGAGGCCATGGTCAAGTCCATAGTTTAAATATAATATGTAGGGCCAGGCCTCCACATGACCCCTGGGGGATGTGGGAGGAGATATCGCCCAAATGGGCGTGGCTACACAGCCAATTACCCAAAAACTGTTGCAAGTCACAAATGTAGTTACATTTTGATTGGCTAGCCCCACGCGACCATTTATTCCATTGGTGAGCTATCCAAAAAACTTCCCAGCTCATCGTGGACTCCATTTCACATATCAAACATATCAAAAATAAGATTAAAACTAATGTGGTAAACTGACCTGTGCATGTCGTGGTCCTAAACAAAATGGGGCATCGAGCTGAAGCCATCGTGTAGGTCGATAATCCAGTATCTCATACCGGACGTATTGGGCATATTCCCTGGTGGTCTAATGGTGTTCGCTGTAAAGTCGGCTACCCGGATATTCAGGATGGTATACTATAACAGCAGGGCGGCGGTGGAACGCACGCCGCTCATCCCGGAACTAGCGTGCGCACCACCGCATAGCGTCACTTCCGCCCATCCAGGTCGTGACGACTTCCGGCTTCCGTATACATTGGCGGCGGGACAGCGGTGGAACGCACGCCGCTCGTCCCGGAACTGGCGTGCGCATCACCGCATAACGTCACTTCCGCCCATCCAGGCAATGACAACTTCCGTCCCCGGCAAGCTGTTCCTATAGTGACCGCAAAAGGGAGGACACAAGTGTGCCCCGCTGATGTATCATGTACACTATACCATACGGACCATATCTAGGGGAACTATATTTAGATGCACCATACAGAATCGACTCTGGTGGGAGTTGATTGGAGAGCTCTTCCGGGATGAGCGGCGTGCGTTCCACCGCCGCCCTGCTGTTATAGTATACCATCCCGAATATCCGGGTAGCCGACTTTACAGCGAACACCATTAGACCACCAGGGAATATGCCCAATACGTCCAGTATGAGATACTGGATTATCGACCTACACGATGGCTTCAGCTCGATGCCCCATTTTGTTTAGGACCACGACATGCACAGGTCAGTTTACCACATTAGTTTTAATCTTATTTTTGATATGTATGATATGTGAAATGGAGTCCACGATGAGCTGGGAAGTTTTTTGGATAGCTCACCAATGGAATAAATGGTCGCGTGGGGCTAGCCAATCAAAATGTAACTACATTTGTGACTTGCAACAGTTTTTGGGTAATTGGCTGTGTAGCCACGCCCATTTGGGCGATATCTCCTCCCACATCCCCCAGGGGTCATGTGGAGGCCTGGCCCTACATATTATATTTAAACTATGGACTTGACCATGGCCTCCAGGCTCTGAGGAAGAGGCACAGCCTCGAAACGCGTCAGCCCCCTGCTTCCAGTAAAGACGTTGATCCTCTGGTAGGAGGCAGGTGTATGGAATTGATGTGCCTGAACTTCTTGTTTGTTTGTGAGTATTTGATTTTAAACAATTTTATCCAAATAAACTTGCTGAGGATAATGCGCTAGGCTGGTGCGCCCTTCTTTTGCTTTGTATTTTCAGGCAAATAGATCAGCAGGGGTAGGCCACATATACCTAGCAGCCTACATTCAGAGAGCACTCAACGGAGGGTTGCAGAAGAGCTGGGATGATAGGTAGGCAGGTTAGTTGCCAGCTTCAGTAGGTTACCAAAGCCTGAGCTAGGCACCCAGCTTTACATTTATCTCTGCTTGCTTCTAAACCTAGTCCTACACCTAGTTAATCTGCCTAGGGTTATACAGTATGTATACCCGGTGATAAGTGGGGCAGTCAGTTGGTAGGTATTTAACCACACACAAGAGAATTACATAGTTACTCAGGATGACAGAGGGAGAGTAAGTATGTGGCAAGAAGACAAAGGGCTGCTTTATATGAACATGGCTGGAACATTCCGCACTGGGATTGCTAATCTTGTGTTTTTCAGGGCTGTTGGCAATAAAATATAAAGGAGACTAGTACACTTATACTGAGGGACCACAGTGGGCCAGATCACTTCACTGGGTTATCTTTTAGATCTGAAAGGACCATCTACCTGACTTGCATTAGGTCTTCCAATTCTGCCAGGTGAAAGTGTTACATTACCATGGACATTTACTAACTATCCATCTTTTTCACAAATGGTTTCCAGGTTTGAGGATTTGGTAATGTAATTTATTTTCGTCCTTCGATATGTCCCTGCACAATACTAGCAGCCCAGAAGCTGGGTCAAGAGATGGGAGTGCATGTTGCCTTTGGTGTGTATCTGGGTATCTCCAGTGTCTGTACTGTTGTTCAAGGTTGTTTTTCACACTGGCCATGACCCCTTTCCTCTTTCCAACACAAAGCAGGAGCTAAATTTTTCTGCACTGTGGGAATGTGTTGTTCAGGAAAAAGGGGTAGAATGTCATGTATAATCATTGCCTTAAAGCCCAGTTTAAAACTCCATATTTATAAAGCAGCCTATGGGTGACTTGATTTTTTTTCTTCTACCACAGATGGAAGGAAAGCAAATTGCTCAGCTACCGCATCAACACAGTTAGTTTTGATGGGGAAATGTCTCTCGCAGACCTATTGTGTTCTGCCTGTGGAAGTCGCGGAGAGCCTTACCAGCCGGCAGAACACAGTGATTACTGCCAGTGGCTACCAGCAATAATCGCATGTAAACAAAAGCTGGTTGTACTCAAGTCGATCAAAGGATCAACTTGGGTACAATCTAGGGATCGACCGATTATAGGCAAGGCCGATATATTGAGGGCCGATATGCACTTTCCCCGATATATCGGAATTGGCCCCGGAGGTTACCGATATTGCCGATATTGTTGTGACGTCATTGCATATGTTGCACCACGCGCCACCGCGCACTGGGACAGCTTCTGCCTTCTTAAGCCGCCTCCCTCAGCCTCATCTGGAGTCGGGGAGTCTTGGGACAGTGAGTGTACAGTGCAGTGTACAGTACACACAGTGTGTTTAACACAGCCGCCATACATACACCCACCCACAGCTGCCCAGTGCCAGCCAGCCACACACTCACAGGTCTGTACCAGCCAGCCAACCACAGGTCCTGCCTGTACCAGCTAGCCAGCCACAGGCCCTGGGCCTGTACCAGCCAGCTACCCACCACACAGGGTGCCAGCCAGCCACCCACCAAAGGGTGCCAGCCAGCCACCCACCCACCACAGGGTGCCAGCCAGCCAGCCACCCATCACAGGGTGCCAGCCACCCACCCACCCACCAAAGGGTACCAGCCAGCCACCAAAGCTCATCAATGCTAGTAATGAGTAATGTTTTCCTGTTTTTGGGACAGATATTATTCTCTCTCTCTCTCTACATATTGTTATATCTATATATACAGTATCTCACAAAAGTGAGTACACCCCTCACATTTTTGAAAATATTTTATTTTATCTTTTCATGTGACAACACTGAAGAAATGGCACTTTGCTACAATGTGAAGTAGTGAGTGTTCAGCTTGTATAACAGTATAAATTTGCTGTCCCCTCAAAATAACTCAGCACTCATGTCTTAACTACTGGCAACAAAACTGCTGGCAACAAAACTGAGTACACCTCTAAGTAAAAATTTTCAAATTGGGCCATATTAGCCATTTTCCCTCCCTGATGTCATGTGACTAATGTGTTACAAGGTCTCAGGTGTGAATGGGGAGCAGGTGTGTTATATTTTCTGTTATCGCTCTCACCCTCTCATACTGGTCAGTGGAAGTTCAACATGGCACCTCATGGCAAATAACTCTCTGAGGATCTGAAAAAATAATTATTGCTCTACATAAAGATGGTCTAGGCTATAAGAAGATTGCCAAGACCCTGAAACTGAGCTGCAACATGGTGGCCAAGACCATACAGTGGTTTAAGAGGACAGGTTTCTCAGAACAGGCCTCACCATGGTCAACCAAAGAAGTTGAGTGCACGCGCTCATATCCGTGGATGCACAAGAAAGCCCGCAAACAGTTTGCTGAAGACAAGCAGACTAAGGAAATGGATTCCTGGAACCATGTCCTGTGGTCTGATGAGACCAAGATAAACTTATTTGGTTCAGATGGTGTCAAGCGTGTGTGGCGGCGACCAGATGAGGAGTACAAAGACAAGTGTGTCTTGCCTACAGTCAAGCATGGTGGTGGGAGTGTCATGGTCTGGTGTTGCATATGGGGAGCTACAGTTTATTGAGGGAACCATGAATGCCAACAGGTACTGTGATATACTATTGCAGAGCATGATTCCCCTCCCTTCAGGAACTGGGCCGCAGGGCAATATTCCAACATAACGACCCAAAACACACCTCCAAGATGACAACTGCATTGCTAAAGAAGCTGAGGGAAAAGGTGATGGACTGGCCAAGCAGGTCTCCAGACCTAAACTCTATTGAGCATCTGTGGGGCATCCTCAAATGGAAGGTGGAGGAGCGCAAGATTTCTAACATCCAACAGCGGACTCCAGTGGCAACCTGTGAAGCTCTGGTGAACTCCATGCCCAAGAGGGTTAAGGCAGTGTTGGAAAGTAATAGTGGCCACACAAAATATTGTCACTTTGGGACCAATTTGGACATTTTCAGTTAGGGGTGTACTCACTTTTGTTGCCAGCGGTTTAGACAATAATGGCTGTGTGTTTAATTTTTTTACTTTACATTGTAGCAAAGTGTCATTTCTTCAGTGTTGTCACATGAAAAGATATAATAAAATATTTACAAAAATGTGAGGAGTGTACTCACTTTTGTGAGATACTATATAAATATATATATATATATATATATATATATATATATTTTTTTTTTTTTTTGTTAACATATTATAGATAGATAGATAGATAGATAGATTCTATATGCATTCTCTGCAGTATATATTTGTGTATATACTGCCATGTGCATTGTGTATGCCCAGGGACTTTGCCATTTGTGAAATATCTTTTGTTAAATGAGTAACAATTTTGTATGTTGTTTAGTATTTCCAAATGATCATATTTTTCACCACAAAAATGTCAAATGTGTACCAAAATCATATTCCAAATCAAAATGTCATTACCAACATTCAGAGGGTACACTACACTGACTGCACTTGCCGCAGAGTGCCCTGGGTGTTTGTGTGTACGACGAACGTCCGATGTTCGAGTCAAACTTACATTCCACTCGAACATCCAGCCCATCCCTATTGCCTGATGTAATTCCACCACCAATAGGTAAATGTCTAAAGAAATTTAGTATTTTGGTGTAGGAGGGTTCCCCCACCATTGTATATATTGCCATATGTGTTCCACGGGGAAGGACAAGAAGTAGCCTTGTGAATTCCACACCAGCACCAATTGCAGTCTCTTGCCAAGCAAAAAGCCCCAAAATTAGATATGGTCCTATAGGAGCATGCTGACAATAACCAGCCTTGGAACCAGATGGCATATCACAGAAACAGGTTGGTCAATGGCACTCAGGACTTCCAGAGTACATCTGCATTGATTTACATTTTGCACCCCAGGGAGTTAGGATTGTTTAACACCACAGAGATGGAGACTCCGTGCATGTGACAACATAGTGGCTAACTGGTTAGTACTTCTGCCTTGCAATACTGGGATTAGGGGTTCGAATCCCAAGCATGCCACTATCTGGTTGGAGTTTTGTATGTTCTTACTCTGTTGTGGTGTTATAGCTTCTTTTTCACAAGGTATTATATTTCTGACGGGTTTCACATAATGGAAACAAAAGAAATTACATTGTAAATAAAGCGAGTGTGGGCTTTACACAAAATTTATAACAGTTTTTTGGTCAGATATAGATTTATAAGTATGATGTGATCCTGCACCCATATTTAAATGTTGGATGCTGATGACGAATGTGCAGCCCTCACAAAGTTGACAATTCCTGCTTTGCACCCTCCACATGCTCAAAAACTTACAACTTTAATTGTTTTGTTTGTGGTATTACTGATCATGGCCAGAGACTTGGACATTTAAAAGTTTCCATTATACACTGCACAGATACATAGCTTAGTGGGTAGCACTCTTACCTAGAAAGACCATGGTATCACCTGCTTAAATTTTAAACAGCAGAGTATGCTGAAAATAGGCGAACGCCTCATTGCCGCTACCACTGCTACATCCGAATGGTTGTTTCCATAATTTGCATGCTCAATTGCATGCTCAACTGCATGCAATGGTATGTAATTTAGCAAAAATAATCAGGGGTCCCTCAGGCCATATGGTGAGGACGGTGCTGTGTCATAATAGTCCGTGGGTGTCGCATGAGTGCCTTTATGCAGGACTCCTGCTTGGCAATAGATCCAATAGGTCCAGTGGTGAAACACTTGGATGGCCCCAAATTCCTGGATCACAACCCCTGGTGTGAATTAGTAGTCGGTGCTTCCACTCGTGCCTCCCGCCTTGGGGTGAACACTCACCAAATATCAGGCCCCTGGAAAGGGGTGATCAGCCTTGGTCCACTCCTCTTCAACTTTGCGAAGTTGCTGGATATTGGCAGGGTCCTGGAACACGCTGTCGTATACGCCGATCCAGAGCATCCCAAACATGCTCAATGGTTGACATGTCCAGTGAGTATACTGGCCATGCAAAAACTGGGATGTTTTCAGCTTCCAGGAATTGTGTATAGATCCTTGCAACATGGGGCCATGCATTATCATGCTGCAATATGAGGCGATGGTCGTTGATGAAAAGCACAACAATGGGCCTCAGGATCTCATCACAGTATCTGTGTGCATTCAAATTGCCATCAATAAAATGCACCTGTGTTCATTGTCCATAACATATGCCTGTCCATACCATAACCTCACCGCAACCATGGGCCACTCGATCCACAACTTTGACATCAGCAAACCGCTCACCCACATGACGCCATACACGCTGTCTGCAATCTGCCCTGTACATTGAAAACTGGGATTCATCCATGAAGAGACCACCTCTCCAAAGTTCCAGATGCCAACAAATGTGAGAATTTGCCCCGGTTATGACAATGAACTGCAGTCAGGCCAAGACCCCGAAAAGGACGACGATGAGCAGATGAGCTTACTTGAGATGGATTCTGACAGTTTGTGCAGAAATTATTTGGTTATGCAAACCGATTAATGCAGCAGCTGTCCGGGTGGCTGGTCTCAGACTTTCTTGGAGGTAAAGATGCTGGATGTGGAGGTCCTGGGCTGGTGTGATTACATGAGGTCTGCGGTTGTGAGGCCGGTTGGATATACTGCAAAATTCTCTGAAAACGCCTTTGGAGACAGCTTATGGTAGAGAAATGAACATTCAATTCACGGGCAACAGCTCTGGTGGACATTCCTGCAGTCAGCATGCCGATTCCACGCTCCCTCAAAACTTTCTACATCTGTGGCATTGTGCTGTGTGGTAAAACTGCACATTTTAGAGTGGCCTTTTATTGTGGGTAGCCTAAGGCACAGCTGTGCAATAATCATGTTGTCTAATCAGCATCTTGTTATGCCACACCTGTGAGGTGGATGGATTATCTCAGCAAAGGAGAAGTGCTCACTAACACAGATTTAGACAGATTTGTGAACAATATTTGAGAAAAATGGGCCTTTTGTGTACATAGAAAAAGCCTTAGATCTTTGAGTTCAGCTCATGAAAAATGGGGGCAAAAACAAAAGTGTTGAATACATTGAATAGCTTTTGGGAGGTGGTTAGTACCAAAGCTAAAGCATGTACACTGAACAAAATTATAAACTCATCTGTTTATTGGGGTATGTATACATCGATATAGCTAGGAAATAAAATATTCAGATTTAATGACATTACGTTGTGCCTGCCATTATATAATAATTATTTATTTTCTGGGCATATTTGTAAGGGTGACCTGGCCAGAACTGAATTGAGGTGTGTCTTTTTGGCTTCTCTGCCTTGTTAGAGGATTTTATCTCATCCCTAGGATGGCACTCCAGCTTCAAATCAGCAGCTGCTAATTTTTTTTTTAGCATTTTAGCTACAGGACAATCATCTTTCCATAATATTCACTAATTGGAAGCAATATACAGTATATATCTCTTCTTATAATACAGAGCTGAAAAAGACCCCTGAAATCCTATGAACATTTTATGTTTAATAGATAATTGGTAAAGCAAATTTTCCTGAGCACTATTTGAATAATAGCTCATGTAGCAAAATTCTAGAGTATAAGCTTTTGAGAAAGCAACCAACGTCAGGTCAAGCAGCAGTACTTTCTGCAGCAAACCAGCCCACAGTATTTTATATCAGGTTATTTACTCAATGACATATCAGCCTTTCTGTCAATCACCACAGTTGACAGACCCCAGTCTGCACCTATAGTGCATTTAATATGTA
This sequence comes from Pelophylax lessonae, assembly GCF_965119305.1. Taxonomy (NCBI): domain Eukaryota; kingdom Metazoa; phylum Chordata; class Amphibia; order Anura; family Ranidae; genus Pelophylax; species Pelophylax lessonae. The sequence goes on from NC_138768.1 coordinate 713,191,656, forward strand.
GCTTTAATATGGCCTCATAACAACCAGTCATATTTGAACCTGCACTAAAAGTGACAGTTGGAGAATGAATGCTTCTGTCTGGTTGCTATGAAACAAGGCAGACTGGTCTCATTAGTTTGAAGCTTTGATAAATAAAGCTTAAATCTTTAAATTCTATAATTGGAGGACTCGCTGACTGTTAAGAAAGGGCATTGTAGATAAAATGCCAGATGATTTTTCTTTTTTACAGTGTGCTTTCTTCTAATACTTATGTACACAGATAAAATGCCATCCCTTAGGCCTGCCTGTGCATGGGTCATATTGTGTTATGTGGGTCACTGCAGTTTGTTTTATGGCTCACTGGGTGTACTTTTGTGTGTGTATGACAGTCGTATATTTTTTGGGCTCCCTGGTTGGGATTTTGCATTTGAACTTATAATCCTAGCTATCTCACTGGCATATGGAGCATACAGATCAACATAAAGCTAAATTAATGACCATGCTTTGTGACAGTGTGGTAAAATGCATAGTTTTGCATTTTAAAGCTAGAAAAAATAGTTTAAGAGAGAATGGTAGGGGGTAAAAAAAAAAAAAAAAAGAGCGAGGAAAAGGATCCTGGAGCCAAGACAGAGCTGATGGAGGAATATCAATCAAAAAATAAATTCAAGAGATTATACAATGCAATCATATAAGACACATTTGTGGTGACACAATCAATGGGAATGCGAATATAAGATGTACAAATCTCATATAACTGTATTGTTGTATGACATGACATAACCAGAACACATGAAATAATGATTCTTGTGCAGCTTGGCTTATGAAATCCAAATCATTAGACATTGATTTCACTGTAAATAGATGAATCAGATAACAATAGATCGGATATAAAACCTGGGATTGAACCAGCTTCCTGCTATTTCTTCTAAGTAGAGAAAAGAAGTTGAAAATTTCTATTTAAGCATGACTTTAATAGCCATTTATGTGTATATTAGGCTTGAGTACGTTGATAAAGGGCCTTCTCAAACTGACATTGGTTTAGTGTAACTGTCAGTGTATGAACTACTTCTCTAATTAAAAGAAAAAGCATTGAGGAGGGCAAGTGGTATGTAGCTAGTAATTCTTCAAAGCGAAGTCATTTAAAGCTCTTGAACAGCGACCATGTCCTTTTTTTTACAGAATTTTGCCCATAAAGCACAAGCAGATGCAGAAAAGACATGAGAAAGGAATTCTAACTACATATAAGCATTGAGAGAATGGCCCAAAAAAAAATCAGTAAGTAGATCATAGCTCTCCTCCATATAGTTATACAGGATACAGTAATTGTAAGCCACGTCTGTGACGATAATGAGGTCTGATGACTCCAAACTGAGTGGGCAGAAGGGGGTAGTTGGGTTGCACATGGTGTCATTGTTCTAAAATTAACCTGTTTGCAATGAATTTGATTTAAACCTTTTGTATGTGCCCCAGCTGGGGATGACAATTTGTGAAAGACACAAATCTTTCTACAGTAACCCCAGTGATGATCACTTTCAGTCGGTTGACACTTAAACTTTTGTCCTGCAGGTTTGAAAATCTCTATACATGGAAAGGCTGAGAGTGCCATCATGGCAACCTTCACACGGGAGAAAAAAGTTTCTTTCACTGATTTGTCCAATGTGCTGCTACAATATGTCAGTTTTGAATCTGTAGGTATTTTTTTTTTTTTTTTTTTTACAAATTTGTGTATCTGCCTTTCTTTAGATGATAGAAGGCATTTGAACCAGTATCCCATAGTAGGAGAGGCCTATTGCTATTCTGATAGCAGCCTATATGTCCTTCAAAACTACATGAACGCTTCAAAAAGGATGCCTCAAACTAGGACCTCAATGTCAAAAAAACAGGTGGTCCCCATAAAGGTAGTATGCTTATTCAGTAAAGTTTATGTGCAATTGATCTGTTCCCAGCACAGATGTGTCAATTGCTACTCCCCTACTACCAAATGTAAAGTGAACTGAAAATGAACACTGAATTTACATACAACAAAGAAACTTCCCACCCTACCAATCAGCAATATATAATATATAAAAATTCTAATAATCCAAAGGATCTTCTGTCTTCTTTGCCTTGCATAGGTTCCCATGCTTTTTGAAACAGTCTGTTATATAATGGTCAGATAAGCTCCTGCATGTTTTTTATCCAAAGCTGAATGATTCTCACATAGGTTCTCTATAATAACTGAATCACAAGATTCACAGAGTATACTTTGGTTTGAAGTGTGCCTATACTTTAAAACACAATAAAAAGGGTTGGATGTTTACGGGGAAGGACAGCTATTCAAATGTATGAAAAAGAAAAATCCATGTTGAATTATTTTGAGGTGGGGAATGTACCTTATTGCTGCAAATGCTTATTGCTTTCACCTTAAAATGTATCTAAACCCAAACACATAAAACTAAACTCCAGCTTTGGTTACACTTGACATAGTTAGTTTGAGCCAAGCTGGCCCTAATGGACTTTGGATGCGCTGTATAAACTGTACGTGAAAACAGCATTGTGTTTCGTGTGTGAGCCAAGACTTTCCTGTCTCATACTCGGAACATAGAGTCTATCTGAGCGGCACTCAGCCATTCATAGAAAGCAATGTATTCTAGCATTGAATCCAAAGCTTCCTCTGATTGACTAAATCAGAGAGGTAGGCTGATGATGTCACAACCTCTGACTCAAACAATCAGAGGAAGCTTTGTATTCATTGTTAGCTGGCTGTCAGCATGGTTGCTGAACAGTGTGTTTCCTTTAAATTAACAAATTCCTTCTATTTGACATGTAGCTCTAACCAGAGATGATTCTTGGTAGCTATGTGTTTTTTGAACCTTGTGTGTCTTGCACTTATGGTCTATTGGTATTTATTTTCATCTGGGGGCCTGTGAGCTCCTTCTCTCTGTGCATTTGCTGTGTACATTTTTGATAATATTAGTATAGGCTCTATGGCATGGCTGTTGAATTTTAGTTTGGTGTTTCTATTGAGGGTGTATATATATATATATATATATATATACTTTGAGAAAGCCTGCGACAGATTTGGATGCGGAGGAAGCCCAAAGTGTGGGTGAAACGCGTTCATCCATTGCATTACAGGATGTGCTGCAATACACCTTCTAGATACTGTATTCTCGTATGATGTTTTTGCTATCTTGCCTTCAATAAAATGTATATTTTTATAATCTGTATTTTATCTTATTGATACTCTTGGGCACACTAAAATCCCCATCCACCTCGTCCACAGGTTCCACCTGTAAGACTTGGTTTACTTTTGCCATGTACCTAAAATGCTTTATGTTTTTTTGTGCTGCTTTCAATTAAATTGTAGAAGAAAGGACCACAGACAATTCCTGTCCTATGGTGACAACTCTCACTAAGCAAGGTCACCCTTTCCTTCGCATTCCTGAGTTGGATACAAGCAGCTGGCATGTTTTGCAATAGTCACCACTGCTGGACCATGCACAAAAACAAATTAAATTCATACACAGAGCCTACAGGCTGTACACAGTTCAGGAAGAATTAACAGAACACAAAAAAGAAAAACTGTATTTTTTAACAAAAAAGGCATCCATAGGTTTATAGTGTTTTTTTTTTTTTTTATTTAAGGCATTTATTGGTTTATCCATATGCTCCCTATTTTACTTGCAGCAAACTACAAAACCAAGTCTTCTAGTGTTAGGGCCTGTTCACACCATAGAAACACAGTCTGGATGTGTTTCTGCATGCGTGAATTTTTTTCCCCCTTTTTGTTCTCCTACCTTAAAAAAGGACATGTGTGTTCCAGTGTATTTTTGGTGTGTTCTGGTGCATTTTTCTATGCATTACCATGTTCCAGTACAGTTCAGTGCAGAAAAAATGCAGCATGTTCTACCTTTATTTCTTGAACTGGAACGCACTGGAACTGACTGCAGTGGTGTGTACTATGTCATTGCAAATTCGGCCCGTCATAAATCACTTTGACCAAAAGTTTGCAGCCTTGTATATGCTCCAACAAGCTGTCTGCATTGATCAGTCCCTGATAAAATTTTCTGGCTGCCTTGCTTTTAAACAGTTTCTCCCCAGCAAGCATGCCAAATATGGGGTCAAGATGTATAAGCTCTGTGACAGGGCAACAGGCTATGCATGTAGTTTCCGGATTTACGGGGGAAAAGATAGCAATGTGGAGCCCCCCGACTGCCCAGACTACATGGGGAGCAGCGGAAAGATTGTTTGGAACTTGGTGTCACCCTTCGAAAAGGGGTACCATTTATACGTGGACAATTTTAACACAAGCGTGCCACTTTTTAGTCACCTTTTTGATTCTGGAATTGGCGCATGTGGCACCGTGCGACCTAAGAGCTGGGTCTTCCCCCAACAGCTTGTAGTTTCCCAACTTAGACAGGGGAAGAGAGCCTGATTGAAGTGTCTTAAATTGCTTGCAGTGAGGTGGAGGGACACACGGAATGTTTTTGTTTTGTCCTCCATTCACACCGATACAACAGTCCAAATTGCAATCGCAACTGATGTTGTTGAGAAACCTCTCTGTGTCTACGAATACAACCTTAACATGGGACTTCAACGACCAGATGATGGTGCCGTACCTAATTGTCCATAAGGCCAGACACTGGTACAAAAAAGTGTCTGTATACTTATTCCAATTGGTTTTGCTGAATGCCTATGTGCTATACAAAGTGTTAGGAAGAAGTGGATCCTTCCTAAAATTCCAGAAAGAGATCATCACAGCCCTTCTGTATCAGGAAAGGGCTGTGGCCCAAATTCGCAATCCAGATGCAGTGAGCCGGCTGCATGAGAGGCATTTTCCGGATGTCCTCCCTGGTACCCCTACACCAAAGAAGATGTCGTGTCTGTAGAAAACGCGGATATAGGCGTGACAACCACTTTTTTTTGGCCAACCTGGTCTCTGCATCGGGGACTGTTTCCGTCACTACCAGACACACTAGTAGAGTATTAGTATTGGTTATAACATGGCACAGTCTAGGGCACACTTTCATATAGGGTCTCGAAAAATTTTAGATGGCTATCCCATTTTGAGAGGCCCTAGCCTGGAAAGTTTAAAGTTTTACAACAAAGTTACAAAAAAGTGTAAAAATAAAAAAATATAAAAGCCAAAAATAGTTGTCGTTTTATTGAGTTAATATTCTGTTCTTATCCTTTTACTGTACTTCATAATGTACTGTTATACTCTACTGTTTTATTGTTACTGTTTTTCATTGTTAACCATATTTTGCTTTGCAGAAACTACCATTCTACTGTACTGTATGCTATTATAATGTAATGTTTATTGTTGCTGTGTTTTTTATTGTTAACTAGGGATAAGTTCAACTCGAACATTGGGTGTTCGCTCGTTTGTTGAATGACGAATAAATGGGCTTCTTCGCGGGAACTTCAAGTTCCTGCATTATCATAGACTCTGACATCAATAAATCACCTGCTGCCCGGAGGATTTTTGCTGTTTACAGTTTGTTGAGATCAGATGTGCAATGTATACCACAAAGTTATATATATATATATATATATATATATAGTCACTTCAGTTTATATCAGTTTATGTCAGTATTGCTGAAAAAGGGGGGCCTGGTATGGATTTCAAGGGGAAACCCGAGACAAAATTTTTAAAAAACGACGTGGGGTTCCCCCTAAAAACCATACCAGACCCTTATCCAAGCACACAGCCTGGCTGGCCAGGATGGGGGTGGTGGTGAGTGAGCACCCCCCCTCCTGAACCATACCAGGCCACATGCCCTCAACAGGGGGGGTGGGTGATTTGAGGCGGGGGGGGCTCTGCCCCCCCACCCCAAAGCACCTTGCCCCCATGTTGACGGGGACAGGGATCTCTTCCCAACAAACGTGGGCTGATGTTGTGGGGGTCTGCGGGGGGAGGCTTTTCAGAATCTGGAAGCCCCCTTTAACAAGGGGGCCCCCAGATCCTGCCCCCCATATGTGAATGGATATCGGGTACATGGTACCCCTACCCAGTCACTAAAAAAGTGTAAAAAATTAAGACAAAAGACAGTTTTGGAAAAGTCCTTTATTAAAAAATAAAAAAATAGTGTCCCCCGATGATCAGTCGCCCGTCCGCCCGAAAATTAAGAAAAAAAGAAGAAGAAAAAGCTCCTGCTTCTCCGGATGCTTCCCGTGTTCTGAGCTGCTTTGATTGTGACAGCTCTTATATAGTGACCTGACATCATAAGCCGCCCCACAATCAGGGCCGCCATCAGGGGGGTACAGCCAGTACTCTTGTATGGGGCCCGGGCACATAGGGGGGCCCGGGCAGCAGGAGGAGGATTGGTGGGGAGAGGGATTAATGACAGAGCAATGCACTGTCTGCCTCTTCCTCCACCGGCTGAAAGCTGGTTTCTCTTCCTCTTGCCGGCTTTCAGCTGTTTGTCCCCACCCACACTCAGAGCTGGGACACGGGGATGGCAGTCTGGAGAAGTGGTGGAGTCGTGGAGAGGTAAGACCTGGGAGGAGGTGCGCTGTGTGGTGCTCTGTGGGCTCTCCCCTCCTGTCTGAACAACACTCGTCCATGCAGTATAAGAGACAGGATCGCTCTTACATTGCATCGCACTGTACACACACACAGTTTGATTACCACCCCCTACCTCCTCCACGGGCTGCTCATCTCCCAACAGCAGGAAATGTGGGTAGGGGGCGGTAATTAAACTGTGTGTGTGAGTGTACAGTCCGATGCAATGTAAGAGCGATCCTGTCTCTTATGCTGTGTGTTGTTCAGACAGGAGGGGAAAGCACAACACAGTGCACCCCCTCCTGGCTTAGTAGTCATTTCTCCTTGTTGGTTTGGGGGGCTTACAGAAATAATAATGGGAAAATAATTTATGCCTGGGATGTTTGAGGGATTGGCAGCTCTCTTTGCTAGAAAGTGTAATGGAGATTTGGGGGGGGTGTGCTTGTAGGAGGGTTTGGGGGATTTGAGCCAGAAGGGGGGATTGGGGGGAAAGTTTGTGCTGGGGGGATGGGGTTGTGAATCTGTGGAGGGATTTGGGGGGTTGTGCTGGGAGGGGTGATTGGGAGGGATTTGTGCTAGGAAGAGAGATGGGGGGTGATAATATCATTTTGATATTTTTGCCGGAATTGGGGGGGGCCCTGTCAGGTAGGCTGTATGGGGCCCTGGGATTTCTAGTGGCAGCCCTGCCCACAATGCACTGCTTGGGTGCAGTGAATAAATTACTGATGTCAGTTGTCTGATATGGATTTTAGGGGGAACCCCACAACGTTTTAAAAAAAAAAATTGGCGCGTTTTTTTTTTTTTTCATTTTTTTTACCTGTATTGCCGGGAGCCAACAATACATTACATTACAGCTGGGAGCAAGTTTAAATGAAATTTTTTCCTTTTAGAAATGTCAGTATTTCTGCAGCAGGCTACAAACATCGCACAAATGCGCTATTTTACAGGCACATTAAGAGGGCCCCCCAGGCACGATATTTAAAGGAATTTTTCATTTTTATTGTTTCACTTTAAGCATTATTAAAATCACTGCTCCTGTAAAAACGATAGTTTTAAAAAAAAATTTTTGCATTGATTCATGTGCCCCAGGGCAGTACCCAGGTCCCCATACACCTTTTTGGGCCAATAACTTGCATTTAATCCTTTAAAATTAGAACTTTTGATTTTAATGTTCATGTCCCTTTAATGGAGTTTGCATGTTCGCTAGAACATTTCCCCTTTTCGAGATGTTCTGTGCGAACCGAACAGAGAGATGTTCGGCTCATCACTATTGTTAACCATATTTTTCTTTGCAGATACCACCATTGTACTGTTTTACTATACTGTTTACTATTATATTGTAATGTTTCATTGTTACTGTGTTTTATTGTTAACCATTGTTTGCTTTGCCCATCAGCTGCAGCACTGATTTGTTTATTCTGACAGCAAAAGCGTTTGCTCTTAGCATATATGTAAATTAATGATTGCCATGCTGTAGGAGACGATTTAACCTCTGCTGTTAAAAAAAAGAGCATATATGGCGAAGAGGATGGGGTGGACACAGAGGGAGGGTCTCCCCTATGCTTTGCCATGTATTTTTAACACTTTTCTTGGCAGGTATTTCTTCATCCACATTGATTGATGCGAATGGAGGAATCTGCTATGTTCTTTTTTTGTCCTTCAGCCCATTGGCTGAACAAAAAAAGAACATTGCATGTATGCCCATCATTAGAAGTGGGTGGATGCTGGGAGGTCTAATGGTGGCCATACCACACTTTTTCTGGCAGAGATTTCTTCATCCATATCGATCAATGTGCATATGGAGGAATCTGTTAGGTTCTCTTTTTTCGTTCTACCAACAGGCTGCATGAAAAAAAAGAACCTTACAATATATGCCCAACAAGGACTAGCAACGTACTAGTACATCGCTGGACTTTGAGTGGTCATACCAGGATGATGCCTGAAGATTTAGGTATCATCTCAGTATCGTTTTTTTACAGCTAGCAGTAAGCTTTCATGTAAAAGCAATCCTAGCAGATAATTAGCCGCTAGACTAGTTTTACAAGCAATGGGAGGAGACTCCCCCCTCCCGCTGCCTTCCACAGTTTTCTCTGACTCTCCTGTCCAATTGGGTAACCCGAGACTGCAGTCTGTGGTTCTATCAGCTGACTATAGAGCTGATTGGAGAAATTAACTGCTCCAATCATCTCTATGGCCTAAGATACTAGAAGCTAGAAGCATTTCATGACTTTGGTTTCACCAGATATAAGTAGCGTCATTGGAACATTGGAAAATTGGGAAAGCATCTTATCACACCAGTCTTGGTGTGGTCAGATGCTATAATGGCAAAGGAGAGATCTAGAGTCTAATAGACCCCATTTTTTTTTTTTAAAAGAGTACCTCTCACTACTTATTGCTATCAGAGTGGATATTTAAATTCCCTGTGATAACAAGAAAAATTATAAAAAAATAAAAAAATGAAAGGGAAGGTGTCAAAATAAAATACAAAAGCAAAATAAATAAATTCAAGCACCCCTATCCCCTCGTGTTTGCGTGCAAAGGCGAAACCAAGCATTGGCCTGGTATCATATGTAAACAACTATTGCAGCATGCATGTGAGGTATCACCGTGAACATCAGATTGAGGGCAGTAATTCTTGCAGTAGACCTCCTGTGTAAGTCTAAAGTGGTAACCTGTAAAGGCTTTTAAAGGCTTTTAAAAATGTACGTAGTTTGTTGCCGCTGCACGGGAATGCGCGATTTTAAAGCATGTCATGTTTGGTATCTATATACTCTGCATAAGATCATCTTTTATATTTTATCAAATAATTGGGCAATATATAGAGTATTTGTGCATTTAATTAAAAAAAAGTGTTTTTTATTTCCCAAAAAATTGAGTTTGGAAAATTTCTGAGCAAATACAGAGTGACAAAAAAAACACCGACCATTTTGTTCTGTAGGGCCTCTACTTTAAAAAAATATATATAGTGATTGGGGGTTCAAAGTAATTTTCTAGTAAAAAATAATAACTTTTTTCATGTAAACAAAAAGTGTCAGAAAAGGCTTGGTCTTCAAGTGGTTAGAAGAGTGGGTGATGTGTGGCATAAGCTTCTTATATTGGGCATAAAATGCCAGGACTGTTCAATCACCCCCAAATGACCACTTTTTAAAAAGTAAACAGCCCAAGCTATTTTCTGAGAGGCATGTTGAGTCCATAGAATATTTTATATTTTGCCACAAGTTTCGGGAAAATTACAATTTTGTTTTATTTGTTTGTTTTTTTTTTACACAAAGTTGTCACTAAATGATACAATGCTCACACATGCCATGGGTAAATATGGAATGACATCCCAAAATACATTCTGCTGTTTCTCTTGAGTACAGGGATACCACATGTGTGAGACTTGTTGTAAGCCTAGCTGTGTACGGGACCCCGAAATCCAATCACTGCCTTCACGTTTTCTAACGGCGTGAATTGCTTATTTTACCTCCTCACTACCTATCACAGTTTCGGAGGCCCTGAAATGTCAAGACAGCACAACCCCCCCCCCCCCAAATTACCCCATTTTGGAAAGTAAACACTCAAAGCTATTTGCTGAGAGGCATTTTGAGTTCATGGAATATTTTATATTTTGCCACAAGTTTTGGGGAAAAACTCCATTTCTTTTTTTTTTTTTACACAAAGTTGTCTCTTAAATTATATATTGCTCAAACGTGCCATAGGTATATGTGAAATGACACCCCAAAATACATTCTGCTGCTTCTCCTGAGTACGGGAATACCACATGTTTGAGACTTTTTGGCAGTCTAGCCACGTACAGGACTCTGAAAACCAATCACCACCTCCGGACTTTCTAAGGGTGTAAACTGTTGATTTCACTCCTCACTAGCTATTACAGTTTCGGAAGCCATGAAATGCCAGGATTGCACAACACCCCTCCCCCAAATTACCCCTTTTTGGAAAGTAGACACCCTAAGGTATTCGCTAAGAGGCATGGTGAATATTTTAAAGCTCTCATTTCTTTTGAGAAATTAAGAAAGGAAAGGAAAAATGTTTTTTTTTTTTCTTTTTTCAGTTTTTAAAACTTTGTGACAAGAAGCAAGATCTGCAAAATACTCAACATGCTTCTCAGCAAAAAGCTTAGGGTGTGTACTTTCCGAAATAGGGGTCAACTGGGGTTTTTTTATGCTATCTTGGCATTTCATTGCCTCCAAATCTGTGATAGGTAGTGAGGAGTGAAATCAACAATTTACACCCTTGGAAAGCCTGGAGGCGGTGATTGGTTTTTGGGTTCCTGCACGCGGCTAGACTGCCAAAAAGTCTCACACATGTGGTATCTCCGTACTTGGGAGAAGCAGCAGAATGTATTTTATGGTGTATTTCCACATATAACCATCGCATGCGTGAGCATTTGGCATTTTTCAAACACCTGTGACAAAAAAATTAAATATTCAATGGGCTCGGCTCCATATACCTCTCAGCAAATTCCTTTTGGGTGTCTACTTTTTAAAAAGGGGTAATTGGGGGGGGGGGAGGTTTGTACTGCCCTGCCATTTTAGCACTTCAAAAAACGAGATAGGCAGTCAGAAAGAAAAAGCTGCGTAAATTCCAGTATATACACCATAGTTTGTAGACGCTATACATTTTGCGAAAACCAATAAATATACGCTTATTGAGATTTTTTTTTATCAAAGACATGTAACTAAATACATTTTGGCCTAAATGTATGACAAAAATTTAGTTTATTGGATATTTTTTTTTTATAAGAAAAAGTAGAAAATTTATTTTTTTCTCAAATTTTTCGGATTTTTTCATTTATATCGCAAAAAATAAAAACCGCAGAGGTGATCAAATACCACCAAAGGAAAACTCTATTTGTGGGGAAAAAAAGGACATAAATCTAGTTTGGATACAGCATTGCATGACTGCGCAATTACCAGTTAAAGTCACGCAGTGCCAAATTGCAAAAAAATAACCTGGTCATTAAGGGGGTAAAACCTTCTGGTCCAGAAGTGGTTAACTGGCGCTGTAGAGGTACAGGCCATGTAGGATAACCAACGATGTAGCTTCTACACTTTTTATTATTAATATAGTATCAGCAATTTACGCAGCACTTAACATATATACACAGTCTATTATACATTTACACCAGTCCTTGCCCTCAAGGAACTATTCCACACAAACACTTACTGGTCTTCAAACAGTTAATCCATAGGATCCCTGACATTCTATAATACCAGTAGAATAAGTAGAATGCTAACTGGTTTCAAGGACATCTCAAACACATGGCCGATCTGCAAATACATTTGGTTGATCAAAGTTATATTGCAAATGCATTTCATAGCAAGATAATCTATCTGGTCATTTGAAAGGGGTTTTGTGCTTTTTCTTTGTACTGGGCCCTGTGCATCTGAGCCCTGAAGAAATCCATAGGCTGCTTGGATTAAAGTTATTCCTTGCTTCAAAACTGTTCAACACATCTAGATTTCTAAGAGAACTGTTTTAGTTTAATCTCTCCTAATATGAAATAGGCATTGCTGTTGGTTACTTGACATAAATTCTGATGCTTAAAGAGTAACTCCATGTTAGTTGAGAAAAAAAACAATATCAAGTGGGTGATAAATGTTTGATGCAAGGACTTCATTGCAACAAATGCCTACCTCTTTCTGCTCTGAAGAAATAGTTGCTTGTTTGACCATATTTCTTGGATACTGATGGAATTGTACACCCCATTAACAGCCATCATACCATAAGAACATACCTAAAATATAAAATAAACACACAACAAGGATTATGGAAAGGTTTTGGCTTTTGCCCCTTTATTGGGTTTAAAACAATTTTCATTATGAAATTAACTTTAGGCTTTAATACCAAACAGAGGTGCTGTAAACCATTAACAGACCAACATGCGTAAGACTCAAGCAGCAATATCTTATACCAACCAAATAACAGTTTACCAACCACTGTCCACCCAGTAACAAGGGTAAATAACAAAGGTGGAGGGAGGGTAGGAGAGCAGGTCAACAGGAAGGAAGGAAGGCTGAGGAGAATCCAGAGGTGAGTCCTAAAAGGTTGAGTGTATAAGGTTACACTCATTGGCAAGGTTACACTCATTGGCTAGATGTTTCTCCCCAAAACGTTTGTCACCAATGCAGTGCTTAGCAGGGGAGATGAATCTTCCTGGCAACAGCAGGCATTCTGAAAAGGAAGGTCTGGTTCATTATAATCACCTGGTGCCATCCCAAAGTTCTAATGAGAAAAGCAGCATGGTCTGCATCCCTTAGTAATTAGCCTTTAGGGAGTGCCTCACCAAAACAAAATTTCCTTTTCAGGCAGTGCCTAAAATTTGACTTAGTGTCTTAGTGCAGACTTCTGGGAAAATCAGTGAGTCATGCAGAAAATTACATTTCTGGGGATATTCTGTATACCAACAATTTACAGAAGGCCCCCAGGTTGTCATATTCTATTGAATTGTACAGAAAATTATGGCTGCAGATTGAAATAGAAACTTATTTTTTTTTAAATGTACATTTTAACATAGCTTGTGTAGTATTTGTATATGCTGTGCTGTTTATTTTTGTTTACTATTTTTTTGCTCACAAAATTTAAATTTTTAAATATTTAAATTACTAATAGTCTTTTGATAAGCCTTGTGTAATAATGCATTAACATCTAAACTATTTATTACATTTTTTATACATACCAAAACATCTAATACACAGCATAATTTGTATGCCACCTTCATTGAGCATAATACAATAATCTGCTAAAAGGATTCGCAGAGGTCTGATAAACATCTCCGTATCCAGTCTGCACTTTTTAGACATGTTTTGTTATTTCCAAACAGCATAAAAAGTTAAGAGTTTGGGTGGCATTTTTGGAAAAGCAGGTAGGAGTTTTTAAACACTCGAGTTTTATCAGGTTGGAGTCAGAGACCCCATTGTTGGCTTCATTCCACATCTGCAGACTTCGCCATCTGCTGCGGAGGCTGTGCAGGTGTGTTTTATACAGAAGAGTGCTGCTTCAATTGTAGCTGAGATTGAACACTGGCTCCAGTTGCAGTAAGGAGCTCCATTTGCAAGCATCAGTAACACTGCACAAGACAGATTTTTCGATGTTGGGTGGTAGTCCAAAATCTTTCACACAAAACCTCCATGGATAGAGGAAGGAAGCGATACAAAGCCATATCTGTGATTGTTCAGTGACCTCCACTACTTCTGTGGGACAGAATATATTTTCCTAATTCCTCCAGAGTTTAGAAAATCTGCCCTTCAATTTCTGCCAGCTCCATAGCAGTGCACACATAATAGAGGAGCCTTCTAGTAGCTTAGAGGTCTGGAAATGTGTAACCGGCTGTAAAAATCAAATTCATATTGTTGTAATTATTATTATGGGTTATTAGTAATAAAAATAGTCTCAGGGTTCTTTTATTGGCAAATTACTTGGCTATTTACTTTAAATCAACAAAATCTGCTATCCACAGTTTAATATGGTTAAGCATGAATACATAAAATTAAACATCTATGGAATGAATATTGTAGTATCCTAGTATAAAATTAAACCAAAAACCTTACTTTTTTCCCTCTCTAATGGTGAACTTTTCTTTAACTAATGACTTTAGTCTAAAACACGAAAGAAGTTAATCAATGTAACATGAAAAACAAAACAGTAAATAAACTATCATAATGTACTCTTTGGCTTTCTTTGTGTAGATCTGCTAGCTGCCATTGAGAGAGCCGATGACATTGAAAAAATAGGTTTCTTACTTAAAACCAAAATATTGATGAGGCTTCTGAGGCTGAAATACTTAAAAGTTTGCCTAAATAAGAACATTTAAAAAATAAAGTGCACAAGAAAGTTATAGACATGTCTGCATTGCTATGTTCAGGGATAGTCATTTATTTATTCTGTTCAAATGGACCTTTCAATCATTTTGCAAATCTGCATGAACACATTCTTGACATGATACAATATACAGCAGCAGTGTACCTTTTCAAAATAGCTCTATTTTTTATCATTAGAATGTTGTTTCTGATCTCCAGTTAGGCAGAGATGATGCTATCAGTCTGCTGCAGCTGGATAAAAGGAGCTTTATAATTGCAAAATTGTAAATTTAAGAGGCTGCAGCGGGGGGCTGATCTGCACCAGGCAATTAACAACTAAACAGTATGTTACCATGTGTTACAGTTTCACGTGTTGTTGTGTTAAGTTATAACCAAAGGGAGAACTTTTTGTTAAGATTTTGATTAGATGTTAGAACACCTTCCAGGTTTTTATTGCTGTCTATATCCCTACTAGGGATATTCACTGATTTCTAACATAAAATAAAATATGTGCAGTGCTAGTGATGAGTGCATTTAGTGCTTCAACAGGTAAATGTCCAAACAAAGAAAAAAAAACCCTCAAATAGTGATCAAACATAAAGCACAATGCTAAATAAACTTAAAGTCCAAATAGTGAGCCCAAATGAAGTTTACCAGTCAAATGACAGCTGAGTAATCCACTGTGTTTGGAAAAATTCCTCCAATGAGGAACAGAACACTCACCAGAGAGTAGCCAAGAAACAGCAGTGAAAACAAAGGTAATGCACCCCAAGTGTTGTCAGATGCTTCTTCACCTTGATCTCCCTCCACTGATCTATGCACTCACCAGAAGATGAAATAAGATGAGCCTTGTATTGCTGTTAAGCAGTATGGTGGAGATATGATTAGTTGTGGCGATTCTTCGGTCACTTTCCATGCGGTGTACACTGTGTAAAGAAGCTCACCAACAGGAGCCAAAGTATTGCTCATACAGTGTAGTATTTATTAGTTAAAATATAAGTACAAGTATACGTAAGTAAAAATGGCCATGAAACTCACAGAGCTAACTGTCGCTACTACCATGAGGATGCGGTGCAGTGATGTCAGCACGTAGTCCCCTTCTGATGCATTTTGTGCTCAAAAACGTTATCAAGGGATCTGCCTATCGGCCCCTAAAGGGGCCTTCCAGATTTTGATAAGCTGTCCCCGCACCCCCACAACCACCAGGCCAGGATTGTGGAGAAGAGGCCCTTGTCATCATCAACATGGGGAAAAGGTGCTTTGCCGGACCTGAAAAAAGAAAATGTTCTGCACTCATGGAAAGTAGATAGCCAAAAGTCTTCTCCGCCATCTGACAGTTCTTATATAGGTAAGGGGCAGGGCCACCTGGTGACATCATCTGGTGGTGCCCTCCCCTTGTGACATCACTGACCCAGCATGCACTGGTCTGTGACGTCACAGGGGGATGGGGCCACCAGGTGGTGTCACCAGGATTTTCAGATTGAGGGATGTTGGCCGGGGTTTCCAAGTTGCAAGTATGGCTTTTTGGCTGCAAATCTTCCATGAAGACCACTTCTAGCCAGACTTCTTTTGACAGTAGATGCATGTACCTGGTTCCCACTGGTTTCTGCCAGTTCTGTACTAGTAGAACTGCTGGACCTCCATCAATATCGAAGGGAAGAAAGTCTTTCATCTGCTGTATTAAGTTTCCTTGGTCGACTACTGCATCTAAGGTCCTCAACGTGCCTGTTTCTTTGTGCTTCTTCAGAAGAGCTTTATCAGCACATCCTGAAATCCCAGTCTGCTTTGAAATCTTTGCCTGGAAAAGACCTTGCATGATAACTATTGTTCGTCTTGTTTCTGTGCTCAGTCTTGCCATGGTGTATGACCTATTATATGAAACTTTCTTCTACATCCTCACCTTAGTAACAGAGTTTGGCTGTTCCTCATCCAGTTTTAAGCCCCCTACACAGCTGTTTCTGTTTCAGTTAATGATTGTGTTTCAACCTACATATGAAATTGATGATCATTAGCACCTTCTTGGTATAATTGGTTAACCAATTGCCGAATGCCTGCCGTGTATATACTGTGGCAGTGTGACTCTATTGCGTGAAACAATGTATCTGTACGTAATTTTGTCAATAGCCACTAGATGGCACACCACCGGAGGTGCAATCGCACCGTGATTGGCTAGCAGGGATGTTAATCAACGGGTTCGGCGATCATCCTCGGAAAAGGCAAAACAGTGATCTGCTTATAGTATGATATGAGTCTCGCGCTATCCAGAGGACTTTTAAATATAAATAAACCACTCCTTAAAGCTGCGAATACCCGTTCTGTAAACCATACAGTAAGTAGACAAAAAATAGAGGGGGGGGGAGGTATCGCGCTTCAGGGGGGAATAAATATCTATAAAAGAAGTGTAACAATGTGATAATAGTGTGAAAGGCTAAAAGTTCATTCTAATATTGTGTATAAATCAATAAATGCCACTGAATTAGTCCCCATTCACACTAGCGGGACTTGTCAGGCAACTTGGTCGCCTGACAAGTCGCGGTGGGTCGCCTGCCATTGATTAGCACAGGACCCGTTCTAGTAGGAGCGACACAAGTCGCTCCGACTTAGAAAAAGGGTCCTGTACTACTTTGGGGCGACCTGGAGGCGACTTGCATTGACTTCACAGGTCGCCCCGGCAAGTCGTGTCTCCCCTGTGTGAATGGGCTCTTAAACTAAAATAGTGAATATAAAATAGTGACCTATAAATAATACGTAAACAATCAAGGTTTATATACTTCTAGTCTCCATACAATGTACATTAAGTGCTCTCGTGCTAATGACAAAATAAATAATCAACTGACAATCTATCAAATGAAGGGGAATAAAGTGACAGGTGTTTCTTCAATCCGCATAAAGCCAAAAAATATACATAAGGTGCTTATGAGTGAATAAAAGTGCTTGAAGTGCCCAAAAAAATGTCCAAATCAATTCAATTAGCCCACTCAGGCGGAATTTCTTCTTAAATTCTTCACTGTTTAACCTCCACCTTTCACCAAGTGATAAAGGGGGTGCTCTTTAGTCTTTAGACCCCCTAGGGGTGTACTAGCCGCTCACCTCAATTTATAGGGGAATGCGCTTATAGTTAGTTATATGGTACTCCTTTTCCACATCTCCTCTTAACCACTCCGCAGACAGGGGATGAAAATGGTCTTATGTCTGAGTCTGGGTGAATCTTCACAAAGTGATCCACGGTATCTCAAAGAAAAGTGCTTATATAGTGCAGTATTTCCATAAAATCATTTATTTGTAAGAAAAAATATTACACTCACATATAAGCAGAAATATACAAGCCTTCAACCGAGTATAGCCTCACTGCGCCCTACGCGTTACGCCACTTCCGGTCACGTGGCTTCTTCATGATTTTATAGAAATACTGCACTATATAAGCACTTTTCTTTGAGATACCGTGGATCACTTTGTGAAGATTCACCCAGACTCAGACATAAGACCATTTTCATCCCCTGTCTGCGGAGTGGTTAAGAGGAGATGTGAAAAAGGAGTACCATATAACTATAAGGCGCATTCCCCTATAAATTGAGGTGAGCGGCTAGTACACCCCTAGGGGGTCTACAGACTAAAGAGCACCCCCTTTATCACTTGGTGGAAGGTGGAGGTTAAAAAGTGAAGAATTTAAGAAGAAATTCAGCTTGAGTGGGCTAATTGAATTGATTTGGACATTTTTTGGGCACTTCAAGCACTTTTATTCACTCATAAGCACCTTATGTATATTTTTTGGCTTTATGCGGATTGAAGAAGCACCTGTCACTTTATTCCCCTTCATTTGATAGATTGTCAGTTGATCATTTATTTTGTCATTAGCACGAGAGCACTTTATGTACATTGTATGGAGACTAGAAGTATATACACCTTGATTGTTTACGTATTAATTATAGGTCACTATTTTATATTCACTATTTTAGTTTAATTCAGTGGCATTTATTGATTTATACACAATATTAGAATGAATTTTTAGCCTTTCACACTATTATCACATTGTTACACTTCTTTTTTAGATATTTATTCCCCCTGAAGCGCGATACCTCCCCCCCTCTATTTAGTGATCTGCTTATGTTTACAAGGCAGATCGCTGTTCTGACAGGGAGACAGAGATCTTGTGTTTCTACTAAGCAGGAACACGGATATCTGTCTTCCTCCAGTCAGAGCAACCCCAACACAGTTAGAAAGCACCCCTAGGGATACACTTAACCCTTTTTTTCTTTACACTTAACCCTTTGATGGCCACTGATGTTAACCTCTTCCCTGCCAGTGTCATTAGAGTAGTGACAGCGTATTTTTTTTAGCACTGAGCACTGTAATAATGTCACTTGTCCCCAAAAAGTGTCAGTTAGATGTCCGATTTGTCCGCCACAATGTCGCAGTCCCGCTAAAAATTGCTGATCACCTGCCATTACTAGTAAAAAAAAAAATAAAAAAGAAATTGCATAAAAATATTGCATCGCTTGTAGATGCTATAACTTTTGTGCAAACCAATCAATATACACTTATTGGGATTTTTTTTTACCAAAAATATGTAGCAGAATACATATTGGCCTAAATTGATGAAGAAATTTGATTTTTTAAATTTTTTTATTGGCTGTGTTTTATAGCAGAATGTAAAAAATATTGTTTTTTTTTTCCATAACTGTCACTCTTTTTTTTTGGTAATGCAGCAGTGATCAAATACCACCAATAGAAAGCTCTATTTGTGGAAAAAAAAAAAGGTACATTGTCGCACGACTGCGCAATTGTCAGTTAAAGCAAGGCAGTACCGAATCACAAAAAATTATCTAGTAATTAAGGGGTAAAAACCTTCCAGTCCAGAAGTGGTTAATCATTCACCTGACTCTAATCCTAAAAAAAACCCTGACTTTGTGTAGGAGCTGATGCTGGATTGAAGTCGAAGGGTAATCACACCAAATATTCATTCCGCTTGACTACTTTGCATCATTTTGTTAATTGAAGAAGAAAAAAAATAAATAAATAAAACAAAAAAAAAAAATATATATATATATATATATATATATATATATATATACTTTTGGGTTTTAAATGTATAAAAAATAAATGCAACACTGACAATAACTGTAATTTTCTGTGCTCCATAAATTGTAAAGTAAAATATTTTAGTCATAATTAGAATGTTATGACATAGGATGCTTAAAAATAGAAGATATCCTCTGGAATAAATACATATTTATTTGGAGCGCTATGTCATTTAGGATAATTAAAGCCTAAATTATAATCAGCTGCACTCCTCCATGATTTGAAAATGCCATATTTTTATTGAATTGCAGAAGGTTTAGCAAACTGTAGACAGTTCATTATCTTTCAGAAATCAGTAGGTACAGTCCATAACAAAGAGTTAGATGTTAGCATTACCTATACTATTTACCACCACCATAAAGATGACAGGTAAGAAAAACTTCTACATTTCTTTTTTTCATCAGCTTCTCTTCTCCCCTCTGTGAACCTCTGAAAGAGAGGGCACGATGAAGAAACATTACTCAATATTTTTGATGTAATATATTATGCCTTAAAGTGTTACTAAACCCAGGACTCTGCATTCACTATATCTGGTCTCTCGCAATACACAGAACATGGAAATGCAATTGTTTTAGTAAATATAAACTGCTAAATACCTTTTCTCATCAGCAGTATATAGCAGTCTTTTGACTTCTACCAGTGTCTGGTTAAAGCTTGTAGGAGGAGTTTTCATTCTCCCTTGATTGTCCTATGAAGCTGCAGGACCCCTGATCCTCTGTCTGGACAGTGCTGATTGGCCCTGTGCTGATCATATGCGCCCTCCCAAGAAAAAAAAAAAACTCTCTGGCAATACACAACAAACTGAGCATGTGCAGAGTGCCCCTAAGGCTTTGTTCTATCAGGAGATGAATTGAGGACAGTGGAAAAAGGGGAGGATCAGAGAAGATAGGATCAAACAGCCTTTTTACGCAATGTGGAGGATTAACTCTTTTGGTTCCACAGTGAGTATAAAAAGTATGCTTTACTGCATATACAGACTGATTTTTCTGTTGTGGGTTTAGTAACACTTTGACTGTACATATGTGTACATATTCTTTAGAGTGCATTTACCTATTTTACCAATTTACACCCCACCCCCTGTCCCCTGGGTTTAAAATGTCTCATCCTTCCCCTCTCCAGTTGGGAATGCATCTCCTGTACATGCTATGGCCCATCACAATGTTTGGTTCTGGTATAAATATTCTTCACCCTGACCATGCCTGTGGAGTCAATCCCAAAAGACAAGTTTCTGGTTAAACTTCAATCTATGGATGGTTGACCTCACAATCTCATTAACCACACTTTGATGTAATGAGGAATTTGTAGCTGACTTGATTACTGTGATCTGCCCAGGCCTTAAAGCAGAAAAGCAACCCCATTTCCAGAACCATGTTTCCCAGGTATTAGGAGGTTCTTCTCCTGAAATACTATCTTTGGTTTACAGCAAACAAGTCTACTGATGCTGTGACCAACCAAACAACCTTATCTTTGATTGATCCACCTTTAGTGCATTGTTTCAAAAGACCTGGGTTTTGCCTAAATGTTCAATGGCTAACTGTATTCTTGCTATAATGTTCCATTTGGACAGCAATGGCATTTTGCTAACACTTCTCTCATGTGAACTGATTTAGTGCAAACTCTTTCTGGTTTAGGAACAATTAGTTAAACAATATGGGACTTTTTAGGAGCTTACAACCTCAGGAAGGACACAAAAACACTAAAATGTTTTAAATGCATAAGAATTGATTAAATTTACATATTAAAACCATGCTAAAAGCCAGAATGTGCAACTAAACCACATAAATAAATTGAATTTTAAAGTCACCAAACTTACATATCCCACCCACTACAATAATATGTAGTTAACTAAATGGTCCTGTGAACATAAATGAGATGTTATACATAATAGCAAGTATGACTCAAATACTGAAAAGTGGGATGGTGTGCTATCCATCTCTGCCTTCTATCTGCCCCCAGGGTACCTTAGTTAGTGGGACCCTCGGGGAGCATGTGCACTTTATATTTTTCCTTGCTCCTGCTGGCCTTGGCTCTTGGTCGCGGTGGGTGGAGTACAGACGTGGTGAGTGTTCTTTCCCACCACCACTGGGCATGCATTGCCTGGACTGACCACACATGTGTGGTAGCTCACCTACCTATGTAGGATAAACAAACACATTTATATTGGTGAAAGTGGCATGGGGCGGACCTCTAGTAATTATTTTCATATATAAATCACCGCTTGGCAATAGAATATTTAGTTTTTTTTCTCATGTGTAGAGTGATAAAATTAATGCTGTTGAGCGAAGAGCAGTAACTTTCTCTTGCATACTGTTGCCTGTTGAGCTTTTCTGCTTGGCAGAACCTGTTTGGAGCTTTTGATGGCTTTCCATGTCCATGTATTCTTTTTCTTTTAGCATTCAAAGCTTTTTTTTGCCTTCTGTTTTGAAAAAAAAAAAAACACTTTTGAGGCACATGATACTCTTTTTCCAGCTGTATGTCTTCTCCCCTTCTTTTTTTTCTTTCCCCTCTGTAATCATGTTCTTACAGGGGAATGTGGGATAATATTGATATATTTATTTGTGTCCAGTATTTGGTGTATCTGACCGTAAAACAAGATGTGATAGCCCTATTTTAAAAGTTAATAAAACATGCACTATATTACCAAAAGTATTGGGACACTTGCTTTTACATGCTCATGAACTTTAATGGCATCCCAATCTTAGTTAGTAGGGTTCAATATTGATTTGGCTCACCCTTTTTAGCCATAACAGCTTTAACTCTCTGGGAAGACTGTCCACAAGGTTTAGGAGTGCCTCTAACGGAATGTTTGACCATTCTTCCAGAAGCTCATTTGTAAGGTCAGGCACTGATGCAGATTAGAAGGCTCTGCTCTAATTCATCCCAAAGGTGTTCTATCAGGTTGAGGTTAGGACTCTCTGCAGGCCAGTCATTTTCCTCAACCCCAAACTCGTTTATTCATGTCTCTATGGACCTTGCTTTGTGTACTGGTCCAAATCAATCTTCTTGTCCACATCAGTGCCTGACCTCACAAATGCAAGATTCCCATATACACACTCCTAAACCTTAAGGACAGCCTTTTCAGAAGAGTTGAAGCTGTTACAGCTGCAAAGGCTGGGCCAACTCAATATTGAACCCTACAGACTAAAGCCCCGTACACACGATAAGAAATTTGGAAGGGAAAATTCGTCCGACGACCGATCTGCCGATTTTCGGATTGTTAGTATGGTGCTTTCGACAGCCGACTCCGACTTTTCGGCTGACAAAATCCTGATGTGAAGGCTATAAAATTTTTGTCCTCCGTCAACACACATACGATTTTCGTCTCATTAGTACAGATTTCGACGTGTGTAAGAGGCTTTAGACTGGTATGCCATTATAGTTCATGTGTGTGTAAAGGCAGGTGTCCCAATACTTTTGGTAATATAGTGTATGTTTTTAAAACATTGTAGGGTTTTTGTGTTCTTCTGGAGGTTTCAAGCACCTTAAAAGTCCTATATTGTTACTGTTTATATTACTGTTCCTAAATTGTCAGGGATGTGGTGCTTATGATACCCACTTATACCGCTTTATCTGTAACAATCTCTATTTTACTATTGATTGTAGTTGTACTGTTGCAAGATTTACCTAAACAACCTACAATAAAAATTTGGCATTCTTGGAGAATTATTTTAGTATCAGACTGTAAGCTCTTGGGTTGTATTTGCTGGGCCGGTCAGTCTTAAGTGAACTTCCAATTGTTTTAAATTTACACCACTTGTAGATTTTTTTCCTTATGGTGGAATGGATGGTTTCAAGTCATGCGGTGATCTTTTTAAATTCCTTACCAGATTCATAAACATCCACAACTTTCTTTCTGAGGGCTTAAGAGAACTCTATTAACCTTGGCATGATGAAATCACACACAAAAATAGCAAAGAGAACACTAAACCGTATCTCAGGTCTAAATAAGACATGTTTCACCTGCACACTCCCCAAGCTTCTAATCATTGCCACCTAATCTGGAACACTTGATTCTAATTTCATAGATCTGAAGTCTGCAATGCAAAGTTGCGTTTTTGGTAATTTGATTCTGAAATTTAATACACTATTTTAAATCTATGTGTTATTATTATTATTTTAAATGCGTTACTGGAAAATCCGTATGCACATGGCAAAATTGTTTCAAAATTATCTGGTCTATAAATCAATAATCCTGACAAACAGACATTCTGTAGGTGCTGTAGGTCTGTTTAACCACTTCTGGACTGGAAGATTTTTCCCCTTAATGACCAGGCCATATTTTGGGATTTGGCACTGCGTGATTTTAATGGACAATTGCGTGGTCTTGCGACACTGTAAATAAAAAAAATTGACGTTTTTTTCCCACAAATAGAGCTTTCTTTTGGTGATATTTGATCACCTGTGTGATTTTTATTTTTTGCGCTATAAACAAAAAAATAGCGAAATACAACAGTATTTTTCACATTCTGCTATATGACATTCCCAACAAAAAAAAAATTTTAAATCAATTTTTTTTTTAACATTTTAGGCCAATTTGTTTTCTGCTACATATTTTTGGTAAAAAAAAATTGCAATAAGTGTATTTTGATTGGTTTGCGCATAAGTTATTGCGTCTACTAACTGCGGGAAAGATTTATGTCATGTTTATTGTTTTTTTTTTTTACTAGTAATGCCGGTGATCTGCGATTTTTTGCGGGACTGCGACATTGCGGTGGACAGATCAGACCCCTAAATAACATTTTTTACACTTTTGGGGCTACCAGTGACATTATTACAGTAATCAGTGCTAAAAATATGCACTGTTACTGTAAGAATGCCATTGGCAGGGAAGGGGTTAATACTATTGGTGATCAAGGGGTTCAATGTAAGCCTAGGGGAGTGATTCTAACTGTGGAGGGGTTGGGCTTTTGAAATGATCATAGAGACATGCGATCCTATATAGCATGATCACATAGTCTCTGTAAACATTGCAGGGAGAAGGAAGGACGGCTGTGTTTACATCAGCCGTCTGTCCTTCTCTGTCAGCGGGGAGAGATCGCCGGTGTCAGGCGGTAATCTGAACCATCTGACACCCGCACTGGCTTCCCCGCTGATGATCGGCAGCGGCGCGCGCTAGCCCCCTAGCTCGTCCCAGGAGAGATGATGCCTATTAACGTGATTTTGCCTGCAGCTGCCACACTGCTGACGTAAATAGACAGTGCGCCGACGGGAAGTGGTTATTAAGGGTTAATTGTGTGATATGTAGAGTGAATGTTTGGTGGACATTTGTCCATCTTTATGGTATTTATTTTCAGATAGGCAATTTTTATTTGTATTTATATTTTAAAGAAAAATCTTGTTTTTTTTTTTTTCTTGGAACCGTTGTTATGCTGTATGCAGATACTGATAGGTAAACCTTGTTTGACATGAAATGTAGCTTACAAATCCTGTTTACCATTTTCAAAAGGGATTCAATCTTTTCACCTAGTCCCCTAGCATTTTCAATGAGGATTAAATCACCATTTTTAGAAAACTCACCTGTCATTTTAAAACAAGAGTCACTCATCAGCAGCCTCATACAACATAATTGAGAGATTCCAATAACAAAAAGCTTCACCTGTCACATTCAAATTCAAACAAGTTTTACCAATCTGTTGCATTACACTTTGACCTTGTTCACACGAGGCAATTCCATGCATGCCCCATGCAGGGCCATGTTTTGCTGACATGGGGATACAGAGGCGTTGCATGCATCTCTGTGCTGGTGTCTATTGGAACATGTGGCTGCAGAGACACAGCTGTTGTGTCCCAATATGACATGCGGTTGCAGGTCCCCAAACGCACACAGGGTGAGTTCAGGAACCTGAACCCACGTGGCTGTCATATTAGGATGCAGTGGCTGTGTCCGTGTAGCTATGCGCCCCAGTAGACAACAATGGGACTCCAGCACAGGGATGAACGCAACACATGTATATCCCCATGTCAGTAGCAAACAACCCTGCACTGGTCATCCAGCTAATCGTCCTGTGTAAGCAAGGCCTTAGAGTGAGTGCTCTTGGAAAATTAATGTCATAAAATGCAGAAAACCGAATGTTCAGAAAACATTAGCTGTGCAAATTGCACAGAGAATCTTTTGACAATAGACCTTAGTGTTGTAACATAAAATCTTTTTACCCTTTCCTTATTAATATGGTTTACCTTGACACATAGTAGTAATGACAAAATGTTATTGATGCCAGTTTTGTACGACACACAGACACAGATATCAGAGTCTCCTTTAAATTCTCAAAGTCACAGGACAGCAAAAACTAAACAGTCAGGCGATCCCGCTCAAGAGAATTTCACACCAAGGTAAGTTTAATTACAAAAACATTAAGAAGTTGATGGGGAATAGCTGTGGAATGGTGACTTCAAATGATCTGCAAAATCTAGCGTTACAATTTGCTGCTTATAGAAAAATTAGTTATGGGAATAATAGCATCTTGGCACAAATACATTTGCCAGTGACATTGTCATTTGCTGGAATGGTATTGATACATCTCTGGACGAATGCTCATATGGGTGTTTTTTATAGGTTCAGTAATTATGCTTACTTGTTGTTTCATATCAAATCAAGTTTTGATTAGGTAATTTACAGACCAACATTTACAGGCATGTAATGCTGACCCTTTTGATCTGGCTTAATGGTTTGCTGATGAGCCGTAGACAAAAGGGAAATGCATTCACTGTGATTGAAAAAACCGCAATCTCTTTTGATGCTGAGGCTGACGAAATGTAAAACATTGCTTGTGTTTCTAGTAAAATTTAAAGGAAAACTCATTTTTGATTGCAAAATATACATTACATAGAATTAGTATACAAACCATATCATCAGCTGATGATAATGAAGGCTCACCCATCACCTGCCTAAGTGCATGTGTAAACATTTATTGTCTACTGTCCCTACTACGGCAGATGTTTGAGAATGTCTAGACTATGGAAGATGTTCTGTACCAGAGCACATCCATACACTTTCATTGTCTGTAGGCCATGTCTGACTATAGCAGGCATCTCCTTTCCGAGTGAATCAGGAAACATTTAACATCTGTAGGCACTTTTCAAACATGGCAGACATCCCCTGCCTGAGAGAAACCAGTAACCATTTATATATCTAAAGGCTTTATCTGAACATTATCAGAATGCATGTGCTCCCATTGTGGAGACTCTTTAAAGGTAGAGTTAGGGACTGCAGATATCAGGGTGCCTTGGCGCGGCCTGCAGCTTACGCATGTATTTGCAAATGTGTGCAACTAAACCCCTGTTTTTAACGCATACTGTTAGACAGGTAAATTTGGCTGGTTGCTGGCTGGTTGGTAAGTAGTGACTGTAAATCCCTTCGTTTTTGATCTGCGTTTGCCCTTCCAGTGCTCCTTACTATCTAGACCAGTTATAGGTGGAGGAGGTGACCACTTTTTGCAATATCGTATAACGTTTATATTGGTCAGGCAACGCACTGACACCTTCGCTGCCATTGTGCTATGTGCTGGGTGTTCAGTGTGACCCTGCGCCTTTAAGGAGGGGTGGGCTCCCTCCAGTCACCTGTCCTCCATCTATCTCATCAGAATGCATGTGCTCCCATTGTGGAGACTCTTTAAAGGTAGAGTTAGGGACTGCAGATATCAGGGTGCCTTGGCGCGGCCTGCAGCTTACGCATGTATTTGCAAATGTGTGCAACTAAACCCCTGTTTTTAACGCATACTGTTAGACAGGTAAATTTGGCTGGTTGCTGGCTGGTTGGTAAGTAGTGACTGGAAATCCCTTCGTTTTTGATTTATTTGAACATGGCAGACATCCCTTGCCTGGGTAAAACTGGAAATATTACTTGACCATCCCAGTCATACAATGCCTGAGCAGATTTGTAAAAATTTGCATGTCTTTAGGACATATGCCACCATGGAAGACCACAGTTGCCTCAGAGATTCTGAATGTTTGCAGACCCTATACAAACATTGCAGGCATCCCCTTGCTAAGTGAATTGGGAAACATCCATTGTCTGTAAGTCATATCTGAAATTAGCAGACATTTCCGTCCTGAGTGAATCAAGAAACAATAATTGTGTATACCCTATCATACCATGACAGGCATTCCTTGCCTTAGAAACATTTATATGTCTGTAGGCTCTCTCTCTCAGACCGTGGTAGACATCCCTTGCTTAAGAGAATCAGGAATTATTTATTGTGTGTAGCACCCTCCCAGTTAGGGTGCTAGGATGTTAGACAAATTTACTTTGTTTTGGCTCCTCAGTAATCAGTGGAGCAGTTGTTGATTGCTTTGGACTGTTCTGTGTTTCACGGGCTGCAGGTTTGATTATTCCCCCCTGCATTCTAGACATTTCAAGAACATAGTGAGCTGGAAATTCAAATAAGCAGTCTGGACATTTATGGTATTTCAGCCAATTCCTGGGGAGGTGTGCTAAGTACGTGGCTGAAGAGCAGATAGTCTGAGGCTTGGAGCAATCAAGTCCTGTTCTACTGGGGAAGTCTCCAGTCTAAGAAGATCTGTCCCTCTGGGCAGACCACTGGAGTTTGCTGTGTGTTCATCAAGGTCCCAACTGTGGCACAGCTGTGGGGCCTACCTTGAAACATCCTTTTCTGGAGCTAATCAATAGATTTCACCTGGTTGGGAGAGCTTACTGAAGAGTGCCTGATGAAAGTTGGAAAGGGTCTGCCTGTCCTGTGGCAACCTCATGGAAGAGTGTCTTTAAATACTGGAAGGAGGTAATCAGTGATTCTGTTGTGAGTACAGACCTGAGCTCAGGGTTCTAGTGACTGTTTCTTTTGAGTGGAAAAGCCAGTGGCAGTTATGACTAGGATAGCGTTTAACCACTTCATTACTGGGCACTTTCACCCTCTTCCTGCCCAGGCCAATTTTCAGCTTTCAGTACTGTAGCACCTTGAATGACAATTTAAAAAAAAAAAATGTTTTTTTACACACGTTCGTTTGGCAGAAAAAAAGGGCTAGATGCGCGCGATCCCACATGGTTAAACACAAATCAATAGGAGGCTTAGGTCTCCCTGACATTAATGACTATTATATAGCATCCCGCCTGTCATCCTTACGCCATTGGTTCTCAGACCAACATAACACTCCATGGGTCTCTGTTGAATCTACCCTCTCCAAAACCGATGCCCTGTTGGACCTGCTACTAGCTGATATGTGGAAACCACTGGAACTTCAATGTTTACCCCTACCCACTCAAGCCACGCTAACAGCTTGGCGTACCCTTCTTACACAGCTCCCTGCCACGTCTAAAACAATACCGGTCCAGATCCCGATCACCACGTTACGTAGGTTACTTCCTTACACCAATATCTCCATCCTCCAGGCGGCCGGTATTGCCACAGTAGACCAACTCATGCAGTCCAACTCTCTCAAATCATTCGAATCCTTACGATCGGAATTTGGCCTGTCACCACAGACACTTTATAGCTACAATAGCATAACAAGTTTTCTACGCAAACACCCTCCCCCGGTAATCAACCTCCCCGTACAAGTGTGGAATTTCCTCAAATCCCCATCTGCCCCGGTAAAAGGTATTTCATTATTCTATAACCTCCTTGTTCAGAAGACGGGGTTCTCCAAATCACCCCACATGTTGGCGTGGGAGAGAGACCTGCAAGCCTCTTTCTCCGAAGCTCAATGGCAAACTGCCATCCGCGGCTCATATAAATCTACTCAATGTGTGAATCACTGGGAACAAGCCCAGAAAATCCTCACTCGCTGGTACCTAACGCCATATCGACTGTCAAAGATTTACGAATCCCAGAGCCCTATCTGCTGGCGCAACTGCGACCAAGTGGGATCACTTTTGCATATTTTCTGGTCCTGCAAGGGCTTATCTAGCTTCTGGAGAAAAATGTTTGAGGTCCTTTCCACTACAACTGGCATACTCAGGAAACCCGATCCAGCTCTGGCCCTCCTCTCGTTGGGTTTGGACTCTTTTCCGCCCGCCTTGAGGACGGTCGTGGTGCATATACTGGTGGCAGCCAAAACAGTCATAGCGCGGTACTGGAAGCAACCTGTACCACCCTCACACATGGAAGCTATCCGCCTGATAAACATGCAATGCTCACTGGAAAAGGCTTATGCCTACTCCAAAGCCAGGGGTCCCAAGTTTCATTCCGATTGGCAGACATGGTTGCAAAGCCCATATTTTTCCCAGGTACCTGGCTGACGAAGGTTACTCAGTTGTTTACATTGTTTAATGTGTTATTTTACATTGTTTAATGTGTTCATGTACCCAGCCCCTTGGCACACGGGCAATGCTCAGCACTTATGATATGCTCAGCACTTATGATATGTACACCTGTGTTTTTTTTTTTTTTGTACTTTAATTCTTTTGATTATCTATACATGCTTGATACGGCTATTTCCTGTTACACCGACTTTGGTCTGTTGTTTGTATTTTATAATTTTTCAATAAAAATCTATTGCAAGTAAAAAAAAAAAAAAAATGTTTTTTCTTAGTTTCTCCTACAACATTTTGCAAATAAGTAATTTTTCTTCTTCACTGATGTGCACTGATGAGGCTGCACTGATGTGCAATGATGAGGTGGCACTGATGGGCACTGATAGGCAGTACTAATGGGCAATGATAGGTGACATTGATAGGCACTAATGATCAGTGCCCAGATTATTAGTGTAAACAACGTACTGACAGTCTTGCCAGTTAATGGCTTTCCTTTCCTCACACAGACACAGCATGGGAGGAAAGGATTGCAGATAATAGTTAAGTCTGTTTACTTGGCATGGTAAAGGGCTGCTGTGATTGGCCAAATCCATGCATTTACCAAGAAGGTGGGTAGGTGGGCCAAATTGCTTGCGACACTGTCTGTTCCTCCTTGAGCTTTCCTTAAGCTATGACCACACACATTGCTCCCTGCTCCCTACATTCCTTATATTCCTACATATCCTTTGACCACTTACTGTCCATTCTTAACCCTTCTCTTCGCTTCCAGCCCACCCTGTCATGTGCCCTTTCACCTATGTGCTCATGGCAGCCCTTATAAGGATAGATTCCTATACATGGAGTTTGACAAAAAAAACTCCTGCAGGATAGTGTCAATGCTAGAGCCATCCAGAGATAAAGGAGACCAATATCTGCCCTTACAGTATTTTAAGTGATTCTAAAGCCTTAGAATTTTCACCTTAATGCAAAATGTAAAAAAAAAACAAAAAACCTTCTGTGCTGCATATGTCCCCCCAGCACTCATTTACCTACCTGAGCCTGATCTCACTCCAGCGATGTGCACGAGAGTAGCGGCTCCCTCCACTCTGCCCCCCTCACTGGACAGATTGATAGTAGCTGCTGTCAATCAAATTCTGTGATAAGGGGGCGGGGGGCAGGGCCGCATTGCACTGTCTGGAATGAGGAGAAGCCAGGAGCATCTGTGGGGGACCCCAGAAGAAGAGGATCAGGGCTACTTTGTGAAAAACTATTGCACAGAGCAGGTAAGACTAACATGATTGTTATTTTAATGCAAAAAACAAGCTTTGATGTTACTTTAAACCTGAACCGCATATATAAAAGACACCGACTGAGGCAGCTTTGCTTTCCATATTACATTATTAAAATTATATTTTTAAATACCAAGCAGTGTAAATACCAACATTTGAGTTGGATGTCAGCCTCTTGAAATCACTGAACAGCAAAGCACAGATTGGAAGTGGGAAACACAACACAGTTTAATACTATTACGAAAATTAGCTTATTGGTCTGCATCTTTTTCTTTCATTGTCTAGTGACCTGTAAATGTTACTTAACCACATGCCAACCGCGCTTTAGTCAAATGAAGGCTACAGCGCAGCTGGCTAGTTCTGGGATGCTGTCATATGACGGCCTCACATGCCCGCACTTCTCATGCGCCCCTTGGGCACGCATCTGGAAGTGTTTATGATGGCTGGGTCCTTGGGCCAGTCATAGCAGCCCTTTACCATGTGATTGCTCTGTCATTCAAAAACTTGTCAACAAACTGGTGTCATGGCTGGTTCAGATCGCGCTGTTGTGAGGTCTCTCTCTTCTCTCCTTACATGCTGTATTAGTGTGAAGAGAGGAGAGAGAAGTTAGCTGGCACGATCTTGTGTGTCCTTCTGTGCTCCTACAGTGCCATCACAGTGCCCTTCAGTGTTTCTAGAGTGCCATCACAATGCTCCTACAGTGCCATCACAGTGCTATCACAGTGCCATTAATGCTCCAACAGTGCCACTACAGTGCCATCATAGTGCCTTCGGTGCTCCTAAATTGCCACTACACTGCCATGAGTGCTCATGCAGTGCAATCCGTGCTCCTACAGTGCCACCACAGGGCCATCAGTGCTTCTACAGTGCCATCAGTGCTCCTACAGTGCCATTAAAGTGCTATCAGTGCTCATGCAGTGCAATCAGTGCTCATATAGTGCCATCTGTGCCATTACAGTGCCCCTCAGTTCTATCAGTGCCATCAGAGTGCCATCAGTGCTCCTATAGTGCCATCAGTGTTCATACAGTGCCATCAGTGCTTCTACAGTGCCACTACAGTGCAATCAGTTCTCTTACAGTGCCATGAGTGCCACTACAGTGCTATCATTGCTCCTAAAGTGCCACTAAAGTGTAATTGGTGCTTCTATAGTGCTACCAATTATCATACAGTGTCATCAGTGCCCATCAGTGCCCCTACAGTGCCATTAGTGCCACTACAGTGCCCATCAGTGCCACTACAGTGCTCATAAGTGCCCTACAGTGCCATCAGTGCCGCTAAAGTGCTCATCAGTGTCCTACAGGGCCATCAGTGCCATTACAGTGCCATTCAGTGCCACTACAGAGCTCGTTAGTGCCACTACAGTGCCCTGCGATGCCAAAATAGTGTTCATTGGTGCCCTATGGTGCCACTACAGTGCTCAATAGTGCCACTACACTGATCATTAGTGCCCATCAGTGCCGTAAAAATGCGTGAAAAAGTGCGTTTTCATTTTATTTCCACATTTTCCATAAACTTGTGGAAAAAAATTAGATGTTCAAAAGACTCATAATTAGTGTTGAGTGAACACGGACTGTATTATTCGTGTTCGTACCGAATAATTGGATTTTTTGTACCCGAACACGGACACGGACTCTTTACTGTATGTTTGGGTAAAAATCCGTGTTCGGTCGTTTTATTTCCGGGTTTTGCATGCTTTGGCGCTCTTTTCATGGCGGGCTTTCAACAGCCAATCAACAATCGTTTAACTGGTGTGCCTTAAGCCATCCCAGCCATGCCTGCAAATGTCTCAGTAGCTGTGATTGGCCGTCTGAAGCATGTGACCAAGTCTTTATAAGTTCCAGGCAGCCGCAGCGTCTTCATTCTGCTGCTTAGATCAGGGACAGAGCACACATCAACGTGCTGGCTGCTGATTAGGGAAAGACAGGCAGGAAAAAAACATTTGTGTCCGGATAGAATTGAGGGACAGGTCGGAGTGTTTAGGCAGGGCGAGTTGTAGGCATTTTAGGGATAGAGTCTGCTGAATTATAGGGTCAGTGTCTTCTACAAACTACAATCGATATTGCTGTGTGGGGGGTGGGGTCTGCACTCAATCCTGATCTACGATCTCTTCTCAATCCTGTTAGGGAGAGGCTGCTGCTGAATTTTAGGGTCAGAGTGTTCTACAAACTACAATCGATATTGCTGTGTGGGGTCTGCACTTAGTCCCGATCTACGATCTCTTCTCAATCCTGTTAGGGAGAGGCTGCTGCTGAATTTTAGGGAAACTGTGTTCTACAAACTACAATCGATATTGCTGTGTGGTGTGGGATAGGAGATAGGCAGGTGTCAGTGATCCACATCCATTTTTCTGTGTGTGAGCTGCAGTGAACACAATCTTTTTGGGGTGCAGTGAACAACGTCCTTTTTGGGGTGCAGTGAACAAAATCTTTTTGGGGTGCAGTGAACAAAATCCTTTTTGAGGTGCAGTGAACACAATCTTTGTGGAGTGCAGTGAACACAATCTTTTTGGGGTGCAGTGAACAACATCCTTTTTGGGGTGCAGTGAACACAATCTTTGTGGGGTGCAGTGAACACAATCTTTTTGGGGTGCAGTGAACAAAATCATTTTTGGGGTGCAGTGAACACAATCTTTGTGGGGTGCAGTGAACACAATCTTTGTGGGGTGCAGTGAACACAATCTTTTTTGGGGTGGAGTGAACAAAATCCTTTTTGGGGTGCAGTGAACAACATCCTTTTTGGGGTGCAGTGAACAAAATCCTTTTTGGGGTGCAGTGAACACAATCTTTTTGGGGTGCAGTGAACAAAATCCTTTGTGGGGTGCAGTGAACACAATCTTTGTGGGGTGCAGTGAACACAATCTTTTTGGGGTGCAGTGAACAAAATCCTTTTTGGGGTGCAGTGAACAACATCCTTTTTGGGGTGCAGTGAACAAAATCCTTTTTGGGGTGCAGTGAACACAATCTTTTGGGGTGCAGTGAACAAAATCCTTTGTGGGGTGCAGTGAACACAATCTTTGTGGGGTACAGTGAACAGAATCTTTGTGGGGTGCAGTGAACACAATCTTTGGGGGGTACAGTGAACACAATCTTTTTGGGGTGCAGTGAACAAAATCTTTTTGGGGTGCAGT
Source organism: Pelophylax lessonae (assembly GCF_965119305.1). Taxonomy (NCBI): domain Eukaryota; kingdom Metazoa; phylum Chordata; class Amphibia; order Anura; family Ranidae; genus Pelophylax; species Pelophylax lessonae. Next base: position 713,225,606 of record NC_138768.1, read on the forward strand.
GAACACAATCTTTGTGGGGTGCAGTGAACACAATCTTTTTGGGGTGGAGTGAACAAAATCCTTTTTGGGGTGCAGTGAACAAAATCCTTTTTGGGGTGCAGTGAACACAATCCTTTGTGGGGTGCAGTGAACACAATCTTTGTGGGGTGCAGTGAACACAATCTTTTTGGGGTGCAGTGAACAAAATCCTTTTTGGGGTGCAGTGAACAAAATCCTTTTTGGGGTGCAGTGAACACAATCTTTTTGGGGTGCAGTGAACAAAATCCTTTGTGGGGTGCAGTGAACACAATCTTTGTGGGGTACAGTGAACAGAATCTTTGTGGGGTGCAGTGAACACAATCTTTGGGGGGTACAGTGAACACAATCTTTTTGGGGTGCAGTGAACAAAATCCTTTGTGGGGTGCAGTGAACACAATCTTTGGGGGGTACAGTGAACACAATCTTTTTGGGGTGCAGTGAACAAAATCCTTTGTGGGGTGCAGTGAACACAATCTTTGTGGGGTGCAGTGAACACAATCTTTTTGGGGTGCAGTGAACAAAATCCTTTTTGGGGTGCAGTGAACGCAATCTTTTTGGGGTGCAGTGAACAAAATCCTTTGTGGGGTGCAGTGAACAGAATCTTTGTGGGGTGCAGTGAACACAATCTTTGGGGGGTACAGTGAACACAATCTTTTTGGGGTGCAGTGAACAAAATCCTTTGTGGGGTGCAGTGAACACAATCTTTGGGGGGTACAGTGAACACAATCTTTTTGGGGTGCAGTGAACAAAATCCTTTGTGGGGTGCAGTGAACACAATCTTTGTGGGGTGCAGTGAACACAATCTTTTTGGGGTGCAGTGAACAAAATCCTTTTTGGGGTGCAGTGAACAACATCCTTTTTGGAGTGCAGTGAACACAATCTTTTTGGGGTGCAGTGAACAAAATCCTTTGTGGGGTGCAGTGAACACAATCTTTGTGGGGTACAGGGAACAGAATCTTTGTGGGGTGCAGTGAACACAATCTTTGGGGGGTACAGTGAACACAATCTTTTTGGGGTGCAGTGAACAAAATCCTTTTAGGGTGCAGTGAACACAATCTTTGTGGGGTGCAGTGAACAAAATCCTTTTTGAGGTGCAGTGAACACGATCTTTGTGGGGTGCAGTGAACACAATCTTTGTGGGGTACAGTGAACACAATCTCATACTTCTGAAGATTTGAGGGTGCTGCCTGTTCCATACTCCTCCTCCTACTGCTCAACCATCCTTTTAGGGGTACAAACAATAGTAATTGGGGCCTAGTGTGGTGGTGTACGTGTGAGATACATACACTTTCTTTTTGATCATATTTTCTATTCCGCTATTCAATTAAAACCTTTGGGGATCAATTAAATTGCGTGATAGTCTTTGTCGGTACGTGTGAGATCCACCTTTCCAAGTTTTTGGGGTTCATCTCATACTTCTGAAGATTTGAGGGTGCTGCCTGTTCCATACTCCTCCTCCTACTGCTCAACCATCCTTTTAGGGGTACAAACAATAGTAATTGGGGCCTAGTGTGGTGGTGTACGTGTGAGATACATACACTTTCTTTTTGATCATATTTTCTATTCCGCTATTCAATTAAAACCTTTGGGGATCAATTAAATTGCGTGATAGTCTGTGTCGGTACGTGTGAGATCCACCTTTCCAAGTTTTGGGGGTTCATCTCATACTTCTGAAGATTTGAGGGTGCTGCCTGTTCCATACTCCTCCTCCTACTGCTCAACCATCCTTTTAGGGGTACAAACAATAGTAATTGGGGCCTAGTGTGGTGGTGTACGTGTGAGATACATACACTTTCTTTTTGATCATATTTTCTATTCCGCTATTCAATTAAAACCTTTGGGGATCAATTAAATTGCGTGATAGTCTGTGTCGGTACGTGTGAGATCCACCTTTTCAAGTTTTTGGGGTTTATCTCATACTTCTGAAGATTTGAGGGTGCTGCCTGTTCCATACTCCTCCTCCTACTCCTCAACCATCCTTTTAGGGGTACAAACAATAGTAATTGGGGCCTAGTGTGGTGGTGTACGTGTGAGATACATACACTTTCTTTTTGATCATATTTTCTATTCCGCTATTCAATTAAAACCTTTGGGGATCAATTAAATTGCGTGATAGTCTGTGTCGGTACGTGTGAGATCCACCTTTCCAAGTTTTTGGGGTACATCTCATACTTCTGAAGATTTGAGGGTGCTGCCTGTTCCATACTCCTCCTCCTACTCCTCAACCATCCTTTTAGGGGTACAAACAATAGTAATTGGGGCCTAGTGTGGTGGTGTACGTGTGAGATACATACACTTTCTTTTTGATCATATTTTCTATTCCGCTATTCAATTAAAACCTTTGGGGATCAATTAAATTGCGTGATAGTCTGTGTCGGTACGTGTGAGATCCACCTTTCCAAGTTTTTGGGGTTCATCTCATACTTCTGAAGATTTGAGGGTGCTGCCTGTTCCATACTCCTCCTCCTACTCCTCAACCATCCTTTTAGGGGTACAAACAATAGTAATTGGGGCCTAGTGTGGTGGTGTACGTGTGAGATACATACACTTTCTTTTTGATCATATTTTCTATTCCGCTATTCAATTAAAACCTTTGGGGATCAATTAAATTGCGTGATAGTCTGTGTCGGTACGTGTGAGATCCACCTTTCCAAGTTTTTGGGGTTCATCTCATACTTCTGAAGATTTGAGGGTGCTGCCTGTTCCATACTCCTCCTCCTACTCCTCAACCATCCTTTTAGGGGTACAAACAATAGTAATTGGGGCCTAGTGTGGTGGTGTACGTGTGAGATACATACACTTTCTTTTTGATCATATTTTCTATTCCGCTATTCAATTAAAACCTTTGGGGATCAATTAAATTGCGTGATAGTCTGTGTCGGTACGTGTGAGATCCACCTTTCCAAGTTTTTGGGGTTCATCTCATACTTCTGAAGATTTGAGGGTGCTGCCTGTTCCATACTCCTCCTCCTACTCCTCAACCATCCTTTTAGGGGTACAAACAATAGTAATTGGGGCCTAGTGTGGTGGTGTACGTGTGAGATACATACACTTTCTTTTTGATCATATTTTCTATTCCGCTATTCAATTAAAACCTTTGGGGATCAATTAAATTGCGTGATAGTCTGTGTCGGTACGTGTGAGATCCACCTTTCCAAGTTTTTGGGGTTCATCTCATACTTCTGAAGATTTGAGGGTGCTGCCTGTTCCATACTCCTCCTCCTACTGCTCAACCATCCTTTTAGGGGTACAAACAATAGTAATTGGGGCCTAGTGTGGTGGTGTACGTGCGAGATACATACACTTTTTTTGATCATATTTCCTATTCCGCTATTCAATAAAAACCTTTGAGGATCAATTGAATTGCGGGATAGTCTGTGTCGGTACGTGTGAGATCCACCTTTCCAAGTTTTTGAGGTTCATCTCATACTTCTGAAGATTTGAGGGTGCTGTCTGTTCCATACTCCTCCTACTCCTCATCCATCCTTTTAGGGGTAGAAACAATAGTAATTGGGGCCTAGTGTGGTTTTGTACGTGCGAGATACATACACTTTTTTGGATCATATTTCCTATTCCGCTATTCAATAAAAACCTTTCTAGGGCAAGATCTTAAATTACAGAAATATGAGGAGACCGTCAAATAAGGGCCGTGGCCTGGGTCGTGGTGCTGCTGGTAGAGCTCCTGTTGCAAGGAGAGGACGTGGTCGATCTGTGCCAGCTACACGCACAAGTTAAACACCTTCCTCAAGTGTGAGTAGGCGACAGAACCTGCATCAGTATTTGGTAGGGCATCATACGCCCCTAGAAGTGATGAGGCCAGAACAAGTGGAGGCGATAGTAGATTGGTTTGCTGCTGACAGTGCCTCCAGTTCCTTCACATTGTCTCCCACCCAGTCTACTGCAGAAAGGTCACAGTTGGCACCTGCAGCCGATGTCCAACCGTCTTTCACCTCACCCCCTTGCAAATCAGGCAAGCAGTCTGAGCCCCAAGCCATACAGCAGTCTCTTCTTCTTTTTGATGACTCTGTCAGCAGGGTTTCCCAGGGCCATCCACCTAGCCCTGCCCCAGAAGTGGAAGAGATTGAGTGCAGCGATGCCCAACCACTTATTTCTCAAGATGAGTACATGCAAGGATCATCGCAGCACGTCTCCGATGATGACGAAACGCAGGTGCCAACTGCTGCGGCGTTCAGCATTGTGGAGACCGACAAGGAGGGCAGGGGTGAAGACTGGGTGGAAGATGATGTGGAGGACGATGAGGTCCTCGACCCCACATGGAATGAACGTTATGCAGGTGACCTGAGTAGTTTGGAGGAAGAGGCGGTGGTCGCACAGAGCCACCAGCACAGCAGAAGAGGGAGCAGGGTGCAGAAGCGGAGCGGCCATGCCCTAGACACTACGCCCGCTACTGCCCAACGCAGCAAGGGAACGAGCGCACCAAAGTCAGCTCAAAGGAGTTCTCTAGCGTGGAAGTTCTTTAGAAAATGTGCTGATGACAGGACACGAGTGGTTTGCACCCTGTGCAATCAGAGCTTGAAGCGAGGCATAAACCTTCTCAACCTGAGCACAACTTGCATGATCAGGCATCTAAGTGCAAAGCACGAGCTGCAGTGGAGTACACACCTTCAAAACCAAGAAACGTCTCTGGCTCATCCTGCTTCCTCTTCTGCTGCAGTCTCGGCCGCTCCAGCCACATCTGTAGTGATACCGGCACCTGCCACCCCGCAAACAGACGATCTGTCAGCAACACCACCACCTGGGTCACCAACAACCATCTCCACAATGTCCCGTGGAAGCGTTCAGCTTTCCATCTCCCAAACACTTGAGAGGAAGAGGAAGTACCCCCCCCTACCCACCCGCGATCCCTGGCCCTGAATGCCAGCATTTCAAAATTATTGGCCTTTGAAATGCTGTCATTCCGTCTGGTGGAGACGCACAGTTTTAAAAACCTTATGTCGGTGGCTGTCCCACAGTACGTCGTGCCCAGCCGCCACTAATTTTCCAGGCAAGCCATCCCTTCCCTGCACAACCAAGTGGGGGAAAAAATCAGGTGTGCACTGCGCAACGCCATCTGTGCCAAGGTCCACCTAACTACCGATACGTGGACCAGTAAGCACGGTCAGGGGCGTTATATCTCCCTAACGGCACACTGGGTAAATGCAGTGGCGGATGGGCCTGAGGCGGATAGCAATTTGGCGCATGTCCTTCCACCACCGAGGATTGCAGGACGCTTCAGTTTGCCTCCTGTTCCTAACTCCTCCTACTCCGCTTCCTCATCCTCTACCGCCTCCTCATCCGGACAGCGTAACACCTTCACCACCAACTTCAGCACGGCCAGGGGTAAACGACAGCAGGCAGTTTTACAACTTGCCTGTTTGGGGGACAAACCACACACCGCGCAGGAGTTGTGGAGGAGCATGGAACAGCAGACAAATGAGTGGTTGCTGCCAGCGAGCCTCAAGCCCGGCCTGGTGGTGTGCGATAACGGGAGAAATCTCATAGCAGCTCTGGGCCTAGCCGGTTTGACGCACATGCCTTGCCTGGCGCATGTGCTGAATTTGGTGGTGCAGAGGTTCCTTAAAAACTACCCCGATATGTCAGAGCTGCTGCAGAAAGTGCGGGCCGTTTGTGCGCACTTTCGGCGTTCTCACCCTGCTGCTGCTCGCCTGGCAGCGCTGCAGCGTAACTTCGGCCTTCCCGCTCACCACCTCATATGTGACGTGCCCACAAGGTGGAACTCCACCTTGCACATGCTGGAAAGACTGTGCGAGCAGCAGCAGGCCATAGTGGAGTTTCAGCTGCAGCACGCACGCGTGAGTCGCTCTGCGGAACAGCACCACTTCACCACCAATAACTGGGCCTCCATGCGAGACCTGTGTGCCTTGTTGCGCTGTTTTGAGTACTCCACCAACATGGCCAGTGGCAATGACGCCGTTCTCAGCTTAACTATCCCACTTCTATGCCTCCTTGAAAAAACAATTCGGGCGATGATGGAAGAGGATGTGGCACAGGATGAGGAGGAGGAGGAGGATGAAGAGGTAACATTTCCAAGGCTTTCAGGGCAGTCATTCGCAAGGGGCTCCGAGGGTGGGTTCCTGCACACACAAACGCCAGGGACACAATTGTCCAGCAGGGGCACAGTTCTGGAGGATGAGGAGGATGAGGAGGAGGAGGAGCTGGAGGAGGAGATGGAACCATGTTCACAGCAAGGTGGCACCCAGGCCAGCTCATGGCCATCACTGGTGCGTGGCTGGGGGGATACAGAGGACACGGACGATACACCTCCCACAGAGGACAGCCTTTCGTTGCCTCTGGGCAGCCTGGCACACATGAGCGATTACATGCTGCAGTGTCTCCACAACGACTGCCGAGTTGCCCACATTCTAACTTGTGCTGATTACTGGGTGGCCACGCTGCTGGATCCCCATTACAAGGACAACGTACCGTCCTTATTTCACTCACTGGAGCGCGATCGCAAGATGCGCGAGTACAAGCGCACGCTGGTAGACGCCATGCTGCTGGCATTCCCATCTGACAGCGGGGCCGCAGTGGAAGCACAAGGCAGAGGAGGAGGAGGAGGAGGAGGTCGCCAACGCAACCAGGGCACCGCCAGCACCTCAGAAGGCAGGGTTAGCATGGCCGAAATATGGAAAAGCTTTGTCAGCATGCCACAACAAACAGCAGCACCAGCAGCTCAGATGGAACGTCTTAGCAGGAGGCAGCATTTTACCAACATGGTGGAGCAGTATGTGTGCACACGCCTACATGTAGTGAATGAGGGGTCTGCCCCCTTCAACTTCTGGGTCTCCAAATTGGGCACATGGCCTGAGCTTGCCCTTTACGCCTTGGAGGTGCTGGCGTGCCCTGCAGCCAGTGTATTATCTGAACGGGTATTTAGCACGGCTGGGGGCGTTATAACAGACAAGCGCAGCCGCCTGTCCAGAGACAATGTGGACAAGCTCACATTCATTAAAATGAACCAGGCATGGATCCCACGGGACTTTTCCGTACCTTGTGCAGAATAGCAATGGATACCGACCTTACCCACCCATTGTTCCATTTTTGCTCTTTCTCACTCTTTTGGGGTGTACCCTCATTTAAAATTTGTGAAAAGAAGCAGTGTTGGCTACCTCGTCCTCCTCCTCAGGGCCAGATTAACGTAGGGGCTATTGGAGCTGCAGCTCCAGGCCCCTACCTTTTATATAGGCCCCGGGTTGGCCATATTCACTGTTACCGCTCTTCTGTCACTTGTAAACACAGAAGTCTGGCTTCTATGCTCGCTTCCCCAGGCAGCACCCTCAGAACCTCCCCACACAGCGCGAAGGCCGGACAAGGAGGGACAGTTGCCGATGCATGGATGTGTTTATGGGCTTCAGAGACAGCATCCCGTGTTGAATTAGGCATGCATGGCTGCACCCTTCCTCCTCTGGGTGCATGGCAAGGCACGGCCCTTAAGGCCCTTCAAAATCCTCAGCACCAAGCCCATGATGCTCTTAATCCGGCCCTGGTCCTCCTCCACCGCCGCTTCCACCTACACCACCCATAGGTGTGCGCAGCCTATTGCATTAAGGTGTGCACCCCAAAGTTGAAATACACATGCATGTGTTTGCCAGCAGGGAGAGTAATGTATCAGGGCCATGTACCTGTAGGCAAAGAGAAATAGAGCAGAGCAGGTCCGAGGGAGATCTTTCCCATCTCCTCACTGGCAATGCTATGTGCCCTAGGTGATTAGGGTGTGCCCAGGCACACCCGGCACACCCTGTGCGCATGCCTATGTCACCGCCACATCCACCACCACCTCAACCTCCCTCCTACTCCATATGGGCCTCGTCCTTCAGAGATGAAGAAGAACATTGTTTATTTTTCTGTTTTTTTTGTTGTTTTAAGTTATTTCCCTATCCACATTTGTTTGCAGAGCACTTGCCATGCTCTTAATTACGTTTTGCTGCCATTTGCAGCACTCTAGCCCTTTCCTTTGGTGTTTTAGAGCCATTTTAGTGCCTTAAAGTTCAGGTCCCCATTGACTTCAATGGGGTTCGGTGTCCGGGAAAAGTTCGGTAAAAGTCCGGGACACGGACCCGGACTTTTTTTTAAAGTTCGGCCGAACCCGTCGAACACGGACATCTAGGTGTCCGCTCAACCCTACTCATAATGCCTCGTAGAATATATCACCATGCCTCTTACTAAATATCTTGGACTGTCTACTTTCCAAAAAGGGGTAATTTGGGAGATATGTGTACTCTCCTGGATTGTTAGGGTCTCAAGAAATGAGATAAGCTGTCAGTACATCAAGTGTGATCAGGTGGGATCAGTTTCCAATGATTGGCACCATAGCTTGCTGACTGTCTATAACTTTCACAAAGACCAAATAATATACACTGGCTGGGTTTTTTTTTTACCAAAGATATGTAGTATTATAATTATTGGTCAAAATTTATGAAGAAAAATTACTAATTTGCTAAATGTTATAACAGAAACAGAAACAAAAGAAAAATGCAGGGGGGTGTGGCTTGCCGGCGGAGCAGATGGACGTTTGAAACCTCAGCTCCGCTCACTACCCAGCATCTAGCGACTACACAGCAGGTATCACCGACGCCCCAAGATCAGAACACCCCTGGGACATCGAGGGCCATGTCTAGACGTCGCAAGCTGACCAGGAAGCCGCAGAAACTTACAGACTTTTTCCCGATGACAGGCGCGGGCCGCGCCCAAGATGGTGCCGCCGGCCTCACAGATTCAGCGTCGCGGCTCCTCTCTCCACAATCCGGCTTCATCCTTGCTCCACAACAGCGTATCTCCTCCTTTATGGCATCAGATGGTGAGTCACCCCCTCCTACATCCCCCTCGACAGCTAGTCCGGCCAAATCCAGACCCCGGCAGGATGATTGGGACTCTGGTACACTCAGGGACTACACCACTACCCCACAAGGCCCTGACATCCAAACCCCCTCAGCAATTGACTGCTTCCCTGCCACAGACCAGCCGCCGTCTGAGATAACAATGAAGAATATGCTTATCTCCCTGAAGAATTCTCTATACACAGACCTTTCTGCATCAGTTACTTCTCTATCTCACTCTATGCAGGCCCAAGACCAGCGCCTGCAGCATGTTGAAACCAAAATGACTGACCTATACACAGCTCATAATGAATTGGTGGACGTATTCATGGAGCATGAGGACGAACTCCTCACGATTAAAATTAAATTCCGCAACATCCCTGAATCCATTCTGCAAAAAGATCTGACTCAATACCTGCAGTCCTTACTTAGAGCCATCCTGCCAGATCTTTCCGATCGAGACCTTGAAATCGATCAAGCTCATCGATTCCCCAGGCCACCCCACCTACCAGAATCAAAGCCCAGAAAATCACCATATCCCCTATAAATGGGGATTCCCTGTCAAGCTAATAATCACTCACCAAAACAAAACATTTGTGATCAGATCACTCGAGGGAGGCCTCAAACTCCTAAGAGACTGGCGCATCCTACCTCAAGAAGCTCCACCCTCCATTGACGCCCCAAATGCCCTTATGGACATTAGTGGGCCCTATCAGCAAGGCTGAACGTCATGGTGTACCACATACCGTTTAAGCCGCTACCTTGCTGGGTAGAGGTGGTTTCTCTTTTTTTTTCTTCTCCTCTTTAAGTCACCCAGTGACCCCGATTGACCGTCTGAGACGATTTAAGTCCAGAAGAAAATTTCTTCTTGTATCTATCACCAAGAACCCTTTTCCCCCTCTTGCCTGAGCAGTAGTTACTGTACATAGAGCATGGTTCTCTAAGGCTCCTATTTTTTATCATCCTTCCCCCCTTTCTCACCCTCCCTTTTTTATTTTTATTTTTTTTTTATTTTTTTTTAGAACTCTGGACCTCTCTATACCGAACACTCAAACTACTTCGTATCTAGCCTGACTACTACACCAGGACGAGGACCTTCTGGCCCACACATTACGCAAAATGCCAATTAAGATTCTCTCCCTGAATGTTAAGGGTCTAAACAGCCCTCAAAAGAGATCGACTTTACAGAGAGAAGTCACTAAACAACAATCTAATATCGCCCTAATACAGGAAACCCACTTCGCCATCACTAAAACCCCATTGCTGAGATTGAAGGGATACGACCAAATATTCCTTGCCTCAGGTCCCAAAAAGAAAAACGGAGTGCTAATTGTGCTAAAAAATGGACTGATGTTCCAGCTACTTCACTCATACCCGGACCCCCCAAGGCCGATACCTCACCCTAATCGGCAAAATAGGACAAGAGCTAGTCAACATATATGGCCCGAATGCAAAACAAATTACATTTTACAAACGCTTCTTCACCAAAATTGATAAACTCAAACAGGGCAACCTTATCCTGGGAGGGGACTTTAATATTGTGGCGGACCCATTTCTGGATACTTCCTCCCACACCCGGAAACCCAGGATAGCGTTGAACCCTCTGCTTCGAACAGTAGGTCTCTACGACGTATGGCGCTGCCATCACAGTTCAGAAAGGGACTTCACATACTTTTACCATGAACAATTGTCATACTCCCGTATCGACATGTTTCTGGTGGACAGAAGAACACTTCACAAAATTGAAAGAGCAGATATTGGAACTATTTCATGGTCGGACCATGCCCCAATCACCATCCTCCTTAATGTTCACAGACAAACACCCCTACAGCTATGGAAATTGAGTCCACATCTACTGGACAATAAAGAAATCTCACAGGAGATCCTCAATGAACACCGCAAGATTTTTAATGTGAACGACCAACCTGACACAGATCCTTGCATACTGTGGGCAACATATAAGGCCTATATACGTGGGATTCTTATAAAACTCTCTAAAAGATTGAGGAGACAGGGGGATAGGCAGCTTGACAAGATAATGCATCAAATTGATGACTTGGAAAAGCATAATAAAACCCATCCCTCACCTTTGCTCTCTGGAGAACTACAGGACTTGAGACAGAGACTCCGTCTACTTCTACTATACAAAATTGAGAAAAATATCAAACTTTCCAAAGCCAAATTTTACTCACTGGGCAATAGAGCGAGTGCACTGCTGGCCCGTAGGGTAAAAGCCCAACGATTGAAGACGAACATCCATTCTCTTATTCACCCCACCTCTAAACGAATACTAACCGACCCACAAGACATTGCAAATGCCTTTGGTACATACTACTCCTCGCTCTACAACTTTAAACATGACTCCTCAACACCACAACCGCAAAAAACTCACCTTGACCACTTCCTTCAATCCATGCCACTACCCTGCATCACACCCACACAACTGGAGTCTCTGTCTCAACCCTTCTCTGAGGAAGAAATTCACACTGTTATAAAAAACTTGCCCCTCAACAAGTCCCCAGGAGAGGATGGGTTTACCAACAAATTCTATAAACATCTTAAGGACCCCATTGCTCTAAGACTAATGAATCTCTTCAATGCTGCAGGTCCCTCTGGCTCTCTACCAATAGATATGTTAAGATCAATTATTGTGACAATTACCAAGCCTGACAAAGACCATAACCTGACCACAAACTATCGACCTATTTCACTTATCAACACTGACATCAAAATCCTGGCCAAAGCTGTAGCAAACGGACTGCTCCCCATCCTCCCATCCTTGATACACCCTGACCAAGTGGGATTTATCCCAGGTAGGCAAGCTCCTGACGCTACAAGGCGCATGCTCAACCTTATCCAACACACCACCCAATCTCGAACGCCTTCTCTGCTCCTATCTTTGGATGCAGAGAAGGCGTTTGACAGGATACACTGGGGCTACCTACAAGCGGTACTTACCAGGTTTGGTATCAAGGGTTGGCTGCAATCAGTCATACTGTCTCTGTACTCCTACCCCTCTGCCAGAGCCTTATCCATCGGATCCCTATCTAGCCCATTCAATATAACGAACGGCATGCGTCAAGGGTGCCCCCTTTCACCACTCATCTTTGCGCTACTAATGGAACCTCTAGCGACAAAAATCAGACTCGAACCGACCATCACAGGGATACACTGTAACAATACCAAACACAAAATAAGCTTATTTGCGGATGACGTGATTCTTATGATGACAAATCCCCTTCGATCCTTACCTGTTATACGCAGCAATATAGACCGATTTAGCGAAATTGCTTACTATAAACTCCAACTAACACCCACTAAAAAACACATTTTTAAACTTAACTTCCAATCCTTCCTGCACCACCTTCCCTCCCTACTGAAATCCCTTTGCTCTACTGGACTATCCACCTTGGGCAAAATCTCAGTCCTTAAGATGATTGTTCTACCTAAACTCCTCTACTTGTTCTGCATGATAATAATACCTCTCCCTCAATCCTTCTTATCATCTGTCCAAAGGCAATTCTCCAGATTAATTTGGGAAAAGTGACCACCACGGTGTGCTAACTATATCCTGACCAGACACCATAAAAAAGGGGGAGCCGGGCTCCCCCACATACACACTTACTACCAAGCTACTGTACTGGACCAACTCTTCTACTGTTGGCACCCCACTTCTGAAAAGATTTGGTCCCAAATGGAAACCTCCAGTCCCCATTATAGACACCCTATTGACCACCTCCTCTTCACGTTAATGGGAACCCCCCATCTATACAAAACACTTTCTTATCCACCACAACCTCCCTGACAATATGGAAGAAATGTATGTATGAACGCAAACATGACAACCCACTCCACAAACTGCACATCCCCCCTCAGGGCCTTGAACATCCTCATCCCAGACTTCAATAATACTCCCTGGGAGGCCAGGGGAATCACAAACATCCAACAACTATTCCATGGACCTGAGCTTATACCCTGGGGAAAACTGCAGAACTTAACAGAAATCCAGGAGAAAGAAGCTTTTACACACATGAGGATATCGCATACATTACGCATGTCTAAAATAACCCCCACTGTACACCTCCCTGAACCAGTATTCCAATTTTAAGCAAAGCTCCAATACCCCAGAAGGGGCATATCCTTCTTCTACTCCCTCCTAAATGACTACCGTCCCTACTCACGCATCCCCTCCTTGACCAAATGGACAGAGGAACTGAACGTAAAAGCGACCCAGACTCAATGGCAAAAGGCATTTAAATTCATCCTTGCAGCCACCCACTGCTCCAACCACTGGGAGTCCTATCAAAAAATATTACACAGATGGTACTTAACCCCATACCGACTCTCCAAAATGTTCCCAGGCTCCAAACCCTGCTGCTGGAGACAATGCAGGAGCATAGGCTCCATTGCACATATTCTTTGGTTCTGCAAAACGCTCTCCTCATATTGGAAACAAATATTCTCCCTCATATCTGTGGTTTCCCAAATCAACACCCCTCCAACCCCATCCTTGGCTCTTATAAACATAGGCCTGGACCAATTTCCTCCCACATCCAGAACTGTGGTGGTACATATCCTACTGGCGGCAAAAGTTAACATTACAAGATTATGGAAATCACTTGACTCCCCTTCCATTAATAGAACAATAGCAGACCTTAACTATCAATGTGTAATAGAAATAATAGTTGCCAGACAAAACATGCAAACACCGAAATTTCTTTCACAATGGGCTACATGGCTACAACACCCACAATGTAAAACGGACAGCTGATCTAACCAGGTCAGATTTAATACTTGCTTTTAATGATCTGTACTTTCCTTCTTTCTGTTGATACCCCTGCGAGGGGCACCTGTAGTTTCTCTTACTCCCACCCCACTTACCTCCTACACCTTTCCTCTTCCCTCCTCCCCCTCCCTTCCGCCTCACATCCGTTGTTGCACATTTGAAAGTAGATATATTTGCAGGTACATGGCTGTTATGTGGATTGAAACTCTTACCTGGTTATATTGTTGTAAGCCTGTCATTCCCCGACTAGGCGGAACATCGGTATGTTATACTGTTATATTGTTTATTTACCTTTACTATGTTAAAATCTAATAAAAACATATTTGACTTAAAAAAAAAAAAAGAAAAATGCATTTTTTTTTTTTTACAAAATTTTCAGTCTTTTTTTATTTATGTTAAAACTAATGAAAAAATTAGTGCTGGTAATATAGTGGGCTTGTGTGTATATCTTGTGATGATAAAAAAATATATATTTAAGATAAGTGATATAAATAGTATCTGTATCAAAAATGTATAACCAATGTATAAATAGTTTATGATACCTAACAAAATGATAAAATATACCAAATAATATACGCACTGTAGTAATATATATTGTGACTTAGGTGATGATTTAAATCATAAATGTGACAATGGTGATAAAATATAAATAATTAAATTACTGGATTTGCATAAAATCGCATATGACTGACAGTAAAATCCTTAATATATAAAATTATCAGTGCAACGGGTGAAATAGTCTGTGATAGTAAATAAATAAATAAATAGAATCTTCAAAGTGCTTTTGTGCTCCAATTTTGTGCTCTTGGTAAAAGTAGGCAATTTTTGCTTCTTACCAGATCGCTTTAGGTCGCAAGGACCTAAATCGCCTTTGATCCCTTTAAAGGATGGATCAATCCTCCACCAAACTTGTCCACTCCAGGTAAGTAGTTGATGTTCTAGGGTGGATCAGGATCAGGATAGTGGTCTCAGGCAGATGTATATAAAAATAAATGGTGGGGAAGCCAAAAAAATAGTGTAATTCTGTTTTTTATTAGAGAAATAAAATAAAAGTAAGAATTGGCTGCTTACCATGTGAAGTGCCTAGCCTGGCACTGGGTAAAAGCGTTGTTTGCAAATTGGGATCTGTGGAGATGACGCTCTAGGTGTTCTGTCCTAGACAGTGTCTCACACACAGCCTCTGGTGGCGTGGCAGCGGTGGCGTGCGTTCCAGACAAAGCGGAAGTGACGTCGCTGGCTCTCTCGATTTCGGGTTTACAGAAGACCACAATAAGGCCCCATGCACACGGGACGTTTTTAACGCCGCTGTAAGCAGCGTCAGGCGTTTTCTTTTTGCAGCCTAAAAACGCCCCTCCATGTTATTCTATGGCCTCATGCACACTCAGACGTTTTTGAGCTGTAAGTGGCTTAGACGTTTTTAGGCTGCAACAAGAACCCACCACCTGCGCGTTCTGAGGACCAGCGTTACAGCGTTAAAAACGCCTGACGCTGCTAAAAGCTGAATAACTTTGCTATAACGTTGCTTAACGTGCGTTAAGCCACGTTATACGTTTTTTTTTCTTCCATTCAAAATCAATGGTTCCCTATGGGATCCTATTGATTTGAATGGAGGTCGCACCGCAACACCGCAAGTCGGATCCGACTTGCGGGGTGACTTGCGCTGTGGGAATCTTGAGGGGGAACGCCACGCCAAAATGGGAAAAAAACGGCGTGGGGTCCCCCCCAGGGTTCCAAACCAGGCCCTTCGGGTCTGTTATGGAATTTGAGGGTAGCCCCCATGCCGAAAAAACGGCATGGGGTCCCCCCCCAAAATCCATACCAGACCCTTAACCGAGCATGCAGCCCGGCAGGCCAGGAAAGGGGAGGGGACGAGCGAGCGGCCCCACCCCCCCTGGACCACACCAGGCCACATGCCCTCAACATGGGGGGGTGTTGGTGCTTTGGGGCAGGGGGAGCTCTGCACCCCCCACCTCAAAGCACCTTGCCCCCATGTTGATGAGGTCAAGGGCCTCATCCCCACAACCCTGGCCGGTGGTTGTGGGGGTCTGCGGGCAGGGGGCTCATCGGAATCTGGAAGCCCCCTTTAACAAGGGGGCACCCCAGATCCCGGACCCCCTCCCTATGTGAATGGGTATGGGGTACACTGTACCCCTACCCATTCACCCCATAAAAGGCAGTGTATGGAAATAACGACAAGAGACGTTTTGGAAAGTTTATTAAAAATCTTCATCCGACTCTTCTTGTCTTCTCCTCTCCGGGGTCTTCTCCGGGGTCTTCTGCTCTTTTGCTGTCCGCCCTTCTTGTCTTCTCCTCTCCGGGGTCTTCTGCTCTTTTGCTGTCCCCCTCTTCTTGTGTTCTTCTCTCCGGGGTCTTCTGCTGTCCCCTCTTCTGCTGTCCTCTCTTCTTTTCTTCTCCTCTCCGGTCTTCTGCTCTTTTGCTGTCGGCTGTCGGCTGTCTTCTTCCTCCGGTCCTCCTCCGACGACGTCTCCGCTGATTATGCCTATCTCCGGTCTCTTCAGCTTATTATATAGCCATTAGGGGCGTGGCCCCGATGACGTCATCTGGAGACCCCGCCCCCTCATGTCACAGATGACGTCATCTGTGACATGAGGGGGTGGGGTCTCCAGATGACGTCATCGGGGCCACGCCCCTAATGGCTATATAATAAGCTGAAGAGACCGGAGATAGGCATAATCAGCGGAGACGTCGTCGGAGGAGGACCGGAGGAAGAAGACAGCCGACAGCCGACAGCAAAAGAGCAGAAGACCGGAGAGGAGAAGAAAAGAAGAGAGGACAGCAGAAGAGGGGACAGCAGAAGACCCCGGAGACAAGAACACAAGAAGAGGGGGACAGCAAAAGAGCAGAAGACCCCGGAGAGGAGAAGACAAGAAGGGCGGACAGCAAAAGAGCAGAAGACCCCGGAGAAGACCCCGGAGAGGAGAAGACAAGAAGAGTCGGATGAAGATTTTTAATAAACTTTCCAAAACGTCTCTTGTCGTTATTTCCATACACTGCCTTTTATGGGGTGAATGGGTAGGGGTACAGTGTACCCCATACCCATTCACATAGGGAGGGGGTCCGGGATCTGGGGTGCCCCCTTGTTAAAGGGGGCTTCCAGATTCCGATGAGCCCCATGCCCGCAGACCCCCACAACCACCGGCCAGGGTTGTGGGGATGAGGCCCTTGTCCTCATCAACATGGGGGCAAGGTGCTTTGAGGTGGGGGGTGCAGAGCTCCCCCTGCCCCAAAGCACCAACACCCCCCCATGTTGAGGGCATGTGGCCTGGTGTGGTCCAGGGGGGGTGGGGCCGCTCGCTCGTCCCCTCCCCTTTCCTGGCCTGCCGGGCTGCATGCTCGGATAAGGGTTTGGTATGGATTTTGGGGGGGACCCCATGCAGTTTTTTCGGCATGGGGCTACCCTCAAATTCCATAACAGACCCGAAGGGCCTGGTTTGGAACCCTGGGGGGGACCCCCACGCCGTTTTTTTCCCATTTTGGCGTGGAGTTCCCCCTCAAGATTCTCACAGCGCAAGTCGGATCCGACTTGCGGTGTTGCGGTGCGACCTCCATTCAAATCAATAGGCTCCCATAGGGAACCATTGATTTTGAATGGAAGAAAAAAAAACGCTGCTAAAAGCAACGTGTCAAAACGTGCTATAACGCCAATGGAAAAAGCTACTGAAAGCACGTTTTTACAGCTGCTTTTTCCGGCGTCAGAACTAACTTTGACGTACGTTTTTTCTAACGCCCCGTGTGCATGGGGCCTTAATTTCGCGTTTATCCCGTCCTCAGGAAGACAAAAATATAACTCCTTTGTCAGGTAAAGCAGCTCCCTGTGTATGTATTTCCTTTGTGTATGTAGCTGTTTGCCTGAAATTCTGCTTTAATATGTGTATGAATTCACATTTATCATCATGATAAACATTGCTTAACCTCATTATTCATTTTATGATAAAAGAGACTAAATTGTTTCCTTAAATAGGACTGCTGGGCAGGAAGATTAAACTAACCTGATCAATTTGAAATTTGCTAACTGAATTTAAAAAATACAGTGTCATTTTTATGTTGTTAATAGGGCAAAACAGAGGGATAAGTAAAAAAAAAAACCTGCTAAGTAGCTGCACACAGATCCCTTAATTATCTACCAGAGATAATATCTATACAGACCTTTCTAGCTTCTTCTCAAATACAAATCCTTTTTTTTTTTTTTTTTCATTTCATTCCCATAATATGTTTCAGCTATAATTTTAAGGCTTATAAAAAAATGTATGCATTGGCTCTAACAAAAAGAGAGTTCAGAGATCTGGACTGATTTCTGTAGACTCTCCTTGTCGGTGGTTAAAAAATGAATAGACCAAGCATCTGATAGCCTCATATTGCAGGCTTTTGACAGCTTGAGTCTGTTTGTGCAGCACATGGTGTTCAAGGATATGTCAGGAGGTGGGGAAGGTGGAGTAATAACTGAAGACTTAGAAAGTACGGTAGCAATAAACTGGAGACTGAGTAGAAATGAGAACTTTTATATGTAGACAGTGACCCTTAAAATGTTTAAAAAGATTTTCTTTACTGTTACTTCTAAAAGAATGTTTCTGGAAATGAAGGGGTGTGTTCTGACATATTTAGTCTACAAGGTCAATTTCCAAAGCTATAACATAAGTGTTAGTTGCCCTAACAATTGTTAGAGTGATCATTATAACAATCATTGCATGTTTTATATCTGTGTGAATTCGACCTTTATCACTAAGGGCTGTTTTTAGTAGCCTAGTGCAGTACAGCCTATGCAGGAATCTGGGAAAGTATAACTTTTAACATTTGGAAATTGGTGGAGTTGTTTTAACCACAAGGGTTTTAGTGCTAGAAATATTAACACAAGCAGCCTTCATTCCATCTCATACCCTTTTCACACCTGAAAAATGACTTTCTCATCTCCGAAATATAATCAAATGTAGATATCACTTACTGAGTCATGATTTTAATGTTATCCTCAAACACTGCCTTAAACTAAACTCTTAAATGTAACCCTTTTTGGAAAGCACACTTGTAATTCCATTTATTTTATAGCATTCAGGCTCCCCTCCTTTATTAAAATAAAAAAGCTGCCAAGCTCTAATTACCATCTCCACCCTCTAGTGCTGTCCCCAACCTCTTCCTCTGTCCAGTGTTGCTGGTCCTCTTGGATTGAATGAAAGTCAACATTTTCTACCCATTTTGTGCAAGCCCAGCCTGCCTTTGACATGCTGCTGTCCAAGGTGGCCACATTGGCTATGTTGCTTCTCCACAGATGCAGTTGAGGAGTGAATGTTCCCACCTTAAGACTGGAGGTATCAGGGCATGGACCTGAACCTGGGACCTCTGCTGTGTCTGTCTCGCTGAGCTACTTGAAATGCTGGACAGCATCCTGTCTGATCAATTGGACAACCCTGCCTTGTGCATTAACTTTTACTGAACCTTGAACTCTTTGCTCCTCCAATGAACTCTGCACTTCCTGTTTGTCAGATTATTGTGCTCTCTTCAGCCAGTATTTCGCTTTCCTCTTCCCTGCTGCCATCCATATTTTGCTACCACTTGTTATCAACCCTTGGCTTGTTCCTCGACTGCACTTCTGCCTGATCCCAACCTGCAACTACTTATTATCGACCCTTGGCTTGTTCCTTGACTATGCTTCTGTTTGATTCTTACCGCTTATTGACTACTGGACCCTGAGTTGCTCACCTCCTGGTGGGGCGATCCTGGGGACTGCAACCTGGAGCTAATACGCAGCAAAATACATCTCCACTATCGGGAGCTCTGGTGAACACCGGTTAGTACTTAGACTCCGCACCTCAGGTGAGCCCACGTCATCCACCAGGGTGACTGCCTGTGTACCTATCCTGCTGGTTGGTGGTTGTCCCGCAACTGCTATAGCAGCTGGTCTTCTAGCCTGATTGTGTTACTGGCTTACCTCCAGGTCAAAATAAAGGAATAGAAGCCTTAAAAAAAAAAAAAAATCTGATGCATCCACCACATCAAATGACTGGTAATCTACAATATGTTAAATTTTTGTTTTTGGGTTTAATTAAACTTTAGCCACTTCTCCTTTTGATCCCTCTATGTATTACATGCATATTTATTATATCTTGTGTACTATTACCAAGCTCCATGTTTTTATTCCCTCAATACCAGCATATTTCCTAATTTCCAAAAAATGGAGACAAAAAATAGATCACTTTGGGATGTCTTCTTTCTAAAAAGGGGTCATTTGGGGGGTTGTTTTTGTACAGGCCTTGCATTTCTATTTGCTATGTTTTAAAAAAGAAAGTAAGGGACACTGTTTTTTCACACTCGTCTTTTTCCTTTGCATAGTAAAAATAAAATAAACTGTAGTTATTAAATACCACAAAAAGAAAGCTCTGTCTAAAAAAAAATGATAAAACAATTATTTGGGTACAGTGTTGCATAACGCAATGAAATTCAAAGTATCACAGAGCTGAAAACTGAAAAAATAGCCTGGTAATGAAGGGGGTGAATCATTATGGTACTGGAGTAATTAAAGTAACAGCACTGTATAGAAAGAAAATATGAGAATCATACCGTATTATATTATGACAGTTACAAACAACTTCTAGCCAAACCTGAAGTGCGAAGACTGAGATTTTTCTGCAAGGTTTCTAGTTTCACTTCAGCAGACTGTAGTGTATGCACCTGTTTACAAATACAGAAAAATACATTTACATGTTTATTTTATAGAGACATGAGTACTGTAACGCTCCTGCGTTTTTATATGGTGTGGATTTTCAGCTGCAGAAATAGTTCCACGTCAGCAGTCATGTAAGAGATATGCCGAGATACCGTTCCCAACCTCAATGACTCATCATGTGTGGAAGGTCTTATTTCAGCCAGTAAATACACACAATTAGCAAGCTGGTTCTTAGAGTGACTTTATGCATGTGGTAACACAATGATGAAGGTTGAGGGATAGGTTGAGTGGAGGTGGTAGGTGATAGACACTTGAAGGTGAGACAGTAGCAGATGGATGCAGGAAGGTTTAGCAATGTTGTATGATAGCAGATGATAGAATAGCAGGTGGACATACAAAAGAGATCAACCCAGTGCAGAAAAGTAGCAGTAGTCTCAAGAGCTAGCAATCTAGTTTATGCAGATGTGATAAACAGTCTCTACTATGCAGAGCTAGATAGTGTAAGCTTAGTATAAGTTTATAGAGAATTCCCCTGCGGGGTACTTAGCACTATTAGCGATACAGCCGAAGGGTGGTTCAGGAGAGGCGGATGATCCAGTAGCGGGATACAGGGATCAGCGCAGCGAGGTTCCGTCAGCGAAGTAAGCTTGCAAGCATGGAAGCTTCAAGCAAGGTTAGCATCCAGATAAGGGTGTTTGAACGAACACATGTGAGTGAGAACCGACGCCTTAAATAGCCATCTAGTCCGGCGCTGAGTGATGACAGCTCCAGTCTTAAAGGTGTATGCGCACCTTTCCAAAAGTAAATGGTAGGGCGCATACACTTGTGGAAAGTGTAATTTAGGGTACCAAAGGTACCGGAACATTACAAGTACTAGGTGGTAGCTGTTATAATTTGTTTATTTTCTGCCAATAGAAGGTGACAACTTTTGTCTTCGTCATGTTTGCATAAAACTGAATTTTAGATATGGACTAATTTGCATAGTTAAATTTTAAGTATGTGTAGTTCTTACTGGGCCATTCCCCCATGGATTCTGGAAATCCCTATAGTAGGCACCATTAGTACTCATGATAGTTTCTGGTTTCCATGCCAAGTGGATGCACTGCTGCTTAGTGAACACAAGAGGTCACTCGCTTGGTGCAGGCACCATTCAGAGAACACTTTGCATTTTATTAATGATTGCAAACCATTCTTTGATTGGACATGGAAGAGATGGTGACATCATCACCGTGCCTCTCTGCTTTATCTTTGCTCAACTAAATATAGTTTCCCTCATTTGCCTAATTTTTTTTTGTTATATATATATATATATATATATATATATATATATATATATATATATATTGCATGTGCCATTAAAATAGTTTTATTATATCTATTTGTAGTGCTATCCCCTAAGGAGCTGCTTAAGTAAAATGGGTCCCGCACTCTGCCTTTCAACCCCAAGAACAAGTTCCGCCCCACTGGCACTCCTGGTAATTTGAGAGTGTATACACCTTTAACCACTTGCCGACCGCCGCACGACTATTTACTGCGGTGGTCAGCCCCTCACAGGTAGAGTGACGTAGTACTACATCGCTAGCCTGTGAGGGTCTAGGGAGCGAGCGCGCGCCCCCGAGTGGTCACGGACCCCCCGCGCGTGTGACCGGCAGACCCGATCGTCCGCCGGTCACTCGCGATCGTCGGTGGAGAGGGAGAAAGGCAGGCGGCTAATGTAAACAAGCCGCCTGTCATTCTCCCCAATGTATGAATGGTGATCATACGGTTCTACTATGTAGAACCATTGATCACTGTTCATACATCTCAAGCCACAGCCAATCACAGTTAGAATAACGCCCCTAGGGACACACATAGCCCCTCCCTCTCAAAAAAAGTTAACCCCTTCACTGCCAGTGTAATTTTACAGTAACAGTGCATATGTATAGCACTGATTACTGTAGAAATGTCACTGGTAACCCCAAAAGTGTCAAAAATGTCAGTCAAGGGTCCGATCTGTCTGCCGCAATGTCGCAGTACCGCAAAAAAAATCGCAGATCACCGCTATTACGCGTTAAAAAAAAACAACAAAAATTACAAAAATCTTTCCCTTTGTTAGTAAACGCGATAACTTTTGCGCAAACCAATCAAAATACGCTTTTTGCTATTTTTTTTTTACCAAACATATGTAGCATAAAACAAATTGGCCGAAAATGTTAAAAAACTTCGATTTTTACATTTTTTTGGGGGGGAATTTCATATAAAATAATGTGAAAAATATTGTTATTTTTGCAAAATTGACGCTCTTTTTTTGTTTATAGCGCATGATAAAAAAATTGCACAGGTGATCAAATACCACCAAAAGAAAGCTCTGTTTGTGAGAAAAAAAGGACGTCAAATTCGTTTGGGTACAGCCTCGCACGACCGCACAATTGTCCGTTAAAGTCACGCAGTGCCGACTCGCAAAATAGGCCCTGGTCAGGAAGGGGGTAAAATTTTCCGGGGCTTAAGTGGTTAAGGAGCACACTGAAACACTATAAATGAGCTTTAATGTTTACTCAATGACTAAGCAAGTGATATTATGTCAGTCAGCTAAACTTTGCATAAACTATTAGGGCGCAGCAGGACTAACACAGAAGAACAACAGGTAAACAGAATGTTATTATTTCAAGGAACAGTATTCAATGTAATATTCTATATTCTATGAGTATAATGATATTCTGTACTGTAATAAAGCAATATTCAAGTTAAAGAAGAACTCTGAGCTAATCTATACCATCAGTATTCTATTCAAAGTTGTAGCAATATAACTAGAACATGTCCCCTTTAAGTGCAACTATATAGCAATGTCCCTCCCCTTAGCAAGGCCTTGCTAATTTTCTTCACCGGCAGTTGGAGCTCATATAAGACAATTTCCACTGTGGTTTAATATAGCAAGATGTTAAAATGTAATCCTAAGGGGTTTGGTATCTGCTTCACTGTTTATGTTCAGGGTAAAGATAAAGTGTATACTTGCATCATGAAGGAAAGGAAGAAGAAAAAGAGACCAGATGGGTCTAAAATGTCACAAAAACTCAACCCCAGAAGGGGGAGTTGACACATGTTTCTTCTCAAAGGTAGGATTTTAAAGGCTGTGAAGTTGTCATTAATAAGAAAATAACAATTGGTAAAAATACAACTTTATTTATTCATCAAAAAAGATAAAAACAAAGTATATAAAACAGTTTTACAACCATAGTTTGGGCATAGCTGGCAAATCCATACAATATAGATACAGTATTGGTAGGTCCTACGCGTTTTGCTGAGCGTCAAGCTTGTTCAGTAGCTTCTTCAGGGACCACAATTAATACTCAGAAACTGTTTTTACAGACTTAATTAGAAAAAAGAAAGAAAAATACATAAAATCATAATCAGAGAAAAAACTCAAATCATATCCATATAGATAACAATTTGTTAACTTTTTTTGCATCAATTTCAATATGCTTGCCAATAGTTGGAAAATCCACTGCCAGGCATGCCAGGCACTACCAGATAACCTTCCATGGCAAAAAATGTAGGCAGAAACCCAGGGGTATATTCCCCCACATGGGTAATGAACACCCAAATGGGGCGAAACCCAGGGAGGAAGGGTCTAATTGACGGGCACTGGACCACGCCTGTATCCTGCAGTGGCCGACCAGGACAACCAAAACAGGGGACCGAGCGGAAATCCACTCTGTAAAGAATGTAAATAATCAAAATAGTATGATGGTCATATAGGGAAATGCTCCATCTTCAATCCTTCATAACTATAATAAACTAATATTAGTAAAGGGACCTATACCGTACTTCCCATAACATATACAGTAGTTATATCCAAAATTCAATTACAGGCTAAGTCTTAATACCTGTGTGGTATTGCATCCATTCTGTGTATACTAGCAGTCTGGATCAAAGACAGGCACCCTCTCACCAACTCTGATGTCCGTCTGTGAGGGCCCTACGGAACAGGCGATGCGGTCTCCCGCGCTCCGGCATCTGGAAAACGTGCTGCTCTCTGCTGCCTCAGGACATGCAGCCCATCTCCACTTTCTCTCTCAGCGGCACTGCAGTGACATCCGCAGTGTAGTGACAGGCATCCGCTCCACCATGGCTGAGTTCTGGAAGTGGGTTAGGCCTCGTGCAGTAGGCAGCAATCTGCTGTCACACACACACTCAGCACGCTGATGTGCACGTGTTGGGTCCCAGGAGCAAGAGAGCTTTCGATATGCAGATAGTTTTATAGCCTCTCCCAAGATGCTCCACTGTTCCAGGGCTTGCTGGGAAAGATAGTTCTTAAATAATCCAGCCACACAGTACCACCTTACAGAAGACTACAGTCCCCACAATGCATTTCTTCCAGTCTCAGGAGTATGATGCATGAAACCTGAGACAGTCTGAAGGAGCAGATGGTAAATCTGCATTATCAAAGAATGGCAGTCTGCTACATATTTAATAAGTTCAAATTGTGGTTTTCACATCAGACTTTCAGAGCTGTCCTGTGTACAGGAGTTATTGCACAGCAGAACAATTTGTCCCCATTCTGTGGAGATGAGCGAGTAGTTTAACAACAGACATGTAGAGCTGATGCCAATATTTGCAATTCCAGTCCACAAAGACGTATATGGAGTGCCCAACTGACATGAATGGGACTGCCTAAATGGATATTCATGGAACACCTGTGTATTCCCGTGTGGGCAAACATGGCCCTTGCATGGGTGTACACCTAAATATTCCTATGAAAGTGAGGCCTTGAAGGTAATGTTTAGGGATTGAAGAGATGTACTGCATATGTTTTATATTATTTTGCTCTGAAAATGCTTTAATAGCTTGATCTGCATTATAGTGTGGAGAAAAATAGAAAAACATTATTGAATGAAAGAGAATACCATATTGTGATAATGGATTTTAATCCAATTAACATTTATTTTTATCATCATGAATTTGATTCCAGCCAGTTCTTAAAAGTCATATAAGTTCATATTCATTAGGCCTCATGTGGTCTTCTTACAACTCCTTTTTTTTCCCCTGACTAATTTGAAAAGTTAAACAGAAAGAAGCCTCAGTACATTTGAAAAGTCAATAACTACATATGCTCTGACATAATTTTACAACTTATCAAGGTTGAATTTGAACAAACTGCAATGATTTTATGCCTAAAATCATTTACTAAGTATTCATTATTTTAAAATACAGTATAGCTCATATTTTGTGTGACAGATAAGTGAACCAAATTTTGGAACTGGACAACCTTAAATCAGACTTACATAGGGCAGATACACAAAAAATTATTGCAAATTGGGTCTAATCTCTGCTGCTTTTTCATTTCATTTTCTATGTTTTTAAACCTTAAGGACCAGGCCTTGTCTGACACTTTTTGTTTACAAGTAATAATCAGTATTTTTTGCTAGAAAATTACTTAGAACCTTCAAACATTTATTTATTTTTTGGCAGAGGCCCTAGAGAATAAAATGGCGATTATCACAAAAACACAATATATACTCCAATTTTTTTGTAAAATATGAAAAATGATGTTATGCTGAGTAAATAGATACCTAACATGTCATGCTTTAAAATTGCACATGCTGGTGGAATGGTGCCAAATTATAGTACTACAGGGCACTTTAAAAAAATGTTTTTAATTATTATTTATTTTATTACATTTTTTTTTTTACACTGTCCCTTTAAAACATTTTTTTAATCACTCTTATTGCTAACGCAAGAAATGTATTCATCCTTTGACAGCATGACAGGTCCTCTTTATGAAGAGATCTAGGGACCCCACATCTCTCCTCTACATTGGAAAGCATTAGATAAAATATATATATATATATATATATATATATATATATATATATTAAATACTTTAAAAAAATGGCTTGTTTACAATGGGTCGGAAATGGAAGTGACATCATAGCGTCGCTCAGGTCCTCCTGGACCATAGAGATGAGCAGAGGCCATTTTTCCTCTGCTCATCTCTATGACCAGCTGCTGTGAGCGCCAGATCAGTTCTTTGGCTCACTGGTCATCCAGGTAAGCTGGGGAAAGTGGCGGGGAGGGGGAGGTGACCCTTCCCACAGCTTCTAAAAGTGATCCAGCAGCAAATCCGTCACTCGGATCACTTTTGTCAGAAAGATTGGCGCCTCAGAGAAAATGTAAATAGTGGGGTTATGGCATCTGGCTGAAGCCATAACCCCAGTATTGTGTGTGGGGGAATTTCTGCGCTATGGATTAGGCTGATAAAAACAAGATTAATGAAAAAATATAATAAGTGAAAGCAGCACACATGGACTCATAGCAAAAATCCCAAAACAGTTATAAAATCAATATGTGTAGCGCTAACAGAAATTATTTAAATAGAATGATAATAAATGATTAAATGACAAAAACAATTATATAAATGAATGCAAGAAAAATACACCCAATAGATGTGGTGTATATAAAAAAAAACACTGTAATGCTGATCAAATTAGTGCATCAAATTAAATGTGACAAAATATTCATATAACATGTATGTGAATCAAAACAACAGTCCATACACCGAAAAAAAAGAAGAAAATTAAGATCAAACAATGACCAAACGGTGCAGCAAAAAATGCATTTATGGTGTTAAAAGGAATATCAACGAACCACAAGTCCCAGCAGGTAAGTCCTAATTCCACGTTGTAAAACCAGAGATACAGGAGGAGGAACACCCGTGAAGGATCACCAAAGGAAGCAATATAGCAGCTTACCAGAGAAAATTGGTCACCCAACCTAATGGATAGACCACTGTAGGCTTGATAGTAATTATATGGGAATCCACCAGGTGTCACTCCAAATGTGACAGATAGCTCAGATCCCGTATTCACAGGCATATATAAAAAATTATGGGGACATAGTGTAACTCCGTAAAACAATCAATTTATTAAAAGCCAAAAGTAGTACACTCACATGTTAGACGACATGATACAGCATGTAAAAGATGTTCACGAAGAATCCAAGTGTTGCGGCATCTCCGCAAACACTTACAACAAGAAGCTGGCTTGTGGGGGCGTGATCGCGTCTCCACCCGACCGGTTTCGTCATATGTTTGACATCGTCAGGGGCGTGGTTGTCAGACGTGACTCCACACCTCTATATATCCCCCATAATGGAGCGGTAGGCGGATCCGCACCAGCTCCGTATGCATATTGGAAAGGGCGGAAGTGCTGCACCATGTTCGGCTAATACCTATGAGAGAAGGGCGGAAGTGGCCGCAGACAAAATAGGACGGAGACACAGGGATTTTGTGAGTGTATCCTGGCCAGTAAAACTGGAAAAAAGGGGGCATAATATCGATATATAAGAGGTGCATCATAATAAAAAGTCCCCTCATCCCCATGTAAGCCAAATTCAGTAGAATCTGAAAGATGTTTACAACAGCCGACCTTCCTTCTCTCTCAGCGGGGAGCGATCGCGGGTTTCAGGCGGCAATCAGAGCCGCCTGACATGCGCATCGGCTTCCCCGCTGACAAACGCTCGCCCCATAGCTGCCACCAACGGAGCAACGTATCCATACTTTGTTTTTCCTGTACAAGCAACCCTGCCGCCGTATATATATATAGTAAGCGGTCGGCAAGTGGTTAAGCAGTCGCCATCTGCAGTCAATCCAGTACACCAAATAAATATTTTTGCATCAAGTCAGAAGTTACAACACGCCACCTTGCTTGAAGAACCAGCCTAGTCAATATAAAATTGACTTGTAACATATCCAGAAGAAGGTCCTGGGTCCTTGTGGGTATGGTATTTAAGAGCAATCCACGTACACACCAGGTACTTAGACTGAAAGTACCCACCTTGGTTGGAAGTATTACTCTGAACCTTCATGCTAGTGGACTGGTAAACGGGTCCACTAAACCTTATGAGGTGGGACAGGAAAGCCAAACACCACAACTAAATTTAAAAAGGCCAGCAGGTGTAAACAAAAAAAACAAGCATTGTTGCAATACTCACCTTCAATCCAGAGCTGTTACCCCCCCCCCCCCCCCCACAGTATTTCCTCTCTCCCACTAGATGTTGCCAGTCTTAGGGTTACACAACACCCAGTATCATTCAAAACATCCCATGAGCCTAGGCAATCATGGAAATCCCCTCTTAGGACACGTCATCGCAATACTCCAGAATAGTGCAATACTAACATTTCATTACATACTGTACTGCATGCGAAACACTGTCCTGGAATAAGGACTGCCCACTACCGTGCAGGGAGAGCAAAGGGCTGTTAGGTCAGTGGATAGTGCAGATTATAGAAATAAAAGTAAGCATGTTCCAATGTTCTGCTTTTCTTTTTTTTCTTCAGTGACAACAGGGCTTTGAGGGGGGGGGGGTTAGGTTGAGAGTGTTGTTTTTATTTTTAACAAAGTGGCAGGCAGACACAACATTTTTGGAAGGTATGTACAGTTATTTTACCCATTTGCCCCATTTTAATGAATGGATATGTGCTAAAGAAGAAAAAAATGACAGATCCCTGAACCCAATCCACCAAGCTGGATTGAAGACATTGGTCAAAGCAAACCACCAGAAGATGAAGTTTGCAAAAGTTCAGTTGCACCTAATTAGTAAGTAGATCTCTTAAGTGTTTGATCATCCACTCTTTACATTTAAGTACTACCTGATATAATTAATGAAGCCCATGGGAAGTTGTTTGACTCAGTTCAGCATTTTTGAAATGCCTTTTTTAAAGGATGACATCTGGTCTTTTGCTGTTACTGAATATTTGCAGACAGTCCGAATTGCATGTAAAACTCTGAAGAACTGTGTTTCTGTACCATGGTGAACTCTTCTACTAATGCTCAGTGAACAAGGTAAAAAAGGAAAGGCTTTCAACTACTACAAGCAATCTTATTTAATAAGGCAGTGTTAACAAAATGCTTAGGTCCAAAGTGCAGCAACCCATGACAAGCAAAGTTCAGTTAGTCAGTGATGAATTTTAACCGCTACAGGTTACTGTATTTTGTGCTTTGACTTATAAAATCAACATGTAGATGTTTAAAAGGTGTTCCTAATTTACCTGTAGATATAACTATTCACCTAAAAGTAAATGTTTCTCATGATGCAAAATACAGTTTTTCATGCAGGCTAGGTTCACAACCGTGCCTTTTTTTAGCACTTTTCAAAAGCGTAGGAATGCACGACAATTGATATACCATGGTTTCCTATGGCTCCGTTTACATCTATGCAGTTTCCTGCAGTAATTTTTGGAAATTGTATCGGGACTATTTTCATGCAGGAAGGTGCATTTTTGGGTCCATAGATTTCAATGGAAATACATAAAAAATGCACGAAAAATGCATGTACATACGTTTTTGTGTATTTTTGGTAGGGATTTGTGTTTAACAACCATTTCTACTCCTACAAAAAAAATGCATGAAGCATTAAAAATGGCATCAAAATGCGATTGAAAACGTGTAAAAAATGCACTCCAAAAATGCACCAAAATGTGTGAAAAGCACATGTATGAACCTATCCAAGCTTCCCATCTAGTTTCTATTATTGAAGGGTATAAAAGGATTGGTATCAGCGCTACCTGTTATGAAAGTGTATTGCACTAGATCCTATAGGTGTGTGTTAGTGGTGAACACAAGAATATAAAAGGATATAAATAAAATCGCAAGTGGTAATAATATCCCAAGTGGTAATAAAGTACAAGTGCCAAATGACAGGATCTGTGTTTGGGCTGAAAATGTATGTATGCCTAAAAAGTGCTTAGTGCTAGAAATAAATGTGATGCATATCAAATGAACAAAGTGCGGATATATTTATTCAAAAGTGCAATGCCAGTGCGGGTAATATATCAAAATAAAAAGTGTTGTCCATAAAACAAATAAAGGAAACCTTTTACTACTAGTGTGCTAGGAGCGGTGCTAGTGCAAAAGAAAAGGGTAGTGGCCGCTCCAGTAGATGTCCAATGACGAGTTTCATACGTCAACATCACTTCCGGTTTTGCAGTCTCTAGCCGCGGAACGCGGAAATATCCCGGCGTCTGCATTGCATACTGAAACTGATCAGCCTGAACTGTGAGTCTGCTATACTTCATTTTGAATGCATATACTGCACCATGGGGCTTTCTTTGTTTTGGGCACCCAGATTGGACCTCCTGAGGTTTGCCCATCATAAACAGATTGAACCCCAAAGTTTTTTACCTACTTTGTGCGTGGAGATTATCCCTGCCTGCATTCAACAGCCTATACTGAGGGGTGGAAAGGGTGAGTCTGATACCTAGTGTATCTCACAGGTATAAGCACATTTATCACTAGCCTCAGTTATTCCACTACCCTTTTCTTTTGCACTAGCACAGCTCCTAGCACACTAGTAGTAAAAGGTTTCCTTTTATTTGTTTTATGGACAGCACTTTTTATTTTGATATAATACCAGCACTGGCATTGCACTTTTGAATAAATATATCCGCACTTTGTTCATTTGATATGCTTCACATTTTTTTCTAGCACTAAGCACTTTTTGGGCATACATACATTTTCAGCCCAAACACAGATCCTGTCATTTGGCACTTGCACTTTATTACCACTTGCACTTTATTACCACTTGCGATATTATTACCACTTGCGATTTTATTTATATCCTTTTATATTCTTGTGTTCACCACTAACACACACCTATAGGATCTAGTGCAATACACTTTCATAACAGGTAGCGCCGATACCAATCCTTTTATATCCTTCATATATACTTGACCCCTATTTTTAGGAGTTGGTTGGTGGCAGCTTCACACCTGTACACAATAGATTTTTTACATATCCCATAGCGCTGGTCAATCTTATTTTTTCCATTTAGTTTCTATTATTGCCCTGCATATTGATGGATAGGCAGCTGAAAGATAGCAATGTCTACTCTTTTTTTAAAAAAAGATTAATAGGAGAAACAATGCACTAATCATAAGGTTATGCTTCAATAACCAAAAATAAACTGGTATTTCTGGCTTTTATAGCCCTGGAAGAGCTTATGTCCAAGGACACAAAACGGATAGATTTAAGGCTGAAATCAGCAATCCAAATTGTTCCCTGATGCGTAATTCATCTTACATCTTCTTACAGCTTCATTCGCTGAACAAAATAAGTTTTACATAGTGGAGATTTTGGCACATTTGTGCGGTGTAAAAATAATCTATTTAAGTAGGAATTCCTCTTCAGTAAGCAAAATTAAGAGGCAGTAGCCCAGAATAGTTTTTTTGCACTGTGTATTGTATTTAATTGGCTTTTGGTTCATTTTGCAATACAAAAAACATCTTATAAACAAAATTGCAAATAAATCAAATTCACATCCTATATTGTTTAGCAAAAAAGCATAATTGTAGTTAACATAGAAACTATAGAGCAGTGATGGCGAACCTTGGCACCCCAGATATTTTGGAACTACATTTCTCATGATGCTCATGCATTCTGCAGTTTAGTTGAGCATCATAGGAAATGTAGTTCCAAAACATCTGGGGTGCCAAGATTTGCCATCACTGCTATAGAGAATAATAAACCACAGTGACCCTCAAGTCAGCTACGTATGAGGAGAGGTAGATATGGAAGCCCAATAATTATGACTCATTCACCTATGTCTGGGGCTCTGAGTTCTGCTTTTGAAATTCACTGTTCATAAACACTTATATCTCCAAAGGAAAAAATACATTCCAGTCTTAAAAATTATTAATTGGCTTCCATCCTGGATGCTTTATTACATATTGCTTCACAGTCCTCCTTCTTCCTGTTTTCTCTGTCTTTTACTTTTTTTCTTTGTTACATAATTCCTGTTCTGGTGATATCTCCAAATTTTGGATTCTCCTTTACCCTCAGTCCTGGTGACAAACGTTAATTGAACAAAAGTGAATCTTCATTACAGGAAACCTGTCAGTGGTTCTAATCATTTCCTGCCCAATAAAGAAAATAAAAAGGGGTTGGCGTTAGATATACCAAAAGTGTAGAGATTAGCCTCAGATGCAGGCCATTTTTCCCCATTTATTAAAATTTGTAGTGTCTCCTTAACCACTTCCCATCCATAAGCCATATATATATATATATACCGCCTGAGGAGCAAGTGTTTTTTCCGGGATCCTTTCTGCAGCTGCAACTTTCCAGTAATAGTGATGCACAAGGCCATACCCAAATGGCCCAATTAATTTTACAGTGCTCGAAAGGCACCCCCCCCCCCCACCTGCCACTGCCATTCCAGGCTCTCCCATTCCACTGGGGCCCCCGGGACCATTTTAAGTTGTTGGGTTGGCTATGCACAGAGAAGGAGGAACATCCATTCCCCCGTCTCCTCTCTTACAAATAAAGCCGGAAGCAATGAGGATTTTGTCACTTCTGGTTTCAGTGCAGTGTTTGATAAGCTATTTGGTTGGCTGCCTTGGAGGGCAAAGGAGGTATCATGGGTCTTATAGACCCCCGATCTCACAATAAAGAGTACCTGCCACTTCCCAAGCTATCAGAAGGGGTGGTTTTTGCGATAGCAATAAAGTTGAATAAAAATATTAAAAAGTGTAATAAACATACATGTAAATAAAATAAAACATTTGAAAACACCACTTTCCCCTTGTACTCATGTGCAATTGCAAACACACTCGTAGATCCTGCGTGCATATGTAAACCTAGGTTGAACCGCACATGAGTGAGAGCAATATTTCCAGCACCAGAGCTTGTGTTTAACTCTAAACTAGTTACATAGTTACATAGTTAGTCAGGTTGAAAAACGTCCATCTGGTTCAACCAAAAAAAAAAAAACAGTATTTAAAAACCCAACCAAACAATCCCATATACACAATCCTATACTCGCAGTTGATCCAGAGGAAGGTGAAAAAACCTCAGCAAAGCATGATCCAATTTGCTACAGCAGGGGAAAAAAATTCCTTCTGGATCCCCCGAGAGGCAATCTGATATTCCCTGGATCAACTTTACCTAACAAAATTTTAGTACCCACTTATATTAAGTACACCCAGGAAAGAATCCAGGCCTTTTTTTAAAGGAATCTAGTGAGCTAGCCAGGACCACCTCTGGAGGGAGTCTATTCCACATTTTCACAGCTTACAGTGAAGAAACCTTTCCGTATTTGGAGACTAAATCTGTTTTCCTCTAGACGTAAAGAGTGCCCCCTTGTCCTAGGTGTTGACCTTAAAGTGAACAGCTCAACACCAAGTTCACTATATGGACCCCTTTAGTAACCTGTAAAGGCTTTTAAAAGTGTCCCCTATGGATAATTTTAGGTACCTTAGTTTGTTGCCATTTTATAGGTGTGACCAATTTGAATCTTGACACGTTTGGTATCTACTTACTGGACACAACATCATGATTTATTTATTTAAAAAAATGGGTATTATATTGTGTTTGTGAGCATTCAAATTAATTAAGGTTATTTTTTTCTGAAAATGTACATTTGATAAACAGCTGCGCAAATACTGTGTGACATAAAAAACTATAGTAACTACCATTGTATTCTTCAGGACCTTTGCTTTTAGAAAATATATAATGTTTGGGGGTTTTTAAGTAATTTTCTAGCAAAATATGCAGATTTTAACATGTAGGTGAAAAATGGTAAAATTGCCCCGGAAGGCAAGTGGTTAAAAAAAGGAGAAGAAGTTGTAAAACCACCCTTTCTCTTTGCAAGGCACTTTCTCCCAATGTTGAGGATACTAGAACCTCTTCCACACATTCAGTCCCCAAGACGATGTGTTTGTTTGTGGGGGTACTTGATATCCCCCAATAGAATAAGAGAGTCCCCAGATATCTACTCATACCCCAGGGGAATGAGTACAGTGATTTATCAGTAGCCCTTACCCATTCCCATGAAGACTTAAATATAAATACAAATATACACAACATGTGACAAAGTTCCTTAAGAAAAATCCCCCCCCCCCCCCAAAAAAAAAGTGAAAACAATGTTATAGATGTAAGCCCACCATCAATCACAATGTCTAGCTATGTAAATCCAACATCAATTATGATGACCTGCTGCCCGATGATGTTTCACTGGCACCATGACAACCGGTCACCAAACAGTGTTGACCCGCCACACTACCACTGCTAAATGACAAATCCCCAGCAGCTGTAGCAATGTACACTAACAAAACAGGGGTTATGACCATATTTGGTAAAGAAAATCATCCAGGATCCTCAGCTTCTTTGTTTATAGTCTAGGTAGCAGATGGAGATCAGTCATTTAGTGGCAGTATGTAAGCAGGGCTACATTTCTGGATAGTGGGTCTTCATGGCAGTGGGGAAACATTATCAGGAAGCAGGTCCTTATGACTGATGTTGAATTCACATTTCTTGGCAATGTGAATGATGATGGATTTACACCAAGGGACATTATTTACATTTTTTTAATTGACCAGATCCACTTCTTGCTTCATGTTCTAATCTCTGGTGTCTTTGCAAGGTGTCCTTAAGTCGACGCCACCTTGTACGTATAAGTAATTCTGTAAAAAATGACTAATTAATTTTCTATTTTTATTTCAGGTACCTAGCAACTGGAAATTCATTTGCCAGCTTGCATTATGAATTTAAATTGTGAAAATCCACCGTGAGCACAATTGTGCGGGACACCTGTATTGTCATCTGGGAGGTCCTAAGAGATGTGGTGATGAGAAAACCAACAAAAGAGGAGTGAATCTCTATAGCTGAGCTGTTTTGGGAGCACTGCAAGTTCCCTAACGGTGTCAGTGCAATAGATGGCAAGCACATCAGGATTGTGAGACCAGTTGGTAGTGGGACCAAATATTTTAATTATAAAAAGTATTTTTCCTTTGTTTTGCTGGCAGTGGCAGATGCAAATTACTCCTTCACCTACATCGATATTGGTTCGTATGGGTGCAGTTCCAACTCCAGCATTTTTTCTCACTCCAGGTTTGGGAAAATGCTTCCCAAGAAAAGACCTTCCAAATGAATGACCACTCCTTGGAACATCTCAACCAAGTCTCCCATTTATTTTTGTTGGGGATGAGGCTTTTGCACTTTCTGAACTCCTGCTCCGCCCATATGTAAATCGGTCACTGTCTTTAGAAAAGCGAGTTTTTAATTACCGGCTCACAAGTGCGCGCCGAGTTGTGGAGTGTAGTTTTGGAATCCTGGTAAATAACTGGTGATTTCTTCACACACCAATTACTCTAACAATGGATAACGCCATGATTGCCGTCAAAGCTGCCTGTGCACTCCACAATTTTGTTTGGGCTAGAGATGGATACCTATTTAAGGACTCTTTGATCGATGATATGGAAGGCACAGAGTGGACCAACACCAGGGGCAACTACAGAAGGGCCAACATCCGGGAGGATTTTACAGACTTCTTTATGAGTCTTGCCGGTCAGGTGTCATAGCAGCTTGATGCCGTTCAATAAAGGGGATAAAACATACATTTTGCTGTCAATGCTGCATAGTTTATTATCTGTACTTTGTTTTAATTAAATATGCTATAGTTCTACAGTGCATGACGTCTGTAGTTAAATACTGAGCATCCATTAACATTGATAATATTACATTGCCCCTTACATTGACGGTCAGAGAAATTAATGCCCCTTACATTGTTGATCAGAGAGAAGAATGCTCCTTACATTGGTGTTCAGTGGGATGAATTCCCCTTGCAGTGGTGGTCAGTGGGTGAATGCCCCTTTTAAATTTGTGGTCTGGGATGAATATACACAGGTATCATATACCATATACTGTATACTTACGTTTATCCCTGAGGTGTGAAGCCATCCCAGTCTGCAAACAGACTTTTGCAGATCTCATCCAAGCCTCTTGTTCTTATATTTGGGTATATGGCTGTCCCATATATATGGCCTGGCATGGACAAGTCTTTTGAGCTGCTCATTGTCTTTGCCTGTGTTCCGACGTCTGGGGGCCATGATTATGGATATGTGCAGATGGGCACATAGACATTAGACAGGAAACAGGAAGTGAGGAGGGGGTGGAGCTGAGCGGAAAAATCTACCTAAAAAAGTAATAATCCGCACATATCTGAACCGATAGTGTGAATCCAGACCGATTTACATTGATGTCTATGGAGACTAAATTTGCAACGCAGTTCTGTAAACTCGCACACAACCCTTTTCATCATCGCATCACATTTGCATCTGAATTGCAACGCATAGATGTGAATGACCATCATTGAACACAATGTATTTTAGGAAGACATGCAAATCTAGAATTTTTGTAAAGCATTGCGTTCACAGTAAACTCGCACAAGTGTGAACCGGCACTTAAACACAACAGGAAGTAAGAGGAAATCTCTCAAATGTGAATTAAAGAGGGGCATAGAAAGAAACTTTTTGTCTTATAAAGGTAATAGCAGGCTACTTGCAGTATTTTCGCCTATGCATGAATTTTTAAGTTTTAGGCTAGGTTCACACAGCCCATCTGCTAAAATTAGCACTTTACCATGCAGCCTAGTGTCATTTTCACCTCTGGCAGGGCAGGAAGCAACTTCTTCTCTTAATTAATTTAAATTACATGCAGTAGTATGCAAAGTGCAGTGGAAAAATGCTGACATGCTGCATTTTTTGCACTGGACTGCACATCACACCAGAATTGTGGTGTGAACAGAGCACATGGAAAACAATTGTTTTGTGTGCCCGAGCAGGGGCCTGCATTTTCCTGTGTGGAACAAAGCTCTTAAATGATGGGTAGGTTAACTCTAAGGACCACACAATGGCATGCCCCAACTGTTAGCAATTCAACAACAGTCAAAGTAAGAAGAAATACGCACAATCATGATACACAAGCTTGAAATGAATTGAGTAGACACAGACTAAGCCCACACTGGATGTATGAGAACACTGGCAGGTACAAGAGTACAAGAAGAACTTTATTGACTAAACACCACAAAACTTCAAAGAAATCTTTCCTGATAAAAATATGGTGGCTACCTTTGCGGACCTTCTTCTGAAAATGCTGATCCTCTGGAGTTGCTCCACCAGAACAGTATTGCAAATCAGAAATGTATGTGTACACCCGAAGGTCAAAATTACACTCAGACAACTAGTATTCAAATAGAAACCAGCAATGGCAGCTTGTATGAAAGGTCTCTTTTTAATGACATACATATATATGGCTGTTTTTTTCCCAGTCCAGCATTGTGCATACATAAGTTGCTTATTGGTTTCCAGAGTTTTACAAAACATTTCCCATTTGCAGAGATGAGAGGGAATGATTGGGATTTTTGTATGTCAATAAAGATTACATTGGCAGTTTTTTTTCGTGACTGCTTTTCATTTTCAGTTATTTCTGGTGTAGTAAATAGGATCCTGTCACATCGATGATGTTCTGTTACAGGTTGCACAAAGGCCAACATGCAATTCTTGTGCTGAGGGATAGAAATCATGCGGTAAAGAATTATTGATGCTGAGGAACACTGCACAAGGGTCATTGCACATTGTACTGGCTGTGATTACAGAACCTTGCATCAGTGGACGCATGTTTGTAACTGTGTAGCATCACAGAGCAGTCAGAGTTCTTTTTATCATGAAAAATAAGACGCATTTGACCCTTCCATATCACGTGCGCAGAACTTAATCAACAGTAGAACATTTTGCAGTATATGCCTGTTTCTGAAGCACAATACGCAATCAATTGTAGATTTTCTAACAATACAATGCTTTTCTTGTACGTTTTCTTTGCTTTTATGCGGTCCATTTATTTTGTGTATATAGAATGCAGTTAAAAAGAGAATAGAGGAGACTGTACAATATAACATTCTAGATGGAGAAATTTATATTTGTAGAGAAAGCAGAGTTGCAACAATATACCGATATCATCCATCTTATTGTGTTGGCATTTTGCTATCTCTCAGTGTAACATAAAGTATAAAAATATCATTAGAAATAAGTCTCTTCAAAAGAGAAAGGATTTCTGGGTAAATGATATTTTTACATGGCAGTTTTTTAAGTGAGTACTATTAACAGCAACATCTTGCCTACCTTGGCTTTGTCAGAATGAAGCTAAAAGTTTTGTTCAGATGTCTGCTAGGTTTAATCTTTACTGTCAGTTAACAAAGACTTATCACCGGTGTCTTGTGTTGTTTTACCTGTATATCTCTAGTGTTTAGTGGTTTCTACATCTGTTTTCTGCTGGCATTTAATGTGCTGGCACCTCCATTCATGCCTAACCCAAGCTGAGATGCATCATGGTTGCACATCTGCATGTGCAGGGTGCAGAAAGCATAGCCACTTTCTCCAGTCTTAAGATTTACACCTTTTGTTCCATGCAAAAGTCGGTGGAATGGAGCAGGGATGCAAACCAGTGTTAATCAGCCATAATTAGCATGGTAAAAAAGGTTTTTATTAAAATGTTAAGTTGGTATTTCATTATAATTATGATGACCAAAATATAATTTTATGAGAACTAAGGTAGCCTATAGCTCATTAAAGTGCAGATTTAATGTATTTTTTGCCTTGTCATAAACATACTAAATTTATTTTCTGGTACAAAGTAGGTTACCCTATTTACCAATTGAAAGACTTTACATTTTGTGCATATATTGATACAGCCAAACTAAAACACCTGCCCCACGGGTTATAGGGCTTCCTCTGCTAACTCCTGACGGCAAATTGGAGAGACAGCAAATGGAAAAGTATTATTAGATGCTGATATGGCTGGTTTTACTGAAAACCAGTTGTTTTGCCCTGCTCTGAAAAAAAATTACAAATGACCCTGTGGAAGTTAGTAACACATGGTTCCTAGTTACAGTACGCCATTAAAATTTCCTTCTACCTTAACGGTTTGTTGACAATAGGAAGTTGAGATAAGCACAGAGAACCACATTGTACAGCCAGCCAATCAATAGTGGTTGACCGTGACATCCGCTGCAATTACTGGCTGATTACTTTACAAAGGCAGTGGGAAAGATGTGTTCATTCCATAGCAGTGATATGCCCAAAATGAGGGCAAGGTAATAGACAGATGGGACATTTGAATAATCTAAGGCAAAATCCCTGGGCATGGATCACAGGTTACCACCCTTTCTGGAAAAAAAGCTACTGGCCTTTTGATCCCTTTCCTATAAGTAAAATTCATAACAGATGCCATTTTTAGTGATCAGATGGTAACGCAACACAAACCTTATATAAATTTAAATGTGGTACTTGAACTACCCTTAGATAGCATTAGGTACATCATACACAAAATCATGCAATATCCACCTTGGTTTATGAAAATTAAAATGGGGTACAGTCGCCAAAAATAATTTCTTGTGAAGTACAGGTCAAAGCGTTAATTTTACACTTCCTCGTTATTATGGTCCAAGTTCATTGAGAACTCAATTTTATCTCTCTAAAGACATCCAGTTTCCAAAGGAAGACCTTTATGTATATTGCAAGGATAAATCATCTCTTACTTATGGTGGAAATGTAATGAGGAGGGAATGCAATTGGGAAAAGCATGAGTTAAATTTGCTGTTATGCACCTGACAGCTGTTACAGAATGATTTATTTGTAGCAATGATTTTTTATTGGTTATGGGATCCTTAACATCACAAACTCTGAGAACATAAACCTTTTAGCAAAGCCTAAACTACTTCTGCACTTTGAAATGGCTTCCTACTTAAAAGCATTCAGCCTTTTTTTCCCTTTTAATCTCTCGGGAAACAACCACTTGAGAAAGCAGATAGGAGAGCGGGCACAGTACTCTGAAATCCTTGGCAGATATTGAACTTCAGATAGGAGCTTTAGGATACAGTAATTTTGACTGGTTCCGGGGAATGCGATTGAATTACAACCTTATTATTGTGCTCATTGGCATAATGCTAAAATTACTTTAGGGTGTTAGTAAACAATCTTGCTCTTCCACTTTCTGTTGAAGAGTTTATATCTTGTTCTTTTTGGATTTTATAAGTTTACTTTCAGACTTTATAAGCTCTAAAAGTCCAAAATTGGGAAATAAAATAAGGCCTTTGGAAAATCTAAGGTAAGCATAACAGTTCCCATTGTGGGCATAGATGCATTGTAATTCAAAATGAGTCCCTCACCTAAAACAGGTGATTGCATTTTGGGTAAGGGTAAATTGAAGAAGCCTGTGCATAACATTACACTTACTTTTGCAAATATTTTGTATTGTTCAAAACTCTATTAAAGGGGAACTCCTAAACGTAAACTACAATTAAACATTTGGAGTCCCTCACCTGAAACAGATGGGTCACCTTTCAGGAATTGAAGCCAGACACAGCCAAGCAACTATCATTTTCAAAGGAAGGCAACTACAGCCACCTACATTTTCTTATTACAGTCACTTTAACCACTTAAGCCCCGGAAGATTTTACCCCCTTCCTGACCAGGGCCTTTTTTGCGATTCTGCACTGCGTGATTTTAACGGACAATTGCGCGGTCGTGCGCCGCTGTACCTAAACGAATTTGACATCCTTTTTTTCCCACAAACAGAGCTTTCTTTTGGTGGTATTTGATCACCTGTGCGATTTTTTGATCATGCGCTATAAACAAAAAAAGAGCGTCAATTTTGCAAAAATAACAATATTTTTCACATTTTTTTATATGAAATTCCCCCCCAAAAAAATGTAAAAATCTAATTTTTTTAACATTTTAGGCCAATTTTGTTTTTTACCATATGTTTGGTAAAAAAAATCGCAAAAAGCGTATTTTGATTCGTTTGCACAAAAGTTATTGCGTTTACTAACAAAGGGAAAGATTTTTGTCATTTTTGTTTTTTTTTTAACGCGTAATGGCGGCGATCTGCGATTTTTTTGCGGGACTGCAACATTGGGGCGGACAGATCGGACCCTTGACTGACATTTTTGACACTTTTGGGGCTACCAGTGACATTACTACAGTAATCAGTGCTATATATATGCACTGTTACTGTAAAAATTACACTGGCAGTGAAGGAGTTAATTTTTTTTGAGAGGGAGGGGTTAAGTGTGTCCTAGGGGTGTGCTTCTAACTGTGATTGGCTGTGTGTGTAAGAACAATGATCAACGGTCCTACATAGTAGAACCGTTTGACCATCATTCTTACACAGGGAGAACTGACAGGCGGCTTTGTTTACACTAGCCGCCTGCCATTCTCCTGCTGTCACAGACGATCGCGAGTGCCCGGCGGACATCGGGTCCGCCGGGCACACGCGCGGGGGCGGGTCTGTGACCGAGCGGGAGCGCGCCTCCGGCGGCGCGCACTCGCTCCCCACACCCTTACAGGCTAGCGACGTATCCCTACGTCGCTCTGCCTGTGAGGGGCTGACTGCCGGCGTAAATAGTCGTGCGACAGTCGGCAAGTGGTTAAAGCAGATTTACTTCAGTCACTAATTGTCACTGAAACCTTAGCATGTAAAGTAATTTTAAATATCCTTAATGTTAAAATGTTCTTGAATAATTTTAAATATGCAGCTTTCATTAAAATAATACTAGGTAACTTAGTCATAAAGATCATTGTTCAGGCATTTATTGTTATAGCTCTTACATTTGTATTGTATTATCTATATGGTAATCCTGTTACATGGTAATCCTGTTACACCAGCACCCAAATGAGACTACAATCTGAAATTAGGGGAATGCGGACTACTAGATGTTTACTGATTTCTTATCACTTTACTATCAAAGCATGATCAAAGCCCGACTAACTGCTGAAGTTTAGCCAAGGCAATGATTAGTGGTATTGTATATATTTTGTTGCTTTCCTATTGTCAGGATTAAAAAAAAAGTAAAATAAGTCAGGTATGAAATACCGTAAATGTAATATTAGCCAGCCGGTGGGGCTTTACTAGGCCTTTACTAGGATGGCTGCCTCCATACAGGGGCTCAGTGCAGAATAAAGACATGGATTTTAAGTAATGATGACAAGATCAGTTACACAGGATGTTAAAATGACTCCATATAAATGAATATCTGTGCTACAATGTGGTACTAATATTACCAGGCACAGATCTGCACATCAAGACTAGGGTTGAGCGGACACCTAGATGTCCGTGTTCGACGGGTTCGGCCGAACTTTAAAAAAAAGTCCGGGTCCGTGTCCCGGACTTTTACCGAACTTTTCCCGGACACCGAACCCCATTGAAGTCAATGGGGACCCGAACTTTAAGGCACTAAAATGGCTCTAAAACACCAAAGGAAAGGGCTAGAGTGCTGCAAATGGCAGCAAAACGTAATTAAGAGCATGGCAAGTGCTCTGCAAACAAATGTGGATAGGGAAATAACTTAAAACAACAAAAAAAAACAGAAAAATAAAACAATGTTCTTCTTCATCTCTGAAGGACGAGGCCCATATGGAGTAGGAGGGAGGTTGAGGTGGTGGTGGATGTGGCGGTGACATAGGCGTGCGCACAGGGTGTGCTGGGTGTGCCTGGGCACACCCTAATCACCTAGGGCACATAGCATTGCCAGTGAGGAGATGGGAAAGATCTCCCTGGGACCTGCTCTGCTCTATTTCTCCTTGCCTACAGGTACATGGCCCCGATACATTACTCTCCCTGCTGGCAAACACATGCATGTGTATTTCAACTTTGGGGTGCACACCTTAATGCAATAGGCTGCGCACACCTATGGGCGGTGTAGGTGGAAGCGGCGGTGGAGGAGGACCAGGGCCGGATTAACAGCATCATGGGCTTGGTGCTGAGGATTTTGAAGGGCCTTAAGGGCCGTGCCTTGCCATGCACCCAGAGGAGGAAGGGTGCAGCCATGCATGCCTAATTC
Source organism: Pelophylax lessonae (assembly GCF_965119305.1). Taxonomy (NCBI): domain Eukaryota; kingdom Metazoa; phylum Chordata; class Amphibia; order Anura; family Ranidae; genus Pelophylax; species Pelophylax lessonae. Next base: position 713,268,567 of record NC_138768.1, read on the forward strand.
AACATGGGATGCTGTCTCTGAAGCCCATAAACACATCCATGCATCGCCAACTGTCCCTCCTTGTCCGGCCTTCACGCTGTGTGGGGAGGTTCTGAGGGTGCTGCCTGGGGAAGCGAGCATAGAAGCCAGACTTCTGTGTTTACAAGTGACAGAAGAGCGGTAACAGTGAATATGGCCAACCCGGGGCCTATATAAAAGGTAGGGGCCTGGAGCTGCAGCTCCAATAGCCCCTACATTAATCTGGCCCTGAGGAGGAGGACGAGGTAGCCAACACTGCTTCTTTTCAAAAATTTTAAATGAGGGTACACCCCAAAAGAGTGAGAAAGAGCAAAAATGGAACAATGGGTGGGTAAGGTCGGTATCCATTGCTATTCTGCATAAGGTACGGAAAAGTCCCGTGGGATCCATGCCTGGTTCATTTTAATGAACGTGAGCTTGTCCACATTGTCTCTGGACAGGCGGCTGCGCTTGTCTGTTATAACGCCCCCAGCCGTGCTAAATACCCGTTCAGATAATACACTGGCTGCAGGGCACGCCAGCACCTCCAAGGCGTAAAGGGCAAGCTCAGGCCATGTGCCCAATTTGGAGACCCAGAAGTTGAAGGGGGCAGACCCGTCATTCACTACATGTAGGCGTGTGCACACATACTGCTCCACCATGTTGGTAAAATGCTGCCTCCTGCTAAGACGTTCCATCTGAGCTGCTGGTGCTGCTGTTTGTTGTGGCGTGCTGACAAAGCTTTTCCACATTTCGGCCATGCTAACCCTGCCTTCTGAGGTGCTGGCGGTGCCCTGGTTGCGTTGGCGACCTCCTCCTCCTCCTCCTCTGCCTTGTGCTTCCACTGTGGCCCCGCTGTCAGATGGGAATGCCAGCAGCATGGCGTCTACCAGCGTGCGCTTGTACTCGCGCATCTTGCGATCGCGCTCCAGTGAGTGAATTAAGGACGGTACGTTGTCCTTGTAACGGGGATCCAGCAGCGTGGCCACCCAGTAATCAGCACAAGTTAGAATGTGGGCAACTCGGCGGTCGTTGTGGAGAAACTGCAGCATGTAATCGCTCATGTGTGCCAGGCTGCCCAGAGGCAACGAAAGGCTGTCCTCTGTGGGAGGTGTATCGTCCGTGTCCTCTGTATCCCCCCAGCCACGCACCAGTGATGGCCATGAGCTGGCCTGGGTGCCACCCTGCTGTGAACATGGTTCCATCTCCTCCTCCAGCTCCTCCTCCTCCTCATCCTCCTCATCCTCCAGAACTGTGCCCCTGCTGGACAATTGCGTCCCTGGCGTTTGCGTGTGCAGGAACCCACCCTCGGAGCCCCTTGCGAATGACTGCCCTGAAAGCCTTGGAAATGTTACCTCTTCATCCTCCTCCTCCTCCTCATCCTGTGCCACATCCTCTTCCATCATCGCCCGAATTGTTTTTTCAAGGAGGCATAGAAGTGGGATAGTTAAGCTGAGAACGGCGTCATTGCCACTGGCCATGTTGGTGGAGTACTCAAAACAGCGCAACAAGGCACACAGGTCTCGCATGGAGGCCCAGTTAAATTAAATAGCGGAATAGAAAATATGATCCAAAAAAAGTGTATGTATATCACACGTACACAACCACACTGGGCCCCAATTACTATTGTTTGTACCCCTAAAAGGCTAGATGAGGAGTAGGGGGAGTATGGAACAGGCAGCACCCTCAAACCTTCAGAAGTATGAGATGAACCCCAACAACTTGGAAAGGTGGATCTCTCTCACACGTACCAACACAGACTATCCCCCAATTTAACTGATCCCCAAAGGTTTTTGATTAAATAGCGGAATAGAAAATATGATCCAAAAAAAGTGTATGTATATCACACGTACACAACCACACTAGGCCCCAATTACTATTGTTTGTACCCCTAAAAGGCTAGATGAGGAGTAGGGGGGGTATGGAACAGGCAGCACCCTCAAATCTTCAGAAGTATGAGATGAACCCCAAAAACTTGGAAAGGTGGATCTCTCTCACACGTACCAACACAGACTATCCCCCAATTTAACTGATCCCCAAAGGTTTTTGATTAAATAGCGGAATAGAAAATATGATCCAAAAAAAGTGTATGTATATCACACGTACACAACCACACTAGGCCCCAATTACTATTGTTTGTACCCCTAAAAGGCTAGATGAGGAGTAGGGGGGGTATGGAACAGGCAGCACCCTCAAACCTTCAGAAGTATGAGATGAACCCCAACAACTTGGAAAGGTGGATCTCTCTCACACGTACCAACACAGACTATCCCCCAATTTAACTGATCCCCAAAGGTTTTTGATTAAATAGCGGAATAGAAAATATGATCCAAAAAAAGTGTATGTATATCACACGTACACAACCACACTAGGCCCCAATTACTATTGTTTGTACCCCTAAAAGGCTAGATGAGGAGTAGGGGGGGTATGGAACAGGCAGCACCCTCAAACCTTCAGAAGTATGAGATGAACCCCAACAACTTGGAAAGGTGGATCTCTCTCACACGTACCAACACAGACTATCCCCCAATTTAACTGATCCCCAAAGGTTTTTGATTAAATAGCGGAATAGAAAATATGATCCAAAAAAAGTGTATGTATATCACACGTACACAACCACACTAGGCCCCAATTACTATTGTTTGTACCCCTAAAAGGCTAGGAGTAGGGGGAGTATGGAACAGGCAGCACCCTCAAACCTTCAGAAGTATGAGATGAACCCCAACAACTTGGAAAGGTGGATCTCTCTCACACGTACCAACACAGACTATCCCCCAATTTAACTGATCCCCAAAGGTTTTTGATTAAATAGCGGAATAGAAAATATGATCCAAAAAAAGTGTATGTATATCACACGTACACAACCACACTAGGCCCCAATTACTATTGTTTGTACCCCTAAAAGGCTAGATGAGGAGTAGGGGGGGTATGGAACAGGCAGCACCCTCAAATCTTCAGAAGTATGAGATGAACCCCAAAAACTTGGAAAGGTGGATCTCTCTCACACGTACCAACACAGACTATCCCCCAATTTAACTGATCCCCAAAGGTTTTTGATTAAATAGCGGAATAGAAAATATGATCCAAAAAAAGTGTATGTATATCACACGTACACAACCACACTAGGCCCCAATTACTATTGTTTGTACCCCTAAAAGGCTAGATGAGGAGTAGGGGGGGTATGGAACAGGCAGCACCCTCAAATCTTCAGAAGTATGAGATGAACCCCAAAAACTTGGAAAGGTGGATCTATCTCACACGTACCAACACAGACTATCCCCCAATTTAACTGATCCCCAAAGGTTTTTGATTAAATAGCGGAATAGAAAATATGATCCAAAAAAAGTGTATGTATATCACACGTACACAACCACACTAGGCCCCAATTACTATTGTTTGTACCCCTAAAAGGCTAGATGAGGAGTAGGGGGGGTATGGAACAGGCAGCACCCTCAAACCTTCAGAAGTATGAGATGAACCCCAACAACTTGGAAAGGTGGATCTCTCTCACACGTACCAACACAGACTATCCCCCAATTTAACTGATCCCCAAAGGTTTTTGATTAAATAGCGGAATAGAAAATATGATCCAAAAAAAGTGTATGTATATCACACGTACACAACCACACTGGGCCCCAATTACTATTGTTTGTACCCCTAAAAGGCTAGATGAGGAGTAGGGGGAGTATGGAACAGGCAGCACCCTCAAACCTTCAGAAGTATGAGATGAACCCCAACAACTTGGAAAGGTGGATCTCTCTCACACGTACCAACACAGACTATCCCCCAATTTAACTGATCCCCAAAGGTTTTTGATTAAATAGCGGAATAGAAAATATGATCCAAAAAAAGTGTATGTATATCACACGTACACAACCACACTAGGCCCCAATTACTATTGTTTGTACCCCTAAAAGGCTAGGAGTAGGGGGAGTATGGAACAGGCAGCACCCTCAAACCTTCAGAAGTATGAGATGAACCCCAACAACTTGGAAAGGTGGATCTCTCTCACACGTACCAACACAGACTATCCCCCAATTTAACTGATCCCCAAAGGTTTTTGATTAAATAGCGGAATAGAAAATATGATCCAAAAAAAGTGTATGTATATCACACGTACACAACCACACTAGGCCCCAATTACTATTGTTTGTACCCCTAAAAGGCTAGGAGTAGGGGGAGTATGGAACAGGCAGCACCCTCAAACCTTCAGAAGTATGAGATGAACCCCAACAACTTGGAAAGGTGGATCTCTCTCACACGTACCAACACAGACTATCCCCCAATTTAACTGATCCCCAAAGGTTTTTGATTAAATAGCGGAATAGAAAATATGATCCAAAAAAAGTGTATGTATATCACACGTACACAACCACACTAGGCCCCAATTACTATTGTTTGTACCCCTAAAAGGCTAGATGAGGAGTAGGGGGGGTATGGAACAGGCAGCACCCTCAAACCTTCAGAAGTATGAGATGAACCCCAACAACTTGGAAAGGTGGATCTCTCTCACACGTACCAACACAGACTATCCCCCAATTTAACTGATCCCCAAAGGTTTTTGATTAAATAGCGGAATAGAAAATATGATCCAAAAAAAGTGTATGTATATCACACGTACACAACCACACTAGGCCCCAATTACTATTGTTTGTACCCCTAAAAGGCTAGATGAGGAGTAGGGGGGGTATGGAACAGGCAGCACCCTCAAATCTTCAGAAGTATGAGATGAACCCCAAAAACTTGGAAAGGTGGATCTCTCTCACACGTACCAACACAGACTATCCCCCAATTTAACTGATCCCCAAAGGTTTTTGATTAAATAGCGGAATAGAAAATATGATCCAAAAAAAGTGTATGTATATCACACGTACACAACCACACTAGGCCCCAATTACTATTGTTTGTACCCCTAAAAGGCTAGGAGTAGGGGGAGTATGGAACAGGCAGCACCCTCAAACCTTCAGAAGTATGAGATGAACCCCAACAACTTGGAAAGGTGGATCTCTCTCACACGTACCAACACAGACTATCCCCCAATTTAACTGATCACCAAAGGTTTTTGATTAAATAGCGGAATAGAAAATATGATCCAAAAAAAGTGTATGTATATCACACGTACACAACCACACTAGGCCCCAATTACTATTGTTTGTACCCCTAAAAGGCTAGATGAGGAGTAGGGGGGGTATGGAACAGGCAGCACCCTCAAACCTTCAGAAGTATGAGATGAACCCCAACAACTTGGAAAGGTGGATCTCTCTCACACGTACCAACACAGACTATCCCCCAATTTAACTGATCCCCAAAGGTTTTTGATTAAATAGCGGAATAGAAAATATGATCCAAAAAAAGTGTATGTATATCACACGTACACAACCACACTAGGCCCCAATTACTATTGTTTGTACCCCTAAAAGGCTAGATGAGGAGTAGGGGGGGTATGGAACAGGCAGCACCCTCAAACCTTCAGAAGTATGAGATGAACCCCAACAACTTGGAAAGGTGGATCTCTCTCACACGTACCAACACAGACTATCCCCCAATTTAACTGATCCCCAAAGGTTTTTGATTAAATAGCGGAATAGAAAATATGATCCAAAAAAAGTGTATGTATATCACACGTACACAACCACACTAGGCCCCAATTACTATTGTTTGTACCCCTAAAAGGCTAGGAGTAGGGGGAGTATGGAACAGGCAGCACCCTCAAACCTTCAGAAGTATGAGATGAACCCCAACAACTTGGAAAGGTGGATCTCTCTCACACGTACCAACACAGACTATCCCCCAATTTAACTGATCCCCAAAGGTTTTTGATTAAATAGCGGAATAGAAAATATGATCCAAAAAAAGTGTATGTATATCACACGTACACAACCACACTAGGCCCCAATTACTATTGTTTGTACCCCTAAAAGGCTAGGAGTAGGGGGAGTATGGAACAGGCAGCACCCTCAAACCTTCAGAAGTATGAGATGAACCCCAACAACTTGGAAAGGTGGATCTCTCTCACACGTACCAACACAGACTATCCCCCAATTTAACTGATCCCCAAAGGTTTTTGATTAAATAGCGGAATAGAAAATATGATCCAAAAAAAGTGTATGTATATCACACGTACACAACCACACTAGGCCCCAATTACTATTGTTTGTACCCCTAAAAGGCTAGATGAGGAGTAGGGGGGGTATGGAACAGGCAGCACCCTCAAACCTTCAGAAGTATGAGATGAACCCCAACAACTTGGAAAGGTGGATCTCTCTCACACGTACCAACACAGACTATCCCCCAATTTAACTGATCCCCAAAGGTTTTTGATTAAATAGCGGAATAGAAAATATGATCCAAAAAAAGTGTATGTATATCACACGTACACAACCACACTAGGCCCCAATTACTATTGTTTGTACCCCTAAAAGGCTAGATGAGGAGTAGGGGGGGTATGGAACAGGCAGCACCCTCAAATCTTCAGAAGTATGAGATGAACCCCAAAAACTTGGAAAGGTGGATCTCTCTCACACGTACCAACACAGACTATCCCCCAATTTAACTGATCCCCAAAGGTTTTTGATTAAATAGCGGAATAGAAAATATGATCCAAAAAAAGTGTATGTATATCACACGTACACAACCACACTAGGCCCCAATTACTATTGTTTGTACCCCTAAAAGGCTAGGAGTAGGGGGAGTATGGAACAGGCAGCACCCTCAAACCTTCAGAAGTATGAGATGAACCCCAACAACTTGGAAAGGTGGATCTCTCTCACACGTACCAACACAGACTATCCCCCAATTTAACTGATCACCAAAGGTTTTTGATTAAATAGCGGAATAGAAAATATGATCCAAAAAAAGTGTATGTATATCACACGTACACAACCACACTAGGCCCCAATTACTATTGTTTGTACCCCTAAAAGGCTAGATGAGGAGTAGGGGGGGTATGGAACAGGCAGCACCCTCAAACCTTCAGAAGTATGAGATGAACCCCAACAACTTGGAAAGGTGGATCTCTCTCACACGTACCAACACAGACTATCCCCCAATTTAACTGATCCCCAAAGGTTTTTGATTAAATAGCGGAATAGAAAATATGATCCAAAAAAAGTGTATGTATATCACACGTACACAACCACACTAGGCCCCAATTACTATTGTTTGTACCCCTAAAAGGCTAGATGAGGAGTAGGGGGGGTATGGAACAGGCAGCACCCTCAAACCTTCAGAAGTATGAGATGAACCCCAACAACTTGGAAAGGTGGATCTCTCTCACACGTACCAACACAGACTATCCCCCAATTTAACTGATCCCCAAAGGTTTTTGATTAAATAGCGGAATAGAAAATATGATCCAAAAAAAGTGTATGTATATCACACGTACACAACCACACTAGGCCCCAATTACTATTGTTTGTACCCCTAAAAGGCTAGGAGTAGGGGGAGTATGGAACAGGCAGCACCCTCAAACCTTCAGAAGTATGAGATGAACCCCAACAACTTGGAAAGGTGGATCTCTCTCACACGTACCAACACAGACTATCCCCCAATTTAACTGATCCCCAAAGGTTTTTGATTAAATAGCGGAATAGAAAATATGATCCAAAAAAAGTGTATGTATATCACACGTACACAACCACACTAGGCCCCAATTACTATTGTTTGTACCCCTAAAAGGCTAGATGAGGAGTAGGGGGAGTATGGAACAGGCAGCACCCTCAAATCTTCAGAAGTATGAGATTGTGTTCACTGTACCCCACAAAGATTGAGTTCACTGCACCCCACAATGATTGTGTTCACTGCACCCCACAAAGATTGTGTTCACTGCACCTCACAAAGATTGTGTTCACTGTACCCCCCAAAGATTGTGTTCACTGCACCCCACAAAGATTCTGTTCACTGTACCCCACAAAGATTGTGTTCACTGCACCCTAAAAGGATGTTGTTCACTGCACCCCACAAAGATTGTGTTCACTGCACCCTAAAAGGATGTTGTTCACTGCACCCCAAAAAGATTGTGTTCACTGTACCCCCCCAAAGATTGTGTTCACTGCACCCCACAAAGATTGTGTTCACTGCACCCCAAAAAGATTGTGTTCACTGTACCCCCCAAAGATTGTGTTCACTGCACCCCAAAAAGATTGTGTTCACTGTACCCCCCAAAGATTGTGTTCACTGCACCCCACAAAGATTCTGTTCACTGTACCCCACAAAGATTGTGTTTACTGCACCCCAAAAAGATTGTGTTCACTGTACCCCCCCAAAGATTGTGTTCACTGCACCCCACAAAGATTCTGTTCACTGCACCCCACAAAGGATTTTGTTCACTGCACCCCAAAAAGATTGTGTTCACTGCACCCCAAAAAGGATTTTGATCACTGCACCCCAAAAAGGATGTTGTTCACTGCACCCCAAAAATGATTTTGTTCACTCCACCCCAAAAAGATTGTGTTCACTGCACCCCACAAAGATTGTGTTCACTGCACCCCAAAAAGATTGTGTTCACTGTACCCCCCAAAGATTGTGTTCACTGCACCCCACAAAGATTCTGTTCACTGTACCCCACAAAGATTGTGTTCACTGCACCTCACAAAGATTGTGTTCACTGTACCCCCCAAAGATTGTGTTCACTGCACCCCACAAAGATTCTGTTCACTGTACCCCACAAAGATTGTGTTCACTGCACCCTAAAAGGATGTTGTTCACTGCACCCCACAAAGATTGTGTTCACTGCACCCTAAAAGGATGTTGTTCACTGCACCCCAAAAAGATTGTGTTCACTGTACCCCCCCCAAAGATTGTGTTCACTGCACCCCACAAAGATTGTGTTCACTGCACCCCAAAAAGATTGTGTTCACTGTACCCCCCAAAGATTGTGTTCACTGCACCCCACAAAGATTCTGTTCACTGTACCCCACAAAGATTGTGTTCACTGCACCCCAAAAAGATTGTGTTCACTGTACCCCCCCAAAGATTGTGTTCACTGCACCCCACAAAGATTCTGTTCACTGCACCCCACAAAGGATTTTGTTCACTGCACCCCAAAAAGATTGTGTTCACTGCACCCCAAAAAGGATTTTGATCACTGCACCCCAAAAAGGATGTTGTTCACTCCACCCCAAAAAGATTGTGTTCACTGCACCCCACAAAGATTGTGTTCACTGCACCCCAAAAAGATTGTGTTCACTGTACCCCCCAAAGATTGTGTTCACTGCACCCCACAAAGATTCTGTTCACTGTACCCCACAAAGATTGTGTTCACTGCACCCCAAAAAGATTGTGTTCACTGCACCCCAAAAAGGATGTTGTTCACTGCACCCCAAAAAGGATGTTGTTCACTCCACCCCAAAAAGATTGTGTTCACTGCACCCCACAAAGATTGTGTTCACTGCACCCCAAAAAGATTGTGTTCACTGCACCCCAAAAATGATTTTGTTCACTGCACCCCAAAAAGGATTTTGTTCACTGCACCCCAAAAAGGATGTTGTTCACTCCACCCCAAAAAGATTGTGTTCACTGCACCCCAAAAAGATTGTGTTCACTGCACCCCACAAAGGATTTTGTTCACTGCACCCCAAAAAGATTGTGTTCACTGCACCCCAAAAAGGATGTTGTTCACTGCACCCCAAAAAGGATTTTGTTCACTGCACCCCAAAAAGATTGTGTTCACTGCACCCCACAAAGGATTTTGTTCACTGCACCCCACAAAGATTGTGTTCACTGCACACCAAAAAGGATTGTGTTCACTGCACCCCAAAAAGATTTTGTTCACTGCACCCCAAAAAGATTGTGTTCACTGCAGCCCAAAAAGATTGTGTTCACTGCAGCCCAAAAAGATTGTGTTCACTGCAGCCCAAAAAGATTGTGTTCACTGCAGCCCAAAAAGATTGTGTTCACTGCAGCTCACACACAGAAAAATGGATGTGGATCACTGACACCTGCCTATCTCCAATCCCACACCACACAGCAATATCGATTGTAGTTTGTAGAACACAGTTTCCCTAAAATTCAGCAGACTCTGTCCCTAACAGGATTGAGAAGAGATCGTAGATCAGGATTGAGTGCAGATTCACCCCACCCCCCACACAGCAATATCGATTGTAGTTTGTAGAAGACACTGACCCTATAATTCAGCAGACTCTATCCCTAAAATGCCTACAACTCGCCCTGCCTAAACACTCCGACCTGTCCCTCAATTCTATCCGGACACAAATGGTTTTTTCCTGCCTATCTTTCCCTAATCAGCAGCCAGCACATTGATGTGTGCTCTGTCCCTTAGCTAAGCAGCAGAATGACGCTGCTGCGGCGGCTGCCTCGAACTTATAAAGACTTGGTCACATGCTTCAGACGGCCAATCACAGCTACTAAGACATTTGCAGGCATGGCTGGGATGGCTTAAGGCACACCAGTTAAACGATTGTTGATTGGCTGTTGAAAGCCCGCCATGAAAAGAGCGCCAAAGCATGCAAAACCCGGAAATAAAACGACCGAACATGGATTTTTACCCGAACATACAGTAAAGTGTCCGTGTCCGTGTTCGGGTAAAAAAAATCCAATTATTCGGTACGAACACGAATAATACAGTCCGTGTTCGCTCAACACTAATCAAGACTCCCTTTAATAGGCATTTGTACAAGATTACCAGAGGCTGCTGCCTTTACAATTACTTTAATAGTTGTTTTCAACTATATTGTATGTTGTGTAGTTATTCAAAGTTGTAATTTTTTTTGGCCCTGCATATTTAGCCTTTCAAAAACGGATGCAAATGTAAACACTTTCCAATTTTCAAAAATGGCAGAAAGTGAAATGTGTCCTAAGAACTGTCAACACAATTATTGCAATGGATCCTTTTGTGACTAAGACTGTGCTTATCCAACTTGGGGTAACATTCACAGAACAGGTCACCAATATATTTTATTGAACATGTCTCCACAAACACAGCACTGTTAAACAATTTCTCTAATCACAGAGAAATATACAGCATATAACAAACTGTCTTTTAGTTGTAAGCCTATAAGACGCTGTTGTAAAAGTGTCCACACTGTTTAAAGCTGAACTCTGGAATAGTTGTGAATTTTGATCATCACTCCATGCTACCAAGTATATTAAAGTTTTTTTTAATCACTTCCCGCCCATCATATAGCAAAATGACTGCAAAGTGGTTGCACTATCCTGACTGGGTGTCATATGACGTCCAGCAGGATAGGCCGCTCTGCGCATCCCAGGGGGTGGGCAGAGCGGCGATCATGGTGCAGTGTGTCACTCTGACGTAGGCTCTTTACCATGTGACCAGCTGTGTCCAATCACAGCTGGTCACATAGTAAATAGGAAGGGCCGTTGATCAGCTTTCATCAGTTTGCGCCTGACAGGCACGAGTAGAGGAGAGCCGATCCGCAGCTCTCCTGACGGGGGGGGGGGGTCTGTGCTGATAATCAAAGCATTGATTACCAATGCAGGCCCTTGGGGGATGCCACTAGAGCCACCAGGGATTGCCCACCCATGACCACCAGGGATGCCCACCCATGCCATCAGCGATGCAAATCAGTGCTCAGGGAGCCTGCCATTGCCCTCCTCATCAGTGCTACCCATCATTGCCATCTATCAGTACCACCCACCAGTACCCATCATTGCCAACTAGCAGTGCCCATCAGTGCTGCGTATCAGTGCCCATCAGTGCTGCCCATCAGTGCCCATCAGTGCCGCCTATTAGTGTCCATCAGTGCCACCTATCAGTGCCGCCTATTAGGGCCCATCAGTGCCGCCTATCAGTGCCCATCAGTGCTGCATATCAGTGCTACCTATCAGTGCCACATTTCAGTGTCCATCAGTGCTGCATATCAGTGCCGCCTATCAGTGCTCATCAGTTCTGCATATCAGTGCCTCATTATCAGTGCCACCCCATCAGTGGCACCCCGTCAGTGCCTCCTCATCAGTGCCTATCAGTGCAGGAAAAAACATATTCATTTACAAAATTTTATAACATAAACAAAAAACTTTTTTTTTCAAATTTTCAGTCTTTTTTTATTTGTTTAGCAAAAAAGAAAAAACCTTGCAGTGATCAAATAAGAAAGCTCTATTTGTAGGGAAAAAATGACATAAATTTGGTTTAGGTTCAGTGTTGCATGACCGCGCAATTGTCATTCAAAATGCAACAGCGCTAAAAGCTGAAAGTTGGTGTGGGCAGGAAGGGGGTGAAAGTACCCTGTATTGAAGTGGCTAAACTCCATGGATTATTATAAAAGTATCTTTTGATAATATATATCGCCATTCTTTTCATTTATAAATTGCCGGAAACCGCAAAGGATGGATCACACAAGTGGTGATGTCACATCTGCCGACTGTGTGACATCGCTGACTCAAGCTACAATTCCTATCATGCTATGGAAATTTCAGTTTACAGTGGACATGATTGTGCAGGGGTTGGACAAGTATGTTCATTTAAGTATTCATTTTTCCTGTCTATGTCTGTTGATTAAACTAATCAATGGCAGTGGGAAGTTAAGACCAGAAGTTCAAGGCTTCAGGTCCTCCCACTACAGAGGGAGATGACTTAATTACAAACTGGAAATTACAGGACTAGGTGAGGGGAAATAACTGGCTTAGCAGCCATTGGCTTTATTTAGGGGAAATTAAGGGGACAGAGGCCTATATATGCTGAGTGCTACTGAGTTCTCAGTGCCTGGATAACTATATAAGAAAACAAGAAGAAATTATTTAAAGGTATAAAAACAGCTTTACATGAATGCCATAACATTTCTGCAGGATTTCTGCTTTAAACGACCCACATAAATGTTGCTTGTTCCTTAGCAGCAATCATATGTCTGGCCAATTTTAAACTTTTTCATAGCTTATGTTAGAATTTGTAAATGGTTCCCAAGCAAGGACAAGTGTACAAATGTTCCTTCTCAACAAAAATAATAGAAACTTTTTGTCTGGAGATCCAATTTAAATATGTCTGTCACTGATTCACCTTAAAGCGGTATTAAACCTTAAAAAAAGAAAAAAAAACTGGTTCTGGCATACTAGCACATTATGTCAGACTTACCTATAAAACAGATCCTCCAGTGGTGCCCTGTCAGCCAGTCTTCCTTCGTAGATTGCTGCATAGCACTCTCAATGGACGGCAAACTCAATTGTGCCATCCATTGAGAGCCACAAAATGATCAATTCACTGTACCTGCAGTTAACTCTGCTCTGATTATAGACTTACCTGTAGATATGAGATAAAAAGCAGAGTTTACTACTGTTTAAATCTGAAACCTTTTAAAGCATTACCCTAGCCTTTTCTTAGCATTGGATAGAGTAGGGAAGAGATGACATCTTTCTCAGGTTTTTATTTTTGTCTCTGCTTCCACTAAGGAGATATTCCTTCAGTTCCTATTCTTGTGATGATCATACAAGAAATGGGGATGAGTGTGGTTCTCACCAGTGAAAGTAGGCACAGACAAAATTGTCAGATGTTCTAGCCCTTTTTCACTCCACTAAATGGTCTCTAATTTGTGATAAGGGAAAATCTCATTAACACGGACACAGCCAGTGATAAAAGCATCTCAAACTATCATCACTAAATGGCCATACACCAGACATCACTAAATGGTGGACCACAGTCCGGCCCAAGTCACTGTTTCAACCGGACCGTCTGCTGTCCCGCCATTTAGGAGCCTGATCACTGCCCTCACTGCTGTCATCCTTATCGAGTTGTTATCGGTGGTAGGAAAGCTCTGCACGGACAGCAGGAGGGGGGACATCTGAGGCAGTACAGCTTCGGATGAAGGGCGGTAGCTGGCAAGTTAATCAGCAGTTGATTGGTTGCTAGCAACCACTCACAAGCTGGTTACCAGAAAAAGCTGTACAGCTCCCGCCCTCCTTCCAGAGCTGTCCTTCTGCCGATATCTCCTGGGAACCATACGGAGCTGTCCTGCTGCCGATGTCTCTCAGTTGCCTCCCGGGGTCCATGCGGAACTGTCCTGTTGCCGATTTCCCCCTCCTGCCTCCAGGGGTCCCTGCTGACCTGTCCTGTTGCTGATGTCCCCATCCTGCCTCCTGGGTCCATGTGGAGCTGTCCTGCTGCCGTTGTCCCCCTCCTGCCTCCTGGGTCCATGTGGAGGTGTCCTGCGGCCGATGTCCCCCTCCTGCCATCCAGGTGGAGCTGTCCTGCCTCCTGTCAGCTCTAGATGTGCCTCCTGCCTTCAGCCTTGTGTAGGTAGGACATCAGAGAGAGCTGTCACTGCTGTTAAGGATATGTGGAAAGCTGAGGACGATGTGAAAGGGGGCCGAGGCAGGAATCTGTAGGAGGAGGGGGATTTTAAAGGGAGGGGAAGCTGAGAAAAGGAATGTAAAGGGGGGGTGGAGACAGGAATGTAAAGGGGGTGAGGACAGGAATGTAAAGGGGGGGTTGAGGACAGGAATGTAAATAGTGAGGAAAGAAATGTAAAGGGGGACTGAGGACAGAAACGTAACGGAGGGGGCAGGAATGTGAAGGAGGAGGGGTGATATAAAGGGACTGAGGACAGAAATCTGAAGGGGGGGGGGGTGATATTAATCACTTCTGGACCGGAAGAATCAGCTCCCTTAACCACTTTAGCCCCAGCCCTATTTCGGACACTTTTTGTTCACAAGTTAAAACCAGTATTTTTTCCTAGAAAACTACTTAGAACCCCCAAACATTATATATATTTTTTTAGCAAAGACTCTGGAGAATAAAATGTCGGTCATTGCAAAATTTTTTGTCACGCGATATTTGCGCAGCGGTCTTTAAAACGCCATTTTTTTGGAAAAAATTTGAAAAATCACATTTCACTGCATTTAAAAAATACTAAACAGTAAAGTTAGCCCATTTTTTTGTATATTGTGAAAGATGATGTCACGCCGAGTAAATAGATACCAAACATGTTACGGTTTAAAATTGCGCCCCCCCGTGGGATGGCGACAAACTACGGTCAATAGAGATCTCAATCTGCGACGCTTTAAATTTATTTAACGGTTACCAGTTTAGAGTTAGAGTGTAGCTCTTTTTTTTTAATTATTGCCCACGCTCTGGCGATCGCGGCGATACCTCACATGTGTGGTTTGAACAGCGATTTCATTTGCGGCTCGACTTGCGTATACGTTTTTTTTTGTGCGCGAGCTAACGGTGACGGGGACGGCTAAATTTTTTTTTTTTTTTTTTTTTCCTATTTATTTTTTCTTTTTTTTTAAACTTTATTACAGGTTTTTAAAAAAAAAAAAAATCTGATCACTTTTATTGCTGTCACAAGCAATGTAAACATCCCTGGTGACAGCAATATGTCGTGACAGGTACTCTTTATGGAGGGATCGAGGGTCTAAAAGACCCTAGACCCCTCCACTACACTTCCCTGTATGCAAAACGCCGAAAACGGCATTTTTGCATACAGCCGTTTTTCAAATCTGCCGCCTTTTGCAGCACAGTAACCCGGACGTGACGTCATGGACGCCGCCTCCGGGTTACGTCATCGGAGACCCGATCGATGCCGTTTCCGGCATTCATCGGGACTCCATCCAGCCGGCGGACGTGCCGGCTGGGTGCTCGGGGCTCCCGGTGGGACGGTAGCCCCGAGCAAAGCCGCGGAAGGCGGCGGGAGGGGGGGGACGTCCCCTCCCGCCCCCCCGGGTAACGATCGAGCGGCTCCCGAGCCGCATCGATCGTTACCGACGGAAAGCCGACCGTCGGCTTCAAACAACGGTACCGGGATGATGCCTCTAGCTAGAGGCATCATCCCGGTATAACCCCGCAAAGTCTGATCACGTAGAGGTTACGTGACTGGTAGTAAAGTGGTTAATGACCAGGCTATTTTTTGCGATTCGGCACTGAGTTACTTTAACAGACAATTGCACGGTATATGCAAAATATGGGACACTGTACCCAAATACAATTTTTGCTCTATAAACAAAAAAAGAGGGACAATTCTGAAAAAAAACCCCTATATTTTTCACATTCTGCTATATAACATTTCCCAATAAAAAAATTTAAAATCTAAATTTTTCGTCCTTTTAGGTCAATTTGTTTTCTGCTACATATTTTTAGTAAAACAAAATAGCAATAAGCTTATTTTGATTGGTTTGCACAAAAGTTATCACATCTACAAACTAGGGGAAAGATGTCATTTTTATTTTATTTTTTACTAGTAATGGCGGCGATCTGCAATTTTTAGTGGGACTGCGACATTACGGCTGACAGATCAGACCCCTAACTGACGTTTTTGACACTTTTGGGGGGACCTTTGACAATACTACAGTAATCAGTGCTAAAAAATATGCACTGTTACTGTAATAATGACACTGGCAGGGAAGGGTTTGACCCCAGGGCAATCAAAGGGTTAAATGTGAGCCTAGGGGCGTGTTTACTAACTGTGGGGGGGGGGGATGGGCTTGTGAAATCAATACAGAGACCTGTGTTCCAAAATAGGAGGATCACAGGAGCTCTGTATTTATTCCTGAGAGAACAACTATCTGCTGTGTTTACAACAGCAGACCACCGTTCTCTCTTCACAAGGAGTGATTGCGACTGCCCAGCAGCAATCGCGGCCGCCGACCCCGTGGATCGGCTTCCCTGCTGGGTTAAGTGTGAGCCATGGAGAGTGTTTACTAACTGTATGGGGGATGGGCTTGTGAAATGACCACAGAGACCTGTGATCCTATATAAAAATATACCAGGTGCTCTGCGATCATTTCAGAGAGAACAAAGGTCAGCTGTGTTTACAACTGACCGTTCTTCTCTCTCAGCTGGGAGCGATCACAGGTGCCTTTCTGCAATCGCAGTTCCCAGCCCCATGGATCGGCATCCCTGCTGCCTAGTGGGAGCGGGAGTACGCGCCCGCTCCCAGCACCACTCCTGTGAACCGACATACCCATAGGTTGATTCGCGCAGCCAAGCCAGCCTGCCGCAGTATATATGGGGCGGGCGGGCGGCCAGCTGTTAAGGGAGAATGAGGTAGCAATGTAAAGGGGGTTGAGGACAGGAATGTGAAGGGGAAGGGAGTGTGAGGAGAGCAATGTGAGGGGGGTGACATGGAGAGGGCTTAGGACAGTAATGTGAAGGAGAAGGGGCTGATATAAAGGGAGAAGAGAAGAGGAATGTTATGGGGAGGTGAGATTAATGGGGGGAGTGATGTGAGGGGGGCTGTGATGTAGAGGGGGATTGTGATGTGCAGGGGGGCTGAGAACATTGTTGTGATGTGAAGGATCTGAGGCTAGGTTTATTTCACTGCTACCTGTGTTCTGCATGTAGGCTGTTTTAGATGCAGAAATGCAGAAAAAGCAGTTCCCCGACCCTCTTTTTTTTAATTGCGCTGCACCAAGCTGGTTTGGTGGTCACAAAAATGTGCAGCGTTTGCCTGATGCTTCAAGGTGCCATTAGGAATCAAACATGCAATTTGGACCTCTGCTGGAAGAAAATTTTAGTGACTGGACCTCTGATCTACACTGGTCACTTCAGGTAAACAGCGGCGCTAAAGTGCATAATTAAATACACAAATATTTTTGACTATATTTTTTGAGTATACCAAAAATTAGGCACTGATAATAAAGATGAATACACAATAACAATGTGATATGTGGCACATTATCATTTATATATATATATTTTTTTTTATCTTTTATTTTGTATTTGAATGATTGTTATCACTTGGGTGATTTTATGTAATCACTTTATGTTTGAGTCACATATCACAGTGTTTGAATAAATAAACAGTGCTGCGCAAATAGAAAATAATCAATAATAAAAGAAAAAAAGATAAAAACTTGCAACGCGTGAAAAATAAAAAATCTATATCATCAAAATGGCATATAGAACCAGAGTAATCAGAATACCAGAGTGAAATAGTATTATAACATTAGGGTACAAATAGTGCCAATTTAATATACAAAACCATATAAAAGTGCATAGATTGCAAAGAAAGTCCAGTGAAAATCGTGAATAATAGTGCTAGAAAATATATATTAATAAATATAGTCCAAAAAATGGTGATTCAACCAATATACGGTGATCTGTGCTCCCAGGGACGAGTGACCAGAGTGTCACAGTAGACAGCCAACCATGCACCCCCTTGTGAGTAGATGCTCACCTTAGGTCTCTATTAAAAAGCGCATAGGTAAAAGATCCAAAAGATTATCCATCCGTATCCTCATGGTTCCTCTCATCCACGGTAATTAGGCTGCCAGCACACGCTGCGAACTACAGGCAGCACTGAACGGTCTCTCCCACTATACCACCACGATTTTTACCATCATATTGGACTGTTTATTGCTGTGATCGTTTTATGTGCATATCATGCACCTACACATGTGAGTGAGACCATTTACCTTTATTTGAATAAAAACATCTTTAAGGATTTCATGCACTATTATAAGTTCTTTATTTTCATATAAATGCTGTACTGAGTGATACTGCAAGCCAGGCTTAATTACCGTGGATGAGAGGAACCATGAGGATACGGATGGATGATCTTTTGGATCTTTTACCTATGCGCTTTTTAATAGAGACCTAAGGTGAGCACCTACTCACAAGGGGGTGCATGGTTGGCTGTCTACTGTGACACTCTGGTCACTCGTCCCTGGGAGCACAGATCACCCTATATTGGTTGAATCGCCATTTTTTGGACTATATTTATTAATATATATTTTCTAACACTATTATTCACAATTTTCACTGGACTTTCTTTGCAATCTATGCACTTTTATATGGTTTTGTATATTTATATTGGCACTATTTGTACCTTAATGTTATAATACTATTTCACTCTGGTATTCTGATTATTCTGGTTCTATATGCCATTTTGATGATATAGATTTTTTATTTTTCACGCGTTGCATGTTTTTATTATTGATTATTTTCTATTTGTGCAGCACTGTTTATTTATTCAAATTTGATTACACTGTTATGAGAAGTGGGGTGTCTGCAGCAGATAGCTCATTTATTTAGAACCTTGAGGTTGCTCGTAGGATCTCTTCGTTTACATATTACATATCACATTTTTATTGTGTATAGGGTTGAGCGAACCCGGACTGTATTGTTCGGGATTGTACCAGACTTTTGGGTATTGGGTACCCGGACACGGACCCAAACATTTCACTGTATGTTCGGGTACTGTCCGTTGTTCGGTTAAGTTATTTGATGTTTTGGTGCGGTTTTAATGGCGCGGTTTCAACAGGTGCAAGGCAGCCAATCAGCAAGCGTTTAACTAGTGTGCCCTTAAAAGCCATCACAGCCATGCCTACTAAGGCATGGCTGTGATTGGCCAGTGCAGCATGTGACCCAAAGTCTATATAAGCTGGAGTCACATAGCTCCGTGCGTCACTCTGCTCAAACTATACTAGGGAGAGGTTCCTGATGCTGCTGAGGGAGAGATAGGGAGATTATTGTAGGATCAGGCTGGAGATTGCTTTGAGGGAAAGCATAGGAAGAATCTTCTTTAATCAGACAGTAATCTACATTGATTTGATTGTGGGGGGGGGGGTGCAGTGCACAATCTTTTTGCCCTGAGGGAGAGATAGGAGATTATTGTAGGGGCAGGCTGGAGATTGCTTTGAGGGAAAGAATAGGAAGAATCTTCTTTATTCAGACAGCGATCTACATTGATTGTATTGTGTGGGGGTGCAGTGCACAATCTTTATGCCCTGACCTGAGCCCAGTGAGGAGGAGGAAGGAGAAAAAAAAAAACTTTTATCAGTCTGTTAGGTGGGCGGCATGCGGTGCTGCACATTTAATGCAAGCTCAGTGCATATGTTTCTGCTTAATCTGCATTTAAAAAAGAAAAAAACTTTTTTCCTTTATATTTTACTTTGACATACACTGTTTAGACAGACACTGCTTTTCTAACCTGCTCTTCAAAAAGCACCAATGTAAGGGGAAAATAATTATTTTTCAGTATTTAGGGAAAAAAATATATTTTTTTGTTTTTCATTCAAATGGGGTTTTTTTTTATTCACTAGCGGAATAGAACAACAACAGTATCCAACCTGTTAGGCGTGCGGTGTGTAGCGGCCATTTCATGCAAGCTGAGTGCATATGTGTCTGCTTTATCTGCATTTTAAAAAGAAAAAAACTTTTTTTCTTCATATTTTACTGTGACTTACAGCGTTTAGACACTGCATTTCAAATCTGCTATTCAACAAGTACCAATTAAGGGGACAATTATTTTTCAGATTTTCATTCATACGTTTCAGTGCGATACACCCATTGCATACTGTTGTTGTATTCCACTTTGCAATAAAAACCCATTTATGGGAAAATAAATAAATTGCAGCCTAGTCTGCCATTGGTACAGTGAGATACACCCATTGCATACTGTTGTATTCAGCTTTGCAATAAAAACCCATTTAGGGGAAAAAAAGTTAATTGCGGCCTAGCCTGCATATGGTACAGTGAGATACACCCATTGCATACTGTTGTATTCCGCTTTGCAATAAAAACCCATTTAGGGGATAAAAAGTTAATTGTGGCCTAGTCTTCATATGTTACAGTGAGATACACCCATTGCATACTGTTGTATTCCGCTTTGCAATAAAAACCCATTTAGGGGATAAAAAGTTAATTGCGGCCTAGTCTGCATATGCTACTGTGAGATACACCCATTGTATACTGTTGTTCTATTCCGCTATTCAATAAACACCCATTTAGGGAAAAAATATTAAATTGCAGCCTAGTTTGTATCTGTACGTGTGAGATACACCCGTTGTATACTGTTGTTCTATTCCGCTATTCAATAAATACCCATATAGGGAAAAAATAATAAATTGCGGCCTAGTCTGCATATGTTACTGTGAGATACACCCTTTGGATACTGTTGTTCTATTCTGCTATTCAATAAACACCCATTTAGGGGACAGAAAGATATTAAATTGTGGCTCAGTCTGTATCTGTACGTGTGAGATACACCCTTTGTATACTGTTGTTATATTCCGCTATTCAATAAACATCCATTTGGGGAAAAAATATTAAATTGCGGCCTAGTCTGTATCTGTACGTGTGAGATACACCCGTTGTATACTGTTGTTCTATTCCGCTATTCAATAAATACCCATATAGGGAAAAAATAATAAATTGCGGCCTTGTCTGCATATGTTACTGTGAGATACACCTTTTGGATACTGTTGTTCTATTCTGCTATTCAATAAACACCCATTTAGGGGACAGAAAGATATTAAAGATATTTGCTGATTATGTCACTGTGAGATATACCCTTTAAATTTGTTTGGCGCATCTCCTTCCACCACCTAGGATTGCAGGGTGCTTCAGTTTGCCTCCTGTTGCTAACTCCTCCTACTCCGCTTCCTCATCCTCATCCTCTACCGCCTCCGCTTTTGGAGCAGTGATCATCTTTCAGGGCAATCATTTACAAGTGGCTCCAAGGGTGGGTTCCTGCACCCACAAACACCAGGTACACAATTGTCCAGCAAGGGCACAGTTCTGGAGGATGACGAGTTGGGGGATGAGGAGGAGGGGGAGATGGAGGAGGAGGAACCATGTTCACAGCAGGGTGGCACCCAGATAACTGATAACAACAGATACTACACTTGATCTTAGTCAAAAGGTTGAGAAGCAATGCTGGTGGTATTCCCACCTGACAGCAGGGGCACAGTGGAAGCACAAGGCGAAGGCAGAGGAGGAGGTCGCCAACGCAGCCAGGGCACCGCCAGCACCTCATAAGGCAGGGTTAGCATGTATGAAAGGTGGAAAAGCTTTGTCGGCACGCCACAACAACCAGGACCACCAGCTGTTTTTTTTTTTTTTTTTTAAGCCCGTGGTGTGTAAACACACTCAGACTATCCCCCGGTGGGTGCATAAAAAAGTGCACACCAAAAAAGTGAAACGCAAAAAGTGCACAGGGTGTACACATGGTCCTTGACCCTGATCCCCCCGGGGCACAAGGCTCCTGACAGGGACTGGGGTACTTACACTGGCTAACCTGGCCAAAACCAGGCAGCCCCGTTCTCTGCTGAAACAGACCACCCCAAGTACTAAGTGGGGCTCTCCCAAAGAGAGACTCCATGAGAGAGGGCGAACCAAGCCAGAAGGCCATATCCACCCCCTCCCAAGACTTTCAGGGACAGGCCCAAGGACCTACACCCTACTAATCACGCTGTGCAAAATAAAGTGTACCGCCACAATAAAAAACACAAAATGTGAGACACACAACACATAAAAGTGAGGAAAGGGATAGTGGAGAAGTGCAAAGTTAGTGCCACATTGCAATACTATGGCAGGCACTTCGGCCAGGAATAAAAAATTCCTCTGGTCCTGACTCCTGACCAAAAGGCCCGGCCCTAGAGGCAGGTGTGAAAAACGTGTGTTGGAAGTGCAGTGTCCTTGGTGCCATACTCATAGTGTTGCCATCCACCGTGAATTATGGCACCCCTGAACTGCCACCCCAGGGGCACATGCACCACAGGCTTTTCTGAATCTCGGCCCCTGGCAAGACCAGTGCAGCCCCGTCCCTACCAGAAGGCCTTAGAACTTAGACAGCTTTGGTAGAGCCTGGCCCACAACCAGGGACACATACCTTTTCCAAGGCCAGACTCAACCCAGAAGGGGGAAAAAAGCCCCCCCGCCACCATCACTGTTCCTTACCATATACCATATACAGTTCCTTACTAGTCCTTATGTACTATACACGTACTGAAGGACGGGTCTGCCCCCTTCAACTTCTGGGTCTCCAAATTGGACACATGGCCTGAGATTGCCCTTTACGCCTTGGAGGTGCTGGCCTGCCCTGCAGCCAGTGTATTATCTGAACGTGTATTTAGAATGGCTGAGGGCGTTATCACAGACAAGCGCAGCTGCCTGTCCAGAGCCAATGTGGACAAACTCACGTTCATTAAAATGAACCAGGCATGGATCCCACAGGACTTGTCCGTACCATGTGCAGAATAAACATGTATACCGGCCTTACCCAGCCATTGTTGTATTTTTGATCTTTCTCACTCTTTTGGGGTGTACCCTAATTCAAAAAGAAATAAAGATATAAAAACAAAAACCAGTGTTGGCTACCTCATCCTCCTCCACCGCCGCTTCCACCTACACCACCACATCCACCGCCACCTCAACCTCCTACTCCATATGGGCCTCGTCCTCCTCCTCCACCGCCGCCGCCGCTTCCACCTACACCGCCATATCCTCCGCCACCTCAACCTCCTACTCCATATGGGCCGGAACTTGGCTAGGACATGTCAACACTGTCCTTATCAGACTGGAACGGATTACATAGAGTCCAGGAGAAATGGGACTACTTAAAAGGTGCATTATTGAAGGCAACAGAAAATTGCATTAGACTTGTCAGTAAAAGCAAAAAAAGGAAGAGACCACTGTGGTACTCAGCAGAAGTGGCTCAAATCATTAAAAATAAAAAGCTAGCATTTTGTAATTATAAAAAAACCCAGAGCAATGAAGATAAGGAAATCTACAAGATTAGGCAGAAAGAGGCCAAGCAAGTTATAAGAACTTCTAAAGCGCAGGCAGAAGAAAAACTAGCTCAGTCTATGAAAAAGGGGGATAAGACATTCTTCAGATATATAAATGAAAAAAGGAAATTAAAACAAGGAATAACTAAATTAAAAACAAAGGACGGAAGGTATGTAGAAGAGAATAAAGGGCTAGCCGACTGCCTTAATGAGTGGAGAAGGACCTCCACTTGAAAGGATGACTAATGAATCCTTTGATGCATGTGTCTTTACAGAGGAAGACGTTCTAAGATTGCTGTCTAAAGTGAAGACAAATAAGTCACAGGGTCCTGATGAGATACACCCAAAATTATTAAAAGAGCTTAGTTGGTAGCCTCTAGCCTGGGGCTATGGAGGGAGGAGCCTGCTAATGGAGCTGATCCCGACGGCCTGCTGAGTCTCTGAGCCACCGCCCAGAGAGATGTGAGGGAATGCTCTCTCACCTAGCCTCGATGCCTGCCTAGCTGGATCCCGCTACCCCCCCTCCCCGCTACCCGGAGGCCCCGACCCGGTCCTGGTTGCTGACCCTCCCTGAGGCTTGGAGGAGGGAGGACGAGCACCCTGGGTCCCTCCTGGAGACTGGAATCGGCTGTGTATTGGAGAGGTGGCCGCCGAGCGCAGGGGCTGCTGAGACGCTGGGAGAGCCGGCGTCCAGGATCAGGAGAGAAGGTCTGATTGGAGTGAACACCGCCGAGGGATCCAGCTTGGAGAGACCCAGCAACATTGGACATCGTAATCATCCCCACCATACCACTCTACAAGGAACGCCACAGATTAGCCGAAGGGGACTGGTGAGAGGGGAAACCCCCCAGAATTTTCATATGAACGATATCAAAACAGTCTTTCTTAAAAATATTATCATCATTTTGGAGTGTATAACTTAAGAGCTAATGTGACTGTGATGGAAAAGTGGTGTGGGACCTTGCTTGCTTGAGTGCGAGGGAAACCCCCAGAGAGGTTGTACGTTTATTTCTCAACATCAGATCTTCTTGAAAAGCACTGTCTTATTATCATCTATAAGTATGCAGCTTAATAGAACAGAGGGACTAATCTGAAAAAAGTGCGGGACTATGCTTACTTAAGCGAGAGGGGAAATCCCCTAGAACCCCCCTGCGTTGGATCATAAAATCAGCCTTCCTTGAAGCACTGTTAAATTATCACCCAGGAGTATATAGCTTAAGAGTCAATGAGACTGTTGAGAAAAAATGTGCGGGACTCTGTTTACCAAAGTATGAGGGGAAACCCCTATAGAATTGCACTACATTTGATCTCATTCCTAGCCCTTCGTGAAAGTATCAGTATATTTTCATCTATGAGTTTATAGTTTGATGAGTCAGAGGGATGGTTCTGAAAATTGTGCGGGATGCTGCTTACTTATGGTAGAGGGGAAACCCCCCAGGATTTTATTTCACATGATCTCAATATCAGCCCTCCTTGAAAGTACTGCTGAATTATCTTTCATGAGTGTATAGCTTAAGAATTGTCGGGACTGTTTGGAAAAAATGTGTGGGACTCTGCTTACTTATATAACTTAAGAGCTAATGTGACTGTGATGGAAAAGTGGTGTGGGACCCTGCTTGCTTGAGTGCGAGGGAAACCCCCCAGAGAGGTTGTACGTTTATTTCTCAACATCAGCTCTTCTTAAAAAGCACTGTCTTATTATCATCAATGAGTATGCAGCTTAATAGAACAGAGGGACTAATCTGAAGAAAGTGCGGGACTATGCTTACTTAAGCGAGTGGGGAAATCCCCTAGAACCCTCCTGCGTTGGATCCTAAAATCAGCCTTTCTTGAAGCACTGCTAAATTATCACCTAGGAGTATATAGCTTAAGAGTTAACGAGACTGTTGAGAAAAAATGTGCGGGAATCTGTTTACCAAAGTATGAGGGGAAACCCCTATAGAATTGCACTACACTTGATCTCATTCCCAGCCCTTCGTGAAAGCATCTGTATATTTTCATTTATGAGTTTACAGTTTAATGAGTCAGAGGGACGGTTCTGAAAATTGTGCGGGACACTGCTTACTTATGGTAGAGGGGAAACCCCCCAGGACTTTATTGCACAGGATTTCAATATCAGCCCTCCTTGGAAGTACTGCTAGATTATCTTTCATGAGTGTATAGCTTAAGAATTGTCGGGACGGTTTGGAAAAAATGTGTGGGACTCTGCTTACTTAGGGAGGGGGGAAACCCCCCAGAATCCTCCTTTATTGAATATAATATACCGGCCCTCTCTGAAAGCAAAGACATATTGTCATCTATGAGTATAAGGTCTAAGAGAAGGTGGGTTTGTGTTGAAAAGGTTCGGGACTCTGCCTGTTTGAATGAGAGGGGAAACCCCCCAGAATCCTTATATGACCAATTTCAAATACCAGCTTTCTTAGAAAGCACTGCTACAGTATTTATTTACAAGTGTATGCTTAAGAGCTAGTTGAACGGTTCTGGAAAAAGTGCGGGACTCTACTCACTTGGGTGAGGGCGGAAACCCCCCAGATCTTACTTACGCGCATTGAGAAATGTGCGGGAATCTGAGTACTTAAGTGAGAGGGGAAACCACCAAAATTTTCATACGTTTGACTTCAACAACAGCTTCCCCTGGTAGCACAGCTATATTATCATGCGTGAGTGTATAGCTTAAGAACTAGTGAGACTGTCGTGCAAAAAGTGTGGGACCTCTCTTACTTGAATCACTGAATAAATGTATATGATATTTAGTTCATACTGAAAATAGAAACATAAGAGGAAGCTATACTGAGGGCTTATTCCCCAGAGCCGAATCCATAATGAGAGGTAAACCGGCAAAGGAAGTGGCAGGGAAGCCTCCAAAAACTACAGCAAGCCCAGGAACAATTAAAAAATACATGACACCTGAGGGAAAAGGTCAAAACACACAGCCAGAGGATCAACCGGTTGTTAGACCCAAACAAAATACAGAGGGAACCAAGAAAACTAAGAATCAAAAGCATATAGGAGTAAGTGGAGAAGAAAGCCTACAAGTGTCAAGAGAAAGCAGTATAACAATAGAGGATGGAGACATGAATAGAGAAGATGAATTCAATGAAAAAGATTATCCACCATCAAAATCAGAAATGCGGGAAATGTTTGCCAGCCTTGAAAGATCCATCAAAGCCGAGATGGCTACATTACACGTCGACTTTGGGCATATTCTGGGCAGAGTAGAAGAAACAGAAGAAAAGGTGGAGTCCCAAGGAAAAGAACTAAAAAATCTAAAAGAACAAATGAGAAAAATGAAAATGGAGCAGAGAAATATGCTATACAAAATCGAAATCAAAAAGGACAGATCCTGCACATGCTGATATGCAACAAGTACAAAGAGGAGTACTTCACCAGCCCATGGCGCTGTCCATGTGTTCACCTCCTTTGTTTGTATGTTTTTTTGGCTGAAATGTCCTGGTTGCTGCTGCTCCTCTCTCACTCCACCGGGGGGGGGGCGGATCAAAACAATTCAAATCTGTAAAGAAAAGCGCACGCAACCTCGGGCAATAACGCTTTAATAAAGGACAATAAAACAGTACATTGGAATTGCACTCACACTTTTCCTTTAAGACAATCGCTTTACAGCATTCTGTAACTAGTAGCTCCTGTTGGAATGCTGTAAAGCGATTGTCTTAAAGGAAAAGTGTGAGTGCAATTCCAATGTACTGTTTTATTGTCCTTTATTAAAGCGTTATTGCCCGAGGTTGCGTGCGCTTTTCTTTACAGATTTGAATTATACAAAATCGAAGACCAAGAGAATAGAAATCGAAGAAAAAATCTGAGAATAAGAGGATTACCAGAGAAAGGGCCAACAGAAAATTTAGAAGAAACCCTGGAGAAGTTATTTAATCCTCTGCTGGGAAAGGCGACCACAGATAAAATTGAGTTTGAGAGAATTCATAGGTTGCGTAAACCAACCAATCTACCAAAAGAGAAAACAAGAGATGTGATTGTAAGATTCCATAAATACGAGACAAGGGCCCAGATCTGGGGGAAAATGAGAAGTAGACCGGAATTAAAATATGACGGGGAGGACATTCAGATTTTCCCAGACCTGGCAAAAGAGACAATTAACAGAAAACGCATTCTTAGACCAATGGTAGAAATATTAAAGAAAAAAGATATACAATACTTTTGTAACTTCCCAGCAGGCCTAGGTGTGAGAAGAGATGGGAGGACAGTACTCCTTAGATACCCAGAGGAAACCAAAGACTTTTGTGAAGCAGTAAAAATCCCACTTATGGATATTCCAGGCTGGACAGACCAGGAGTGCCCAGAGGAAGAAGTTGATGAAGGAGAATTGAATCAGTGGAAACAGAAGAAAAAGATGAAAACAAAAGGATGAAAAAGGACTGGGGGGACCGGGAGGATTGGGGGAGGGGGGAGGGCTGGCGGCAGAAGGGGAGGAGGAGCAAGTAAGAATAAAAAACGGGTGGCCCTATGGAGATCAGCGGGCCGTCACCATTAGACCCTACGGTAGGGAAGATGGGAGGGAACGGTGACCACTAGCAGAGCTCGACCTCGGCCACAAGTCGATTGGAAAGGGAGGAAGGAGAATCGACAACCCTGATGGAGGGACCGGGAATAGTTGGGGGAGGGGAGGGTAGGGGTGGGAAGAGGAAAGGGGAAGAAAGAGGGAAAAAGAAGTCAATAGATCAAAACGTCTCCTATAAGAAAATACAAGAATTAAGAGAACTCACAAGACAAGAAAAATCAGAGGGATTAATGCCATCTCTTAGGGATCCCTGGTGTCGGTTGAAATGTTTTTATGGCCACTTTAGAGTTGAAGAGATGATAGAGAAAGACAGTAATGAAGATTAAGAAACAATGGTTATAGTTAACATATTATCTTACAATGTCCGAGGTTTAAACTCTCCAGAAAAAAGGAAAAAAATTTTAAAAGAAATTAGTTATTTGAAAGCAGATTTGACATTCTTACAGGAGACTCATTTATCTCATGCATCTAATATCAGATTGTATTTTAAGAGCCATCCTACCTGGTATTACGCGGACTCACCCGGGAGGAAGTCCAAGGGAGTAGCCATTGGCATTTCTAGGGGCCTTGGATTTGTTCTAGAGTCGAGAAAGGTAGACCCAGAGGGAAGATACCTCTTTTTAAGAGGAAAAATAGGAGATGAAGATTTGACCCTAGTAAATATATATAGTCCTAATGAGAGACAAGTAGACTTCCTAGGTAAAGTACTGGGAAAATTAATGGAGTTTAAAAAAGGAGGAGTCATACTGGCAGGGGACCTCAATCTCTGCCTTGACCCTAAAGTAGATACCACATCAAAAACCCTACGGATAAATAAAGTACAGGCAAAGAAAATAAAGGAAAAATTATTTACAAATCAACTGGCAGATATTTGGAGAATTCTCCATCCGAAAGATAGAGATTATACATGTTACTCAAGTGTACATGGAACATACTCAAGATTGGATTATATACTAATCGAACATAGGTGGATCGAAAGGGTAAGCGAGGCAGAGATTGGGGTCAAGACTTGGTCGGACCATACCCCCATTATGGTAAAAATAAAAATGGCGAAAGAGCGACCTAGGATGGATGCTTGGAAAATAAATGAGGAGATTTTTGGAGATAAAAAGTGGGAAAAAGAAATAGTGAAAGAGTTGGAATTCTATTTTCAAATAAACGATACAAAAGATGCACCAAAAGACATAGTATGGGAAGCTCATAAGGCTTATATGAGGGGCATATTTATCTCAAAGGGGACCCAAAGGAAAAAAGAAAGAATAAAAGATAAGATTAGGCTAATGAAAGAAGTACATCAATTAGAGCAAAAACATAAAAATACACAAGATATATTAATAAATAATTTACTTGAGGTGAAGAGAGAAGAATTGAAAGATCTGCTAGAACAGGAAATAAAGCAGGAAATGAAAAGATGCATAAAAGAAAAATACATTGAAAGTAATAAGGTTGGGAAAAACCTAGCAAAAATCCTGAAAAAGAAGAAAGGAAAAAATTTTGTAGATAAAATTGAAAATAAAAATGGGGAAATAATTCAAACAACGACAGGAATAGCCAAAGAATTCCAAAACTACTATGCTAATCTTTATGCAGTAAAGAAAGGTGAGATACAGGGGAATGAAACAGAAAGGAGGGAGAAAATCAAAAAATACCTTGTAGACGCAGGACTGACAAAGATAGATGAGGAAAAGTTAACATTCTTAGAAAGACCAATCTCAGAACAAGAAATAGAGAGAGCCATTAAAGAAACAAGCCTAGGTAAAAGCCCAGGACCGGATGGGTTTACCATAGGTTATTATAAAAAATTTAAGGACATTTTAATCCCAAGATTTAAAAAATATATAAACGGAATAGGGACTCAGTACGAGATGAGTAGAGAGGCCCTGTCAGCATCAATCACAGTTATACGGAAAGAGGGAAAAGACCCGTTACTATGTTCTAGTTTTAGACCCATCTCCCTACTTAATGTTGATACTAAATTATTCACAAAAATTTTGGCCACTAGAATGAAGAACCTAATGGGGGAGTGGATACACAATGATCAAGTAGGATTCATCCCGGGGAGACAGGGACGGGACAATGGGATAAAAACTATACTGTTGATAGACCATATGGTAAAAAGCAGAGCTCCCAGTCTACTCCTGTCAATAGATGCGGAAAAAGCATTTGACAGGGTAGACTGGGAGTTCATGATAAACACCCTAGTGGAGTTGGGAATAAAACCTAGAATGTTGGCCTGGATCAAAACTTTGTATAATCAACCAACTGCAAAGGTAAATGTCAATGGAACTTTGTCAGACTCGTTTAAAATGCTCAATGGAACAAGACAAGGATGTCCCTTGTCTCCGATGTTATTTGTCTTATCTTTGGAATCACTACTGGCAACTATTAGAAATAGTGTGGACATCGGGGGCATAAAGGTGGGACAAGTAGAGCATAAGGTATCTGCCTTTGCAGATGATATCCTGCTTTACATAAGTAATCCGAGGATCACTTTGCCCAACATAATTAAAATAATGAAACAATATGGAGAACTATCCAATTTAAAAATTAATCAAAAAAAATCAGAAATATTAAATATTAATATCGCCAAACAAGAAGAGGAGATGTTAAAAAAAGAATTTCAGTTCAACTGGAGAAAAGATGAGATTAAATATTTAGGGATAAAATTAACCCCAACTCCAGAAAAACTCTACAAAACAAATTTTCTAGAACTTCTGAATGAAGTAAGATCAGAATGAAATAGATTATCCCCGAGAATCTTTTCCTGGATAGGGAGAATAAATACGATAAAAATGATAATCCTGCCCAAAATTATATATAAATTCCAGATGATTCCGATTTCATTACCTCAAGTATTTTTTAAAACACTTAAAAGATTAATATCCCGCTTTATTTGGAAATACAAAAAGCCAAGGGTAAAGTACACTACACTATGTAAAGGTAAGGGACAAGGGGGATTAGCCCTACCCGACTTTAAAAATTATTATTTTGCAGCAATACTCACAAGGGTGATAGAATGGACAAAAAAAAATAATGATAGAAATTGGGTGGTAATAGAAAGCACGATGAGTGGTACACACCTAGCAAAAGTTATATGGATACCTGAGAGGTTTAGAAATCTGGACACTAACACGCATATAATCACAAGACATGCTATTAAGGTTTGGGATAATATACATAAAAAAGAAAATTGGAAACACAATTGACCACTGATCCCGTTACAGGGCACAACATTTTTTGCACCAGGGGAAGAGAAGGAATTAGGTAAATGGATAGAAGAAGGAGAAGCACAATTAGGGGATATAGTAGAGAAGGGGAAAATTATAACCTTGGCGGAGTTGAAACAAAGGAAAGAAAACTGGAAGATAAATGAGTGGAGGTATATCCAACTAAAGCACTTCACATTGTCACTACCGCAGCCATTGAGAGATATAAACGACCTCCACCCTTTTGAGCAATTATGTCTTAAGGATAAGATAATAAATAATATTTCGAATGTGTATAAAATACTGTTAACAATAACAAAAGAGAGAGGAATATCATTAAAAGAAAAATGGGAAAGAGACCTCGGCCCGTGTAGTAACAACAAACAGTGGGATAAGAGCCTTCAATTAGTACATAAATCCGCGATAGACACCAACACGGAGGAGATGAACTATAAATTGATCACAAGGTGGTACAACACTCCTGATAAGATGGGAAGAATTCAGGTGGAGAGTTCAAGACTTTGCTGGAGGGGATGTCAGATGGTAGGGACTATAGCCCATATATGGTGGGAGTGCCCAAAAATTAAAGTATTCTGGAGTGAAGTTATAGAATTAATAAGTAAAATTACTAAAATAGATATTCCCTTGGATCCTTGGAAATGCATGTTTCATGGAACCCATATGTCAGTTAAGCAATATAAAAAAACATTACTCCCTCACTTATTAAACTCAGCTAAGAGCTTGATTCCCTTTAATTGGCAAAAAGAAGAGGCCCCCTCCAGGAAAGATTGGCTGTTAAAAGTAGAGAAAATAAGAAAGCTGGAGCAGCTGAGGACCTGGGAGGAGGAGGAACAGGGGAATGAAGAGGAGATTTGGGATGAGTGGCAAGAGTTTAAGGACACAAGGGAATACAGAGAAATAATAGGAGTCGAATGATAAGAAGAGACGGGGGGGGGGAGGGATAAGGAAGGGAGGGGGGAAAAAAAAGGGATAAAAGGTAATATGTGTAAAATGTATATGAAAAAATTCTCCAGCGATTGGAGTGTTGTAAATAATTTTTTACCTGGAAAATTTAATAAAGAAATAAAAAAAAAAAAAAAAAAAAAGAAGAGCTTAGTTATGAGCTGGCAAAACCATTAACAGATTTATTTAACCAATCATTAGTAACAGGAGTCGTCCCGGAAGATTGGAAATTGGCAAATGTCGTGCCCATTCACAAGAAAGGTAGTAGGGAGGAATCGAGCAACTATAGACCAGTGAGTCTGACATCAATAGTAGGCAAATTAATGGAAACCCTATTAAAGGATAGGATTGTGGAACATCTTAAGTCCCATGGATTGCAAGATGAAAAACAACATGGGTTTACTTCAGGGAGATCATGTCAAACAAATCTTATAGATTTTTTTGACTGGGTGACTAAAATAATAGACGGTGGAGGTGCAGTAGACATTGCATATCTAAATTTTAGTAAGGCTTTTGACACTGTCCCACATAGAAGACTTATCAATAAACTGCAGTCATTGAGCATGGACTCCCATATTGTTGAGTGGATTAGGCAGTGGCTGAGTGACAGACAACAAAGGGTTGTAGTCAATGGAGAACATTCAGAACAAGGTCATGTTACCAGTGGGGTACCTCAGGGATCTGTACTGGGACCAATTTTGTTTAATATCTTCATAAGTGATATTGCAAAAGGCCTCGATGGTAAGGTTTGTCTTTTTGCTGATGACACAAAGATATGTAACAGGGTTGATGTTCCTGGAGGGAAACGCCAAATGGAAAAGGATTTAGGAAAACTAGAATAATGGTCAGAACTCTGGCAACTGAAATTTAATGTGGATAAGTGCAAGATAATGCACCTGGGGCGTAAAAACCCAAGGGCAGAATATAGAATATTTGACACAGTCCTGACCTCAGTATCTGAGGAAAGGGATTTAGGAGTAATTATTTCAGAAGACTTAAAGGTGGGAAGACAATGTAATAGAGCAGCACGAAATGCCAGCAGAATGCTTGGATGTATAGAGAGAGGTATAAGCAGTACAGAATACTGGTGAGACCTCACTTGGAGTATTGTGCGCAGTACTGGAGGCCATATCTCCAGAAGGATATAGATACTCTAGAGAGAGTCCAGAGAAGAGCTACTAAACTAGTACATGGATTGCAGGAAAAAACTTACCAGGAAAGGTTAAAGGACCTTAACATGTATAGCTTGGAAGAAAGAAGAGACAGAGGGGATATGATAGAAACTTTTAAATACATAAAGGGAATCAACTCGGTAAAGGAGGAGAGCATATTTAAAAGAAGAAAAACTACCACAAGAGGACACAGTTTTAAATTAGAGGGGCAAAGGTTTAAAAGTAATATGAGGAAGTATTACTTTACTGAGAGAGTAGTGGATGCATGGAATAACCTTCCTGCAGAAGTGGTAGCTGCAAATACAGTGAAGGAGTTTAAGCATGCATGGGATAGGCATAAGGCTATCCTTTATATAAGATAGGGCCAGGGACTATTCATAGGATTCAGATATATTGGGCAGACTAGATGGGCCAAATTGTTCTTATCTGCAGACATATTCTATGTTTCTATGTTTCTATGTGAGTTTTTTGCCAGACTTCCTGGGAGGTGGATATTTCCTACAGGTATGCACTTACATTACACAACATTTTACAAAAATGCACAGTGTAGTTTACCCTACTGGGAGTACTTGTGTTTGTGGGATATTTTCATAAAAAGGTGAATTTAGCCTTTAAAGCTTTGCCATACTCAGCTTAGCCTAGACTTGAACTCTGTAAACAAATGTATGCATTAAATTAAAATGTGCTGATTTATTTTCAGGAGAGAATTCACTATTACACCTATACACTCTTTCCATAAAGAGGTCCATGTTGTTTATACAGGTACTTTGACACTTTTGTTTTACAGAACTCTAGACAAGTGTAGTGCTCAGATTTGATTTATGAATTCTTCTTCTTATTACAGTATATCTTTTACCAAGGTCTTCAAGGAAAGGTCAGCAAAAAGCAATGGGACATTGTGCGATCATGAAGACAGGAGATTGATGTAAAACAAGAGAAAGGCCAAGCAAGATGACAACAGTAAATTTGTTGAGCATTTTAATTAGAAACATAACTTATATCACTCACAGGAAGCAGCATATTAACTCTTTATAGCTAAAGATCAGGTTAACTCTTTGCAGAGTACATCTAACTCATGATTTTTTAACAATTTTGTATTATATATTGTAAATTTTCATATTACTAAAACTGTGTAGATGGAGAAAAAACTATTTGTAATGGTTAAACTACAATACTAACCCTTGTTCCATGCTAGATGTATAAAAGTTATAAAAAAAAGTGAAAAAATATATACCTAACACCTAATTCCCAAAGATCACTGCTGCCGCAGCATATACCATTAACAATAAATAAAAGTAATAAAACACTGCGTAAAACACAATATTGTTCCAACATGCAGTGCTGTGATCTTTCAAAGTTAGTGTCCAGGCCAAACTCTCTAAAAAAAAAAAAAGAGATCTTTCACTGTCCACTCAGTAAAAGAAGTGAAAATTATTCAGATGTCCGTTATAACTTTACATAAGTTATGTGCTTCCAATGCAAAAAAGTGATGAAATTGAAGAACCTTTAACTCCACAAACTTGTGCTCAAGTGTTTCATCCCTCCAAACAGACAAAAACTCACCCCAATTACATGCCTAATTTTTTACAGATTGGCATAATTTGCATCATATGGAGATCCAAAACCACTGTCAGTTCATAAGTGTGTTCCTCCTCCTCCTCCACTGGTCAATCTGTCTTGTTTCCCCAGTATTGCGTATCAAAAATAAACACACTGCATTAGTGTAATATTTCAAAAAACAAAGCAACTTTATTAAAAGGAATTCTTCTTGCAAAAGAAAGCGTGCAGTGAGCTCATCCAATATACAAGAACTCCCGCTTAGTCTCTCACCCAGCAAGCCAAATCCCATCAGACATCACTGCCCATTGCGGCAAGGCCATCCTCCATAGCGTTTCATCATACCCTTGAAAATGTAAGATAGGATGCATTGGAGAGTGGCCTAATGGCAATTAGAAGTGACATCTGATGGGGCCTGGCTAGGTGGGTGAGACACCAAGCGGGAGTTCCTGTCATTGGGAGTATTATTTTGAGCTGTATGCCAATCTGTAAAAAGTGAGGCATGTAATTGGGGTGAGTGTCTGTCTGTTGGGGGGTGAAGCACTTTTGCACCAGTTTGTGGAGTTGAAGTATTGTTCAATTTCATCAATTCGTTTGTGTTGGAAGCACATCAATTATGTGAAGTTATAAAGCACACCTAAATACGTTTTAATTCTTTCATTGGGTAGAAACTGGGTGTTCTTCCTAAAATTGACTTTGTATTGAGAGAATTTGGTTTATACACTAACTTTGAGACATCAGTGTTTGGAAGGATATTATATTTACAGGTAATAATTTGTAATGATTACTTGTTTATCAAATACAAATACTGGAATTTAGGATAATAAGAGCAGTAGGTAATACAATGTAGAGCCTAGTTTTGCATTATATGATGCAGATAAGCTTGCATCAACAATTTATACATTTATCGAAGAAACCTACGAAAAAAATTAAAGTAAAGTAGTTCTAAAGGCTCAAGTTTTTTTTTACCTTAATGCATTCTATACATTAGGATAAAAAATCTTCAGGGTGCAGTTTCCCCCCCATCACCCCCCCTTACCCCCTTATACTTACCTGACCCCAATCTCAATCCAGTAATGTGCATGAGAGCAGCGGCTCTCCTGGGTCTCTCTCTTCTCATTGGCTCACACAGCAGTGGGAGTCATTGGCTCCTGCTGTTGCCAATTACAGCTAGTGAGCCAATGAGGAGAGAGCAGAGGTGTGGATGGACACACAGAGCATGGCTCAGGAGCAAACCTGCTCTAGTACCCCCATAGCAAGAGACTTGTTATTGAAGGCTCTCGGCTGGGGGGGGGGGGCAGGAGCATCAGTGGGGGACCCAAAAAGGAGAAGATCAAGGCTGCTCTGTGAAAAACATTTGTAGAGAGCAGGTAAGTATAACATATGTGTTATTTCTTTTTTTAATTCTCTCCTTTAGAATCACTTAAAGCATAACTCCACTTTTGTTGAGAAAAAAAAATGTTCAACCCCTCTGGGTAATCTCTGTACATTGCAGGGATTTTAACCACTTGCCGACCGCCGCACGACTATCTACGGCGGCGGTCAGCCCCTCACAGGCAAAGTGACGTAGGTCTACGTCGCTCGCCTGTGAGGGTTTAGGGAGCGAGCGCGCGCCGCCGGAGGCGCGCTCCCGCTCCCGCGTGGTCACGGACCCCCCCGCGCGTGTGACCGGCGGACCCGATCGCCGCCGGCCACTCTGCGATCGGCGGGGGAGAGGGAGAAAGTCAGGCAGCTTGTGTAAACAAGCTGCCTGTCATTCTCCTCTCTGTATGAGAGCTGATCACATGGATCTACTATGTAGATCCATTGATCACTCTGCATACAGTTGAAGCCACAGCCAATCACAGTTAGAATCACGCCCCTAGGGACACACACAGCCCCTCCCTCTCAAATAAAGTTAACCCCTTAACTACCAGTGTATTTTTACAGTAACAGTGCATATATATAGCACTGATTACTGTAGAAATGTCACTGGTAACCCCAAAAGTGTCAAAAATGTCAGTCAAGGGTCCGATCTTTCCGCCGCAATGTCGCAGTACCGCAAAAAAAATCGCAGATCGCCGCCATTACGCGTTAAAAAAAAAAACAACAAAAATGACAAAAATCTTTCCCTTTGTTAGTAAACGCAATAACTTTTGCGCAAACCAATCAAAATACGCTTTTTGCGATTTTTTTTACCAAACATAGGTAGCATAAAACAAATTGGCCGAAAATATTAAAAAATTTTGATTTTTACATTTTTTTTTGGGGGAATTTCATATAAAAAAAAGGGAAAAATATTGCTATTTTTGCAAAATTTACGCTCTTTT
Source organism: Pelophylax lessonae (assembly GCF_965119305.1). Classification (NCBI taxonomy): domain Eukaryota; kingdom Metazoa; phylum Chordata; class Amphibia; order Anura; family Ranidae; genus Pelophylax; species Pelophylax lessonae. The sequence continues at coordinate 713,305,720 of NC_138768.1, forward strand.
TTTGTTTATAGCGCGTGATCAAAAAATCGCACAGGTGATCAAATACCGCCAAAAGAAAGCTCTGTTTGTGGGAAAAAAAGGACGCCAAATTTGTTTAGGTACAGCGTCGCACGACCGCGCAATTGTCCGTTAAAGTCACGCAGTGCCGAATCGCAAAATACCCTCTGGTCGTTTAGCAGCCAAATCCTCCGGGGCTTAAGTGGTTAACAAACTTTGTTGCAGATTCCTACCTTTTGTTATTCTGACAAATCCCTGTTTGTTTCTTTGTGTCTTTGTGCTGAGTAGGTCAAATGGAAGTGGTAGTGGTTCATAATTATCTATCAGCTGTGGCAGCTGCAGAGCCCTAATGAGGAAATCTGCTGGGCCTGCATCCCTTTAGACGGGTTCCTATTGGGAGTATCTCACCAAAAATGAAATTTTTTGTTGCAGGGGATGCCAGAAATCTGACTTGTATCTTAGGCAGACTTCTGCAAAAATTGGTGAGCCATTCACACAAGCAGGAAATTATGTTTCTGGGGGGTGGTCAGTACAGAACAGCTCCAGGTAGCCATATTGCATTGCACTTTCAGAAAATTACAACAGCTGCAGACTAAAAGGAATTTTTCAAGAACATTCAATTACAATATGATTTGTGTCGCTATTGTATATGCTATATTGTTTTTTCTTTATTTGCTGATTTTTTTCCCCATGAAAGTGGGGTTCCTCTTTAAGTTTTTCGTGGCAACAATAACTTTTAAATGGCCTGGAAACACTAATCTGCTGAAAGGTTGTATAAAGTAGTTGTTGTGCAATAATGCACTGCATTGTTCTTTATGCTATTGAATTAAAGGTTAACTAAATGTAGCACACCAAGGCTAAGTCCATGGCTAGTGATTGGAGACTGACAAATATTGGGGACGATAGTCACTTTAGTGTCTTTTTGGATTTTGTTATATGCTCACAGGGGAGAGGGTTATAGGTTGTAGATACCCATAGCAACACTCACAGACTCTAGATCCACTTCAGTCTTGTACAATGTATAGGAACCATGTATAGCAACCATGTAAATAGTATACTCCAGCTGGCTACTAGACTCTTCCATATGTACTCCCAAGAGATTCACCAGGTCCCTCTGAGGATCCAGCTTTTTCCCAACTCCTTCCCCTAGCATGGTGTCTCTTCCTGGTTTTCCATTTTGGTTAAGCTTTCCCTCTATATCAGACAGGACAGGATCTGAGGACTGATTCTGACTCCATTCCAGACCTCATCACGAAACACAAAACATCTCCACAGGCTTGAAGCCTGTTGGTAAGAGAGCCTCACAAGGTCAGCCCTAAATATTTATGTCATCCCCCAACATATTCCATTAGCAATAAACCTCCCAGCATTTTGGCCAGAGGGAACATTATTATTCATAGCCTGGTATTATTGTGACCTCTCACTTTATTGCCAGAGGTACCAGTGACACCTACTGGCAGCAGGCAGAAATAAAAGCAAAAAAATCTTGGGAGCATACCAAATGAGAACAGGCCGCAAATCAGATTGGGTAGTTTACCACCCAGAAAACGAAATGTAAATAGTCACCCCTTCTTAGGACAAAGTAGCTACATATACTTTTCTTATCAATTTTAGTCTGTGATAGACAGGTTCTCCTTAGGAATGAATTACATTTTTCCATGTATCAAAAGTATGAATGATGCAACAGTTCTGTTCATACCTAGTTTCGAACCAAACATTTGGCCATTCAGGCATTTGGGCAAACACCCAAACTTTTGCCCATTCAAGCACCTGTTTGGCAGAAGCCATAAATCATATAAAGAAGCAGAAATTCTACTGCTTCTATATATGACAACTTCCCACTGTTGCCTATGCCTAAGAAAGCTGTGGATGCTTTCACCCAACACATCCCTAGATACCTCTGACATCCCTGAGAATCCCTGTCACTTAAACAAAAGGGTGGGGATAGCAGTGGAATCACTGTCAAATATTGATTTGGCTACCATTGAATTCATTGGGGTTTGGGTTTGGCATCCAAGCTTCTTTGAAGTTCGCTGAAGCCTGTTGAATCTGAACCTAAAACATTTTGGCTCATCCCTAATCAACAGAAAGAAAGCTAGGGAGTTTACAGCCTAGACTGTGCAGTTGGTCATGAGCCGCACACTGCGGATCTCACAGGAGTGTGGAGATAAGAGTATAATACTTTCTTTTGTTTCAAAAATATTTTTATTGTTTTTAAGTGATAGAAATACAGAGTACAACAGTAATAAGATAATTAACAAGTACATAATAATGGAGCAGGGAAATCATTCTGTAATACAAAGCGGTAGGTAATACAAAATCAAATCAAAGGAACTCAGAGGCTTAAGAACGAAATTAAGAACAATTAGTAATAAGCAAAGGATTTCACAAAACCATGTGCAAAAAGTTGGGGTTTACTCAGACTGATAGCTATGCAAACTTATATGGGGAAAACAATGTGTATAACGTGAGATAATTAGGCTTACTGTGGTCAATAAATTAAGGAGCAATTGGAGGTCTAATTTTGTTAGGGTCAATAACTGAGTCTAACTTATGTAGGATCAGGAATTGATTGTCTCTGAGACTAGCTAGTACTGGGCTCTTCAGGAGTGGTTGTATCCGTAATAGGCTTATGTTCGAGACTACGCTTAGTTTGAAGGGTGTGGGAAGGAGCTAGAGAAGGGTTCTTATAGTAGAAAGAGAACAGAGAGAAATGAAGGAAATGGGAAGGGGTTAGAGGTGGGATGGGGGGGGGGGGGTGAGGGGGGGGAATTATTTGAGAATTACTAATGCCAAATAATTACACGGGTATAAGTACTTCAGATTTAGATTCAAACCAGCAATAGTTAGAGTTTGTAATCCAGAATATTTGGTGTACTGATGATAGAGATTATGGAGGTTCCTACTTTGTCAGTGAGTTTTATAATAATACTCTTGTAATTTTCAGTCGTTTTAAAGTGGATCCAACTGGCCCACCTCTGGAAAAAGGTCTGCTGAGAGTCTCTTGAGATATAGATTATTTCTTCCATTTCTGCAACTTTATTAAGGCAGTGAAGCCATTCCAGAATGCTAGGTGGGCAGGGGGAATTCCAATGTCTTGGTAGGCATAGTTTGGCTGCGTTTATCATGTGCATGGCATGATGGCAAGCAATTTGTGATAACTCTTATGTGATAGGGTTGAGTGGTGAAGAAGAAATTGTGCCGGAGAGAGCTCCAGATCCAGATCTGTGACTTTGTGAATAATTTCTTTAACTGATTGCCGATAGGGTAGAGCCTTGGGACAGGACCACCAAATGTGTAGGAGTGAACCTACCTCAGAGAGGCAATGCCAACAAGTGTTCGGTATGTCAGGACGAAATTTGTACAATATTGCTGGTGTACAGTACCATCTTGTCTGTATTTTATACCCATTTTCCTGGGTGGAAACATTCACAGAGCCCTTGTGGATATTGAGGTAAATGTTTTCCCATTCTTTGTGCGATAATGTGATTGAAAGATCTCTTTCTCAAGCAATGTTATGTTTGTTGGGTATTGAAACAGCAACATCATACAGCAGTGGATAAATTGTGGAAATTAGCTTACGTTGAGGACCCTGCATCAGACATAGATTTTCAAAAGCGGAAATGGGCCTAGTACAGGATGATCCGTGATTGAAGGCCTGGAGAAATTGAAAAAAGAAAAGGTATGTCCATGTGGGTATAGGGGTTTCTCTAATAGGTTTGCCAAGGCTGGTACAGATTGAAGATTCCCTCCTTTAAAGAATGTATGGGCCAGAACCTTTATTGAGGACCAGTTATCCGAAAGAAAACTGTGATGCATCCCAGGGGGAAAATTAGGGTTCAATTTAATCGGTGTCAGTGGGTCTTGGGTTGAGGATATGGAGTTTATTTTACAAGCAGAGCGAAAGCATAGTATGGAAGGATTAATCAGGGGGTGGGGGCGTATATTTTGTGGAATATGCTTATCCAGTAGCCAGGGGACTGAAGCCAAGTTAAGATGGGAGAACGAGTACTCCAGACAGACCCAGTCTTTGTAGGGACCATGTATATTCCAATCTACTATTCTGGCTAGATGGCATGCCTTATAGTAGTTCTGCAGATCTGGAAGTCCAATTCCTCCTATATTTTTGGGGAGGGTGAGAGTGGCATGGCTTGTTCTGGGTTTTCCGTCATTCCAGAGAAATTTTAAGCATATTCGTTTGTAAGATTTAAAGAAGGCAGATGGGAGAAGAACTGGGACCGCCTAGAGGACATACAATATGCGTGGGAGAGCATTTATCTTAAGTATGGCAGCCCTGCCAAACCAAGAGAACATCAATTTAGCCCAAGTGTCAAGGTCTGAGGACAATATCTTTAGAAGGGGAAGATAGTTAGAGGCATGTAGATTGTCAAGTTTCAAAGGTATCTGGATACCTAGCTAAGAGATGGAGTCGTTTTTCCATTTAAATGGAAACATTTTCTGGCAGTGGTCAACTTCTTGCTGTGACAAAGAGATGCTTAGTGCAAAAGACTTTAGGGGAATTGGTTGAATTCTTTCAGTATGACAGGAGTAGAGATAAGTGGTTTGGTGAGGAACAGTAGAATATCATCCGCAAAAGCGGCTAGTTTGTATTCCCTACCGGATACTTCCATCCCCGTTATGTCTGGGTTATTTCTGAGGCTGTTCAGAAGTGGTTCCAGGGTTAAGATATATAAGATAGGTGAAAGTGGGCATCCCTGTCTCATTCCGCTATGGGGAAGGCACTAAAAAGGGTATTGTTCACACGCACTCTGGCCCTTGGGTTGACATATAATGCCATAACAAAACTGAGCATACGAGGGCCAAGACCAAGTGCTTGTAGGGTTGTCAACATATAGTCCGAAGCAACCCCGTCGAATGCCTTCTCCGTATCAAGAGAAAGGAAGAAACTTTTTTGATCAGATTTGGATATGGCATGGTGTAAATTGAGGGCATTAATGGTGTTGTCTCTAGCCTCATGACCTGGAATAAAGCCCACTTGATCCTGATGGATTTTTGTGGGTAGAATCAGAAGAAATCTGTTTGCCAAGATTTTGGAGAATATCCTAACATCGACATTAAGAAGAGATATGGGTCTGTAGCTAGCAGGTTGTGAGGCATCTTCACCTTCTTTATGTATCACCACAATGTGGGCTTCTAACAAGAAAGACGAGAGAGGTGAGGTTGGGGAGAAGGAATTGAAGGCTTTTAAGAAGGGGGACTTAAAGGTATCCGCAAAGGTTTTATAGTATACCGCAGGTAGGCCACCTGGGCCAGGACTTTTATTTGGTTTGATTTGTTTGATGGCTAGCGCCCATTCCTCAGGGGAAATTGGGAGTTCTAATTTGTTTAGTAATTCGGAGTGTAAGATTTTGGGGCAGTATTTGTCTAGGAACAACTTGATGTCCTGGTTTCGGTCTGCCCCTAACGGGGGAGAGGTGGTTGTGGTAGTCAGGTTATATAGTTTGGTGTAATACTTCTCAAATTCTTTTGCAATATCCGTATTTTTATATAAGGAAGTGCCAGCGGATGTTCTCAGGCAGTGTATCGTGGATTTCGCCTTTTTATTGTGCAGTGCTTTGGCTAGAAAGGTGGCTACTTTTGTTACCAAACTCATACAAGAGCTTTTGGGAAAGAGTACATTTCCTTCTAGTTCTTCTGTTTAATTCCTCCTGAATTTCTGTCCTCAGGTTAGTTACTGTGGTTTCCGCTTTTTTGAGTTTAGCAAAAAGGTCCGCCAAGTAGATCTGTTTCTCCTTTTTGAGAGCCGAGGCTATTGCAATCAATTGACCTCTTAATACACATTTGTGTGCTTCCCATTGTGTCATTTGTGACATGCCTGGGGTTTCGTTATCTTTGAAATAATTTTAAATGTATATATTGATTTACTCTGATCTGATTTGAAAGAAGAGACGGATCTAACTTCCAGATATATGTCTGGGAGATACTTTCAGGGAAGGTCAGCATCAAAGTGATTGGGTGGTGATCTGAGAGCACTAATGGTTCGATGGTGGCTCTGTCCAAAAGATGTAGATCCTGTTGGGACAGGAACAAGTAGTCTATTCGAGAATACCGATTATGGGGTGGCGAGAAAAAAAGTAGTCTTTTTCTTGAGGATGGGAAATATGCCAGGTGTCATGGAGGAGTAGATTCTGTAATCTGAGTTTTATTTGCTTAATGGCTCTATAAATAAAAGATGAGGTACCTGAAGAGGTGTCCACTAGTGGTTCAAGAGGTAGGTTAAAATCACCCCGAGGACCAATACGCCCGATTTGACGCCAGAGCGTCGGATATGTTCCTAAAGAATGGAACTTGTGAAACATTGGGGCTGTAGATGTTTGCCAAAGTTATAGGTTGTATCCTTAATTGTGCCCTTGAGGAACAGGTAGCATCCCTGATTATCAACCATCGAGTCAGATATTAGAAGGGGAGTGCGTTTGGAGATTAAGATGGACACCCCCTTGGATTTGGAGTCTTCTGAGGTGGCATGATAAACATGTGAATGCTTCGTTTTCAGGTTTTGGTATTGCCTTTGACTTAAAATGGGTATCCTGTATAAATAAGACATCAGCCTTTATGCTTCTCATGAAAGAAAGGAGTTAAGGTCTTTTTTCTGGGGTGTTGAGGTCTTTGGCGTTTATTGAAACAATTTTAAGAGATAGTAGAACCGGCTTAGCTTTTTTATTTGACATTATCGTGTGTAGTGTATAATGGAGAGAGAGAGAGAGAGAAAAAAAAAAGAAAAGGGGGGAGGAGGGGATAGGATCTAAAGTGGGAAGGGGGGATAAGTGCGAAAGGGGAGATAGAAGAAGGGGGCAAATGGGTAGTAGGGAGAAAAAAAGGAATAATTATCCGGATGAGGGTAAGGACCAGTTACCCCCTATGTCCGAAAGGGGAGAGGAAGAGGTCAGCAGGGACTACCAGAGTATGCTGTGGTAGGGTTTGGTAGAAGTAGGAATTTGGATAGAGGTCAGGACCAGCTCCCAATGAGGCAATAATATTAGCGAATTATGCAGACAAAAATGAGCAATAGATAACTGACCAGGTGGAGGGTGGAAATGAGGAGCAAGAGCCGAACTGGTATGATATGTGACTGTTAGAGGTGAGGAAAATGGAAATGGCAGGGGATGACTATAGGATCTCCCTTGCAGGTGGGGTGTGTTTGTACTTCGTGTACATGAGGCTAGCTGTGTGTCAGTTTCTGATATAGAAATAGAGGAAATGAGGGGTCAGGCTTCCATTGGGTGTGATGCACTTCTATGATTCTAGAGGGGTATAGCAGTGATCTGTGATGAACAGGGGGATAAAGTCAAGTATCTCTGATCTGGTTGAAGATTCGGCAACATGGCGGGAAATAGTTAAAAATGTATACTGTAATGTCTGAGGAGATAAAGATGGGGTAGGAGGACTCCATATTATGAGAAGGGGAAGCGGGAAGTGCACTCCTGTGAGGATGAGGAGTAGTCTAATCCATTTTAGCATCTGAAATGGGAAACTATACACAATTTAAGAATTTTGATAGGATGCGTGGGCTACCTGTAAGGATGCATTCACACGTGTGAGGGGACACCATGTGGGAAGTGGACCCCCGTCCCACACACCCCCAAAGGCACCTGGGGTGTGCGGGAGGACGACCCCCCTAAAAAGGAAAAAAACTCAGTGGGATGACCTGTAAGTTTAGTGAACTTAGAATTACGAATATCAGGCAGACATCCAGAGGTAACAGAACAGTCAATTGTATTAACTGTTATAACATAACATGCAAACTAGAAATGCACCCACTGTCTGATTAATAGGGGAGCGTACATCTAACCTGGATTTATGGCTGATTGACTAACCCTGTGAAAGGTGGGAAAGAGGAGTAAAAGACAAGAGAAAGAGAGCGGTATCGCTTACTCAGAATGTAAATAGGGGGTACAGAAAGTGTAGAAAGGGCAACAAGAATACACCATATACATCACCAGAGGATACGGTTCTATAGATATTGAGAAAGAGATATGGCATAGTTCATGGGATTATAAACTGTATAACCTGGATATGAGACCTTGTCCTCATGGAGGTATGAAACTGTGATAGACTGGGTTGTCACGGATGTCTTCCATACTAGCAGTTCAGGGAGAGCGTCTCTCTAGGTGCTTGGGATGTAGAGTCCTCTGGTGTCTGTTTGCGGGGGCACAGGAAAAGATATTTGACTCGAGGCCACTCCATAAAGGCTTGATAGAGCTTAAGGTAGATGAGAGGTAGAGGGTTAGACAAGTTCATCACAGGGGTAGTTCGCTAGTCTCATTTACAAAGCAGGTGGGTGGTCGGGCGACCGACAGTGGGTGAACAGCATACAGGAATTTTAAGGGAGTGAACATGAAAAAAAAAAAAAGGAAAAAAAATAGGCTGCATTATTAATGACGCGCTCTCCGGTGAGCCGGAGAAGCTGTTGGGCTTCCATTTCTTGGGGATTCCAAGGGAGGATAAGGGGCTGCAAGCAGTGGATGTCCCTTGCGTCGGAGAATGCTGAAACTGCCTTCTTCGTGTACTCCTTCCATTGAGAATGCTCTTCACAGCGGCGGCAGTCTGAAGTCTCTGTACCAGTCAGGGAGGTCAACCAGTGGTAGGCCCAAAACGGAGCAGAAATGTTCCAAATCTTCAGGGACCTTAAGCAGAGCCATTTTCCCATTGGCCGTGGCGGAGAGGCAGAAGGGAAATTTCCAGCGATAGGGGATGGATCTTGAGCGCAGGTGATCTAGTAGGGGATGTAGTTCTCTTCTGCGTTGCAGTGTAATATTCAGGAGGTCTTTTTTTTATTTTAATTTCTGCCCCCTGGTATGTCAAATGCTGGCATTCCTTAAGATCTCCTCTTTAAGTGGGAAGTTGGAAAGACAGCATATGCCGTCCCTCGGAGGATCAGTGTTTCTCCCTTAGGGCGAAGTGCTCGATGGATCCGGTTCATGACAATGGGGTGTCTGGAGGTCTCCCCAATAAATCGTCAAAGATGGTTATTGTTACTTGTGCAATATGTTGAAAGTCGACCGATTCTGGCTGTCCTCTGACTCTGAGGTTATTGCGCGTCCATGGTTGTCTAAGTCCTCCATATGTCTGTTTAAGTCTCTTAAGCGTATGGAGTGTGATTCTGTTAGCTGCTGCATGTGGCAGAGAAAAGCATCATGGCGTTGGGGGGGCCGCCTTCACCTCCTCTACTCTTGAGGCAATGTTGTGCAGCTCAGCTTTTAGGTCTGATATAGACGCTGAGAGTGTGGATTTAATGTCTGCTGCAATGGCATGGAGATCGCTGAGGCATAAGGCAGCAGGCAGCCCAGATCTCTCTGGCAAGGCATGCGGATGCATGGGAGGAGGATTACCATTAGGAGTTGGGGAGCTGTGTGAGGAGGCCTGAGCAGGCCACATGTCTTCCTGTGATCTGGATCTAAAGATCTTCGGTATGCTGCGGGATAAGTGCGCACTGGAGTCTCGTGGAGATTGCGATCTGGTGGCCGAGGTACTCCTGAACATTTCAACCGAGCCTGGTGGGTGTATAGGCAGGGTATGTCGGCTGCGTGGGGAAGAAGCAAGGCCTCGAGGAGCAAGAGTGGAAATCTAACAGTTGGGACATTTGTTCTGGTGACAGATTTCTGACAGTTTTGATAAGATTTTCTCTCACTTCCTGTTGTGTCTAAATAACAAGGGCGTAAAAGTAAATCTGCCCAATGGAATACAAAGGGAAAAAAACAAAGGTTTCAAATTTTTTTAAGATATCTATATAAAAGTCTAGGTATCCTTGAAAACAATGTTATACACAAAACAATGTGTTGACCATTGCTTAATTCTCCTTCTCAAAAATTTACTTACCTAGCTGCCATGCTGATCTGGTGGCTTTAATGCTTTCTGAATTACTGATTCTTAAAAGAATGCAGTTCAGGAGTTCTGACTTTACTCTGTATGACTGTTTCAGGTAATGAGTGAAAGTACTAAAATGAATAAAGCAGCATGGCAGCCAGGAAATTAGCATTTCCATTTTATTGTTTATTGTTTTACTATTCAGCAAAACTTTCTTTTGATGTCCTTTTTTTCCACAAATAGAGCTTTATTTTGTTGGTACTTGAACACATCTGCGATTTTTATTTTAACAAAAACAAAACAAAAAAAGAGCATCAATTCTAAAAAAAAAAAATATATATATATATTTTACACATGCTGCTATATAACATTTTACCCCCCCCCCCCCCCAAATGTAAAAATCTAAATTTTTCATACTATTAGGCCAATTTGTATTCTGCTACATATATTTGGTAAAAAAAAAAAATGGCAATTTATGTATTTTGATTGGTTTGTGCAAAAGTTACATAGTTACATAGTTAGTTGAAAAAAGACACAAGTCCATCTGGCTCAACCAATAAAAAACAAAAAACAGTAAAGAAAACCCAACCATACAATCCCATATACACAATGTTATACCCGCAGTTGATGCAGAGGAAGGCAAAAAAAAACCCCTAGCAAAGCATGATCCAATTTACTACAGCAGGGGAAAAAAAATTCCCTCCTGATCCCCGAGAGGTAATCGGATATTCCCTGAATGAACTTTACCTGTAAATATAAGTACCCATTAATATTATGTACACCCAGGAAAGAATCCAGGCCTTTTTTAAAGCAATCTAATGAGCTAGCCAGAACCACCTTTGGAGGGAGTCTATTCCACATTTCCACAGCTCTTACGGTGAAGAAAGACGTAAAGAGTGCCCCCTTGTCCTCTGTGTTGACCTTAAAGTGAATAACTCAACACCAAGTTCACCATATTGACCCCTTATGTATTTATACATGTTGATCATATCCCCCTGTAATCTCCTCTTCTCAAGAGAGTATAAATTGAGTTCCTCTAATCTTTTCTCATAGTTGAGCTCCTCCATGCCTCCTATAAGTTTGGTTGCCCTTCTCTGCACTTTCTACAGTTCCCCTATATCCTTTTTTAAAACTGGTGCCCAAAACTGAACTGTATATTCCAGATGAGGTTTTACTAATGATTTGTATAGGGGCAAAATGATATCTCTCTCTCTGGAGTCCATGCCTCTGTTAATACAAGAAAGGACTTTGCTTGCTTTTGAAACCGCAGCTTGGCATGCTATTATTAAGGTTAGGATCTACCAGAACACCCAGATCCTTCTTCGCTATGGATTCCCCCAGTTTTACTCCCCCTAGTATGTATGATGCTTGCATACTCTTAGCCCCACAGTGCATAACTTTACATTTACCAACATTAAACCTCATTTGCCACATAATTGCCCAATAAAACAGTGCATTGAGGTCAGATTGTAAGTTACATCCTGTAAAGAAGTTATTCCACTACAAAGCTTGGTGTCATCTGCAAAGACTGAAATGGTACTTTTAATCCCAGACCCTATATCATTTAGAAAGATATTAAAAAGTAAGGGTCCCAACACTGAACCTTGGGGTACACCACTGATAACCTTAGACCATTCAGAGTAAGAATCATTAACCACTACTCCATGAATTATATCTTTCGCCAATTTGCTATCCATTTACAAACAAATCTTTCCAAGCCTGTAGATTTTACCTTACACATTAGCCGTGTGTGGGGAACTGTGTCAAACGCTTTTGCAAAATCCAAGAATACTACATCCACAGTCACCCCTCTGTCCAAGGTTTTACTTACCTCCTCATAAAAATAAATCAGGTTTGTTTGACAACTTCTGTCTTTCATGAATCCATGCTGTCTGTTGCTTAAAATATTTTTTTCCAGCAAGAACTCATCTATGTGGTTTTTTCTTAAACTCTCCAGTATCTTCCCGACTATAGAAGTTAAACTAACAGATATATAGTTACTTGGCAAAGACTTTGATCCCTTTTTTAATATAGGCACCACATTGGCCCTACGCCAATCCACTGATACTATTCCAGTCTTTAACGAGTCCCTAAAAATTAGAAACAAAGACTTTGAAATTACAGCACTCAATTCTTTTAGGATGCGTGGATGGATGCCATCTGGTCCAGGTGCTTGATCCACCCTTATTCTGTCTAAATATTTCTGGACCATATCACTTTTGAGCCATTGTGAATCATTTGGGGCTGTGTCAATACCATCCTCATTATGGTCATGAAGAAAGTATTTCTTAAATTTGCCTTCTCTTTGCCCCAAGTCACCCACCCCTGATTATTTTGTAAAGGGCCTACATGCTCAGACCTAACCTTTTTGCTATTTCTATATTGGAAGAATTTTTTGGGGTTTGTCCTACTATCTTTTATAGTCTGTCGTTCATTTTCAATTTTTGCTTCCTTGATTTCCTTTTTTATATTCTTTATAACAAATAAACAATGATAGTGTTCCTTTATTTTTATATTTTTTAAAAGCTCTTTTCTTACAGCTAACAATAAATGAAATTATATCATGGTCACTGCTACTCAGATGTTCTTTTATATGAACATTATTAATAAGCTCTGCATGGTTTGAGATTACCAGATCCAACAGAGCATCATTTCAGAGCATAATTTTTCCCCTAGTGGGGGCCTCAATAACCTGTACCATCCATTACCTGCATCTACATCAATCACAGACCTAGACTGAGTCAGGGCAGGACTGCCAAACTGTTTGGATAAGAAGGCCATACTGAGTTATAGAAATACCACTGGACACTGCAGTTACATATAGTGCGAGGTGGGTGAATTAGGCCTTAAGCCCTCTGTCCAGTCCTAGGCTGTTAGCCTGTTAAGAAGCATTCAGATCTGTTTTACATTCATCTCTGTGGATTACAATTATAGACTACTTTGGGGATCACAGTTCATCATCACCTTTATTTGGATTACAATTACTTTCCCTGGATTGATTGGGGATTCCTTGCTGGTGAAGACTAGTGAGGCCTCACTCTCCAGAAGACTCTTGAAGTTCAGTATAAAGGGGGCCCCCGTTAGTATACAGAGTGCACTCTGATAACTGAGCTAGTATCGTTATACTCTCTGTTCTATGATATTCACTAAGTGTAGTCAATCTTAATTTGCGGTCACTCTCTATATAAACTAAAATATTCTGTGTCTTCTTTTTGTTGCTGAACGCAGTCCTCTAGCATATATATGTACTCTTTTACATATATATGTGTGGTCTGTGTTCCCGATCCTGAGTGCTGAACTCTATTTAAATCCTTGGTTGGAAACTCAGGATCTACCTCATTGGCAACCTTTGCATTATCTCTGATTCTGTTTGTATACTCTTGTTTTATTTCAAATCTAAAAGCAGTACATTTTGTTCTTTTACTGCAATACTTGTGGTCTTATTCATTTCTCATTGTCATTTGTCAGTTTGGTTGGAGTAGACTCAATGTGAAAGAAGTGAAGAAGATACACTTGCATTAAGCCCCTCCCCTGGGAGTAGGGCTTCACTACATAGAAGGATCACGAGCGCCCTGTGATCATTTCAGAGAGAAGAACGGTCGGCTGTGTTTACAACAGCTGACCGTCCTTCTCTCTCAGCGGGGAGCGATTGCGGGTGCCATGCATCGGCATCCCCGCTGCCTAGAGGGGGCAGGAACGTGCCGTTGTCGGCGCATGTTTGCCCCCCCATCACCACGTGTGCGTGCCTGATGTACCACTATGTCGTTTCGCACAGCCAAGTCAGCCTGCCGCAGTAAAACTGCGGTGGGCAGTTGGCAAGTGGTTAAGCTGACCATGTATGGCTCACATTTTGGCTGGTTCCTGATGAATTGGCCAAAATTTGAGCTGTGAATGATCCCGTCAGCAACCCCCAGCTTGACAGGAGTTGATTTAAAAATCGATTGAACCGGGTTGAGGATTGTTGACTGAACGGTGACTGCATTCTATCAGCAGCTGCCTAAATACAAAAGCCAGCAGTACAGATCCCTCCACCCTGCTGCTTAGCATGGATAGGGGAATACTAACCATCCAGCATATTAGGACAGTGTTTTTATGTGGGATATCAACTGTTGTTGGGCTAAGATAAAATAAAAGATCAGACATAACCTACAGAATACCATGTTCTAGCTGTCTACCTTCCATAAAATAAATATAATTTAACTGAGGGGACAGGATAAACCTGTATGTAGTGAAAATCCTCCTTTAAGGATAAGTTCATATTTTAAACATGTTACATCACATGTAACACCTGTATTTAGGGTGTAAGATGTAACATGTTCAGTTAAGTTAAAGGTGAACTTGTCCTCTAAAGTGGAAATTTAGAAGCTCAGCTAAACACAAAAGTTAAGTATATATATATATATATATATATATATATATATATATATATATATATATATATCTTTACAGCACTATACTCTCACATTAAAATTATTTTGTCATATATTATTTGGGGCCTGTTTGACAGGTACATGTGTCAGTTGACTTGTTGATTGTCTATAGATTGCAGTGAATCTCAAGGGGGAAAAAAAGTTTCTTCTTAGAAAATGTATTGCATTATAAGTAGAGTATTTTCTTTAAAAGAATGACATTCCAGTTGTTTGTTTGAAACACGAATAAGGATATTTAATACCTTATATGGGAATGAATTCAAGTTAGAACAAAAGTATCACTTGTAGCAAGCTAAATCACAACTGATAGTAATCATAATAGTAGTTAAGTTCAGGTAACATCACAACTGCTGCTGAGCTGTACATACTGTATAAGTTGTAGAATATACAGTACTGTGCAAAAGTTTCAGACAGGTGTGAAGAAATGCTGTAAAGTAAGAATGCTTTAAAAATAAATATTTTAATTGTTTATTTTTATCAATTTACAAAATGCAAAATGAGCAAAAAGAAGAAAATCTAAAGTTAAATCAATATTTGGTGTGACTACCATTTGGGTTCAAATCAGCATAAATTCTTCTAGGTACACACAGTGCTTGTGCACACAGTTTTCGAAGGAACTCAGCAGGTAGGTTGATCCAAACATCTTGAAGAACTAACCACAGATCCTTTGTTATAGGCGTGCACAGCCTATGGCATTAGGGTGTGCACCTCAAACCAAAGCTCAAACACATGTGCGTGTGTATATGTGTACATATATATATATATATATATATATATACACACACTTTTATAAATAAATGTAAACAAACATTTTAAGCGGTATTAAAACATTTTTAATTAAATAAACAAGTATCAATATAAATAAACATTATTCTTTGGACGGTGTCAGTAAAGCAGTGGACAGTGTCAGTAAGGCAGTGGACAGTGTCAGTAGAGCAGAGGACGGTGTCAGTTAGGGCAGTGGATGGTGTCAGTAGAGCAGGGGACGGTGTCAGTAGAGCAGTGGATGGTGTCAGTGAGCCAGTGGAGGGTATCATTATTGCAGTGGAGGGTGTCAGTAGGGCAGTGGATGGTGTCAGTAAGCCAGTGGACAGTTTCAGTAAGCCAGTGGATGGTGTCAGTAAGCCAGTGGATGGTGTCAGTAAGCCAGTGGACGATGTCGGTAGAGCAGTGGATGTTTTTCTTTTTTTATAATCTAATTTTACAATTTTATTATTTAACAGCCTTGTTTGGGGGCTTTGGTAAAATATCAGGGGTCTAAACAGACACCTAATATCTCACTTTTGAGACAAAGAAAGGGACCGAGGACAGAGATTCCCCAGTCCCTATCTCTGCAGCCTCAGCTGCACTGGATAGTGAATGAATGGGAAGTGCTCTGTGCTGAGCAGCATACCATTCATTCACAAACAGAAGCATAGCAACCCCCAACCCCCTCCCTTTCCCCCACAGCAGCTGGCAGGAGAGGACAGAGGGATGCCATCAGTCCTGCAGGGAGCCATCATGGGGTGAATCAAGACAGGTGGCAACCCTGTCTCCTCCCGCACCTGGTCCGGCCGACTTCTCTTACCTGGGTGCAGTGCTTCTTCTGAACCGAGAGCCAGGGACTGGTGGTGGCCCTTCCTCTTGAGAACCGAGCTGGGCAACGCGGACCAGGGTAAAAAGGTGACTACCACTTTTGGGACAGGCGGAGTAATCTTTCGTTCCACAGCTTTTGCCTACAAATTAAAGCCCTAGCCTGCCTCAGCGGATTGCTATAGAAGAGGCCGCCGCCGGGACTTTAATTGTCGGGAGCCGCAGTGCGGTAGATCACTCTGCCTGCACCCGAAAGTGGTTAAATAGTTCCTTTTTCTGCCCCCAGGTCCTTAGATGAAAAATGGGACCTGGGAAGATTTTTTTTAAATAGCTGCAGAGCCAGAGCAGGAGTTAAATTGGCAGGTCCTGGCAGAACGATACACAGGGGGTTGATTAGGGTGTGCCCTGGCACACCCGGTACACCCTGTGTGCACGCCTATGTCCTCTGTGGATATAGGCTGCCCCAAATCCTTCTGTCTCTTCATGTAATCCCAGACAGACTCAATGATGTTGAGATCAGTGGCCAAACCATAGTTTCCAGGATTCCTTGTTCTCCTTGTCCGGAGAGCATCTCCCCTTGTCTATTCGCCTCCATCTTTCCCTCACCCCTCTCTTCCCCTAACCAAATCACACACACACCCACACACTTCTTTTTTTCTCTTCTCCTGCTTCTTTTTTCTTTTCTCATGTATTGCCAATTTTTCCCTTTACTTATAGACCTGAATATTCACCACTAGACCCTTGAGCTGCTTTTTGCACTCAGTATTTGTCTATTAGTGTTGCTTACATTCTTTAATGTGTTCTGTCCTTAGCTATTAACACATCTGTTTCTGAAAGCATTTTTAAAGTGTTACTAAACTTACAACAGTAAAATCAGCCTGTATATGCAGTAAAGCATGCTGGTTATACTCACCGTGGAACCTAAGGGGTTAATCCATGGCATTGTGTAAAAAGGCTGTTTAATCCTATCTTCTCTGATCCTTCCCTTTTTCCACAGTCCCCAATGCATATGCTGATGGAACAGAGCCTTGGGGGCAAGCTGCACATGCTTAGTTTGGTGTGTATTGCTAAAGAGTTGTTTTTTTTCTTGGGAGAGTGCATGTGATCAGCAGAGGGCCAACCAGCACTGTCCAGACAGAGGGTCAGGGGTTCTGCAGCCTCATAGGACAGTCAGAGGAGAATTAAACTCCTCCTACAAGCTTCAATCAGACACTGAATGAAGTCACAAGACATCTCTAACCGCTAATGAGAAAAGATATTTAGCTGTTTATATTTACTATAACTCTTGCATGTCCTTGTTCTGTGTACTAAGGGAGACCAGATATAGTGAATGCAGGGTTCTGGGTTGAATAACACTAATTTACAGCATTTTTTCACACCTGTCTAAAACTTTTGCACAGTACTGTATGTATTGTCAACATTTTGTTTTGTTTAGAGTGAAGGTGTTACTGCTGTCTTTGTTCCCACTGGGGAGATTCACCTTTAAAGTGATAGTAAAGGCTTTATTTCTATTTATACCTACAGGTAAGACTTATCTGTAGGTACAGCAAATACAGGTATCTCCTTAACATGCACTGTATTTACTTTAGCAGTGCTGGTGATGTCACTGATGCATGTGTGCCATCCATGGAGAGCCATGCCGTGAGTGATGTCATTGCAGCTTGGGCAACCAAAGGCCACTGCCAATGAACCCGGAAAGGAAGACTAGGTGAAGATGGAAGCCCTGTCAGCCTGTGACAGCACACCACTGGAGGGCTTCGTTTTCAGTTAAGTATTTCATAATGTGCTAGTATTTGATGTACAATACATTAGATTAGCACAGTATGACATTAATTTGCAGGAAGAAGATTTGGGGATTTTCTTTGAGGTTTACTACTTTAAGCTAGGTACACACGCATTGGAATTTGACAGGTTTATCAGAAATCAGCCAAATTTCATTCTGTGTGCGGCTCTTTGGTAGATGGACTTCTGTTAACCACTTGCTGACCGCCGCAAGTACGTATACTGCGGCGGTCAGCCCCTCACAAGCAAAGGGACGTATGGGTACGTCACTAGCCTGTGAGGCTCTGGGGAGCAAGCGCGCGCCGCCGGATGCGCGCTCCGGCTACCGCTCGGTCATGGACCCCCGCGCGATCATCCGTTAGAGCGGGAGAAATGCAGTCATTCTCTCCTGTGTAAGAATATTGATCATACGGTTCTACTATGTAGGACCGTTGATCACTGTTCCTACACCTCAAGCCACAGCCAATCACAGTTAGAATCACGCCCCTAGGGACACACTTAACCCCTCCCTCTCAAAAAAAAGTTAACCCCTTCACTGCCAGTGTCATTTTACAGTAACAGTGCATATGTATAGCACTGATTACTGTAGTAATGTCACTGGTAACCCCAAAAGTGTCAAAAATGTTAGTCAAGGGTCCGATCTGTCCGCTGCAATGTCGTAGTCCCGCAAAAAAAATCGCAGATCGCCGCCATTATGCAAAAAAAAAACAACAAAAATGACAAAAATCTTTCCCTTAGTTAGTAAACGCAATAACTTTTGCGCAAACCAATCAAAATACGCTTTTTGCAATTTTTTTTACCAAAAATATGTAGCATAAAACAAATTGGCCTGAAATGTTAAAAAATTTTGATTTTTACATTTTTATGGGAATTTCATATAAAAAATGTGAAAAATATTTTTATTTTTGCAAAATTGACGCTCTTTTTTTGTTTATAGCGCATGATCAAAAAATTGCACAGGTGATCAAATACCACCAAAAGAAATCTCTGTTTATGGGAAAAAAAGGACGTCAAATTTGTTTAGGTACAGTGTCGCACGACCGCGCAATTGTCTGTTAAAGTCACGCAGTGCCGAATCGCAAAATAGGCCCTGGTCAGGAAGGGGGTAAAATCTTCCGGGGCTTAAGTGGTTAAGCAGGACTGCTGGCAAACATTCGTTTGACCAGCCGCTGCAGCCAATAAGTGCTGATCAGTGCATTCTGACCGTGGAGGAGTCCTGCTGTCAGAATACAATAGCACAGCGGAGGGGATTCCTTCATCCACCTCACTTGTGTGGATGGAGAATCCATTTTTTTTTTAAGGCCACCAACTGCATTGTCTGCCATAAAGAGGAGACTATGAAAGCTCAATAGGGTGGGGGATCATTAAGTCAAATTGTACCACATTATTTTGCAACATAGATACAATATTTCATTTACATTGTCTGAGTAAGAGTCGGTTCACACTATGGCGACACAACTCTGTACTACTTCGGGGGCGACTTGTGAAGTCCCGTGCACCGCGACTTCGGCGCGACTTGCACGGACTTCATATAATGAATGTCTATGCAAGTCGCTCCGAGGTCGCCCCCCGAAGTAGTACAGGACCCTTTTTCTAAGTCGGAGCGACTTGTGTCGCTCCTATCAGAACGGGTCCTGTAGCAGTCAATGGACCGCGAAGGACTGCGACTTGTCAGGCTGACAAGGCGCCTGACAAGTCGCGGCAGTGTGAATCGAGTCTTAATGTTTCTAAATTACAGATTATATTGGCCACCCAGGCAAAACTAGAGCAGAAGGAATCATTTTAACATATATCTTCACTGTCTTATTAAGCAGTCATGCTACAAATGTGTTTAGTCTTGTTTGGAGAGAAACGATTGAAAGCTCCAAATATGCCCTGTGGTTCACCCCACATCCCAGAGAAAATACATTGAATGTAAGGACTCTGCTCATAATATTCACCAGGATTTGGCGATGAGGCAATTAATATGGAAGGAAGCAATATATGATGAAAGGCTATATAATTGCATATGTTTGGTAAAGAAAAAGAAGTCATTGAGAGCTTGCTAGGTCTGAATGGCAAGCTAACAGCAGCATATCAGACGAACAAAGGAAAAGAAACGGAGCAGAACAAGCAGGTTTGGCACAACATCAAAAAAGCTCATGAGACTCTAATAGATGAAAAAAATAGCACTCAAGCTGCATTACCAAAAGATCCATTACTTTCCGTAACAAGTGAGGCAAATTAATGTTGAGCCTGATACCTGTCAACATGAGGCCCACAGTCATAGCTAGAGAAAAAGGAGAAAACATATCACAAGAACATGTGCCATCTAACCAAAAGTTTTTAGAAAATAAATGAATGATGATCAATTAATCAAAGAAGATTATATGCTGTGCCCCTTAATGGCATAAAACTAGAAAGTAATAAACACAAATTGAAAACACAAAGTCTTGTGGAACAGGTGCACATATTGGCAGGTTGACCCTTGCTGGCAGATAGCAATAAGTAATCACTGGGTTGGAACAGTCACTTGAAACTACTCCAAGTGTTACCATTTAAAAATGAATTCTCTTTAATGGGTGTTTTTGTACAAAATCCACAGGGCGATACTAGGTCAGGAACATAAATAATTGAGTTACCAGAGAGTCCAGTGACTGGTACCAAAAAAGCATTTAAAATTACCATTATTTTAATACCTTTCAGCCAACAACTGTCTTTACCATGTTGTAGTAAGAGTCTAAAACGAAATGTAAAAAGGTGTGAACAACCTAAAAGTTAGCTATAACTATGAAGAGTATTGATTCTTGTAAGTGTTATCCACTATATACTGGTGATTAATAAATCTGTTTGTAAAGGAATAATTAAAAATAGAAACTGGTGCTAGGTAATAGTTATTATGCTCACAGCGGGCAATCAGATGTTTTCTTTGATAAAAAAAAAAAAAAAAAAAATTGAGATTACAGCTATAAATGGATTACCACAGGAGAAAAATATCATCTCCTTTTTTTCTTTTCAGATATCTCAAGGGGAACAAAAGATGGTAAGATGCCTGTCTCTGCTCGTATAGATCACCACATTACCAAGATAAACGATGATTTATTGACTTGTAACCAAACTTTAACCAACTCTGGGAAATGTTAGGCATACTAAGGGTGGCCACTTGCCTTTAATTCTAATAAGTGTCCTTAATCAGAGCCTGTGAACTATTTTTCCACCTTCAGTTCCTGCAGGCATTTTCCTCGCTTCTCATCAACCACTTTTAACCCATCTGGTTTCTCATCTGCTCTAACCCAAAGCAAAATGAACAACAGAAGCAAAGATAGGTCAGTTAAGATAAACATTTGCAAGTTTAAGGCAACTTTTTAGAAGCCTTTAGAAATCCTTTCACCTAAAGACAGAAAAAAAATATCAGAGCAGTAGCAGAATCCTACCATCAGAAAGTTTACAGCAACAAAGCCATGACTACAAGCATAACGCTGCCTTGAAAACCCAAAAATAAATTCTCCTACAATACAAAGAGAAAAAACAGTTATGTACCTTCAGTAACCACATTTTACCCAGAACTAGAAATGGTAAAACAGAGCTCCCAGATATTAAAACAGAGGATAAAATAAATCTTCCAAAAAACCCTAATGGTGGGTTTCAGGCAATCACCCATCCTCAGACATAAATTAAAAGATAAGTTCACCTTTAGTAACATGTTACACCTGTAATTAGGATGTAACATGTACCATGTTACTAAAGCAGCAGCCCCCAGATCCCTCATTGTGATAGCAGGCAAGAAATCCTCTTCCCACACCAGCTGTCCCAATTTAAAAACAGATCAGCTCAGAGTTCTGGGAATTAATGAACTACTAGCCCTGTCTGCCACCTCCCATGAGACCCCGTCAAAGGCCTTTTCGGCGTCAGTTGACAGTAACATACCTTCAAATGTATCAGTTTGAGCTTTGTAAATAGGGTTCAGGGCTTTTGTGATATTATCCCTTTTTGGTGAATAGTTTAATATCCAAATTAGGTAGTGAAATGGGTCTGTAGTTGCCGCAGTCCGAGTGGTCTTTATGAGGTTTTGGTATGATGGCAACGTGGGATAATAAATGGTTCTTCTTTTAAATGGTTAAGTGTAATCAGTAGGTGAGGGGTCAATAAATTAGCAAAAGTTTTGTAATAATCATCGGATCCTGGGCTTTTCCCGGGTTTCAGTAATTTGATAGCTGCAAGTAGTTCCTGCTAAGAGATTAGCCCTTCAAGGTGATCCGCTTCAGAGTCTGGTAAAGTGGGAAGTTTACTATTAAGCAAATAATTTAGTTCATTGATTCTTCCTGCTTTTCAGCAGCTGTTTGCCCATGTGGGAAGTATCATGGGCAGTGGTGAACTGTGTTGAAGAATGCAAAGTGAACTAAACACTTTCCAAATGCTTTGCAAAATCCTGCCATTCACGCTGTTTTTATACAAAATAAAGCAATGTGTACAAGAGTGAACCTCAATAAATCTAAAATTTCAGAATTTGCAAGCTACTTCTCCTTCCTTTCATGAGAAGCATTGGTATTGTTAGAAATTCTGTATATAGCCCTACAGAATAGACAGTGAACAGCCCACATGGGTTTTGCTGCTTAACTACAGACAGGAAACAGCAAACTTTATTCAGGAAGAAGACATAGGGTATAGTCATAGACGCAGCTAAAAAAAAACGTATAAACACTGCCATCTACTGGCTGAAGAATATGTCTGTACTTGTTGGCATCCTTATTTCTGGCTCTTTTAATGTTTAGTGCAGTAATGCTCTGCTTGCTCCTTTTTTATGGTCCTAGATCTCCTGCTGCAGCTTTTCCCTCAAATTCTCATTGTAGCGCGCAATCCTCTTTCCAGCACACATGTGGAAATTCTCCTTCTCCCTTATACAGTATCTCACAAAAGTGAGTAAACGCATCGCATTTTTGTAAATATTTTATTATATCTTTTCATGTGACAACACTGAAGAAATTACACTTTGCTACAATGTAAATTAGTGAGTGTACAGCTTGTATAACAGTGTTAATCTGCTGTCCCCTCAAAATAACTCAATGTCTAAAGCCATTAATGTCTAAACCGCTGGCAACAAAAGAGAGTACACCCTTAAGGAAAAATGTCCAAATTGAGCCCAAAGTGTCAATATTTTGTGTGGCCACCTTTAATTCCCAGCACTGCCCTAACCCTCTCGGGCATTGAGTTCACCAGAGCTTCACAGGTTGCCATTGGAGTCTTCTTCCATTCCTACATGATGACATCATGGAGCTGGTGGATGTTAGAGACCTTGTGCGCCTCCACCTTCTGATTGAGGATAGGTCTGGAGACATGCTTGGCCAGTCCATCACCTTTACCCTCAGCTTCTTTAGCAAGGCAGGGGTCGTCTTGGACGTGTGAGGGGTCGTTATCAGGTTGGAATACTGCCATGCAGCCCATTCTCTGAAGGGAGTGGATCATGCTGTGCTTCAGTATGTCACAGTACATGTTGGCATTCATTGTTCCCTCAATGAAATGTAGCTCCCCAATGCCGGCAGCACTCATGCAGCCCCAGACCATGACGCTCCCACCACCATGCTTGACTGTAGGCGAGACACACTTGTCTTTTTACTTCTCTCCTGGTTGCCGCCACACACACTTGACACCATCTGAACCAAATAAGTTTATCTTGGTCTCATTAGACCACAGGACATGGTTCCAGTAATCCATGTCCTTAGTCTGCTTGTCTTCAGCAAACTGCAGGCTTTCTTGTGCATCATCTTTAGAAGAGGCTTCCTTTTGGGACAGACCAATTTGATGCAGCGTGCGGCATATGGTTTGACCCCCCCACCCGTTCAACCTCTGCAGCAATGCTTGCAGCACTTATACGTCTATTTCCCATAGACAACCTCTGGCTATAATGCTGAGCACATGCACTTAACTTCCTTGGTAAACTACATTGAGGCCTGTTCTGAGTGGAACCTGTTCTGTTAAACTACTGTATGGTCTTGGCCACCGTGCTGCAGCTCAGTTTCAGGATCTTGGCAATCTTCTTATAGCCTAGGTCATCTCTATGTAGAGCAACAACTCTTTTTTTCAGATCCTCAGGGAGTTATTTGCTGTGAGGTGCCACGTTGAACTTCCAGTGACCATTATGAGAGAGTGAGAGTGATAACATCAAATTTAACACACCTGCTCCCCCATTCACACCTGAGACCTCATAACACTAATGGATCACATGACACCGGGAGGGAAAATGGCTAATTGGGCCTAATGTGGACATTTTGACACACATACAAATTTCAAATGGCATGTACTTGTCATGCAGGTGCAGAAAAATTGGGCCTTGGTTGTTGGTGGTGCCTGAACACTGTAACACCTCACAGTTACTCTTGCTGGGTCCAGAAACAGGCCCTGCTGCTAAAAATTCCATACTAAAAATTCCATACAATTTTTGAAATCATATGTATTTGTCATACAGGTGCAGAAATATTGGGATTTTGGTGTTGGTGATGCCTGCACACCGTAACCCCTCACAGGTACTCTTGCTGGGCACAGGAACGGGACCTGCTGGTAAGAATTCAATACAAATTTGTAATCGCATGTACTTGTCAGTTGCCATAGAGGTGCAGAAAAATTGGGCCTTGGGTGTTGGTTGTGCCTGAACACCACAACCCCTCGCAGTTACTCTTGCTGGGTGCAGGAACGGGCTCTGCTGCTAAAAATTCCATACCAATTTGAGATTGGAAAAGATCAAGTGTTGTATGTGGTCTTATCAGTGATCTAGTGGAGACGCTGTGCTGGTATGGGACCTGCTGGTAAGAATTCCATACAAATTTGAAATTGCATGTACTTGTCATACGGGTGCCAAAAATTGGGCCTTTGCTGTTGGTGGTGCCTGAACATCGTAACCAACCCCTCACAGTTACTCTTGCTTGGTGCATTAATGGGACCTACTGGTAAGATTTCCATACAAATTTGAAATGGCATGTACTTGTCATACAGGTGCCAAAAATTGGACCTTTGCTGTTGGTGGTACTTGAACACCATAACCAACCCCTCACAGTTACTCTTGCTGGGCACAGTAACGGGACCTGCTGGTAAGAATTCCACACAAATTTGAAATTGCATGTACTGGTCATACAGGTGCCAAGAATTGGGCCTTTGCTATTGGTGGTACCTGAACACCGTAACCAACCCCTCACAGCTATCCTTGCTGGGTGCAGAAACGGAACCTGCTGGTAAGAATTCCATACAAATTTTAAATCACATGTACTTGTCATACAGGTGCCAAAAATTGGGCCTTTGCTATTGGTGGTACCTGAACACCGTAACCAACCCCTCACAATTACTCTTGCTGGGCGCAGGAACGGGACCTGCTGGTAAGAATTCCATACACATTTGAAATTGAATGTACTTGTCATACAGGTGCCAAAAATTGGGCCTTTGCTGTTGGTGGTGCCTGAACACCGTAACCCCTCACAGTTACTCTTCCTGGGCACAGGGACAGGGCCTGCTGTTAAAATTTACATATGTAATTTAAATTGTATGCACCTGTCATACAAGTGAAGAAAAATTAGGCCTTGGGTGTTGGTAGTGACCTAAACCAAAAACATTGTTGGAAGCTAGCAGAATCAAGGAATAGGATAGTCAGCATACACAGTCTTCAATGGATGGCAGACCCCTAGCAAATTCAATCAGTTACATCAGCATCAGGGGCTTGATAGTTGTTGTTGATCCAGAACTGATTCATTTTGATAAAAGTCAGATGGTCAACAGAGTCTGTGGACAGATGCACTCTTTTGTCCCTCACAAAACCTCCAGCAGCACTGACCGTCCATTCAGAAAGCACGCTGGAAGCAGGACAGGCCAGTACTCCATTGCATATTGAGCAAGTTTTGGCCAGTGGTCCATCCTCAAGACCCAGTAACCCAGTGGATGCTCAGCTGGAAAGGTCTCCAAGTCTGCTCTTGCACCTAGATAATCATGCACCATATGATGGAGGCGATGGTTGCTTAAACCTTACAGCCCTGGATGCTGCTGAGGACTAAAGAACTGTTTAAAGACATCAGTCAGCCGGCCGCCTTCTCCACCCACTGCTTCTCCTTTGGCTGAACGATGCCTCAGAAACACGTCCAGAGAATGTTAACCTGCCAGTGTCTGGAAAGGTAGTACACAATTTTTTTTTCAAGGCCTCCTCAAGATGTTTCATTCTCTGCTCCCTCTGTGAAAGCAAGATGAGCTCTGCAATTTTACCCTTGTAACGTGGATCAAGAAGGGTTGCCAACCAGTAATTATATCCCTCTCCTTGATAACACATATCCTTTCGTAGTCTTTGCAGAATCAGGGAGCCCATGCAACGTAAGTTGGAGGAGGCATGAGCTTCTGAGTCCTCTGGGTCACTAAGGATGACATTGTCAGGAGCAACCTCTCCCTAACCATGTACAACTCCTGTGGTATCTGGGGAATCAAAACCATCCCTTGAAGACTGCTGTATGCTATCCTCTACATCCATGCTGCAGCAATCCTCCTCCTCCTCCTCTTCCTCCTATGTGTTTTGCCTCCCTGCAGGGTTGATATCTGCATAAAGGGGGCCTTGTGAGGAAAGAAAGTCCTCCTCTTCCTCCCGCTGTTCTGCCTCAAATGCCCTGTCCATGATTCCTCAAAGCCTGTGCTCCAGCAGGTAGACTAGAAGGTTAGTGTCACTGATGAATGCATCGTCCTGTCTCACCATCCTTGTGGTCTCCTCAAACAGTGACAGGAGGATGCATGCATCCTTTATCAAAAGCCACTGGCGTGGCGAAAAAAAGCCAAGCTCCCCTGACCCTGTCCTTGTGCCATACTCACACAAGTACTCATTGATGGCCCTCTGCTGCACGTGCAGCCGCTGCAGCATTGCCAATGTTGAGTTCTACTAGGTGGGCATGTCACAAATGAGCCGGTTGGTGGGCAGGTTGAATTCCCGTTGAATGTCAGATAAGCGAGCACTGGCATTGTATGAATGCCGGAAATGGCCATAGACTTTTCTGGCCTGCCTCAGGAGATCTTGGAAGCCTGGGTATCTAGTCAAGAAATGCTGCACCACCAGATTCAGGACATGTGCCAAGCATGGAACATGGGTCAAATGTCCCTGAGGGAGGGCGGAGAGAAGGTTGGTGCCATTGTCGCATACAACAATTCCTGGCTCAAGCTGTGGTGGCGTCAACCATCTCTGAGCCGGCCCCTGCAGAGCTGACAGAATCTGTGCCCCGGTGTGACTCCTATTCCCTAGACAGACCAACTGAAGCAAGGCATGGCATCTTTTAGCCTGACTGCTTCCGTAGGCCCTTGAATGCTTAGGAAGCACTGCTGCTTCAGAGGACAATTGAGCAGAAGAGGACATAGAGGAAGAAGAAGAGGTGGAGGAGGAGGTGGCGGAGTAGCCAGATGTGGAAGAACCAGCACCGGCTTTTTGGAGGCGTGGTGACCAAACAAGCTGCAACACTGAACTCTATGCTGCATCCTTCCCAGCTGCCAGCAGAGTTACCCAGTGCGCTGTGAAACAAAAGTAATGTCCCTGTTCATGCCTGCTCTACCAAGAGTCAGCAGCAATGTGAACCTTCCTGCTGACTGCTCTGTCCAACAAGGCCAAAACACTACCTTCCATATGACAGTAGAGAGATAGAATGGCCTTACACAAAATAAATGCCTTTTTGGTACCTGCCACTGTGGTGAAGTACATTCTACAAATTCGCGAAAGGGTCTACCACATGAAAAGGCAGCAATTGTAGTGCTAGCAATTTGGCCAAGCTAGCATTAAGACGCTGAGCATGTGGATGGCTGGGACAGTATTTCTTTCTACGGTTCGGCAACTGGGGTAGTGAAATTTGCCTGCTGCTCAAATCAAGTGGTGGTGTACTGCTAGCAGATTGGGTGCAAGTCTCTGTGGCACTCATTGCTATACCATCATCCCTCTCAATGCAGGTATTTGAGAAGACATGAATTATAGGGTTAGATGAGGAGCAAGTTGCAGTATGCTTGTTTTGATCTTGTGGCTCTTTCAGGTGCTGTTGCCAACAGACTTCAGGGCAGGTTGTCATATACCTTGTCAAGCATGTGGTGCCCAAGCGGCTGGTGTTCTGGCCACGCTTGATCGGCTTCAGACAGATGTTGCAAACAGCAACGCTGTGGTCTACTGCACATGTGCTGAAAAGAAGCCCACACTAATGAACTTTTGGAAGTGTGCGGGGAGTTTGCAGCACCCTAAACCTGTGGAGTTCTGTGCTGTGGTGCAATAGGTTGGCTACTCCTATGGCAGCCCCTGGAGCACATCCTGCCTCATTGGAGTTGTGCCTCCTCCTCCTCCTCTATCCTGTCAGGCACCCAAGTACAGTCAGTGACCTCATCATCCCCTCCCTCCTCGTCACTGGAACGTCACATACGCAAGTGACCGATAGATACTCAATGACCTGATATGATATAATCAATAGCTCTATATATAGATAGAGATCAGATCAATATAGGGTATACGCAAGTGACATATCAGGTCATTGCGTATACCCTATATTGATCTGATCTCTATCTATATATGGGGCTATTGAGTAGATCATATTAGGTCATTGAGTATATATCGGTCACTTGCGTATACACTATATTGATCTGATCTCTATCTATATATATATAGGGCTATTAATTAAATCATATCAGGTCATTGAGTATCTATCGGTCACTTGCGTAGTGATATGATAGAAACTTTTAAATACATAAAGGGAATCAACTCGGTAAAGGAGGAGAGCATATTTAAAAGAAGAAAAACTACCACAAGAGGACACAGTTTTAAATTAGAGAGGCAAAGGTTTAAAAGTAATATGAGGAAGTATTACTTTACTGAGAGAGTAGTGGATGCATGGAATAACCTTCCTGCAGAAGTGGTAGCTGCAAATACAGTGAAGGAGTTTAAGCATGCATGGGATAGGCATAAGGCTATCCTTCATATAAGATAGGGCCAGGGACTATTCATAGGATTCAGATATACTGGGCAGACTAGATGGGCCAAATGGTTCTTATCTGCCGACACATTCTATGTTTCTATGTTTCTATATGATCTAATCAATATCCCTATATATAGGTATAGATTAGATCAATATAGGGTATAGGCAAGTGACCGATAGATACTCAATGACCTGATATGATCTACTCAATAGCCCTATATATAGATAGAGATCAGATCAATATAGGGTATACGCAAGTGACCAATAGATACTCAATGACCTGATATGATTTAATTAATAGCCCTATACATAGATAGAGATCAGATTAATATAGGGTATACGCATGTGACCGATAGACACTCAGTGACCTGATATGATCTAATGCCCTATATATAGATAGAGATCAGATCAATATAGGATATAGGCAAGTGACCGATATATACTCAATGACCTGATATGATCTAATCAATAGCCCTATATATAGATAGAGATCAGATCAATATAGGGTATACGCAAGTGACCGATAGATACTCAATGACCTGATATGATCTACTCAATAGCCCTATATATCGATAGAGATCAGATCAATATAGGGTATACGCATGTGACCAATAGATACTCAATAACCTGATATGATTTAATTAATAGCTCTCTATATAGATAGAGATCAGATCAATATAGGGTATACGCAAGTGACCGATAGATACTCAATGACCTGATATGATCTACTCAATAGCCCTATATATCGATAGAAATCAGATCAATTTAGAGTATACGCATGTGACCGATAGATATTCAATGACCTGATCTGATCTAATCAATAGCCCTATATATAGATAGAGATCAGATCAATATAGGGTATACGCAAGTGACCGATAGATACTAAATGACCTGATATATGTTTTTTTTTTTTTTTTTTTTACCACTTTTTCTTTGTCTTCACTTTGCTTCACACACTGCTCATACCAAGCATTTTGTTTCACTTTTGGGCGCATCTCCTCCCTTTATCCCTGCACCAGCCCTCACATGTACGTCCTTGTTGCTGTACATTCAATACATATTTATATTTAATATATTCATGATGCAGTTTATTTTTACATTGCTACAACCTACATATATTTATTTTAGTCAGTGATCATGGACATCTGGCACTTCACTCTACACACCCATATCAATTTCCTGTCCCTCATCCTCTCCGGGCTGGGTGTTTCTGGGTACCATTCCATCAGCTCCCGGATCAGGCGTTTATGCTGCCACTGGATGTGTGTCTCTTCGCTGTCCAGGGCCGGCCAACTTGTAAGTATGGGTCCCTAACTTGGGATCCTTCATGGGTTTTATACCCTGCAAACATCACCAATATCTAATTTTTGGATTGTTGTTACAATGCTATTTCTGCATATGTGTTTTCACAGACATGCATGTGTGCATCCATTTCTGAAGAAGCGAGCAGTTTGCTCGGGAAATGCGTCAAAGTTATTAAGATGCCTGTTTACAACCATGCAGCAACACAGTTACTAATTTCAAGCATGTACTACATTTGTGCCTATACCTTTTGTTTGGCTTGGTTAACGTATTATGTAACATGTTACATGATGTAATTTTTAACACTAATCATTAAATTGAGATTACATTTACTCCATTGAGTGGCCACCTGTGTTCGCCTCATTTGAAGTCTCAGGGCAACCTTCCCTTTCTGTATGTAAATGATTTAGGGATGGAGGCGTTATCACTATAAGTGATACCAGACCGTTTATTTTTATGACCTGATATGATCTAATCAATAGCCCTATATATAAATAGAGATCAGATCAAAATAGGATATACGCAAGTGACCGATAGATACTCAATGACCTGATATGATCTAATCAATAGCCCTATATATAGATAGAGATCAGATCAATATAGTGTATATGCAAGTGACCGATAGATACTCAATGACCTGATATGATCTACTCAATAGCCCTATATGTAGATAGAGATCAGATCAATATAGAGTATACGCAAGTGACCGATAGATACTCAATGACCTTATATGATTGAATCAATAGCCCTATATATAGATAGAGATCAGATCAATATAGGGTATACGCAAGTGTCCGATAGATACTCAATGACCTGATATGATCTACTCAATAGCCCTATATAGTGTGACAGGAAGTCAGGTAAATCTATGGGTGTTGTCACAGACAGGAGATACATTTCTGCTTGGTTTAGACAATTCACCAATTACTATCAGGTGTCGGCTGCAGAGGTAGGCAGGAAGGTGTACGGAAGTTGAAAAAAACTTTCAGCTGTTCAGAATGAGGCAATTAAGGCCTCTATAATTTGTCCAAAGGAAGTCTATTGATTGCTGCCTCCTGAGGCTGTGTGAGCTGGGGAGAGCAGTCAGATGAGAGACTTCTAAAGGTGAGGTGTTGAACTTTTTCTGTGTAAAGAAAACACAAATGGACATTTGAGTGTCTGCTGTAGGACCAGCAGTGTCTGCCCAACAGTAGGTTGGGAAGACTCCTTAGGTAGGTTCCAGTGTGTGAGAAGATAGACGCCCACAGCGGCCAGGATTTATTTTGTGTTTTATTTAGATTTTTTGATGTTTTTGCTGCATGCACTTGTTTGAAGAAATTGGAAGAATAAACCATAAACTGTTGTTTTCAACCACTCCTCTGCTATCTCCCTGTGTAACGAACCCCCCCAAAGGGGTCA
The DNA here is from genome assembly GCF_965119305.1 of Pelophylax lessonae. Classification (NCBI taxonomy): domain Eukaryota; kingdom Metazoa; phylum Chordata; class Amphibia; order Anura; family Ranidae; genus Pelophylax; species Pelophylax lessonae. Next base: position 713,336,957 of record NC_138768.1, read on the forward strand.
TCCACACCCGCTACCGAGCTAATCCCTCACAATAGATAGAGATCAGATCAATATAGGGTATATGGATGTGACTGATAGATACTCAGTGACCTGATATGATCTACTCAATAGCCCTATATATAGATAGAGATCAGATCAATATAGGGTATACGCAAGTGACCGATAGATACTCAATGACCTGATATTTAATCTATTGCCCTATATATAGATAGAGATCAATGTATGGTATATAGTCTATGGTATATAATGCACTACTGAATATACTTCACAATCTGACCTCCTAACTTGTAAAAAGCACTAATCTCTCTCCCTGCCTAACTGCTAGCAATGTCTCTAATTAGACTACACTGCATTGTTTGAAAAACTGCAAATCACTTTGCTTTCCCTGCCTGAAAAACACGATCCCCTCCCTCCCTATACTCACACTGCTAGCAATGTCTCACTGCACTTTCTGACAAACTGCAAAATAACTATTCTCTCCCTGTCTCAAACACGTTCCTCTCCCTGTCTCCCATCTCACCCACACAATTATCACACTACAGCAGCCTTTATATAGTGTGGGGCTTGTACTTAGCCCCTGAGCCATGATTGGCTAAGGGCAGCCTGCCATTTGTCCAGTTATGTCACAGATGATTTCATTGGCCAAAGCATGGAGGTAAGGGTGCATGGTTTGGCCAATCGCATAACGCATTGCACGCACCGTGCGCGCGCAGTGCATTATGGGCGCTCATATTTCACACGAAGAAGCACATTTGTTCATCATTCAACGAACGAGCGAACGACTGATGTTCGAGTCAAACTTAGCTTCGACTCGAACTTGAAGCTCATCCCTATTAGACATTAAAGGCTGTGTGTTGAGTTATTTTGAGGGGACAGCAAATTTACACTGTTATACAAGCTGTACACTCACTACTTTACTTTGAAGCTAAATATAATTTCTTCAGTGTTGTCATATGAAAAGATATAATAAAATGTTTACAAAAATGTGAGCCGTGTACTCACTTTTGTGACATACTGTATATTTTGTATATGTATTGGCTTGGGTCTGAGCCCCCCTTCCATGAATATTAAAGTTTCCAGAGCCTTCCCTTCCCTTATGAAGATTTCCCTCTTGGGAGACACACCTTTCCATTGACTTCTCTCTTGGGACTAGCGTTTCTCTTGACAAGAAAAAGTGAAAAAAACGCGCTATAAATAATCGATACCTATGAGTGCCGCTGTTCAAAAAATATTGCGATTTAGTATAGGTTGAAAGGTAGTACACAGCGCAAAAATAGGTCTACTTACAAAATACAAATGTGCAAATGGTGTGAAAAAATGTTTCTGGTAGGACCTTAAGTGCATAAATAAATAAATACCCTTGTGTGCTGATATTCAATATAGTGCAAACTTACATAAATGAATAAACTTATATGCTAATGCTGATGTTCAAAAGTACAAAATAGTGCTATTGTGCCAAATCTGTATAAAGTGCAAAACAGTGCTAGTTCACCATAACAAATAAATACACATATGAATTGATAAAAAAATATTAGAAAATAAATATATGCAAATCTGCTCCTGTTCCTTAAAAGTCTCAAAACAGTCCAATGTAAGCAAGTATCCAGTGAAAGGAAAGTGCAATGTGCTCCGTGCTCTTCACTAAACAAATCAGTGCCAATCCGTGCCAATAAAGTGCAAACATGTGTGGTCCCACTCCCTTTTGGTGGTCCACTTACCAGACTGCCAGGACCCGTAGCAATACTGCATGTGGGTCAAATGTGCTATAGTCGGGTGTGGGGTGGGTTGTCTTAAAATTTCATATAAGATGGGATATCCTTGTGGCCCTCTCTTTGTTGCTGGTCTCCCCAGTTGTGCAGGTGTTTAACCATAAAAAGAGAAAAATGCTCCCACGCTATTTATTAAATAAAACAAAGGATGTACACTCACAAAGTTCCCAAGTCAAAGATTGCGGTGGAATGTAATACATACTTCTATATACAAGAGGTATATCGATGATATACTAATTGTGTGGGGAGGGACCGAAAACTCCTTCCATGACTTTATGCAAGAGATCACTGCAAACAGGTACCTCATATCCTTCTCTGAAACTTGGGACAGTAAAGCCATCAACTTCTTAGATCTGGTAATATACAAATACGGTTACAAATTGGGTACCAAAACACACTTTAAAGAAGTTGACCAAAATTGCTACATTCCGTTAAACAGCTGCCACCATCTTAGGTGGCTAAATGGAGTCCCAAAGAGTCAATTAATACGGGTTAGGAGAAATTGTGACAATGATGAAGATTACGAGAAACAAGGAAACATGATTATTAAAAGATTTGAAGAAAAAGTATATAATACTCATACGTTACAGAAAACTAAAGAAGAAGTGTCTAAGCTTAATAGGGAAAATATGCTGGAAACACGACCTAGAAATAACAACAATAAATATGGAGTGGCCTTTATGACGGGTTTTTCTAGACAGTATAAACAGGTAGAAAAAATAATTCAAAAATATTGGCACATCTTAAGGAAAGACCAAACCTTAGAGAAAATTCTTCCACAAAAACCACTGTTCATTTATACAAAATCAATGACACTGAGAAACAGATTGGCCAAGAATGTGGTGGACCTACCTAGGAGAACCACTACCTTCTTAGACCAAACAGGATTTTTTACATGTGGACGATGTGTCACTTGTAGAACTGTCCACCATAAGACCAGGAAGACCACGCAATTTTTATCTAAAACCAAAGGCACCTCTTTTAATATTAAAAAATTAATATCCTGTGAAACGACCCACGTCACCTACCTTTTGGAGTGCTCGTGTAAACTCCAATACGTGGGAAGAACTACCAAAAAATGAGGTGTCCGTCTGCGAGAACATGTGGCCAACATTAAAAAAGGGTTCAAAAATCACAGTCTATCGAACCACTTTAGAGTGGCACACAATAGAGATCCATCTGGGTTAAAATTCTGCGGAATTTATAGGGTACTGCCAAATTGGAGAGGAGGTAATATGACTAAAGGGGTATCCCAGAATGAGGGGAAATGGATCTACTTGTTAGATACAATGCATCCCAGGGGTCTAAACGTGGAGTTTGACCTAAACTGTTTTTTATCTAACTGGTAATTCTAATTTTATATACAAGTTTTTATACATGTTTTTTAAGTATAATAACTTTTTTTGCACATACTAGCGAACATATACAGATCATTTTTTACATTTTCTTCACTATTAGTATAATTTAGTTTATCTATATACACAAACATTTTTTCATATATTTATATACACCAATTTTGTCCTCATCAGTTTTGTGGTTTTTATTATATTTTATTTATTATCGAGAAATATTAAAATATTTTTTGTCCAAATATTTTTTGTCCTAATACTTATCGCCAACATCCCAGCATTATTTGTTTACAATGTGCTAGGACGATCACCTGGGAGTTCTTAATAATTTTTTAATATTGTCTCTAGATCTGCAATGCAGATATATATATATATATATATATATATATATATAGTTCCTTTTTTTATTTATTTACTGCCCAGTTCCCAGCACTAGTTGTCCATTTTGTGAACGACTATCTGGGAAGTTTTCTTACAATATCCTAAGATTGGGAATGTATTGGTATCTAGGGGGAATTATCTATTGTACAACGGTATTAATATTTTGAATGGCCAGTTTTTTTAATGTAATGTATATTGTTACATAGTATTTAGGGCGAATTAGCATATTATTAATCTTTTGTATAACACAAATGCAATGAAAAGATTTGTCCCCAAAATGAATTACAAACGGACCTCTTCCGGTTGGGTGTAGATGAGGCCACGTACACCCAACAGGAACAGGAAATTCAGCCATTAAGAGAGGACGAGGGGATATATATAATCCTTCCCCTTTGCAGCCGGAGATACGTCTGTGATAACGCCCAGTAGGTGGGCAAAACGCATCGATGCAATTTCCGGCTGACGGCTGAACCATTGCATCACTTCCGGTACGGTGGAACACAATCAGGGACCAGGGAGACCCAAGCGGCAACACGTAAGCAGGAAGTGTGTATTACATTCCACCGCGCTCTTTGACTTGGCAGCTTTGTGAGTGTACATCCTTTGTTTTTTTTTAATAAATAGTGTGTTTTGATTTACTACACTATGGGAGCATTTTTCTCTTTTTATGGTTATTAAACACCCGTCCAACTGGGGAGACCAGCAACAAAGAGAGGTCCACAAGGATATACCATCTTACATGAAATTTTAAGACAACCCACCCCACACCAGACTATAGCATATTTGACCCACATGCAGTATTGCAGTCTGGTAAGTGGACCACCAAAAGGGAGTGGAACCGCACATGTTTGCACTTTATTGGTACTGAATTTGTTTAGTGAAGAGCATGGAGCACATTGCACTTACCTTTCACTGGATACTTGCTTACATTTGACTGTTTTTGGACTTTTAAGGAACAGGAGCAGATTTGCATATATTTATTTTTTAATAATTTTTTATCAATTAATCTGTGTATTTATTTGTTATGGTGAACTAGCACTGTTTTGCACTCTATGCAGATTTGGCAAAATAGCACTATTTTGTACTTTTGAACATCAGTATATAAGTTTATTAATTTCTGTAAGTTTGCACTATATTGAATATCAGCACCCAAGGGTATTTATTTATTTATGCACTTACGGTCCTACCAGAAAAAATTTTTCACACCATTTGCACATTTGTATTTTGTAAGTAGACCTATTTTTGCGCTGTGTACTACCTTTCAACCATTTATCTTGACAGCACACATTTGTCATCTCTTGCCCCTTTATGAATAGTAAAGTTTTCATACGCTTTTCCTCTGGAAAGTTCACTGCTGGAATGTTTCTCCCTAGAACTGTCTATTCTCTTCTCAAGGGACAGAGGAGACCCTTCTTAGTTACATGTATAAAAAAAAAATGACCACACACAATAATGTAATGTGCATTGACGTTTTATTACTTGTCTCTTGACAAATTCCCATTGTGATGTATGCACTGGTCGCTAATAATTGGACAGGCTGCATGTTTATTGATGTCACTGATCTCTAGTGAACAAATAAACTGCGTGTTGATATTAAGTCTAATAATGGGATACTGATTAAAAACAAATAAAAGGGGGGGGATACGTGGGACTGGGTAGGGTCATATGCCTCCATCCCTGGTACAGATAAATGAGGAGGGAGGTTAGGGACTTTAACCACTTTACCACCGGAGGATTTTCCTGCTAAAAGACCAGGGGTTATTTTGCGATTTTTTACTGCGTGACTTTAACGGACAATCGCGCGGTCGTGCGACGCTGTACCTAAACGAATTTCACGTCCTTTTTTTCCCACAAACAGAGCTTTCTTTTGGTGGTATTTGATCACCTGTGCGATTTTTTGATCACGCGCTATAAACAAAAAAAGAGCGTAATTTTTGCAAAAACAACAATATTTTTCACTTTTTTTTATATGAAATTCCCCCAAAAAAAAATGTAAAAATCAAAATTTTTTAAAATTTTCGGCCAATTTGTTTTACGCTACCTATGTTTGGTAAAAAAAATCGCAAAAAGCGTATTTTGATTGGTTTGCGCAAAAGTTATCGCGTTTACTAACAAAGGGAAAGATTTTTGTCATTTTTGGTGTTTTTTTTTTTAACGAGTAATGGCGGCGATCTGCGATTTTTTTTGCGGTACTGCGACATTGCGGCGGACAGATCGGACCCTTGACTGACATTTTTGACACTTTTGGGGGTACCAGTGACATTACTGCAGTAATCAGTGCTATATATATGCACTGTTACTGCAAAAATGACACTGGCAGGGAAGGGGTTAACAGTATTGGACAGGGAGGGGTTAAGTGTGTCCTAGGGGCGTGATTCTAACTGTGTAGGGACATGGCTACTAGTGTAAAAACAAAGATCAACAGTTCTACATAGTAGAACTGTTTGATCTTCACTTTTACACAGGGAGAACTGACAGGTGGCTTGTTTACACAAGCCGCTCTGTCTTTCTCCCGCTGTAGCGGCGATCGTAGTGTGACCGGCGGACATCGGGTCCGCCAGTCACACTCCCGCACTCCTCCGTGAACGAGCCGAGGCGGGCGCGCGCCTCGGCGGGCGCGCGCCCGCCCGCTATTGGCTCTGGAAGGAGTGACAGGCGAGCGACGTAGACCTACGTCACTCTGCCTGGCCGGGGCCGACTGCCGCAGTAAATATACTGTGCGCAGTCGGCAAGCGGTTAAATGAACCACACAGTTAAAAAATTATGAAAAATCAATTTATAATATGTTTATTTGTACATATACACATATTGAGTTGTTTCAAAATACAATGAATAAATAGTATTGCTTAATAGCACATAGTACATGTATATATATACACTAAGACATACAGTATGGGTGGTGTTATAAGTTGACCTAGACTTATCTATCAAGATGCATTGATGGATAATGGTTGTATAAACAAGTAATACATCAGATGGTAGTAATTGCGTAGCATCGAAAAGGGCTCTACGCGTTTCGTGGGTTCTTTCCACTCATCAGGAGCCAATGCAGGGTAAATATGCTTGTATCTGCAATAAAGTATATTTTTAGTCTAGTATTAAATACAAAAAAAGGGAGAAAGAAGTGAAAAGGGGGAGAGGAACCTCCCCTGGTTACTCACAGGTCAGCTAAAGGTTCGCAATGAGGTGCTAGAGGGTGAAGATATGGTGAAGGACTCATTTCCGGGAGCTGTGGCAGTGGCCAGCGGCATGAAAACAACACAGACAATGGTGGATTCTGTGGAGAATAATAAAATATATAGCAATGTAAATAGTGCACGTCTGATTATATAGTGAGGACTGGAGCCCAAAAGCAAGGTGTCAGTAAGAGTAGACCCAGGTAAGAAGTATAAGTAGATAATGACATAAAATTGAAACATGTAGCTCTCACCAAAGGAGGGAATTATACTGTATGAGAAAAACACCAAGAGAGACCAGTGAAACCAAAAACAGCCAGAGTGAACAATGTAATCAAGTGATACCTGAATCCTAGGTGAGAGAGCATGATCCAAACAGGTGTGTAGTATAACAGACATCAAGAAACAGGAAGTAAGTGCTTAACCTGGAATTGATATTTGTAGTGAGGTCCCGCCACTAAACCACTCCCAAACACCACGCTATTGGTGTGCTCCGCAAGGGGGGCGGCGTCAGTGCCCAAGCAGCCATATTTGCTCAGCAGTAATTATATACTATGCATTTTCTTTTTTTAACAAGCAGGATAGACTTTTTAGTGAGGTCACTAATATGTGTAAATGAATACACTGCAATTTCCATCTCACTTACTGTATATGTTTTAAATTGCTAGACTTCATCCTCAATGTTTTTCCTGACCAATAGTGGATAGATAGGCTGCATTTTCATTGATATCATTGGTCTCTAGTAAACAAATAGGCTGTGCTGTTGGTGATCTATAGTGAAAGGATAGGCAGCATTCTCAGTGCTATTCTGGTGAATAGTAAATGGATAGGCTGCATTTCCATTTATGTAATTGTTTTTTGGTTAATGGAAGGCTACTTTCTCGGTGAAGTCAATGGTGACTAGTAAATGGACAGGCTAAATTCTCAGTGAAGTCATTTGTGACTAGTAAATGGACAGGCTATATTCTCAGTGAAGTCATTTGTGACTAGTAAAAGAACAGGCTACATTCTTGGTGAAGTAATTTGTGACTAGTAAATGGACATGCTACATTCTCAGTGAAGTCATGGTGACTTGTAAATGGACAGGCTACATTCTCAGTGAAGTCATTTGTGACTAGTAAAAGAACAGGCTACATTCTTGGTGAAGTAATTTGTGACTAGTAAATGGACATGCTACATTCTCAGTGAAGACATGGTGACTTGTAAATGGACAGGCTACTATCTCAGGTGAAGTCATTGGTGACTAGTAAATGGACAGGCTACATTCTCAGTGAAGTCATGGTGACTAGTAAATGGACAGGCTACATTCTCAGTGAAGTCATGGTGACTAGTAAATGGACAGGCTACATTCTCAGTGAAGTCATTGGTGACTAGTAAATGGACAGGCTACATTCTCAGTGAAGTCATTGGTGACTAGTAAATGGACAGGCTGCATTTCCATTTATGTCATTGTTTTTTTGTTAATGGACAGGCTACATTTTCGGTGAAGTCAATTGTGACTAGTAAATGGAAAGGCTACATTCTCAGTGAAGTCATTGGTGTCTACTAAATAGACAGGCTACATTCTCAGTGAATTCATTGGTGACTAGTAAATGGACAGACTACATTCTAAGTGAAGTCATTTGTGACTAGTAAATAGACAGGCTACATTCTCAGTGAAGTCATTGGTAACTAGTAAATGGACAGGCTGCATTTCCAAATATGTCATTGTTTTTTTGTTAATGGACAGGCTAAATTTTCGGTGAAGTCAATGGTGACTAGTAAATGGAAAGGTTACATTCTCAGTGAAGTCATTGGTGACTAGTAAATGGACAGGCTGCATTCTCAGTGAAGTCATTTGTGACTAGTAAATGGACGGTCTGCATTCTCAGTGAAGTCATTGATGACTAGTGAATGGGCAGGCTGCATTCTCAGTGAAGTCATTTGTGACTAGTAAATGGACGGGCTACATTCTCAGTGAAGTCATTTGTGACTAGTAAATGGACGGGCTACATTCTCAGTGAAGTCATTGATGACTAGTGAATGGACAGACTGCATTCTCAGTGAAGTCATTGGTGACTAGTAAATGGGCAGGCTGCATTCTCAGTGAAGTCATTGGTGACTAGTAAATAGGCAGGCTGCATTCTCAGTGAAGTCATTGGTGACTAGTTAATGGGCAGGCTGCATTCTCAGTGAAGTCATTGGTGACTAGTAAATGGACAGGCTACATTTCCATTGATGTCATTGTTCTCTAGCAATTGGACAGACTGTTTCTATTGGATGTCAGTGATGGCTACTGAGTGATTATCCTGCATTTTTAATTATGTCACTGCTCGCCAGACTGAACTTACAGCTGAAATATCCCTTTTTATTGTGCTGGTCCTTAAAAATGGAATGCCTATTAAACATGAATTTACACTTTGATGGAAATATATTTATTTTCCACTCCTGTAATGTTAAGAGACATAATTACATTTACAGAGATTATACACATTATACTTAAAACATTTTGTTCATAAAAAGAAGAACTTGTACAAACACTAGACAAAGTTTACATTAAAAGCTGTGTGAAAATACATTGTAGGATTTTTGAGGGCAATATATCAACAGAACAAGTTTATTGTAGCTTCTAAATGCTTTGCAAAGTCACAATACTTACATAAATAAATGGATAAAATTATTTTTTTAAAGTTTTATTGATCTGAAATCTCAATTTACATGAATACATTTTGTCTGTGTAACATCTTTTTTTCTGCATTTGAGAAAACAAAAGCTATTATTACTGAATGAGGTGTAGATGAGTTTGTGCCATAGTAATATGTTAATCTATTAGCACAGTCTTGGATTGACAATTCTTAAATACTGTATAAGACATTCTAAAAGGGTGAATAGAAGGTAATGCATGACGCTGGGATTGGTCACGTTTGAAGTGGAGAGAGGGAATAAGTGCTGAATTTCATCACCCAATAAAAATCCCTTTCATGCCTCTTTTTATGAAACTGTATGTTCAGTATTTAGCCACTTGAGCTCCGGAAGGTTTTACCCTCTTAATGACCAGACAATTTTTTGTGATACGGCACTGCGTTGCTTTTACTGCCAATTACGCGGTTGTGCGACGTTGCACCCAAATACTATTGATAATTTTTTTTCCCACAAATAGAGCTTTCTTTTGGTGGTATTTGATCACCTCTGCGGTTTTTATTTTTTGCTCTATAAACAAAAAAAGACCGACAATTTTGAAAAAAAAAAAAATATTTTTTACTTTCTGCTATAAAACATATCCAATAAAAATGTGTAAACCATCAAATTTCTTTATCAGTTTAGGTCAATTTGTATTCTGCTACATATTTTTGGTAAAATCCCAAAAAAGCATATATTGATTGGTTTGCTTTATAGAATTTTTAAATTTTTTATTGTTTTTATTAGTATTGGCAGTGATCAGCGATTTTTGGCGGGACTGCGACTTTGCGGTGGAAAAATGTGACACTAAGTGACACTTTTTGGGGAGCAATGGCATCAATACAGTGATCAGTGTTAAAAATATGCACTGTTACCGTATAATGGACACTGGCAGGGAAGGGATTAACACCAGGGGCAATCAAAGGGTAAAATGTGCTCCTAGGGAGTGCTTTCTAACTGTGGGGAGATTGAACTGACTGCAGGGAGAGGGTTTACATAGGCAGACCGCCTGTCTGTCATTCTCCTGAGAGATCGCAGGTAGCTGGGGGTCAAGGCTGCTGATAGAAATCACAGGACCCCGTACAAACTACCTTACAGCCCCCCCCCCCCCCACCACCCCCAAGAAGATATTAAAGCTATATTTGGATAAAAATGAAATCATTATTAGCAGACACAAATACAACATAACTCACAGAATTCCTGCTAAATCTCAATGATAAAACTGAGTTGAAAAATAAATCTCTGTGTGTGAATGAGGTGTTGGGGCTCATGCACATGGGTGCTGTGGTCTGTACAGTGTGAATCAGTGGTTCATTTATGTGGCCACCTGGAGCTGTACGAACACAGCTGAAGGTCCTAATTTGACAGGCATGGGGATGCAGGTATACAGCCTGAACACAGACAGTGTGCATTTGGGGGGCGCTAATTTGCACACCTGTCTAATTACCTGTCTAATTAGGTCCAGGCTGTGTCTGTACCAGTGTTAATTTCATCAACTAAAACGTTTTCATCACCGGCATTTTTCAACTGACGAAAACGAGACGCAAAGTATAGCACATTTTCGTCAAATGACAACTATGACGAAAATCAAATCCGTTTTCGTTAACAAACGAAAACTAAGCGAGAATGTGAGGCAGGGACATTTACCCAACTTCTGGTTTTCACGGAGCTCTGCCTGCTTCCGCTCCCAGTAAGCGACTGTGTGGCGTCTGGCGTGGCGTGTCCCCCTGTGACGTCCGACGTGATGACTACTACAAGATAGTCGAGACCAGTCACCTCACCAGAGCACTGCAGCACTACAGCCAGAGCCAGGCCCGACTCTGTCACAATCACATCATCATCATCACACGGCAGACAACCAGGCAGTGGCACCCACCACCAAATCCAGAGCAGAGCACCCACTGTGTGAGTTGCAACAGCCAGGCCAGCTATTACTGCCTCCCCTCAGACCATTGGCATCCGCCATCCAGGATTGTGTGTGCGTGCATAGGCCGCTGAGGCCCGCCCGGCCCATCCTGTTCAACTTCAGTTCAGAGTCAGACCAGAGACCACCCTTAAACCTGAGACCCCCATCCAGCACTCTGAGCAGCACTGTGCTGTGTGCACTGACTACAGGCAGCAGCATTACAGGCCTCCTCTCTGACCTGACCATGACCGCAGGCATCCGGCCATCCCTTAGACCTGAGACCCCCATCCAGCACTGTGTGCACTGCAGCAGCATTTCAGATCTCCTCTGACCTGACCACCATAGGCATCCAGGGCATTACAGGTCATCCCTTAGACTGAGACCACCATCCAGCACTGTGTGCATTACAGGCCATCCCTTAGACCTGAGACCACCATCCAGACTCCAGCAATGTCCAGCAGCATTACAGACCTCCTCTGTCTGACCTGACCACCACAGGCATCCAGGGCATTACAGGCTATCCCTTAGACCTGAGACCACCTTCCAGGCTCTAGCACTGTCCAGCAGCATTACAGGCCTCCTCTGTCTGACCTGACCACCACAGGCATCCAGGGCATTACAGGCTATCCCTTAGACCTGAGACCACCTTCCAGGCTCCAGCACTGTCCAGCAGCATTACAGACCTCCTCTGTCTGAGCTGACCACCACAGGCATCCAGGGCATTACAGGCCATCCCTTAGAGCTGAGACCACCATCCAGACTCCAGCACTGTCCAGCAGCATTACAGACCTCCTCTGTCTGACCTGACCACCACAGGCATCCAGGGCATTACAGGCTATCCCTTAGACCTGAGACCACCTTCCAGGCTCCAGCACTGTCCAGCAGCATTACAGGCCTCCTCTGTCTGACCTGACCACCACAGGCATCCAGGGCATTACAGGCTATCCCTTAGACCTGAGACCACCTTCCAGGCTCCAGCACTGTCCAGCAGCATTACAGACCTCCTCTGTCTGACCTGACCACCACAGGCATCCAGGGCATTACAGGCCATCCCTTAGACCTGAGACCACCATCCAGACTCCAGCACTGTCCAGCAGCATTACAGACCTCCTCTGTCTGACCTGACCACCACAGGCATCCAGGGCATTACAGGCTATCCCTTAGACCTGAGACCACCTTCCAGGCTCCAGCACTGTCCAGCAGCATTACAGGCCTCCTCTGTCTGACCTGACCACCACAGGCATCCAGGGCATTACAGGCTATCCCTGAGACCTGAGACCACCTTCCAGGCTCCAGCACTGTCCAGCAGCATTACAGACCTCCTCTGTCTGACCTGACCACCACAGGCATCCAGGGCATTACAGGCCATCCCTTAGACCTGAGACCACCATCCAGACTCCAGCACTGTCCAGCAGCATTACAGACCTCCTCTGTCTGACCTGACCACCACAGGCATCCAGGGCATTACAGGCTATCCCTTAGACCTGAGACCACCTTCCAGGCTCCAGCACTGTCCAGCAGCATTACAGGCCTCCTCTGTCTGACCTGACCACCACAGGCATCCAGGGCATTACTGGCCATCCCTTAGACCTGTGACCACTATCCAGGCTCCAGCACTATCCAGCAGCATTACAGGCCTCCTCTGTCTGACTTGAGTGACCACCACAGGCATCCAAGGCATAACAGGCCATCCCTTAGACCTGAGACCACCATCCAAGCTCCAGCACTGCCCTGCAGCATTACAGGCCTCCTCTGTCTGACCTGACCACCACAGGCATCCAGGGCATAACAGGCCATCCCTTAGACCTGAGACCACCATCCAACACTGTGTATTAGATTACAGGCCATCCCTTAGACCTGAGACCACCATCCAGCACTGTCCAGCAGCATTACAGGCTTCCTCTGTCTGACCTGAGTGACCACCACAGGCATCCAGGGCATAACAGGCCATCCCTTAGACCTGAGACCACCATCCAGCACTGTGCATTAGATTACAGGCCATCCCTTAGACCTGAGACCACCATCCAGGCTCCAGCACTGTCCAGCAGCATTACAGGTCTCCTCTGTCTGACCTGACCACCACAGGCATCCAGGGCATTACAGGACATCCCTTAGACCTGTGACCACCATCCAGGCTCCAGCACTGTCCAGCAGCATTACAGGCCTCCTCTGTCTGACCTGTCACCTGAGTGACCACCAGACCACAGGCATCCAGGGCATAACAGGCCATCCCTTAGACCTGAGACCACCATCCAACACTGTGCATTAGATTACAGGCCATCCCTTAGACCTGAGACCACCATCCAGCACTGTCCAGCAGCATTACAGGCCTCCTCTGACCACTGTCATCCACACAGGACTGTCATCCAGAGAAATGTCCGTGACCGCGTCTGTCTCTGTGACTGGTAGAAAGAGAAGAGAAGATCTATGGGTGTATTTTACATTTGATGCTAAGGACAACAAGACCATTTGCAAACCATGTGGAGTGACACCAACTGGCAAAAATACAACAAACTTGAAGCGTCATTTGCGGACAACTCATCCCGAAATTCATACAAAGGTAAGCAGTGCATGATAGCACTTAACTCCACTTTTGTATAAAGAGACAACTGGGAGCTGAGTGAAAGAGATTGTAAAATCAGAATAACTAGAATTATTCCCCCTGACACAGAAAACCTCAAATGATGGACCAAGTCAAGCCAGTGCACCACAGCAAACTATTTACACTGCTCTTTTAGGTGCTTCAAAATACAAAATTGACTCTAAGGAACAACAGGCCAGGGAGGAGGCCATAGCAAGATGGATTGGGCGCTCCGGATTACCAATCAGCGCGATTGAAGATGAGGACTTTGTTAGCATGATGGAGACAGTAGATAGAAAGCTGACTGTTCCAAAGAAAACTAAAATAAGCAAACTGATTGACAAACAATATGAAGATGAAAAACAAAAATACAAAAAGAGACTGAATGTCGCTCGGAGAGTATCTATTTGCACTGATTTGTGGACCAAAAAAAGACTCTCAGCTTCAATCCTTGCTATAAGTGCATGCTACTTTTGTGTTGAACAACATAAACCTGAACACATATTGTTGGCCCTTGAACAAGTAGCCCACCCACACACTGCACAGTCAATTAAAACATGTGTGGACAAATGCTTGCAAGAGTGGGACATACCAAAGAGGAAGATCCTTACAGTGATAACAGACAACAGGAGCAATATGGTGGCAGCATTTAAACAAACCTCAGCAGCAGCAGCAGAAGAACCACCCAGCTCTAGTGAGGATGACTCCCCCATGACAGAAAGTGACTCTGAGTCTGAAATTAATGAACTGTGGTTGGTGAGCCAATTTTAATATTATTTTACATGACACGGTTCGGTTGACAGTTAATTATCACATGCATATGAGATGATTGATATGGGGGCACTAGTATCTGCTCTAGTCTACTCTATGGGTGCATCTTTGTTATTTTTCCAGTAGTCTTGTGTAAAAGTATTCCCATAAGATGTTAAATGTTAAAATAATAGAATGGAATAGAAAGGAACAGAAAGCTTTTCTATACTTTATGCTTATTTGGCTGTGTTCCACTGTTAGGTACCAACAGATCGACATGGACCAGACACCATGTGCATACCTTACAACTAGTGGTCCAAATGTTGCAGAAGGAGGCAAGTGAGAAGAGAATACTGGATAAAGCAAGATCAATAGTGCACCTCTTCCGCAAGTCTTCCATTGCAACACAGAAGATATTGGAGCATTGTGGCCTGACCCTTTTCAATAACTGCCCCACACGCTGGTCAAGCACATTCAACATGATCACAAGACTCCTCAAACTGAAAGAGTCAGTCTGCCAAATTGCGAACAACATGGGATGGGACAGCTTACTCCCTAGTGAATGGCAAAAGCTCACTTCATTGCATGACCTATCGCTGCCTTTTGCAGAACATACTAAAACCCTCCAGAGTGACACCATGTCAATGTTCCTAGCTGTCCCTGCTCTTTTTGATCTACTCAGCCATCTTTAGGACTTTAAACAGAACACTAGCTACCAAGACCTTGCCACAATTGCACAGAGAATGAAAGGGAATGTGAACCAGCGTTTTGCTTCATTGTTAGATCCAACAGATGAAATGTTCTCGCCACTTGCAGCAGCTGCTTGTTTTGTCAACCCTACTGTCTGTGAAACCCTTGTTGATGTGGCAGATCATGAGAATATTCAGGAATTGCTTAAAAAGGCAGAGGAGTATGCGATAAGAAAATCCACTTCGCCCCACACGCAACATCATGAATTGTCTGAAGATGATGTGGAAGAACTAGTGGAACAGGAGAATTGAAAAATCGGAGGAAGTTGAAGAAGCACCGGCATCCACATCTAAGCAGCCAATCTTTTGGTTTCTTTCTAAATGCCGCAGAAGACCCAGGCAGAGGATCTCCCAAACAGCATAAAATAGCAGATCAGAAAATATAAGGAAGAGCTTTTGCATCAAGTTGAGGACAACACTGCAACAGATTTTTGGCTGTCAAAGAGTGACACTATTTATCACCAGCTAAAACCTTTTGCTTTAGACCTGCTGGCTATGCCAGCTTCTCAAGCCTTTGCAGAGAGAGTATTCAGTGTCACAGGTGACCTCTCTAGAGCCTGCCTGAATAGAGCAAGGGTCATTTTAGCACGAAGTGCTTTCCTTAAAATGAATCGAAACAAATAGAAGTGTTTTATTATTGTTATTTCTATAAGAAGCATAACTAATACTTGTGCTTCAAAAACAGTTGTAATTGTCAATTCAATTCATTGGAAAAATGCACACAGGCTACAAACATTTGTATGTGGAACAAAAACACAACCACCATTTATTAACTCCTCTCTCTCTTAGCATTGATAAATATTACAATAGAGACAAATATCACACTAATGAAAAAGAAAAATAGATCAGTAACGGTCAAAAAGGGCAGCCTTACATCGGGGTCCTGCTGCAGTTCTTTTTAGTGTAATATTTACCTCTATTGTCATTGCAAATGCTGAGACTGAGAAAGAGGAGAGTTGGTAAAAAGTGTTAAGTCTGTTATAATTCTTACCCTAATGGCATTATTGTAGACTGTGCACATTTTTATTGAATTCATCTGAGAATTAGAACTGTTAAAATAATAAGCTGACACTGTAAATGGGTTCTTCCTATTTAGAAATAAGCATTACCCTCCTCAAGTTTTACAGTATTGGTTTATTATGCAGTGCCAGTGCCAGACTGGCAGTGACAGTGCCTGTGCAACTGTGCACTGCAGCTGTTCTAGGATGGTTGAGGCAGGAAGTTGTTCTCTCTGAGGATGTTTTTGCACCATTCTTTATTCATGGCTGTGTGTGTGTTCTTAGGCAAGATTGTGAGTGAGCCCACTCCCTTGTTGGCTGAGAACTTAGCACCCCCCACAGTGGTCTCAGGATGCTGTACTGTTGCCATGAGCATGACACAGTACTGATGACGTGAGCCGATGCTCTTTTTTTCTTCCCTGGAGTCTCTCTGCAGCTGTTCTTGGATGGTTGAGGTGGGAAGGAAGTTGTTCTCTTCTCTGAGGATGTTTTTGTGCCATTCTTTATTCTTGGCTGTGTTCTTAGGCAAAATTGTGAGTGAGCAGTGAG
This sequence comes from Pelophylax lessonae, assembly GCF_965119305.1. NCBI lineage: Eukaryota > Metazoa > Chordata > Amphibia > Anura > Ranidae > Pelophylax > Pelophylax lessonae. The sequence continues at coordinate 713,353,823 of NC_138768.1, forward strand.
CACACTCACTTGTTGGCTGAGAACTTAGCAACTCCCCCACAGTGGTCTCAGGTCACAGGATGCTGTACTGTTGCCATGAGCATCACACAGGACTGATGAAGTGAGCTGATGCTTATTTTTTCTTCCCTGGAGTCTCTGCAGCTGTTCTTGGATGGTTGAGGTGGGAAGAAAGTTGTTCTCTTCTCTGAGGATGTTTTTGTGCCATTCTTTATTCTTGGCTGTGTTCTTAGGCAAAATTGTGAGTGAGCAGTGAGCACACTCCCTTGTTGGCTGAGAAATTAGCAACCCCCCCACAGTGGTCTCAGGTCTCAGGATGCTGTACTGTTGCCATAAGCATGACACGGGACTGACAGGACTGATGAGGTGAACTGATGCCATTGCCTGCAAAGTTTTTACTTTTTTGTATTTTTATTACATTTTTACATTTTTATGTTACCCCCCCCCCCTTTGGTCAAATAAGCAATATATTTGGCAAAACAGTTTTGCCTAAATAAAGACTTAATGACTAACTCTGTGTCTGTGTATTGCTGTGCTAGTGCATGCTCGAAGCTTAATACCATAAATAATAACATATGCGATTTTTCACTCCATGACCAGCAGTAGTATATATAATGAGTTTGGAAATTGTAGAGAAATGCTTACATAATGCATTATAAATTACAATTGAACTACACCCATTCGATTATAGATGACTAAAATAAGTTTTAGTCGACTAAAATGTAGGACGTTTTAGTCGACTAAAATGTACTGGAGTTTTAGTCGACTAAATACGACTGAAACTAAAATACTTGCATCAGACTAAAAAGGCACTAAAACTAAAATGCCATTTTAGTCCTAAGACTAAGACCAAAACTAAATTGAAATTTGCTGCCAAAATTAACACTGGTTTGTACAGGGGCTGCATCCCCATAGAATGACAGGTTGCTCCAACCCAAACCTCTCCTTCACACAACCAGAGTACCGGTGGAAATTAACCCTTAATTATATTTTTCTAACCTTAAAAAACAGATCTCTACCCCTCTTCTCCTCTTCCTTTCTCCCTTTCCACTTCTCACCACCCTCTCTCTCCTTTCTCTCTCTACCCCGCTCATGCTTCCTTCTTATTTATGTTCTCTCAGGGCCGATTCCTCTCTCCTCTAAGGTGCATCTGCTTGCTCCCTCTATTGATCCCAGTGGAGCACTTGGATTTCCTCATCCTGGAGGATCTCCAATCGCCTTCCTAATTGGTTGCCCGTCCTGGCTCCCCAATGTTTCGCAACCTCTTCAGGTGCTGGGGATCCGGATCGTCAACTTTAAGAACAACGCTCTCGGAGGTAGCAGGTTAAGCTGTGTTTTCTACGTCATTGTCAGACTTTTCCTGCTCCTGAAGTTTTGAGTAGAGTTAATTTGTCCTTCTCATTTTATGTTGTCCTTGTCTCATATATTTTTCTTTTGTCTTCTGTTGTTCTCACATTGATGTAACTCTAGTACCGTATCATGCTACTATAGCGGGAGGTTGACTCCCCATTTTATGCTTCCGGCCTTACATGTTCGGATGCGGATAAGGTTCCATAGTACGTGCCCTGCACGTTTAGACTGACACAAACCATTCTTTCTGCTGGTTTTTTTGGTTATGTTGTTATTGCAGCAAGGTAGTTTCACTGTCTCTTTAATGCTGTGTCACATATTGTATTGAAACTGTATTCCTTGTCCGCTTGTTTATCTCTTTTAATGCTTCCTAATAAAAACGTATTGAAAACTAAAAAACAGATCTCTCCAGTGGTGTGCTGTCACTACTTAGAGGGATTCCATCTTCTTCTCGTCTTCTCTCTGGGTTCTTGGGCTCCAGTCGTTTGGCCAAACTGCAATGATGTAACTCATACGCATGCGCGTGGGAGTCATGGTCACAGCACAGCTCTCTCAATGGATGGTATGCCGTCCATTAAGAGCACCGTGCACATCACCAGCTGCTATGTTTAGGAGATATTCACTGTACCTACAGGTAAGCCTGTAGATACAAGATTAAAAATGGAGTGTACTACTGCCAGATCAGTTAGTGAATGGTTAAATAGAAGGAGTTGATACATGGATGCAGAGGGAACTGACAGTTAAGGGGAGAAGAAGCAAAGTTGCACACAGGCAGCCATGGAACCGGTGTAACAGTATATTTTTCACACCATGGGAATGTAGCTGATCAGCTGTGACTACGTCAGAAAGACAGAGCAAAGGGGGAGAGAGATGAAAAAAATATGCAGGCTGGGGAAAGGAGTATAGGAAGAACTGCAGGGAGAGAAACAAAGTTACAGAGATAACAAACTCAGGAGCAGAGCTAACATTAGAGCCAGGGCTGGGAGGGAGGTCCACACAGGGGGGGGGATATGTGAGGGACAACTGTTTCTTTCTCAGAAGATAACAGCTGGCAGCAGGGAGAGGGGGAGAGATCAGCTTACAGCTGCTGGAGGGAGATTTCTGTAAATGTCATTAATTTCCCGGTGGTCCCCTCCTATCAGCAGCCCTGCTGGAAGCCATCGCAGCCGATGGACCCGCTGATTGGCTCAATCACAGAAGGAGCGTGATTACGTTAAGGGTAAGTGGTTAAGTCTATGAGGGAAGTAGAGAGCCCAAACCTCTGAAGTCTTTGAAAGTTTGCTTTTAATTGGCCACACTGATTTCCTTGATACAATATATTATAATTTTAAATTTTCATCTAGTACACCAACCAGGAAAGCTGTTGTATTTGCACAACACAAACGCTCCAGAAGAATGTTTCAGTTCACATGAATGAGTCAAACCACTTAACACTGGCAGGGGTGATTTAAAGGGATCAGCCTTTATTTATTTATGCAACATCCTTATCTCAAAAGAACAAATAAAAATTTGCTGTAACTGATTGTAAAGTGTGAGCTGGGGTTTGGCTTCAATTTGTTAGTGGTGCTAAATCTGCTAATAAATTTATCACTACCACCCCCCCCCCCCCCAGACTGACAATGCTGCTGTCTGCTGTGCCTCCTCTCCTTATTTCTCCAGAGTTGTGTCTCACTAATACTGAAGGTGTGTTACTGGCCAGATAACTGATTGAGAGCAGAGGGGGAAATGCCAAAGAAAATGAAGGCAGGCATCACATCTAATGATTGGTAAGCTTCAATATATTACATTTTTGGTTTGGGGTTTAATATCAGTTTATGTAGTGGATGTATATGGATTATTTTTTGTAGAATAAGGATATCGTTTAGTGACATCTTAAGAAACTGTCAAAAGAGAGTAAACTAAAACACATCAAAACCACATTTTCTGAACTTCTCAAAATATTCTACAATTTGACTTTGTATTTACAGTATTTGGTACAACCCTAATTCCCAAAGAGTTAGGACAAGGACAGAATGCATTGATTTGCAACTCTCATAAACCCATTTTTTATTCACAATAGAAATTAGTAACATATTAAAGGTTCAAACTGAGAAAATGTACAATTTTAAGAAAAAAATAAAAATAAAGTAATTTTGAAATTGATGGCAGCAACACACTCATAAAAGTTGGGACAGGGCAGAAAAAAGCAGACTAACAAGAAAAAGCTGAAAATTATTTTGCAACTAATTAGGTCCATTGGCAACAGTTCAGTAACATGATTGAGGATAGAAAGAGCATCTTCGAGATTCAGAGTGTCTCAAGTAAAGATGGGCAGACAATCACCAATCTGTGAAAAGCTGCCTGGCACTTTCAACACGGCACTTTAACTAAGGCACATCTACAAAAGCAAACACAAACATTAGTGCTCCATGCCAAGTTGTCTGTAAGTTCCTTTTCATCTTTTCTCTTTCCCCTAAGCCTTCTTTTTTCCCCTCTCTCCATCCTCCAACATGCTCATACTGATCTTCTTCTTTGCAATAACACCCTCTCTTCTCAAACTCGTAATTCCTTATCCCCCCTTTCCTTAGTGACTTTAACTTTCTAACAGATGTTAACACCTCAGCCACGTCTCAACTACTCAACTTAACCTCCTCTTTCCTAACTCAATGGACACAAACCACCACTCCAAAAGCAACACCTCTGCACTCTCTGCAACCTCTATAACACCCCATTTCCTCTTTCCGCCCACAACCTTATCAGTTTTACACTCTCCCTGTCTCCTGTCTCCCATGCCGCCAACCTGCAAACAGGTACATGCAGGAGCCTTCGCCACCTCAACTCTTCCCTTCTTCATTCTGCTACTGACTGCCTTTATAAAATAAATTGCACCCCTGTCCTGCCCAGACCTGGCCAATTCCATAAACAACAACACACTGTCATCCTCCCTGGGCACACTCGCTCTTTTCTCTACATGTAGAACCAGGCCTCGCCTTCTAGCACCCTGGCAAACAGATGACACCAGAAGTCTCAAGAGATGCAGCCGTGCGAACATGGCGTAAAACTAAATCTCTGCAAGACTTCACCCTCTACAAATCTGCCCTTCTCAAATACAACTCCTACCTCCACGCTGCTAAACAAACCTGCTACACCTCTCGCATCAAAACACTCATCCACTCTTTTCTACCCTTAATTCCTTACTTCTCCCCCCACTGCCTCCACCCACCAACTTGCTTACTGCCCAGGCTGTCATTCTGCTATAAGCTGGATGGGAAGGTGCTAAAAAAGCCTCACTGGGCCCACCCTGTTTGAATAACCTAAAAGACCCATCTTCCTGATCCCTTTTGCCTCCAAGCTTCTTGAATGTCTTGTCCATAACCATATGAGTTGGAGCTGCTACCTCACTGACAACAACCTTCTCGATCCCCTACAGTCTGGCTTCCACCCACAACATTCCACTGAAACTGCCCTACTAAAACTCACCAATGACCTACTAACTGCTAAAACCAATGGCCAGTGCTCCATACTCATACTCTTGGACCTTTCTGCTGCCTTTGACACAGTTGACCACCCACTCCTTTAAAAAACTCCAGTCCCTTGGCCTCCTTGACTCTGATCTTTCCTGGTTCTCCTCCTATCTATTTCAGCGCACATTCAGTGTCACACTCAACACTATCGTCTCTGTTTCTATTCCTCTCTCTGTTGGGGTACCCCAAAGCTCCATTCTTGGGCCCCTCCTATTTTCTCTCTATACCTCTTCCCTGGGCCAGTTGATAACCTCCCATGGCTTCCAATACCACCTCTATGACTGATGACAGATCTATTGTCTTGACTCCTCAACTCATCCCCTCAATCTCCTCATGTATCACAAACCTACTGAGCGACATATCAGTATGGCTGTCACACCACTTCCTTAATCTTTCTAAAACTGAGCTTGTAATATTTCCTCTCCCATCCTCTGTAACTCCCTGCCCCAGTATGTCCAGTCAGCTCCTACCCTGTCCGCCTTTAGGCGATCCTTGGAAAATTCAGGGAAGCCTACCCCACCTCCACCTAAGAACTGTACCTGAGTCCCCTCCATTTCATCCCCTGCATTTATTACCTTTTGTACCACCTCCCCCTCCCTTTAGATTGTAAGCTTCATTAGCAGGACCCTCCTATTCATTCTGTATTAAACTGTATTGGAATCGTGCTATCCCCCTTTATATTGTAAAGCTCTTCGTAAACTGTTGGAGCTATATAAATCCGGTATAATAATCCTGTATAATAATAATAATAATTTCAGAATAATCTTCCTCAATGTAAAACTGCAAAGACTCTAAATATATTATCATCATACTTATTATCATCAAAAGATTCAGAGAATCTGGAGAAATCTGTGTTTGCAAGGGACAAGGCTGAAATGCAATATTGGATGCCCCTGAACTTCAGGCCCTCAAACAGCATTGTAAAATAATCAGGCATGATTCTGTGATAAACATCACCGGAATGCTTCCAAAAATCACTCTGTGAACACAATTGGCCATGCAAGATAAAGCTCCCTAATGCAAAGAGGAAACCATATCTGAAGATGATCCAGAAACTCAGCCATCTTCTCTGGGCCAAAGCTCATTTAAAATGGTCTGTGAAATATGGTTCTGTGGTCATACAAATCAAAATGTAGCATTCTTTTTGGCAACCATGGGCACTATGTCCTCCAGACTAAAGGGGAGAAGGACCTTCCAGTTTGTTATCAGCACTCAGTTCAAAAGTCTGCATCTCTGATGGTATGGGGGTGCATTGGTACATCTGGAAAGGCACCATTATTGCTTAAATATATATCCAGGTTTTAGAGCAGCATATGCCCCCATCCAGCCAATCAGGGATGGTCTTGCATATTTCAGCAGGACAATGCTAAACTGCATACTGCATCTATGACAACAGTGTGGCTTTATAGTAGAAGTGTACTGGTGATTAACTGGCCTGCCTGCAGTACAGACCTTTCACCAATTCAAAATATTTGGAAAATCTTAAAATTAAAAAAATATGCCAACGAAGACCCAGGACTGTTGGGCAATTAGAATCCTATATAAGGAAAGAATGGGACAACATTCCTCTCCCAGAACTCCAGCAACTGGTCTTCTCAGTTCCAAGATGTTTTTATTTAAAAGAAGAGGGCATGCTATATTGTGGTAAACATGGCTCTGTCCTAACTTTTTGTGTGGCTGCCATCAATTTCAAAATGTTTTTCTTAAAATGGTACATTTTCTCAGTTTAATCATTTGCCTAATGGGCACACTCACCCTCTTCCTGCCCAGGCCAATTTTCAGCTTTTAGTGCTGTCGCATTTTGACTGACGATTGCGCTGTTATGCACTGCTGTACCCAAACAACATTTTTATCATTGTTTTGAGACAAATAGAGCTTTCTTTTGGTGGTTTTTTGTCACCACTGGGTTTTTTGATTTTTTCTAAACAAACGAAAAAACTTTTTTTAGTTTCTGTTATAAAATTTTGAAAATAAGTAATTTTTCTCCTTTACTGATGTGTGCGATGAGGTTGCACTGACAGGCACTAATGAGGCTGCACTGATGGGCACTGATGAGGCTGCACTGATGGCCACTGATGACGTGGCATTGATAGGTACTGATGAGGAGGGACTAATATGCAGCGCTGAAAGGCACTGATAGGTGGCACTGATATGCAGAACTAATGGGCACTGATAGGCGGCACTGATGGCCACTGATATGCAGCACTTATGGACACAGATAAGTGGCATGGATAAGCAGGACTGGTAGGTGGCACTGATAGGCACTGATAGGGTGGCAGTGATGGGCACTGATCGACGGCACTGATAGTTGACATTGATGAATACTGACAGGCATCACTAAAGGGCACTGAAAGGCATCACTGAATGGCACTGGCAGGCAACACTGGTGGTCACTGATTGGCAGCACTGGTGGGCACTGTTGGGGCTGCACTGATTATGAGCACACGGATGATCAGTGCCCTGATTGTCAGTGCAGATGTCCCCGCTAAGGAATGCGGCTTACCAGCTCTCTTGTCCTCACGCGCTGTCAGCGTGAGGAGAGGAATGCCGATTACCAGCATTTCCTGTTTACACAGTGATCAGCTGTGATTTAACATAGTGTGAATAAAATTTGGGTTTATGAAACTTGCAAATTATTGCATTCTGTTTTTATGTAGATTTTTCACAGTGTTCCAAATGTTTTGGAATTAGGGTTGTAGAAACTGGCTAGCATCAGGATAGTACATAAGCTCTTGAATACGCAGCAAATTGAAGGAGTTTTACAGCATGGGCCTTTTTGTCATATCTGCTGTCAACAGCACTTTTGTTTACCTCATCAAATGCAAAGAATGTAGTAAATGATCTTATGCCGGCGAAACAGGACAGAAGTTATAAACAAGGATGAATTTTCACAGACACACCATCAAGGAACATAAGGAAGATGATTTCTGGGATATCATTTCTCAATCAGACCACACTTTGGAAGACCTTAATGTTTTAGTTAAAGGGAAATTCAAAACTACTTAGGAAAGGAAAACTTTTGATCTAAGAATAATGATTCTATTTAACACAAGAGAAAATAGGCTGAATTTAGACCTGGGTTTCCTTAATCATTATCCAATAGATTTACAACCCCCTCTGTGACTATTTCTGCCCCACCCCAGTGCATAGCTCTCTCTCTCTCTGTCTTATATCAATAACTATCCTACACTGCTCAAAAACATTAAAGGAACACTTTGTAAACACATCAGGGAAAAATAACATGCTGATATGGACTGGGTAATGTGTTAGGAATGAAAGGATGCCACATCATTTAATGGAAATGGAATTTATCAACCTACAGAGGGCTGAATTTAAAGACACCCCAAAAATCAAAGTGAAAAAAACGATGCAGCAGGCTCGTCTGGGCATGCTACTAATGAGACAACAAATGGTGTCATGAGGTATTCCCTCCCAGGTCTGGGCATCACTGAGCTCCTGAACAAACTTAGGTGTAACCTGGCGGCGTTGGATGGAGCAAAACATAATTTCCCAGATGTGTTCTATTGGATTTATGTCATGCAAGCGTGGGGGGCCATTCAATAGTATCAATTCCTTCATCCTCAAGGAACTGGCGTCACATGAGGACGGCTATTGCTGTGCACTAAGGAGCATCCCAGGATCCACTGCACCAGCCTAGGGTCTGACAATGGGTCCAAGGATTTCCTCCCGATACCTAATGGCAGTCAAGGTGCCATTGTCTAGACCGTAGAGGTCTGTGTGTCCCTCCATGGATATGCCTCTCCAGACCATCACTGACCTACCACCAAACCGATCATGCTGAACGATGTTACCGGCATCATAACATTCTCCGCGGCTTCTCCAGACCCTTTCATATCTGTCACATGTGCTCAGAGTGAAGCTGCTCTCATCTGTGAAAAGCACAGGGCACACGTACGAGGACCTGCCTATTACGCTGTTCAATGGCAAATGCTAATCAAGCTCCACGGTGTCGGGCAGTGAGCATAGGGTCCACTAGAGGATGTCGGGCCCTCAGCCCACCCTCATGAAGTCTTTTTCAGATTATTTGGTCAGAGACATTCACACCAGTGGCCTGCTGGAGGTAATTTTGAAGGGCTCATTCTGTTCCTCCTTGCACAAAGGAGCATATACCAGGCCTGCTGATGGGTTAAGGACCTTCTATGGCCCTGTCCAGCTCTCCTAGAGTGACTGCCTGTCTCCTAGAATCTCCTCCATGCTCTTGAGACACAGCAAACCTTCTGGCAATGGCACGTATTGATGTGCCAACATGGAGGAGTTGGACTGCCTGTGCAACCTCTATAGGGTCCAGATATTGCTTCATGCTACCAGTAGTGACACTAACCCTAGCCAAATGCAAAACTAATGAAAATATGTCAGAAAAGATTAGTAGGAAAGAAAATGTCAGTGGCTTTCACCTGTAAAACTATTCCTATTTTGGAAATCTAGTTGCTCATCTATTGCACCTGTTGTTAATTTCATTAACACCAAAGCAGCTGAAACTGATTAACAACCCCCTGTGCTACTTAACCACTTTACCTCCAGGCCACTTTTTGCAACTTGGCACTGCATGAGTTTAACGGACAATTGCGCGGTCATGCAACCCTGTACCCAAACGAAATTTACGTCCTTTTTTTCCCACAAACAGAGCTTCCTTTTGGTGGTATTTGATCACCTCTGCACTTTTCATTTTTTGCGATATTAATAAAAAAGCGCGAAAATTTCGCGAAAAAATTGACATTTTCTACTTTGACAGTTAAAAAATATCCAATATATTACATTTTTGTCATATATTTAGGCCAAAATGTATTTAGCTACATGTCTTTAAAATAAAAAATCCTCAATGAGCGTATTTTTAACCGCTTTAAGACCGGAAGATTTTACCCCATTCCTGACCAGGCTATATTTTGCGATTCAGCACTGCGTTATTTTAACGGAAAATTGCGCGGTCATGCAACGCTGTACCCAAATTAAATTTATATCCTTTTTTTTCCTCACAAACAGAGCTTTGTTTTGGTGGTATTTGATCACCTGTGCGATTTTTAATTTTTGAAAAAAAGAGCGACAATTTTGAAAAAAAAAAACAATATTTTTTACATTCTGATACAGTGCCTTGCGAAAGTATTCGGCCCCCTTGAACTTTTCAACCTTTTGCCACATTTCAGGCTTCAAACATAAAGATAAAAAACTGTAATTTTTTGTGAAGAATCAACAACAAGTGGGACACAATCATGAAGTGGAACGAAATTTATTGGATATTTCAAACTTTTTTAACAAATAAAAAACTGAAAAATTGGGCGTGCAAAATAATTCAGCCCCCTTAAGTTAATACTTTGTAGCGCCACCTTTTGCTGTGATTACAGCTGTAAGTCGCTTGGGGTATGTCTCTATCAGTTTTGCCCATTCCTCCTTGCAAAACAGCTCGAGCTCAGTGAGGTTGGATGGAGAGCGTTTGTGAACAGCAGTTTTCAGTTCTTTCCACAGATTCTCGATTGGATTTAGGTCTGGACTTTGACTTGGCCATTCTAACACCTGGATATGTTGATTTGTGAACTATTCCATTGTAGATTTTTCTTTATGTTTAGGATCATTGTCTTGTTGAAAGACAAATCTCCGTCCCAGTCTTAGGTCTTTTGCAGACTCCATCAGGTTTTCTTCCAGAATGGTCCTGTGTTTGGCTCCATCCATCTTCCCATCAATTTTAACCATCTTCCCTGTCCCTGCTGAAGAAAAGCAGGCCCAAACCATGATGCTGCCACCACCAAGTTTGACAGTGGGGATGGTGTGTTCAGGGTGATGAGCTGTGTTGCTTTTACGCCAAATATAACGTTTTGCATTGTTGCCAAAAATTAGATTTTGGTTTCATCTGACCAGAGCACCTTCTTCCACATGTTTGGTGTGTCTCCCAGGTGGCTTGTGGCAAATTTTAAATGACACTTTTTATGGATATCTTTAAGAAATGGCTTTCTTCTTACCACTGTTCCATAAAGGCCAGATTTGTGCAGTATACGCCTGATTGTAGTCCTATGGACAGAGTCTCCCACCTCAGCTGTAGATCTCTGCAGTTCATCCAGATTGATCATGGGCCTCTTGGCTGCATCTCTGATCAGTCTTCTCCTTGTATGAGCTGAAAGTTTAGAGGGACGGCCAGGTCTTCGTAGATTTGCAGTGGTCTGATACTCCTTCCATTTAAATATTATCATTTGCACAGTGCTCCTTGGGATGTTTAAAGCTTGTGAAATCTAAACTTCTCCACAACAGTATCTCGGACCTGCCTGGTGTGTTCCTTGTTCTTCATGATGCTCTCTGCGCTTTAAACGTACCTCTGAGACTATCACAGTGCAGGTGCATTTATACGGAGACTTGATTACACACAGGTGGATTCTATTTATCATCATTAGTCATTTAGGTCAACATTGGATCATTCAGAGATCCTCACTGAACTTCTGGAGAGAGTTTGCTGCACTGAAAGTAAAGGGGCTGAATAATTTTGCACGCCCAATTTTTCAGTTTTTTATTTGTTAAGAAAGTTTGAAATATCCAATAAATTTCGTTTCACTTCATGATTGTATCCCACTTGTTGTTGATTCTTCACAAAAAATTACAGTTTTATATCTTTATGTTTGAAGCCTGAAATGTGGCAAAAGGTCGAAAAGTTCAAGGGGGCTGAATAGTTTCGCAAGGCACTGTATATAACATTCCCAAAAAAAAATTTAAAAATCAAAATTTTTTAACATTTTAGGGCAATTTGTTTTCTGCTACATATTTTTGTTAAAAAAAAAATCATAATAAGCGTATTTTGATTGGTTTGCACAAAAGTTATCACATTTACTAACTACGGGAAAGATTTGTCATTTTTATTGTTTATTTTTTTTACTAGTAATGGCAGCGATCTGCGATTTATTTGTGGGACTGCGACATTACGGCAGACAGATCGGACCCCTAACTGTCATTTTTGACACTTTTGGGGGTACCAGTGACATTACTACAGTAATCAGTGCTATAAATATGCACTGTTACTGTAATAATGACACTGGCAGGGAAGGGGTTAACTTTATTTGTGATCAAGGGGTTAAATGTATGCCTCATGCTTACTGACGTGTGTGGGGGGAGGGGATTGTGTGACACAGACACAGATAGCAGGTTCAGCTATGCTCAATCCTGTAATTTGTGACTGTCTTTCACAGAGGAGATCCGCCCGCTTTGTTTACACAAGTGGGCGGATTTCCTCACTCGATCCCCGATGATTGGGGAAGAGCGCCTTTCCTCCCCTGGCCCGACTCCCGCTGTGTCTGAATACAGTGGAAGCGAGCCTCCGGCAGCGTGTGCGCGCGCCGCCGAGAGGGGGCGTTGTCCAGCGACGTAGGTCTACATCGCTGGACGATAACGAGCCACTTTGCTGCAGTACCAGCTCAGTGAGCGGTCGGCAAATGGTTAACGGACAAGATCAATATCCCAGGAGTTTAACTGACTTGATGCTATACTTTGAATAAAAAGTGTTCCTTTAATTTTTTTGAGCAGTGTAGTTTAATTACCATTGATGGGTACATTTGTATGCGTTGTTTTTTTTTCCCTCAGAGATTGTCTTACTTCAATGATCTGCTATTACTTTGTGTATTAGTATTGCTTGGATACCTGAAAAGTTTTATTTTATTGCAATTAAAAACGTATCATGGACAGTACTCAACTGTTTTTGTCGCAAGTGTACTAATACGCCTCCAACCACCTCAAAGTAGTATAGCAACAGAAACTTTTCCTGAAATCTTACATAGTTACATAGTTACATAGTAGGTGAGGTTGAATAAAGACAATAGTCCATCCAGTTCAACCTGTGTAGGCATGTGTGGCTGTAATCATCTCCCATACCCCTGAATGTTCTGATCCTTGAGATGTAAGTCTAAGAGTCTTTTGATCTGATCACTTCCTATCTACTCCATGGCACTTTCCACATGCACTGACAAAAGGATACTCAGGACCCTGACTTTTATAGGCAGGGGTGCTGGCATGTAGGAAAAAGTTCATGTTTGGCAATTCTAAGCCACTTGAACACAGTTGAGAGGTCAGAAAGTATATTATTGGTAAATGATTGCAATGGCAGGGACATTAGTTTACCATTTTCTTGAGCTGCGAATGACTTGGAAGTTTAGGTGAAACAAATGTTAGACCTGAACCTAAAGCTTATTTGCCAGGAATCCCTTCTCTTTCAAACTAGCTACCCTTGGTCGAGGGGTCAGACCTCCCCTGATTTCAAGGATAAGCCCTTCCTAGAGCAGGGAGAGGAGGGAGTGCCAAAAACAGATGGACCGTAGTAAGCCTTTGGGTGACATTCCACTCAGACATTACCATCTGTTGTAGAGCACTCTCTCCTCTACCCTGTAGCTGGAACTTGCTGGCACAGGGGACATCACATGATAGGACAGAAGAGGACTGAGAATAGGTAAGTATATACATTGATTTTACACAAGTAAATATAGGTCTTAGGGTGAGGGAGGGAGTGTTTTTAAGAATAGTTAGTAAAAGTCCAGAATTCTACTATATTATATTGAGGTCCCTATGAATTAGGACAATAATCTTTTTGGGGATTGCAAAACAGAAAAGTACCTGTGGAGCTCATATACTCTACCCATGTTTGTATGGATATACAATGAGCGCTATGTTTCAAACATATTCTTGTTAGTTAACTTGCTTCCATTCAAAAATAGCCCTATTATGTGTGTATATGACTGCTAAAAAACCATTACATTGTGAGCTACATTGGAGACAGAAATGGATGGTAATGGCTCAGTATTTCCTGTAAAGAGCTGCAGAATACGTTAATGCTATATAATTGAATAAAGTACTTACATTCATAAACGTCTTCACATCTTCACATAAGAAAATGAGCCTCTCTATGCATATATAGAGTGTTCTCAGCTTAGTTTCTTGTATTTTGCTCCAGAAAAATGATATTATTTAGTCCTTTCCGAAGCAAAAAAGGTAAAGGTGCAAATTACATGGCTCCTTCTGCTAGAGTTTGTGGAATCTCAGATCTTCCATTATCTTGAATTGAAAACTACTGAAGTGCCTCTAGAGTGAAATTGTAAGTTAAGTGTTTTTTTTATTTTTTTATTTGCTGCTTAGCAGAGACGTCAAAAAATGAACAGTTCCTTTAAGCAAATAAATCTCCTTTCTTTCTGCTGTAAATTCTTGTTTTCATTCTTCCATCAATTTAGATTGGGGCAAATGAGGCCAATAATCTGATCTGCATTGTGTATAATAAAATCATTTTCCAGCATCTTGATTCCAGCAACAAAAGAAATTTGCCGTGTGTATCGGCTGCATTTTACAGTATATCAACATTAGAAACACTGACTGCTAATGTAACTCAGGACTTTTTAAGTATCAAATGAATGAAACACAAAACCACAAAGGAATAATGCTGTTTTTATAGTCACTATGATTAGGATAACAATGACACTTTTTAAAATCACTGAGTATTACATTTGATATTTCTATATACAATGCAATACTGACCCTGGCTGCCAAGCTTCTAAATTGGATAATCTCTGAAAAGAGTCAAATATGCAGAAATTCAAGATACAGTGAATTTGATTAACATGTAACAAGCACTTTACCAAATACCAAGTGACTGAAAATAATTCAGGAAATACACAATTTCATTTTGCAGGGTAAATAATGTTTAACAGAAGATTTGGGCTTGTTCAGTATGGCAAAATCGAATCTGTAGCATGCAACATGCCAATAGCAACTAATCAGAATTAATCTTACATCGATCTGACTGCAGTGTACCAATATCTAATCTGATGCTATGGATCACTGTCTTTGACAATGATCAGCAGAGTATGGCCTAAAGTGTAAGACTGCATCAGCCAGGCCGTTCGGTAGTGTGGTTTTGAAAGGTGAAAAGATAACATGGCCTCCACTGCAATATATTTAAACTCTTTTCTTCAATTCTGGAGCCTTGCATACACAAAATGCCACTATGGTTAGCAAGGTGAGACTGCTTAAACCTCAGCTTTTAGGTCTGCATCCAAATAGATAAAACTGATGCCTAAAAGCTGTGCATCCAGAGGCAAGAAAGTGGATAAGAGATTAAACTTTACTGTATGAACTCTTAGTAGCATGATACAATGTAACATAATACAATACAATTCATATAGTGATTTTCCACTTCAGTGCTGAATGTGTATTAAGCCTTTACAAGTTTATATTTTCTGCATGGTGTTAAGTCGACATTATCTACAAAGTTGAAGTTGATTTTGAACATTCTAAAAAAAGAGAGCTTTTGAAAAATTGAGGAGAGAAAATTCCAAAGCCTTGGAACTTTGTTTTGCAAAAGCACAAGATTCAAAGGGTATTTGATAGATATTTGATCATATATTTTTTCCAGTGTCCATGGATCAAGGTTATGAGAGTTACCATTACAGAAATGTGTTAAAATAAAAAGAGTTCAGTTGTTAAACAATTTAATGGTCAGTAGGAATATCCTAAATCTTCCAGGGTGAAAAAACCAATGTAGCATACAAAAGACTTATGTGACGGCAGTGGCTTGAGCTTATTGGCTAGGGGATAGGCACCTACAGTATATTATAAACCATTTGCAATAGTTGCAACCATTTCTCTAGAAAGCCTTAGTACAGAGCATCTTAAAAGCCTTGCCTTTAAACAATCTGTTTAATTTCCCATGCAGGGCAAATCAATAGATTACCGTTATTGTCTCCCACTCCAACAGCACACAGTCAACTCTACTTCGTACCCCACCCCCCACTGCTCCCATCGCTGCCAGGGGCTAAAGAAAAACCCTGTATAAACTCTGAGCTACTCTAGTCAAAGCTTAAACAGAGCTGGGGACTACCTCCTGTCCCATGTGACAGTGTGGTCATGAAGAACCAGTGCAGTTTTATGACAGATAGGGTACTGAGTCACATGTTTCTCCATACCCAGAAGTATAGCATATTTTCCCTCCTCTTGTGGAATAACCAGGGCAATGGGGAGAAAAGAGAAAGACACTATATGTTGCTGAGAGGCAATAAAGTAAATGTTTTGCTTTGCCCCTCATGGACAGGGCACAAGTGTGATATTCTTGATTTATGAGCTGAATATAAAATAATTTGGTGTAGGCCGTTGCATCAGGGGACGAAGACTATTGTTTAACATGCCAAATGACAACAGCATTACGCCAGGAGAAAAGCATAGTTTTATTTCTGAGCCCCTCCTAACTAGACAATATAAATACCCTGCATGCAAACAGGAGGGGTTACTGAAATAAAATACTCTACTCTTCCTACAATCTTTGTATGACAAAAATCTTTAAAATTAAAAAACAGATGTAGCTAACCCTGTGAGAACCAAAGATTCTGTATCCCTTGACCTTGCAAGCCCTCCGACACATTTGACACTCCGGGTTCTGACATTTGTTACAAATAAAGGAATTTAAAGGCGCGCACATGCAAAGTAAACCAGTTAGATTTGTTTACTGGCAGATTAAATGCAATGAATTCAGCAACAAAGAGTTTGTAACATGCAATAGATAAGACACAGTCAATAAGCCTGGTGGCAAAGCCAATTAAGAAATAGACGATTAGAACACTTCAGGAATATATAACCGGCAGAATTTACCCCTGTATGGAGTCTATGCCTAGAAGCCAAAAAGGGTAGAGGAATTACTAGGATTCTATCAAACCTCTCCCTTTTATCTCCCATGTATAAACTCTAAATTTACATTAAAGCGTAACTTCACTTTTGTTGAGAAAAAACATGGGACAGTAGTCAGAACACCCAAGGAATAGTACATGTAAATAAACTAAACAATATCAAAAATTGGATTTGAACTGCCCGCGGCCCTTTATTGGCATTAATATAAAACCAGCATTGTAAGTATAAATACTATACATGAACCTTTATTCGAATACCAACATACCATAAGCAAATAACCAAATATTTAGCTCAGCTATAACAGCTCAAGCTAATAATAAACACCAAATAATAAAATTCATCCGTAAATGCCGAATAAAAGGACCGCGACATGGGAGGGAGGGCGGGACAATCTCTTTCTTCTGTCCCCGCCGTCTGTTGAACCAGTGGCGCAGTAGATGCTTTAAATAATCCTTAAACCTTAAAGAAAAAACGTTAGTCCTGCCTTTTATAAAGTATAACCAATTAAATTAAGTATTTCACAAATGTTTTAATGAGTTCTCTTCCTATTGGTCTGCCACTGTCCCATAGGTGTAGGTAGTGCAATATATGCCCTCCCTTACCTTATATGGGACAGTAGTCAGAACACCCAAGGAATAGTACTTAAACTAAACATGTAAATAAAAGAAACAATATCAAAAATTGGATTTAAACTGGCTGCGGACCTTTATTGGCATTAATATAAAACCAGCATTGTAAGTATAAATTTTATACATGAACCTTTATTCGAATACCAACATACCATAAGCAAATAACCAAATATTTAGCTCCACTATAACAGCTCAAGCTAATAATAAACACCAAATAATAAAATTCATCCAAACGCCAGGCTTACACACATGGAGCCTGGCACCCCACCTGAACCGAGGCCAGTTCAAAACAATTTTGGAGACCAACATTAAAAATGTCTAAAGCAATGTTAGACAAATGAACCATGTCAGGGCGATAAAAACCTTCCAGGTCAATGTGTCTATAAGAAAAACCATCGACCGAAGGAATAAATTTAGCAATTACTCTATTAATCCTTTTACAAATTTTTTTACAAAAACAAAATTTAGGTGATAGCGACCTCAGTAACCTTGGAACTATTTCTGAAAATATCAAAATCGTGTGTGGAAACAAGGAGCGTAAATAAATGAACTCCAATCTAATATTGGTGATTGTATCTAATGTTCTATGTGTACCGATATCATTGCCCCCTAAATGAAAAATAATAAAAGAAGGCGAAGGCCAATGTAAAATCAACAGAGACAACGCATTATGTAATTCATCCCACTGCATTCCACGTTTACCATACCACCAAATTTGAATTGAGTCCATGGAAAAACCCAAATTAGAACCGTAGGACCTTACTGCAGCCCGCTTGGAGGCTCAGAACACGAAGGAATGACCAATAATCCACACGTGTCTTCGAGCTGCAGACATTATAGACAAAGATTAGGTCTGACTAGAGTTGAGCGGACACTTGGATGTCCGTGTTCGGTGGGTTCGGCCGAACTTTAAAAAAAAGTCCGGGTCCTTGTCCCGGACTTTTGCCGAACTTTTCCTGGACACCGAACCCCATTGAAGTCAATGGGGACCCGAACTTTCAGGCACTAAACTGGCTCTAAAACACCAATAGAAAGGGCTAGAGTGCTGCAAATGGCAGCAAAACGTAGTTAAGAGCATGGTGAGTGCTCTGCAAACAAATGTGGATAGGGAAATAACTTAAAACAATAAAAAAAAAAACAGAAAAATAAAACAATGTTCTTCATCTCTGAAGGACGAGGCCCATATGGAGTAGGATGGAGGGTGAGGTGGTGGTGGATGTGGCGGTGTCATAGGCGTGCGCACAGGGTGTGCCGGGTGTACCTGGGCACACCCTAATCACCTAGGGCACATAGCATTATGGCTCTGTTTGCCAGTGAGGAGATGGGAAAGATCTCCCTCAGACCTGCTCTGCTCTATTTCTCTTTGCCAAGAGGGAGAGTAATGTATCGGGCCATGTACATGTAGGCAAACACATGCATGTGTATTTAAACTTTGGGGTGCACACCCTAATGCAATAGGCTGCGCACACCTATGGGCGGTGTAGGTGGAAGCCGCGGTGGAGGAGGACCAGGGCCGGATTAAGAGCATCATGGGCTTGGTGCTGAGGATTTTGAAGGGCCTTAAGGGCTGTGCCTTGGCATGCACCCAGAGGAGGAAGGGTGCAGCCATGCATGCCTAATTCCACATGGGATGCTGTCTCTGAAGCCCATAAACACATCCATGCATCGGCAACTGTCCCTCCTTGTCCGGCCTTCGTGCTGTGTGGGGAGGTTCTGAGGGAGCTGCCTGGGGAAGCGAGCATAGAAGCCAGACTTTTGTGTTTACAAGTGACAGAAGAGCGGTAACAGTGAATATGGCCAACCCGGGGCCTATATAAAGGTAGGGGCCTGGAGCTGCAGCTCCAATAGCCCCTACGTTAATCTGGCTCTGAGAAGGACGAGGTAGCCAACACTGCTTCTTTTCAGAAATTTTAAATGAGGGTACACCCCAAAAGAGTGAGAAAGAGCAAAAATAGAACAATGGCTGGGTAAGGTCGGTATCCATCGCTATTCTGCACAAGGTACGGAAAAGTCCCGTGGGATCCATGCCTGGTTCATTTTAATGAACGTGAGCTTGTCCACATTGTCTCTGGACAGGCGGCTGCGCTTGTCTGTGATAACGCCCCCAGCCGTGCTAAATACCCGTTCAGATAATACACTGGCTGCAGGGCACGTCAGCACCTCCAAGGCGTAAAGGGCAAGCTCAGGCCATGTGCCCAATTTGGAGACCCAGAAGTTGAAGGGGGCAGACCCGTCATTCAGTACGTCTAGGAGTGTTCACACATACTGCTCCACCATGTTGGTGAAATGCTGCCTCCTGCTAAGACGTTCCATATGAGCTGCTGGTGCTGCTGTTTGTTGTGGCGTGCTGACAAAGCTTTTCCACATTTCGGCCATGCTAACCCTGCCTTCTGAGGTGCTGGCGGTGCCCTGGTTGCGTTGGCGACCTCTTCCTCCTCCTCCTCTGCCTTGTGCTTCCACTGTGGCCCCTCTGTCAGGTGGGAATGCCAGCAGCATTGCGTCTACCAGCGTGCGCTTGTACTCGCGCATCTTGCGATCGCGCTCCAGTGAGTGAATTAAGGACGGTACGTTGTCCTTGTAACGGGGATCCAGCAGCGTGGCCACCCAGTAATCAGCACAAGTTAGAATGTGGGCAACTCGGCGGTCGTTGTGGAGACACTGCAGCATGTAATCGCTCATGTGTGCCAGGCTGCCCAGAAGCAACGAAAGGCTGTCCTCTGTGGGAGGTGTATCGTCTGTGTCCTCTGTATCCCCCCAGCCACGCACCAGTGATGGCCATGAGCTGGCCTGGGTGCCACCCTGCTGTGAACATGGTTCCATCTCCTCCTCCAGCTCCTCCTCCTCATCCTCCTCATCCTCCAGAACTGTGCCCCTGCTGGACAATTGTGTCCCTGGCGTTTGTGTGTGCAGGAACCCACCCTCGGAGCCCCTTGCGAATGACTGCCCTGAAAGCCTTGGAAATGTTACCTCTTCATCCTCCTCATCCTGTGCCACATTCTCTTCCATCATCGCCCGAATTGTTTTTTCAAAGAGGCATAGAAGTGGGATAGTTAAGCTGAGAACGGCGTCATCGGCACTGGCCATGTTGGTGGAGTACTCAAAACAGCGCAACAAGGCACACAGGTCTCGCATGGAGGCCCAGTTATTGGTGATGAAGTGGTGCTGTTCCGCAGAGCGACTCACGCGTGCGTGCTGCAGCTGGAACTCCACTATGGCCTGCTGCTGCTCGCACAGTCTTTCCAGCATGTGCAAGGTGGAGTTCCACCTTGTGGGCACGTCACATATGAGGCGGTGAGCGGGAAGGCCGAAGTTACGCTGCAGCGCTGACAGGCGAGCAGCAGCAGGGTGAGAACGCCGAAAAGTGCGCACAGACGGCCCGCACTTTCTGCAGCAGCTCTGACATATCGGGGTAGTTTTTAAGGAACCTCTGCACCACCAAATTCAGCACATGCGCCAGGCAAGGGATGTGCGTCAAACCGGCTAGGCCCAGAGCTGCTATGAGATTTCTCCCGTTATCGCACACCACCAGGCCGGGCTTGAGGCTCGCTGGCAGCAACCACTCATTTGTCTGCTGTTCCATGCTCCTCCACAACTCCTGCGCGGTGTGTGGTTTTTCCCCCAAACAGGCAAGTTTTAAAACTGCCTGCTGTCGTTTACCCCTGGCCGTGCTGAAGTTGGTGGTGAAGGTGTTACGCTGTCCGGATGAGGAGGCGGTAGAGGATGAGGAAGCGGAGTAGGAGGAGTTAGGAGCAGGAGGCAAACTGAAGCACCCTGCAATCCTCGGTGGTGGAAGGACTATCCGCCTCAGGCCCATCCGCCACTGCATTTACCCAGTGTGCCGTTAGGGAGATATAACGCCCCTGACCGTGCTTACTGGTCCACGTATCGGTAGTTAGGTGGACCTTGGCACAGATGGCGTTGCGCAGTGCACACCTGATTTTTTTCCCCCACTTGGTTGTGCAGGGAAGGGATGGCTTGCCTGGAAAAGTAGTGGCGGCTGGGCACGACGTACTGTGGGACAGCCACCGACATAAGGTTTTTAAAACTGTGCGTCTCCACCAGACGGAATGACAGCATTTCAAAGGCCAAGAATTTTGAAATGCTGGCATTCAGGGCCAGGGATCGCGGGTGGGTAGGGGGGTACTTCCTCTCAAGTGTTTGGGAGATGGAAAGCTGAACGCTTCCACGGGACATTGTGGAGATGGTTGGTGACCCAGGTGGTGGTGTTGCTGACAGATCGTCTGTTTGCGGGGTGGCAGGTGCCGGTATCACTACAGATGTGGATGGAGCGGCCGAGACTGCAGCAGAAGAGGAAGCAGGATGAGCCAGAGACGTTTCTTGGTTTTGAAGGTATCTACTCCACTGCAGCTCGTGCTTTGCACTTAGATGCCTGATCATGCAGGTTGTGCTCAGGTTGAGAAGGTTTATGCCTCGCTTCAGGCTCTGATTGCACAGGGTGCAAACCACTCATGTCCTGTCATCAGCACATTTTCTAAAGAACTTCCACGCTAGAGAACTCCTTTGAGCTGGCTTTGGTGCGCTTGTTCCCTTGCTGCGTTGGGCAGTAGCAGGCGTAGTGTCTAGGGCACGGCCGCTCCGCTTCTGCATGCTGCTCCCTCTTCTGCTGTGCTGGTGGCTCTGTGCGACCACCGCCTCTTCCTCCAAACTACTCAGGTCACCTGCATGACCTTCATTCCATGTGGGGTCGAGGACCTCATCGTCCTCCACATCATCTTCCACCCAGTCTTCACCCCTACCCTCCTTGTCGGTCTCCACAATTCTGAACGCCGCAGCAGTTGGCACCTGCGTTTCGTCATCATCGGAGACGTGCTGCGATGGTCCTTGCATGTACTCATCTTGAGAAATAAGTGGTTGGGCATCGCTGCACTCAATCTCTTCCACTTCTGGGGCAGGGCTAGGTGGATGGCCCTGGGAAACCCTGCTGACAGAGTCATCAAAAAGAAGAAGAGACTGCTGTATGGCTTGGGGCTCAGACTGCTTGCCTGATTTGCAAGGGGGTGAGGTGAAAGACGGTTGGACATCGGCTGCAGGTGCCAACTCTGACCTTTCTGCAGTAGACTGGGTGGGAGACAATGTGAAGGAACTGGAGGCACTGTCAGCAGCAAACCAATCTACTATCGCCTCTACTTGTTCTGGCCTCATCACTTCTAGAGGCGTATGATGCCCTACCAAATACTGATGCAGGTTCTGTCGCCTACTAACACTTGAGGAAGGTGTTTCACTTGTGCGTGTAGCTGGCACAGATCGACCACGTCCTCTCCTTAAAACAGGAGCTCTACCAGCAGCACCACGACCCAGGCCACGGCCCCTATTTGACGGTCTCCTCATATTTCTGTAATTTATGATCTTGCCCTAGAAAGGTGTTTATTGAATAGCGGAACAAAACAACAACAGTATCGCACGGGTGTATCTCACAGTCAAATATGCAAACTATGCTGCAATTTAATGTTTTTTACCCCAAAAGGGTGTATATTGAATAGCGGAATAGGAAAAAGGATAAAAAACGGTGTATCTCACACGTACAAACACAGACTAGGCCCCGATTAAAAATTTTTGTACCCTAAAGGGAGGATGAGGAAGAGGAGTAGGAGGAGTTGGGAACAGGAGGCAAACTGAAGCGCCCTGCAATCCTTGGCGTTGGAAGGAGATGCGCCAAACAAATTTAAAAGGTTGTTCTCACACGTACCGATACAGACTATGCCGTAATTTAATTTTTTACACTTCAAAAGGGTGTATATTGAATAGCGGAATAGGAAAAATTTTATAATACGGTGTATCTCACACGTACAAACACAGACTAGGCCCCGATAACAATTTTTTGTACCCTAAAGGCAGGATGAGGAAGAGGAGTAGGAGGAGTTGGGAACAGGAGGCAAACTGAAGCGCCCTGCAATCCTCGGCGGTAGAAGGAGATGCGCCAAACAAATTTAAAAAGGTGTATCTCACATGTACCGGTACACACTATCCCACAATTTATTTTTTTACACTCAAACAGGGTGTATATTGAATAGCGGAATAGGACAAATTTTACAAAACGGTGTATCTCACACGTACAAACGCAAACTAGGCCCCGGTTACAATTTTTTGTACCCTAAAGGCAGGATGAGGAAGAGGAGTAGGAGGAGTTGGGAACAGGAGGCAAACTAAAGCGCCCTGCAATCCTCGGCGGTAGAAGGAGATGCGCCAAACAAATTTAAAAAGGTGTATCTCACATGTACCGATACAGACTATCCCGCAATTTAATTTTTTACACTCAAACAGGGTGTATATTGAATAGCGGAATAGGATAAATTTTACAAATCGGTGTATCTCACACTTACAAACACAAACTAGGCCCCGATTACAATTTTTTGTACCCTAAAGGCAGGATGAGGAGTAGGAGGAGTTCGGAACAGGCAGGAGGCAGACTGAAGCACCCTCAAATCCTCGGCAGTATGAGATGCGCCCCAAAAATTGGAAAGGTGTATCTCACACGTACCGACACAGACTATCCCGCAATTTAATTGTTTATACCCAAAGGTTTTGATTAAATAGCGGAATAGAAAATATTATCAAAAAAAGTGTATGTATCTCACACGTACAGAACCAGACTAGGCCCCAATTACTATTTTTTGTACCCCCAAAGGCAGGATGAGGAGTAGGAGGAGTACGGAACAGGCAGCATCCTCAAATCTTCAGAAGTATGAGATGAACCCCAAAAATTGGAAAGGTGTATCTCACAGGTACCAACACAGACTATCCCGCAATTTAATTGTTTATACCCAAAGGTTTTGATTGAATAGCGGAATAGAAAATATTATCAAAAAAAGTGTATGTATCTCACACGTACACAACCAGACTAGGCCCCAATTACTATTTTTTGTACCCCCAAAGGCAGGATGAGGAGTAGGAGGAGTTCGGAACAGGCAGCACCCTCAAATCTTCAGAAGTATGAGATGCACCCCAAAAATTGGAAAGGTGTATCTCACACGTACCAACACAGACTATCCCGCAATTTAATTGTTTATACCCAAAGGTTTTGATTGAATAGCGGAATAGAAAATATTATCAAAAAAAGTGTATGTATCTCACACGTAGAGAACCAGACTAGGCCCCAATTACTGTTTTTGTACCCCCAAAGGCAGGATGAGGAGTAGGAGGAGTTCGGAACAGGCAGCACCCTCAAATCCTCAGAAGTATGAGATGCACCCCAAAAATTGGAAAGGTGTATCTCACACGTACCAACACAGACTATCCCGCAATTTAATTGTTTATACCCAAAGGTTTTTATTGAATAGCGGAATAGAAAATATTATCAAAAAAAGTGTATGTATCTCACACGTACAGAACCAGACTAGGCCCCAATTACTATTTTTTGTACCCCCAAAGGCAGGATGAGGAGTAGGAGGAGTACGGAACAGGCAGCACCCTCAAATCTTCAGAAGTATGAGATGAACCCCAAAAATTGGAAAGGTGTATCTCACAGGTACCAACACAGACTATCCCGCAATTTAATTGTTTATACCCAAAGGTTTTGATTGAATAGCGGAATAGAAAATATTATCAAAAAAAGTGTATGTATCTCACACGTACAGAACCAGACTAGGCCCCAATTACTATTTTTTGTACCCCCAAAGGCAGGATGAGGAGTAGGAGGAGTTCGGAACAGGCAGCACCCTCAAATCTTCAGAAGTATGAGATGAACCCCAAAAATTGGAAAGGTGTATCTCACAGGTACCAACACAGACTATCCCGCAATTTAATTGTTTATACCCAAAGGTTTTGATTGAATAGCGGAATAGAAAATATTATCAAAAAAAGTGTATGTATCTCACACGTACACAACCAGACTAGGCCCCAATTACTATTTTTGTACCCCCAAAGGCAGGATGAGGAGTAGGAGGAGTACGGAACAGGCAGCACCCTCAAATCTTCAGAAGTATGAGATGAACCCCGAAAATTGGAAAGGTGTATCTCACAGGTACCAACACAGACTATCCCGCAATTTAATTGTTTATACCCAAAGGTTTTTATTGAATAGCGGAATAGAAAATATTATCAAAAAAAGTGTATGTATCTCACACGTACAGAACCAGACTAGGCCCCAATTACTATTTTTTGTACCCCCAAAGGCAGGATGAGGAGTAGGAGGAGTTCGGAACAGGCAGCACCCTCAAATCTTCAGAAGTATGAGATGCACCCCAAAAATTGGAAAGGTGTATCTCACATGTACCAACACAGACTATCCCGCAATTTAATTGTTTATACCCAAAGGTTTTGATTGAATAGCGGAATAGAAAATATGATATAAAATTGGTGTGATTTATCAATAGCACATGTGAACAGCAGTGTCTTATATCATTCAGCTCTGCTGCAGGCTATGGAGGGAAAAAAAAATTCCCCTTTTAAGTGTAATTTTTAACTAGATTAATACAGACTATGCCACAATTTAATTTTTTCAACCCAAGGCTGTATATTGAATAGTGGAATAGAAAAAAGTGTATGATTTTTGAAACCACTCAATAATAGCACATGTGAACACACACAGCAGTGTATTATCACAGTCAGCACAGCAGCACTGAAGGAAAAACGCTGCACACAGTGACTGATAGAAAAGGACTTTTCTCCCTCCTCCTCAGTGGGCAAAAAAGATTGTGTTCACTGCACCCCACACACAGCAAAATCGATGTGGACCACTGACACCTGCCTATCTCCAGCCTCTCCCTAAAAGGATTGATAAGATCGGTCACTGCAAACCCCCCCCCCCACACAGCAATATCGGTTGTAGAACACTGACCCTAAAAATCAGCAGCCTCGCCCTAAAATAATGTAAAAGGGAATATAACTGCGCTAACTAATGAAACACAGCAGCAACTTAAATTGTGACAAGCAAAGTAGGTATGTAAAGGGCTAAGTTGCGCTAATAAGTGCTGAATCGACAGATGATCATCAGATATAGCACAATATTGATAGTCCACAGTGATAACAAGTCTGTATCCAAATGACAGGCACAGTCCAAAAATTCAAAATTCCAGTGTCAGATGATTAGACCAACGTTCATATCTCCTTACAAGAAAGCAGAATGGAGTTCGCCCAAAAACTCAAGTCAGATCAGTACACCCAGCCTTCAATCGATGTGTTCAGATAATCCTCACATCCACAGGTGATGGTCATATGTGGAAGAAAAATTGAAACTCCATAGCATAATACTGTTAAATAATATTAGATCACCCTGAGGAGTGCACACCGTCACCAGAAGGCTGATAATATGAAGCACCAGCACCCTTAAGTCCCAAATGCTTACCAGATGGTAAATATTGTAAATATTGTGATAAGTAGGAATGGAAGTGACACACAGAGACCTCTCCCAACACCACTGCCTCTTACCAGATATGAATAAGTAAAAGCCACACAGTCCGTCGTCCGGTCCTTAGAGCCAGTAACTCTAAAGATCACTCCAAAGCAAGATGAGGTTCTCCCTCACACACAGATGGAATTGGGTCGACCAGTCTCAGTTGAAGGTGCTCAGGTTCTCCTCACATCAATCAATGGTTAGTCATAAGTGGGAAAAGAAATAGACTCCATAGCATAATACTGTTATTGCTTGAAAGTCACCCTAAGGAGTGCACAGCATCACCAGAGTCCCCAGGCAGAGCACCAACACCCCTATGCACCAAATGCTTACCAGATAGATAAAGCCTTAAGTGAAAAAAGGGGGGAATAAATGCACAAAGGACCTCTCCCAGCACCACTGCCGCTTACCAGACTGTAATGGGTTAAAGCCACTCTCTCCAGAAGCCAATCCTAGGTGCAGGTGTCACCGAGAGAAGATTCCTAAGCTGGCTCAATCGTGTCTCCAATATAGTGTAAATCAAAAACAGAAGGCACTACATAGTGCAATGATTGATTGACTTTCTGGAATCCTTGAATAACAACACTAGAGGTATCCATTTAAACTACGAGATAAGCCAGAACAATATCACCTTTTTGGACTTGTCAATTTCGATTCTTAATGGCAGGTTCATTACAAAGACGCATTTTAAAGCCACAGACAGGAACTCGTACATCCCGGTGGACAGTTGTCACCATGAGTCCTGGTTGAAAGCGGTCCCTAAGGGGCAATTTATGCGTCTACGGCGGAATTGTTCGGAACATGGTGAGTTCCTGGCTCAGGCACGGGTCCTCACAGAGAGGTTCCTGGAAAAGGGCTATGACCATGGTACTTTAAGTGAGTCTTTAGAGATGGTCAGTAGGATGGATAGATCAGATCTGTTGAGGCCTAGTGTTCGGGAGGGAGGTGCTGATGTTAATGCTTGTCCATCTTTCATCACAACCTTTTCCAACCAACACATGGGTATCAAAAAAATCATTCAGCGCCACTGGCACATCCTGCAGAATGACCCTGTCCTGAGGAATATTTTGGTAGAAAAACCGCGTGTCATTTTCAAAGGGACACCTAACCTTCGTGATCTGGTTGCTCCAAATGTCATTGAGCCTCCGGTTAAACAACCTATGTTTTTTGAACAACTTAAGGGGTTCTATAAATGCAATAGATGCCAGGTTTGTCGACTGAACTGCATCAGAAAAAAGAACACTAAAGAATTTGTTTCC
Source organism: Pelophylax lessonae (assembly GCF_965119305.1). Taxonomy (NCBI): domain Eukaryota; kingdom Metazoa; phylum Chordata; class Amphibia; order Anura; family Ranidae; genus Pelophylax; species Pelophylax lessonae. The sequence goes on from NC_138768.1 coordinate 713,381,565, forward strand.
ACCAGTAATGGTAAAACTTTCAAAATAAACCCCTTTGTTTCCTGCACGAGCACAGGGGTGGTATATCTGCTCCAGTGCCCGTGCGGGTTACAATATATAGGGCGGACCAAGCGCCCTTTGAATGTTCGGCTCAATGAGCACATTGCAAACATTCGCAAAGGTTTCGATAGGCATTCGGTTTCGAAACATTTTCTGACAGCCCATAATAAAGATCCTAGGAATATGCTATTCTTGGGGATTGATAAGTTTACCCCCAATTGGAGGGGTGAGCCCTTGGTACGGAGTATCTCCAGGATGGAGATGTCCTGGATCCATAGGGTCAGAACTTATAAGTCGTATGGACTTAATGTTGATACCGACGTCAACGCTTTCATTGACACAGCTTAGTGACTAAGAGGTTTTGATATGATGGACCCATCCCCTATTGATTTATATGAGTGTTAATCTTAAGCAGGGATGGTCACTTTCTTTTTTAATTTATTTTGATCTGTATTATTATAATTTAGATGTTAGTACAATTTTGTATTTAATTCTATTTTAACCATTAGTGTGTGTGTCATGCTGGTTGGGACTCACCCGATGAGGTTGACACCCTACTGGTGGCATTTGGTTCAATGAACACCTGTATTTATCATTAGGTGGTTCTATTGGACCTCTGAGTGGGTGTTTAATTTTTGTCTAATATTTATAATTTTAATTAATTTGGATCGTGTGGTCATAATGAAATTTGGCTCCTGTTACTTATCTATGATGGTTTGTGGCACCACAGTACAGGTGCTTAATTT